>NC_140991.1:258878489-259570794 GCF_052327205.1 Somniosus microcephalus | reverse complement strand
TAATACATAGTGTTGCAAATAGGAGCAGAATTGTTGTATTTGTGTATGCCCCAGTGATTCATCTCTGTAGTAACACTATAAAGAAGGCTTAAACTATGTAAAATTTGTTCTTGGGATGTGTGTGATGCTGACAGTTCCCATCCCTACTTGTCCTTAGATAGTGATTGTGGGTTGCCTTCAAACTTCTGCACTCCTTGTGGTGATGGTGCTCCCACAATAATGTTGGGTCATAACTTCCAGGACCGTGGCTCAGTGCTGATAAACAATTGTAAATATACTTACACATTGGGATGTTCTGTGACTTGGAGGTGATGGTGTTTCCATGACATTGCTGACCTTGTCCTTCTCAGTGTTGGAGACCACAGGGCTGAGAGGTGCTGTTGAAGCAGGCTTGGTGATTTGCTGCAGTACACATTGTAGATGGTGCATATTGCAGCAACAGTGTTACAGAGGGTGGCTATTAAGCCCAGCAGCAGGGGTGCCCATCAACTGAACTGCCCTGGATGGTGTTGAGTTTCTTGAGTGATGTGGCTGCACCCATCCGGGATATTAGAGACTATTCCATTGCACTTGTGATTTAAAACTTGTAGATGGTGGAGAGGCTTTGAGGGGTCAGACTCAGGAGGTGAGCAGAGTACCCAGATTCTGCTTTTCTATTTTAGTCCCTGTGTTAATATGGCTGGTCCAGTTAAGCTTCTGGTCACTGTTGATGGTGCGGATCTTGGTGATTGTGATGCTGTTGAAGGTCAGAAGGAGGTGGTTTTCTCTTGTTGGTGATGGTCACTGCCTAGTATTTATGTGACACAAAGCTTACTTACCATTTGTCAGGTCAGGCATTGCCTGCATCTTTGTGTGAGCTAAACTGACAATGTGGAAAATTGCCCAGGTATATCCTGTCCACAAAAAGCAGGACAAATCCAATCTGGCCAATTACCACCCCATCAGTCTACTCTCAAAGTGATGGAAGGTGTCGTAGACAATGTTATCAAGCAGCACTTACCAATAACGAGCTCACTGATGCTCAGTTTGGTTTCTGCCATGATCACTCGACTACAGACCTCATTACAGCCTTGGTTCAAATATGGTCAAAAGAGCTGAATCCCAGAGGTGAGGTGAGAGTGACTGCCCTTGACATCAAGGCAGCATTTGACCAAATTGTAGCATCAAGCAGCCCTAGTAAAATTGAAGTAAATGGAAATCAGGGGTAAAACTCTCCACTGGTTGGAGTCATACCTAGCACAAAGGAAGGTGGTTGTTGGAGGCCAATCCTCTCGGCCCCAGGACATTGCTGCAGGAGTTCCTCGAGGCAGTGTCCTAGGCCCAACCATCTTCAGCTGCTTCATCAATGACCTTCCCTCCATCATAGGGTCAGCAGTGGGGGTGTTCGCTGGTGATTGCACAGTGTTCAGTTCCATTTGCAACTCCTCAGATAATGAAGCAGTCCGGCCGGCATGCAGCAAGACCTGGACAACATTCAGGCTTGGGCTGATAAGTGGAAAGTAACATTTGTGCCACACAAGTGCCAGGCAATTACTATCTCCAAGAGATGTCTAATCACCACCGCTTGACATTCAACGGCATTACCATTGACTAATCCCCCACCATCAACATCCTGGGGGTCACCGTTGACCAGAAACTTAACTGGATCAGCCACATGGACCAGCACATAAATACTGTGGCTACAAGAGTAGGTTAGAGGCTGGGTATTCTGCGGCGAGTGTCTCGTCTCCTGATTCCCCAAAGTCTTTACACCATCTACAAGGCACAAGTCAGGAATGTGATGAAATACTCTGTACTTGCCTGGATGAGTGTAGCTCCAAGAACACTCGAAGCTTGACACCATCCAGGACAAAGCAGCCTGCTTGATTGGCACCCCATTCTTCATCTTAAACATTCACTCCCTCTACCACCGGTGTACCGTGGCTGCAGTGTACCATCTACAAATGCACTGCATCAACTCGCCAAGGCTTCGTCGACAGCACTTCTCAAACCTGTGACCGCTACCAACTAGAAGGACAAAGGCAGCAGGGACCTGGGAACATCATCCCCTCCCAAGTTCCCCTCCAAGTCATACGCCATCCTGACTTGGAAATATTATCGCGATTCCTTCATTGTCACTGGGTCAAACTCCTGGAACTTCCTCCCTAACAACACTATGGGAGTACCTTCACCACACGGACTGCAGTGGTTCAAGAAGGAAGCTCACCACCACCTTGAGGGCAATTAGGGATGGGCAATAAATGCCTTGTCGGCGATGCTCACATCCCATGAATGAATAAAAAAAACACTGGAATTGTCAGCAAAGGGCCCATTCTGGACCTGATGATGGAATGTGATCAATGAATCAGGTGAAGATGGTTGGGCCAAGAATGCTGTTCTGAAGAACTGTTAACAATGTTGTGGGTTTGCATTGATTAGCCTCCAACAATCATGACCACCTTCCTTTGTGTTGAGTATGATTCCATCACTGGAGAATATTGCCCTTAATCACCATTGACCTCAGTTTTGCTGAGGACTTCTTTGTGCCACACTGTCAAATGCTGCCTTGATGTCAAGGGCAGCTATTCTCATCTTTCCTCTGATGTTCGGCTCTTGTTATCACGTCTGGATCTAGGTTGTGATGAGGTTGGAGCTGAGAGGTTCTGTCCACACGAGCTGAGCATCAGTGAGCAGGTATTTGGAAATTGTTGCCATTTGATTGCATTATTGAGGACTCTTGATTACTTTGGGAGGAGGCTGATAGTGCAGTATTTGGCTGAGTTAGAATTGTTCCTTTTTTGCGGATGCGAGATAACTGCATTTGTCATGTAGATGACCATGTCGTAACTGGATAGAAACGGTGGAGCAGCTACTTTTGGTGTGCAAGTCTGTAGCGCAACAGCCTGGATATTGCCTTCACTTACATACATATAGGCATTTCGAAAACTTGCATCGTTTTAAAGAAATAGCTAAATGTGTCCATGTTCAGTTTAAGGCTATATTACATTGAGTGGTTCTGTAAATAAAGCTGAAACCTTTAAGAAGATATTCTGCATTAATACAACATTCACACAGCTAGGTAAATTTAGTAAGAATTGTAAAATATCACACAATGACACTCAACCTTTTTCTAGGCTTGGAGATGCAAAACTAGAGCTTTGTAGTTTGGAAAAGTTAATTGTGTGTTCTATTGTCACTGCCCAATTTTAAACAATATTCTTTTACAAATAAAAACTACTCCCATACTACTACAACAAAAAAACTACAGTGAGCATGTTTAAGGTTACATAGATTGAAATGATCATTATGTTGCTAATGACACCTCATTGACCTCTGCAGCTTTCAACACTGCCAACCACACCACCCTGCCTAACTGTTCTCCTTTGTTATCGAGCTCCATGAATCTGCTTCGCATTATCTGATTGTAGCCAGCCCATTTCTAGCAGTGGCTTCATTTCCCACCCAGACCCCACCATCATCATCTGCAGACTGTCTGAAGCACCTATCCTTGGCTTCTTCATCTTTGGTGGTAATATCCACAGACATGGGGTCAGCTGATCACTAGTGATACACAGTTTTCTTGCCTTTTGACTGTCTCCAACCTCCAGTCTTGGGTGAATCTTAACTTTCTCCAGCTAAATATTGAATTGACTGAAGCAATCAACTATGGTCCCCACCACAAATTCTGCTTCCTCAACACTGCCGATGTCTCTCTCCTCAACCATTGTTTCATGCTGAACTAGATTGTTTGTTTGCAAGCTGAGTATCCGGTCGACTCCGAACTGAGTTTCTGACCCTGTAACCTTTCCATCACTGAGACCGCCAACTTCTGTCTTTGTAACATAATCTGTCTCCACCTAAACGTCAGTCCACCTGCCGTAAAAGCCCTCATGTTCATTTGTTACCCTCGGACTCGATTACAGCAGTGTTCTCCTTGCTGGTCTCTGAACCACCACACTCCTTAAAATCCATCAAATCTCGTATTTTACCCCGCACCAAATCCCATTTGCTCATCTGCTCCTGTCACTCACCTTTATCGGCTCTCCAAAATCATCCAATTTGTTTTGAATACTATGTACCTTGCTGTACGAACAGTTTAAATTGTTTTTATTTGTTATTCCTGTATTTCTTTTAAGTAGTTATTGTACCTTAATTCTCCAAGACATTATGCAATCTCTGGCCATTCGTGTTATCCTTATTCCTTCCTTTATATTTTCCTTTACTCTTTTCCTGAGAGTATATTTCCACAGCTTCCAGCTGACCCAGCTATGGTGACGCCAGAGTCTTATGACTTTATGACTGCTCAATATGTCAACATCACTAATTACGTCTTGGCAATGAACATCAGAACCCTCCCCTTACAGCAGTTTACCATTGAAATTTACATTCCCAACACTATTTTCCTAATCACCGAACAATTCTCCCTTGGGCTCCATTTGCAACAGGTACTTAACCCTCCGCATTCATTTCACAAAGCTCAAACTGGACCCTGTCTACCTGTAGTTAGTTTTTTTTATTCGCTCATGGGATGTGGGCATCGCTGGCAAGGCCAGCATTTATTGCCCATCCCTAATTGCCCTTGAGAAGGTGGTGGTGAGCCGCCTTCTTGAACCGCTGCAGTCTGTGTGGTGAAGGTATTCTCTCAGTGCTGTTAGGGAGGGAGTTCTGGGATTTTGACCCAGCGACGATGAAGGAACGGCGATATATTTCCAAGTCGGGATGGTGTGTGACTTGGAGGGGATGGTGTCCCCATGCGCCTGCTGCCCTTGTCCTTCTAGGTGGTAGAGGTCGCAGGTTTGGGAGGTGCTGTTGAAGAAGCCTTGGCGAGTTGCTGCAGTGCATCTTGTAGATTGTACACACTGCAGGCACGGTACGCCAGTGGTGGAGGGAGTGAATGTTTAAGGTGTTGGATGGGGTGCCAATCAAGTGGGCTGCTTTGTCCTGAATGGTGTTGAGCTTCTTGAGTGTTCTTGGAGCTGCACTCATCCAGACAAGTGGAGAGTATTCCTTTACACTCCTGACTTGTAGATGGCGTAAAGGCTTTGGGGAGTCAGGAGATAAGACACTCACCGCAGAATACCCAGCCTCTGACCTGCTCTTGTAGCCACAGTATTTATGTGGCTAGTCCCATTAAGTTTCTGGTCAATGGTGAGCCCCAGGATGTGGATGGTGGGGGGGGAATCTGCAGCACTTCCTCCCCTGCAGCCTCTACTACCAAGGAGGGCAAAAGCGGCTTTTTCATGAGAACTGACATTAAGGAAACATAGAAACATAGAAGATAGGAGCAGGAGTAGGCCATTCGGCCCTTCGAGCCTGCTCCGCCATTCAATGAGATCATGGCTGATCATCCAAATTCAGTACCCTGTCCCTGCCTTCTCCCCATATCCCTTGATCCCTTTAGCCTCAAGAAATATATCCAACTCTTTCTTGAATATATTTAATGAACTAGCCTCCACCGCCCTCTGTGGCAGAGAATTCCACAGGTTCACCACTCTCTGGGTGAAGAAATTCCTCCTCATTTCAGTTCTAAATGGCTTACCCCTTATCCTTAGACTATGACCCCTGGTTCTGGACTCCCCGGCCATCAGAAACATCCTTCCTGCATCTAGTCTGTCCAGGCCTGACAGAATTTTATAGGTTTCGCTGAGATCCCCTCTCAATCTTCTAAACTCCAGTGAGTATAAGCCCAATTGACACAATCTCTCCTCATACGTCATTCCTGCCATCCCAGGTATCAGCCTGGTGAATCTTCGCTGCACTCCTTCCATGGCAAGAACGTCCTTCCTCAGGTAAGGCGACCAAAACTGCACACCGTACTCAAGGTGCGGTCTCACCAAGGCCCTGTACAACTGTAGCAAGACATCCTTGTTTCTGTACTCAAACCCTCTCGCTACGAAGGCCAACATACCATTTGCTTTCTTAACTGCCTGCTGCACCTGCATGCTTACCTTCAGCGACTGGTGCACAAGAACACCCAGGTCTCTTTGCACTTCCCCTTCTCCCAATCTATTGCCATTCAAATAATAATCTGCCTTCCTGTTTTTGCCACCAAAGTGGATAACCTCACATTTATCCACATTATAGTGCATTTGCCATGTTACTGCCCAGTCACCCAACCTGTCCAAATCATACTGGAGTTGCACGACATCCTCCTCACAGCATACCCTCCCACCTAGCTTTGTGTCATCTGCAAATTTGGAGATATTACATCCAATTCCCTCGTCCAGATCATTAATATATATTGTGAACAGCTGGGGTCCTAGGACCGATCCTTGCGGTACCCCACTAGTCACTGCCTGCCACTCGGAAAACGACCCGTTTATTCCAACTCTTTGCTTTCTGTCCGCCAACCAGTTCTCTATCCAAGTCAATACCTTGCCCCCAATCCCATGTGCCTTAATTTTGCACGCTAATCTCTTATGCGGGACCTTATCGAAAGCCTTCTGAAAGTCCAAATACACCACATCCACTGGTTCTCCCTTATCTATTTTACCAGTTACATCCTCAAAAAATTCCAGTAGATTAGCCAAGCATGATTTACCTTTTGTAAATCCATGTTGACTTTGTCCGATCCTGTCACTGCTTTCCAAGTGCTCTGCTATTACATCTTTTATAATGGACTCTAGCATTTTCCCCACTACCGATGTCAGGCTTACCGGTCTATAATTCCCCGCTTTTTCTTTACCACCTTTTTTGAATAGTGGGGTAACATTAGCTACCCTCCAATCCATGGGTACTGTTCCAGAGTCTATTGAGTTCTGGAAGATGACCAGCAATGCATCTACTATTTCTAGGGCCACTTCCTTAAGTACCCTGGGATGTAGATTATCAGGCCCTGGAGATTTATCGGCCTTCAGTCCCATCAATTTTCCTAACACCATTTCCCGACAAATACTGATTTCTTTCAGTTCCACCCTTTCATCAGACCCTATGTTCCCCGGCATCTCTGGGAGGTTATTTGTGTCCTCCTTTGTGAAGACAGAACCAAAATATGTATTTAGTTGGTCTGCCATTTCTTTGTTCCCCATTATAAATTCCCCTGATTCTGACTGCAAGGGACCTACGCTTGACTTCACCAATCTTTTTCTCTTCACATATCTATAAAAGCTTTTACAGTCAGTTTTTATGTTCCCTGCAAGCTTACTCTCATATTCTATTTTCCCTTTCTTAATTAATCCCTTTGTCCTCCTTTGTTGAATCCTAAACTGCTCCCAATCCTCAGGATTATTGCTTTTTCTGGCCAATTTATATGTCCTCTCCTTGGATCTTATGCTATCCCTAATTTCCCTTGTTAGCCACTTGAGTCACCTTTTTTGTTTTATTTTTGTGCCAAACTGGGATGAACAAATTCTGTAGCTCATCCATTCGGTCTTTGAATGTTTGCCATTGCCTATCCACCGTCAACCCTTTGAGTGCCATTCCCCACTCAATCCTACCCAATTCGCTCCTCAGACCATCGTAGTTTCCTTTATTTAAATTGAGGACCCTAGTCTCTGAGTCAACTACTTCATTCTCCATCTTAATGAAGAATTCGATCATATTATGACCGCTCCGACCCAAGGGGTCTCGTACAACAAGATTGCTAATTAATCCTTTCTCGTTACATAATACCTAGTCTAAGATGGCCTGATCTCTGGTTGGTTCCTCAACATATTGGAAATTGAAAACTTTCTAAATTATTTGACAATATTGAAGGGGAAATGTTGTATCACAATGGGCAGTGTACCACAATGGTTTTGAATAAAATTTTGGACAGAGAGAGTACTGACTCGTTTGCACAAAGATTATAAGGACTATTGAATGGGAAATAGAAGCGCTCGTCTGAGTTCCACGTTAAGGCGCGTCATTGGGCAGAGGATAGTGAACGTTATTCTCCCTATGGAAGTGTTTGATGGTGACACTGTGGTCAAAGTGGACAATTCCTTTGCATTAATGTCTTTCACCTTTGTGAATACGAAGAAAAAGTGAATGATTGTTGTCTGGTAAATCTTGACTGAGAAAAGGTGTCCATAGTATGTGATTGTTGGCAATAATGGCACATTTGTGAGAACAGGAAAATGCCCTCATTATCTGAATTTCGGTCAGATTCCATGCCTTTGGAGACAGCAGATAGAAGGAAATCCCCACTGTCCCTGAGAATTCTATGGATACAACCAATTAGAATCCAGGTTATCCCGTTTATCAGAGAAAGCTAGCCAGTCAGGTACCTTCGATGTTACAATAAAGGGAGCATGGAACCCACGTTAAAACCAAGGAAAATAAAAGTAAAAGTAAACTTGGATATTAAGGGAACCAAGGGATATGGGGATAGTGTGGGAAAGTGGAGTTGAGGTAGAAGATCGGCTATGATCTTAATGAATGGCAGAGCAGGCTTGAAGGGCCAAATGGCCTACTCCTGCTCCTATATCTTATGTTCTTATAAGCAGAACTTGCATTTATGAAGCACTTCATAATTTCCTCAGGATGTCTCAAACTGCTTCATCGCCAATTAATTACTTTTGAAGTGTAGTCACTGTTAGGTTGGCTAATGTAGAAAGATCCCACAAATCAAAAATGAGGTAAACGAACAATTAATCTGTTTTTTGTGTAGTCATGTTGGTTAGGCCAGGAGAACACGCTGTCTTAAAATAGTGCATGGGATCTTTTTCTAAGGTGAGTGCTATCCAGTGAACCTAGCCGATACCTAACTGGTTCTTTATTTGTGTGCCAAGTCATCAGATAGATATGGATGAGGAAGGCTATTTGGCCTATCCAGGGAAAAAAACAAACTCCTCACATCGGAGTATCCAGCTGTTTCTTAATTTCAGAGTATTTGCCTCCACCACCATACCTGGAAATCCAGTCAAGAGGCCTTAACTCTGTGAGGAAGTATGTCCTCATTGTCCTAAATTAGGCTTTCTCTAGTTTAACCTGTGCTCCTTATCTTAATTTAAAGTTGAGTTCTGAATTTGCCTCTTTTTTAAAATTAGGTTCTCAAGAAATACATTCACATTTTATGAAGGTCTTGTACATATGTACATTCATACATATATTTTATGAAGCTTTTATAGGAGTACATTCACTCTCTCTCTCTCTCTCTCTCTCACACACACACACACACACACACACACACACACACACACACACACACACACACACACACACACATATTCTATAAAGCCATTGTATGATTTAAGGATGCATGCAGGCTCACATTTTATGAAGCCAATGTATATTTAGGTGTACAATTACACATATATTTTATGTGTACATTCCATACATAGTTTATGGAGTCGCTGCGTACTGACTACACAGTGATTGCAGGAAGAATGTATTGCATCAGGCTGCTTGCATTGGGAGCACTGAAAGTCAGGGGGCTGAGGAAGCTTCTTTGGCCTAAGGTTTTGTAGTAGGTTAGGCTTGGGAACAGTGGGAAAAGGGTTCTGCCCACTGGTGGTCACGTTGGTTGGGGTTGGTGACCCCAGTGGGCAGATTGCTGTGCAGAGTGGATAATTTTGCTCAATGGGTCCCAGACTGCCTGGTATTTTCCCAGCTCCAGGTAGAGGGCAAAAAATGACTTATTCTGACATGTTTTAGCCACATGTTTGTTGTGGGTGGGGCTGCATTCTGTCAGAGAGGGAGAAAGCATAATCTTACAGCTAGTAACATCATCTTGTTGCAGAGATCCTTTCCCTCCAAGGTGCAGGCCCAAGGAGCACTGAGCTGGGTTCTCTGGGATTGTGAGACCAGTCATCTAAGCAATCTCCCAGACTGCTGTCCAGAATGGCTAGATGAGGGGCATGGCCAGAGTATTTGCAGGAGGATGACACCCTCTCAAAGATTTTTGGTATGGATGGATAGAATTTGTGGAGTATGTATGGGTGCAGTGTACGCAATGTATGGTTTTTATATTGGCCTTCGTGCATTTTTCTGAAAATGTGGAGTTTCGTGTCTGACTCCACACATTTTGCCACTTCTGCTCCTTTAACCATCGGCCTGAGTTATTTTCCCAGGCATCCTTCAAACTTTCAGTTCCATCCTTAATCATTGAGTTAAGAATGGGACAGAGTGGAGATGTATCTACAAGAGGCTGTTGGGGAGTGGCTCATGCTGAAGTCTCCAAAGTATCGCAGGGTTCTGGAGTTAATGCTTCATCTGGAGATAGTTGTTCATGTCAGACAAGGTCACATTTGTTAGCTGGTGGATGGCCATAACTGGCCCTCATGGAAGAGCTGGCGTAATGTGGTAATCCTTTTCTCATGCCAGGTTCTGCATCCAGCTGAGTTAAGTCCTTCTGGGAACTCCCCATTCTTCCATATTGGGGAGAAAGCTGATAGACCCTATGCGATCTTTAGAGAGGCACAAACCTGATTCCAGGCTGAATTGTAGTGATAGTGCTTCCTGCTTTCGGGTTTCATTGGCGGGAATATTAATTGTCCTGACTTCCATAGGTTATGTTGGCTAGGGAAGAGATCAGGCCAAAATCACTGGTCTGAGCTGCCCAATAGCAGTATTTGACATTTGGAAGACTTGAGTCCTCCCTCTTGTTTTGGGAGCTAGAGGCTTTTGAGGTGTATTTGTGGCCTTTCTCCACCCAAAGGAACTTGGAAATGCAACTGTCCAAGTTGTGGACTATTTGGGCTGGACCCTTGACAGCAGCAGGTGAAGTAGGTCGAGGATGTTTATCTATACTGTGTTCATTTCAAGAGTAACATCAGCAGGTTGTTCCATCTGGTTAGGTCAATGTATATACTAATGGGGGGGGTGGTGGGTGGAAGAGTTAAGGGTTGAAAGAGTTCCTTTGGTTCAGGAGTTTTGGTATGATGTGTATGCCAAGGTATCTGAAGCCAGCTGCTGAATATGCAGAGGGATGGGATTCCAGTCACTGCCTGGGAAAATCTTGGGTAAGGGAAATGTCCCCTTTTTTATTGTAGTTAAGTTAGTAATGGAGAATTGTCCAAATTCTTTGATTTGGATGATGTTCAGGAGAAAGATAGTTGGGTTGATTACACAGCACTATCTCGTCAACATACAGGAATATTTGTTTACAGTCCTTTGTTTTTCCTTTGGTGTCCTTACCCCTCTTTGCTGCATGATCGTGTTGCTTGGTGACATGGAGTGGGCCAAGGGTCATGTTCCAGGAGGGAGATCATGGACCTTCGCATGGGGAGTGAGAGATTGTGAATCACGAGATGTCAGGATGTCTGCCTTTTCATAACAAAAAAAACGTTGTTTTGGGGACACCTTCAGCTGCTGAGGGTGTGGGAGAATTGGGACTGCAGAGTTTATCATGGCAGGTCAGATGGAGGGGGTGACACACCAGAGGCTAAATAGCGCCGGACCAGATTTCTCTTCAAAATGTTTTTATATTTAAAAAAAATAAAGCAAGTCACCTTTCCGCTGAGCTACTGGCATGTTGCTTACCGAACAGGAAGGCAGAGTGCTTGCTGTCAGGCCCTGGATTCTGGTGTTTCCCTATGAAAATCCTAAGAGTTTGGAGACCAACAAAAATCATCAGTGTATAGGTTGTGATGTCAGCAGAAGTCTCCAGATTTACTTATTCTGTACTGCTCGCTATCTTCTGTACTGCTATAAGATTATCTGTCATCTCTTGTGAATGCTGAAAAACCCAAGTTTCTCCAGTCTTTCCTCATGACTCAGATCTCTAATGCTAGGGATCAGTGTTGTGGTGCGTCTCTGCACTGCTTCCAGGGTTTCAGTGTCTCTGTTGCATCTCAGTGACCAGAACTGGACCCTGCACTCAAGGTGTGGTCTGACCAGAACACTATACAGTTTATGTATCACTTCATCCCACTTATACTCTACTTTTTGGCTACAAGATAAAGTGGTTGTTTTCTAATCAAGAGAGGAAGATTGGAGTAAAAAAGCTTGGAACTAAAGTCTAGGTGAACAGAAGTAGCCCCTTTGCTCAAATTAAGCTGATTTCCTGGGCAATTCTGGACTGCTAATGGACAAGGGAAAATAAGATTAAGTGAATGAGTTTGGCCTTGTAAAAGAGCAGGGTGTGTTTGAACTTCATTGCTTCTCGTCGGCTCTATAAATTCAACTGTTGTGAAAGCTAGAATACCAAAGCAGGAATGACTATACCCGAGACTTGAAAGGACCCATGAAACCAAATATTGCCACTCTGAGTAGAAGATTCAGGTACAAGGTTTGCTGTCTGCCTTGTTATATAGGTGTACTTTGTATCAACTCAACTTAGAAGATTGTGGGTTCAAGCTGTACTTCAGGTCTTCATCTATGCAAACAATGCAGTGCAGTATTAAGGGAATATTGCACTGTTGGAGGCACCATGTTTCAAAGGAGCCATTAAACCGAGGCCCTATCCGCCATTCAAATGCATGTTCAAGATCCCTCGGACCTATTTGAAAAAGAACAGCAAGTTGTCCTCGTGTCCAGACTAACATTCCCTCAATCAGCAGCACCAAAACTAGATAAACAGGTCATTCGTCCTATTGCTGTTTGTGGAAGTTGCTGTGTGCAAATGGCTGTCGTGTTCACCTACATAATATGTGAAATGTTTTGGAATGTTATGTTGCAATGTGATAAAGCACTATGTTAATGCTACTTCCAAAACTCCAGAAGTAGAGACCAGGAGAAATAAATAAAAGTAGGAAATAGATAAGGAATCCATTGCCTTTTTGGCTGCAGAAGTCCAATGTAACATAGGAGTATTTGACACCCTTAATAAGAGAAAAAGGATTTTGATTGATTTTAGAAGAACATAAAAGGAGCAGTTCACGGTTGTAGGTAATAGCTGATGTATTTATCATATTATTGATGATTATTAATCATCTGGCAGTGCTCTCTGACTATATACGCTGTGCCTATATACATCTCTTCACTTCACCTGACGAAGGAGCAGCGCTCCGAAAGCTTGTGATTTCAAATAAAGCTGTTGGACTATAACCTGGTGTTGTGTGACTTCTCATATTATTGAGATAGACACAGGCACAATCTCTGAATATTTCCGGCCAGCTTAACTGTACAGACAGTTTAATAATCTGTCAGGTAACCATGGCAGTAGAAATTAGATCAATTTATTTAATGTGCAGCATGCTAGAGTGAATTTCTGCTTGCACTTTCAGCCTTAAATCTAATAACAGCATGAATACAGTGCTGCCTCAGAATTGAGATGTGATTGATGACCTGAAGAAACAGTCAGAACCAGGGTTACTTCCAGTGTTTCCTTTAAGCTGCACAGCCGTGCAGAGCTCTGCAGCACTCACACAGCTGGTTCACCAGCTTTTAAATAGGAAAAAACATACATGCGTGGTATTTTGAATGGGCCACGCACCCAAAAATAAAATTAACGGGAACATTGGTTACTACCCCTCGAAGAAGTAAAACTGGCAAGGGTGTAATAGTTACTGTATAAATCTAAGATTGAATTAAAGCTAATAAGGGGTCATGCAGTTAAGAACAACATTTGTATTAATTGGCTGTATTGAGGACCAGGGTTTTCTGTGCTATAATTTGGGAACGGCACTGGACAAATATATACTGACCGGTATGGGGAAGTCCTGCTTTTTGTACCACGGTGATCATTAATTTTGCTTCCTATGGCCGCCATCCAAGAATCTTTTACATCTGGGTGATTATTGTAAGACTTTAATATGTAGCCAAAAATGAGATGCACACTGCAGGGTTCCAGGTGCACAGATTCCTCCTAAGGTCTGTAACTCTTTCAGAAGTTCCAATGCCACTGCTATGGACTCGGTCAAGGGAAGTTAACCTAAAACTGAAGAGTACAATAGACTAATCTTGATTCTAATATAAAGCACTAAATTACCAAACGGCTGGGTTACTTAGGTGGCTTTATTCAGATTATTGGATAATTCATTTTTTTTCAAAGAAAAGGCGACCAAGACTGATCAGTAGATTTGATTTGGAGGGATTCTGGAAATGGCCTTCTCATCCTGTGCACACATCTCTCATTATGTCATGTGGACTCTTGCATGTTGGTATTTATGTTACAGTAAAGTTGAAAGGACTGAGGTTGGTCCTAGTGGAAGTATTTAGGTATAGATCGAGCCGTTATTTAAAACAAAAATGTGTTCATGGAAGAAAGGAAATGGCAAACTTTGCTTTGGCAGCTCTACTGTAACCTACCCCGAGATTGTTTGCCACAAACTCTGTTTACTTCAATGTTGGAGTGCAGCAGAAACTGGTGTGTTATGGACTGTGAAGAGCTTTTGGTATGATGTTGTTCTGGTACATCCAGTACTGTGTGTGTGTGTGTTTCCCCCCTCTCCATAGATGCACGCCACAATGCTTAGTTTAAATTTAGAAAATTGAGCAATATCTCTGCAATTTATGACAGCAATTTGGCTTTCAGTCCGTCACATGTAAAATACATCTATTGCTCCACTCTGTTTCTTTTTAAGAAAAGGCAAATCTTCAGTTGCAAAGCTTTTTAAAATACTTGTATCAACTTTCCCGCCATAATGTCAACAAAGAATTATTAAATGTACCAGGTAAGTCAGCCATTGGCTTTAGATATATTGGTCTTGGAGGGGGAGCAATGCAGATTCATCCAGAATGATACTGGGGATAAAAGGGTTAAATTATGTGGACAGGTTGCATAGACTAGGCTTGTATTTCCTTGAATATCGAAGATTAAGGGGTGATCTAATTGAGGTGTTGTAAGATGATCAAAGGATTTGATCGGGTAGATGGAGAGAAACGATTTCCTCGCGTGGAGGAGTCCCGAACAAGGGGGCATAAACTTAACATTAGAGCTGGGCCATTCAGGGGTAATGTCAGAAAGCACTTCTTCACACACAGGGTAGTGGAAATCTGGAACTCCTTCCTCCGCCCCCAAAAAAGCTGTTGAGGCTAGGTCAGTTGAAAATGTCAAAACTGATTTTTGTTAGACAGGAGTATTAAGGTTTACGGACCCAAGGCGGGTAGAAAGGGTGAAGATACAGATCAACCATGATCTAATTGAATGGCACAACAGTTTCGAGGGGCTGAATGGCCTATGCCTGTTCCTATGTACCTGTGACATTGGCATTGAACAAGTTGGGTGTTTCATTAGGTTGTGATGATAAAACACTATGCGCATTACAGCATTTTTATTATTGTATTCATTTGAATCTCCATCTCATCTTGCCCTCTGATTCCACTGTCCTCTTATCCTCTCTAAATCTCTCCCTCCATGTAAACTCTCCTGCCCGTATTCATGACCACTCCCTCGATGTTGCCATGTCCTCTATTTACATGGTATTGATCACAGACATGGCCATCTCCGACCACTTTATTGTATCCCTTACCACTCTCATTCCCTTACCCTCTCTTCAAAACCCATTACCTTCTGCGTCTGCCCCTGGAAATGCCCCCCCCCCCCCCCCCCCCAAGTTAGTTACAGCTGCACTAACAATTTGAGCTGCCTAGCCTTTAGCTCAACATCACCATGATACTTATACAGCTGTCGATCTGCTCGAACACTTGATTTTCTCCACCTTGCTCTCTCTCATCCTGGTTGTTAACTCTAGTATGGTCCACCTGTTTGCTCCCTTAAGTCCAAGGATCGTGGGCTTGAGCGTATCTGGTGCTCAGCTGCTTTAGCTGTCCAATCCAAATCTGTGGCCCACATCAAGTGCTATCGGGCCTCGCTGTCCTCTGCCAGAAGTGCCCACCACTCCAGGATCACCCTGGAGGACAACGAACCATCAGTTTCCTTTCTCCATTACCAACCGTCTCCTGAAACCCCTCTCCCCTGCCCCCTCCACCCTATCCTCCACTAACAAGTGTGAGAAGTTCATGGACTTCTTTGTCACTAAGATTGAGACTGTTTGTTTAGCTGCCTCTGCTGCTTCTACCCCTGAGCCCATATCTGTCTCTAGTTTCTTTCTCAAGCCCTCTCTAAGCTCCCTGAGATCCACCTCCTGCTCACCCCCCCGCCATTCCCACTAAACTGCTGGCCACCCAGCTTCATTTCCTAGCCCTTATGCTAACAGACATTGTAAATGGTTCCCTCCCTTTCAAAACTGTCATCAGAAACCCTTCCTCATTAAACCCATCCTTGACCAATGTTCCCTCTAATTTTTTTTGGCCGGCACTGCCCTTTTAACGGGCTGGGCAGGCCATTCTAAATTCCGCACATGCGTGGTTTTTCTATTTAAAAGCCGACCCACAGGCTGTGCGGGACCTGCAGAGTGCTGCGTAACCACGCAGCTTAAAGGGAACATTGCCCTTGACCCTCTGTTTTTGCAAACTACCATTCCATCTCCAACCTCCCTTTTCTTTTCAATCTTTGAACGATTGTCACATCCCAAATCTGTGCCCATCTTTCCACAATTCCATGTTTGAATCGTTCCAATCAGCTTTCCATCCCTGCCACAGCACTGAAATTTACACTATCCCATCCTTTCCTCCTTGACCTCTGTGCAACCTTTGACACGATCGATCACAGCATCCTCCTTCAGCTCCTCTCTGTGGAGCAGCTCAGTGGGATTACCCTCGTTTGGTTCCACTCTTAGCAATCCAATTGTAGCCAGTGCACCTCCATCAATGGCTTCTCCTCCAACCTCTGAAATGTGACCTCGGTGTCCCACAAAGATCTATCTTTGACCCTTCCTCTTCCTCATGTTGCTCCTTAGTGGCATCATCTAAAAACATGGGTTCAACGTTCAAATATACACTCACAGCACCCAGCACTACCTCCACCACCTCTCGCGACTGTCTGCGCTGTCAGACGTGTGTGTGATATCCAGTCTTGAATGAGCCACAGTTTTCTCCAGTTAAACACAGGGAGGACCAAATCAATCATCTTTGGCTGCCGCCATAAACTTTGTCTACTTGCTACCAATTCCATCCCCCTCTCCAGCCGTTGTCTCATGCTGAACCAGACCAACCTTGGCGTCCTATTCAGCGCCAAGCTGAGTTTCTATGTCCCATATGCTCTCCATCACAAAGACCATCCAATTCCACTTCTGTAACATCACCCACCTCCGCTCCGGCCTCAGCCTATCTGCTGCTGAAACCCTCATCCATGCCTTTGTCACTTGCAGACTTGACTATTCCAATGTGTTCCAGGTTGGGCTCCCATCCTCTGCATTCTGCAAGCTTTAGCTCAGAAGGGGAGAGGATGTTTGGGGTGATTGAGGAGTGGACCAGGATGGCGGAGGGAAGGGTCCCTTTGGAATGCTGAAAGGGATGGGGAAGATGTGTTTGGTGGTGGGATCACACTGGAGGTGGCGGAAAATTATCTGTTGAATGTGGAGGCTGGTGGAATGAAAGGTGAGGACAAGGGGAACTCTATTGTGGTTCTGGGAGGGAGGGGAAGGGGTGAGAGCAGAAGTGCAGGAAATGGAACGGACACGGTCGAGGGCCCTGTCAACCATAGTAGAGGGGAAACCTTGGTTGAGGAAAAAGACATATCTGAAGCACTAGTATGGAAGGTGTGCGGCCTGTACAGGTCCCACCTCCCCAGAACCGGTCTCAATGTCCCAGGGATCTAAAGCCCTCCCTCCTGCACCATCTCTCCAGCCACGCATTCATCTGCTCTATCCTATTTCTATACCCACTAGCTCGTGGCACCAGGAGTAACCCGGAGATTACTACCTTTTGAGGTCCTGCTTTTTAATCTCTTTTAAGCTCCCTAAAATCTGCCTGCAGGACCTCCTCCCTCTTTCTACCTATGTCATTGATACCGATTTAGACCACGACCTCTGGCTGTTCACCCTCACCCCTCAGAATGTTCTGCAGCTGCTTAGTGACATCCTTGACCGTGACACCAAGGAGGCAACATACCATCCAGGAATCACATCTGTGGCCGCACAAACGCTTGTCGGTTCCCCTAACTATCAAATCTCCTATCACTATTGCTTTCCTGATCTTCCTCCTCGCCCTCTCTTCTACCCCCCCGCCACCCCATTTACAGCTGAGCCACCCATGGTGCTGTGGAATTGGCTCTGGCTGTACCCCCAGAGGAACCATTACCCTCACCAGTATTTGTACTGAATACTGGTTAAGAGAGTGAGATGGATTCAGGGGACTCCTGCACTACCTGTCTGTCTGACAGTCACCCATTCCCTCTCTGCCTGCACACACTTGCGCTGCGGGGTGACCACCTCCTGAAACGTGCTATCCATGAAGCTCTCAGACTCACGGATACACCGCAATGACGCCAGCTGCCGCTCAAGCTCCGAAACCTGGAACTTGAGCTCCTCCAGCAAATGACACTTCCTACACATGTGTTTGTCCAGGATACGGGAAACATCCTGGAGTTTCCACATGGCACAAGATGTCCATTCCATGGGACCAAGGTGCCCTGCCATGCCTCTACTTAAGTAACTTTAACAGAAATAAACTTAAAACAAAAAACAGTCACCAGCTACTCGCCAATCAGCTCCTTCCTTTGTGCTGATGTCCTCCACTCTGCTTGCGATCCACTCCATTTGCGATTTACCCAGCTCTGTCTCCAAGCTCTCTTGAAGCTTCATGGTGATACATATATATTTTTCTTTTATAACTTTAATTGCAGTAGAAAAAGGTTTCGCAGCTATCAGCAAGACAAAAATAAATCCATATGGATAGAGATAAAAGATAATAAAGGATCAATCACACTAATAGGTGTAGTCTACAGACTAGTATGTTAATAGTGGAAGGGAGATGGAGGAAGAAATATGCAGACAAATTAGGGAAATGAGTAAAAAAACATAGACTAATATTCATGGGGGATTTCAACTACCCCAATATTAATTGGACAGAAGAGGTAGGTAAAGGGGATAAGGGAATGGAGTTCCTACAATGTGTACAGGACTCCTTTCTAACACAATATGTAAAAAGCCCAACAAGGGCAGATTCGCTATTGGATCTAGTAATGGGGAATGAACCAGAGCAGATAAGGGAAGTAAAAGTAGGGGAACATCTAGGCAATAGTGACCATAATATAATATGCTTTAAGATGATAATTGGGAAGGACATAAGTATGACGAAAACCAGGGTAACAGATTGGAGAAAAGCTGATTTTGAGGGGCTGAGAGTAGAACTTGGGAAAATGAAATGGGCAACAATTTTGGCAAACAACGATGTAGAACAGCAATGGGAAACATTTAAAACCGCGTTCAACAGAGTGCAGGAAAAATATATTCCGCTAAAAGGAAAAATCAAACTAAACACTAATGAGACTCCATGGATGAATAAAGCCATAAGGGAACAATTGAGGGAAAGGAAAGAGGCATACATTAAGTACATAGACAGCAGGGGAGTGCATGATAAGGGAGAATACGAAGAGATTAGGAGAGGTAAAAAAAACCAATTAGGAAGGCAAAGAGGAACAATTAAATTACCAAGGAACATAAAACAAAATAATAAAATATTTTACAGGCACATCAATAAAAAAGGGAGGTTGGGATGGGAATAGGGCCTTTAAGGGATAGATAAGATAATACCACAGGTAACGATAGAGAGATGGTAGAGATATTAAATAATTATTTTGCTTCAGTATTTACCAGGGAGATAGAACAGGTGGACATGACATTGGATGATGAGATTAGTAATGAGATAAGTAGATTTAAAATAAAACGGGATATATTAAATTAACTAATCAAACTCCGAAGATAAAACAACAGAAAATGCTGGAAAAACTCAGCAGGCCAGGCAACATCCGTGGAGAGAAATTAGAGTCGACGTTTCGGGTCTAACCCTTTTTCAAAACTGGAAAGGAAATGAAATAGATCGAAAGGTAGGGCTGGGACAGAACAAAAGAAGTGAAGAGACATTAAGAGGTATTCAAAACGAGACGAGATGGTAATAGGACTAGTGGAGACAAAAGACGGCTCAGATTAGGTGTGAAATGTACTGGCAGAATGAGACAGCTGCCATGTGGGAGAGAGGAAAAAAAAGGAAGGGGGCGGGAGGAAGGGAGAAACCGCAAAGGGGTGGATAAAAAATATAAGTAAAAATGTAATAGGGGCCGAGGTTATGATCTGAAATTACAATTTTTACTTATCTTTTTTATCCACCCCTTTGCGGTTTCTCCCTTCCTCCCGCCCCCTTCCTTTTTTTTCCTCTCTCCCACATGGCAGCTGTCTCTCATTCTGCCAGTACATTTCACACCTAATCTGAGCCGTCTTTTGTCTCCACTAGTCCTATTACCATCTCGTCTCGTTTTGAATACCTCTTAATGTCTCTTCACTTCTTTTGTTCTGTCCCAGCCCTACCTTTCGATCTATTTCATTTCCTTTCCAGTTTTGAAAAAGGGTTAGACCCGAAACGTCGACTCTAATTTCTCTCCACGGATGTTGCCTGGCCTGCTGAGTTTTTCCAGCATTTTCTGTTATTTAGGATTTCCCGCATCTGCAGTACAGGAAACTTTGTTATATCCGGCACCGACGGGACCGAGCTGTTGCCGATCTATCAAAACTGCCGGACATACAAAGTTAATGTTGAAGCATACGGAGATTTTCATCTCCGTATCTGACAACAAGCACTGTTGCTGAGCAACAGCTTCAAACAGTCGGCCCGTACCTTGGAAGCATCTCTGTAGCTTAGCAACAGCTTCAGAGAGACTTTCCAAAGCCTGACTGTTGGGGAAAAAAAAGCCACGAGAAGAAAAACAACCTAACAGAACGGCTCCTGATTTCTGCTGGTAGATCGAGGTTTCCGGACATACAACCTCCGGATAAACCAAAGTCTCCTGTATTTTGCTATCAGAAGATAAAACCCTTGGTCCGGATGGATTGCATCCATACATTTTAAAATAATCTAGGGAAGAGATAGCAGAGGCATTACTACACATATTTAATAATTTGTTAAAAAAGGTGTAGTGCCAGAGGACTGGCAGATAGCTAACAATACCTATATTTAAGAAGGGGATAGAACATGTCCAGGGAATTATAGACCAGTCAGCTTAACATCGGTGGTAGGAAAAATAATGGAATCCCTACTGAAGGAGAAAATAGAAGAACATCTAGAAACCAAAACCATAGTAATGAATAGTCAGCATGGATTTCAAAAGGGAAAGTCTTTCTTGACCAACCTCATTGAATTTTTTGAAGAGGTAACAGAGGGAGTAGACAATGGTAATGCAGTAGATGTAATTTATCTCGATTTTCAAAAGGCCTTCGATAAGGTACCTCATAATAGACTGATGAACAAGTTGAGAATGCAGAGTCAGAGGACAAGTAGCAGCTGGCTTTAAGACAGAAAGAAGAGAGTGGGGTAAAAGGTAGCTATTCACAGTGGCAGAAGGTGGTTAGTGCTGGGACAACTGTTCACAATTTACATTAACGATTTAGACTTTGGAATCAAAAACACACTTTCTAAATTTGCGGATGATACCAAATTGGGGGAGATAGTCAATGCTGAGGAGGACTGCAACAAATTACAGGTGGACATTAATAAACTTACAGAATGGGCATATAATTGACTAATGACGTTCAACACAGATAAATGTGAGGTAATACAATTTGGTAGGAAGAATAGGGAGGTCACTTATTACGTCTAGGTGGGGTAGAGGAACAAAGGGATCTCGGAGTAAAATACACAAATCACTAAAAGTTGCGACGCAGGTTAGCAAGGCCATAAAAAAGCAAACCAAGCACTAGGGTTTATTTCTAGAGGTATAGAATTGAAAAGTAGGGAAGTTATGCTAAACCTGTATTGAACCTTGGTTAGACCACACTTAGAGTACTGCGTACAGTTCTGGTCGCCATATTATAAAAAGGATATAGAGGCACTGGAGAGGGTGCAGAGAAGGTTTCCAAGGATGATACCAGAAATGCGAGGGTATACATATCAGGAAAGGATGAACAGGCTGGGTCTCTTTTTTCTCTTGAAAAAAGAAGGCTGCGGGGTGACCTAATAGAGGTCTTTAAAATTATGAAAGGTTTTGATAGAGTGGATACAGAGAGAATGTTTCCACTTGTGGGGAAGAACATAACCAGAGGCCATCAATATAAGATAGTCACCAAGAAATCCAATAGAGAATTCAGAAGAAGCTTATTTACCCAAAGAGTGGTGAGAATGTGGAACTCGCTACCACAGGGACTGGTTGAAGCGAATAGTATAGATGCATTTAAGGGGAGGCTGGACAAGCATATGAGGGAGAAGTGAATAATGGGTTATGTTGATAGATTTAGATGAGGAAAGATGACAGGATGCTCGAGTGGAGCATAAACACCAGCATGGACTGGTTGGGCCAAATGGCCTGTTTCTGTGCCATATATCCTATGTAATCCTCTAAAAATGGCCTTATCTGTGATTCACATGTTGGGAGTAGCGAGTCCACTTACACGTGCTTACAGGGAAATGAGAGAGTTTGAACTAACTTGTGTTAGAATGCTAACTATTCCCTCAAAGCCATCAACTGGGAATGGAAACAGAAAATGCTGGAAATAATCAGCGTGTTAGACAGTGTCTGTCGAGAGAGAAACAAGGTTAATATTTCAGGTCGATGATCTTTCATCAGAACTCTGAAGATGTGAGAGATGAACAGCTTTTAAGCAAACACTAATACGATAGTAAAATACTGCGGATGCTGGAAATCCGAAATAACAACAGAAAATGCTGGAAAAACTCAGCAGGCCAGGCAACATCCGTGGAGAGAGAAACAGAGTTAATGTTTCAGGTCGAAACCCTTCAGAACTGAGAAAAAAGCAGGAAATGAAACAGATTAAAAGGCCAGTTTGAGGGCTGGGAAATGGGGGAGGGGATGAAAGAACAAAAGGGAAGATCTGAGAGGTGAAGAGACATTGAGATATTCAAGGTGAGACGAGATGGTAATAGGACAGGTAAAGAGACAAAAGATGGCTCTCGATGAAGTGTGAAATGCACTGGCAGAATGAGAGACAGCTGCCATGTGGGAGAGAAAAAAAGGAAAAGGCACAAACCAAAAGTGTGGATAAAAAATATATAAAAATATAATAGGGGCTGAGGCTATGATCTGAAATTGTTGAACTCGATATTGAGTCCAGAAGGCTATAAAGTGCCTAATCGGAAGATGAGGTGCTGTTCCTAGAGCTTACGCTGAGCTTCCGTGGAACAATGCAAGAGGCCGCGGACGGTGAGGTCTGAGTAGGAATGGAGCGGTGAATTGAAATGACAGGCGACCGGAAGCTCGGGGTCACCCTTACGGACTGAACGGAGGTGTTCCGCAAAGCGGTCACCCAATCTGCGTTTGGTCTCCCCAATGTAGAGGAGACCGCATCGTGAGCAGCGAATACAGTATACTAGATTGCGAGAAGTACAAGTAAATCGCTGTTTCACCTGGAAGGGGTGTTTGGGGCCCTGGACAGTGGGAAAGGAGGAGGTATAAGGGCATGTGTTGCATATCCTGCGCTTGCACAGGAAGGTGCCGGGCGAAGGGGAAGGGGTGCTGGGGGTGATAGAGGAGCGGACTAGGGTGTCTCGGAGGGAGCGGTCCCTACGGAATGCTGAAAGGGGAGGGGAGGGGAAGATGCGTTTGGTGGCGGAAATGGCGGAGGATGATCCGTTGAATGTGGAGGCTGGTGGGGTGAAAGGTGAGGACAAGGGGAACCCTATCATGGTTCTGGGAGGGAGGGGCAGGGGTGAGGGCAGAAGTGCGAGAGATAGAACGGACATGGTCGAGGGCCGTGTCAACCACGGTAGAGGGGAATCCTCGGTTGAGGAAAAAGGAAGACCTGTCAGAAGCACTGGTGTGGAAGGTGGCATCGTCGGAGCAGATGCAGCGGAGACGGAGAAACTGGGAGAATGGAATAGAGTCCTTACAGGAGGCGGGGTGGGAGGAAGTGTAGTCCAGGTAGCTGTGGGAGTCAGTGGGCTTGTAGTGAATGTTTGTCAATAACCTATCCCCAGAGAGATGGAGACGGAGAAGTCGAGGAAGGGAAGGGAAGAGTCGGAGATGGACCATGTGAAGGTGAGAGAAGGGTGGAAATTGGAGGCAAAGTGAATGAAATTGCCTAGTTCAGGGCGAGAGCAGGAAACGGCACCGATACAGTCATCAATGTACCGGAAAAAGAGGTGAGGGAGGGGACCCGAGTAGGACTGGAACAAAGAGTGTTCCACATATCCCACGAAAAGGCAGGCATAGCTAGGACCCATGCGGGTACTCATAGCAACACCTTTTAATGTGGAGGAAATGAGTGGATTCAAAGGAGAAGTTGTTCAATGTGAGAACAAGTTCAGCCAGGCAGAGGAGAGTGATGGTGGATGGGGACGGTTGGGCCTCTGTTCAAGGAAGAAGCGGAGTGCCCTCAGGCCATCCTGGTGGGGGATGGAGGTGTAGAGGGATTGTACGTCCATGGTGAAAAGGAGGCAGTTGGGGCCAGGAAACTGGAAACTGTTAAAGTGGCGGAGGGCGTCAGAAGAGTCGCGGATGTTGGTGGGAAGAGACTGGACAAGGGGAGAAAAGATAGAGTCGAGATGGGAAGAGATAAGTTCCGTGGGGCAAGAACAGGCTGAAATGATGGGTCTACCAGGGCAGTCCTGTTTGTGGATCTTGGGAAGGAGGTAGAAGCGGGCTGTGCGGGGTTGGGGAACTATGAGGTTGGTGGCAGCGGGGGGAAGATCTCCAGAGGAGATGAGCATTTAAGCAAATACAGATTCGGAAAAGTGGGGGTGGGGTGGTGGTGGCGGCAGGAAAAGAACAAAAGGGAAAGGTCTGTGATGGGATTAAGGGGAGGAGTGATTAAATGACGAAAGATTATGGTGCAAGGCTAAAGGAGGTGATAATGAGACAAGTATAGAAACAAAAAATGGAGGAGGTGTAAATGGTTACAGCAGAATAGCAGAGGAGGTAAGAAGCATGGAAAATCTGGCAAAGAGAAGGCTTCCATGGCCCAGGAATGTGACGGACAAAAGGCTGGTAGACTCCAGGGGTCTGGACTACCTTGCCGAAAGGGGATTCACCACCCACCAGCCCACGCCTCCACTTCCAGTGGCTCTGGTGCAACCATCCTACATTTCTAGCACTTGCTGTCAGAATGGAGTCAGGCTGTTTGCAAGGAAGAAGAGCAGATTGTTTAATGTGATGATCAGTCACATCCTTTAGCAGTTCCTGGCTGTGCGAGATCTGGATTGGGTGTGAGCTCCTGTGCTCCGAATGGTGTCTTGTTGAATGTGCTGCTTTGTGTCTTTTGAAACCAGCTGTACTGACAGTTGGTTTGAAGACCTATTAATAGTTGGGTAGTTTTTTCGCTACTTGTTTGACCAGTGTATCCAAGTCACAGGAGCAAGATGAAACTCCATGGGGCTTGGTGCTCATTAGGGTTGCAAAATTTCAGGAATTTTTAAAAGAGGAAACTTTCCATGGGAATTTTCAGGAATTTATGGGAATTTTGAGCTTTTTGCACACTGATGGTTTTTGTCGCTGATCCTTATATTATTTTTGTCACCTAAATAGACATACTGTTCCATACAAATAAAAACAAGCTTTCAAAACTTTATTTAGGTTATAATTTTGTACTTTATTGAACCCCCACAAAAAGACCCATCTAAAATAAAATAAACATCTGACAAGACAGCGTCATCTCCTTCAATCTGAGCAATTGCAGATGCTACTGGTGAGAGTAGTTTAAGGCTGCTAACCACTCTCTCCCAAAACACATCATCCAGCAGTATTTTCTTGATGGTGGTTTCCATATCCCCAGG
Organism: Somniosus microcephalus; assembly: GCF_052327205.1. NCBI lineage: Eukaryota > Metazoa > Chordata > Chondrichthyes > Squaliformes > Somniosidae > Somniosus > Somniosus microcephalus. The sequence continues at coordinate 259,545,234 of NC_140991.1, read as the reverse complement.
CTGGGATATTGCCATTTCTTGCAGCGACTCCTTACCCTCCAGAAGGCTGTTGTACATTATGACAACGCCATCCCATCTAGTGTTGCTGGGCAGCTTCAGTGTGGTGTTCTTGTTCTTTGTCATTTGCTTGGAGTTGTAGGTTGCTGCAACTACCTGTTTTCTCCTGACATACTTAACAACTTGCTTGGCTCTTGTACAGCGTCTCCATGGTTCTCAAACCCATGATGTACTTGAGGAGCAGGTTGAGCCCATGAGCTGCGCACCCAATAGATGTAATATGAGGGTAGGCCTCCTCCACTTGAGCCCAAGCAGCCTTCGTATTCGCAGCATTGTCAGTAACTACTGCAAAGACTTTTTGTGATCCAAGATCGTTGATGACCGCTTTCAGCTCATCCGCAATGTATGTGCCTGTGTGTCTGTTGTCCTTCGTGTCTGTGTTCTTGAAGAACACTGGGAGAGGAGTGGAGACGATGTAGTTTATGATGCCCTCCCCTCGTACATTTGACCACTCATCTGAGATAACTGCAACACAGTCTGCCATCTCTATCGTTTCTTTGAGCTTTCCTTGGACTCTGTTATACTCAGCCTCCAGCAAATAAGTAGACAAAGCATGTCTGGTGGGAGGACAGTATGCAGTGCGAATAACATTGAAAAATCTCTTCCAGTACACATTGGCGGTGAGCCTGTCGCATATACAGCTTGAGCAAGGCACTCATCTGCATTCTTCTGGCTATGGTTATCCATTATATCAAAGAACCTTCCAAGTGGGCCAGGAGTTGCTGATGATAAGGAGCCTGATGCTGAATGTGAACCATCGTCTTCTTGAATGGAAGCAGAGGAACTCTGGGCTGACTGCTGTGAGCTTTGAGTGAAGTTGTTGCATTTGGATAAATGCTGCTGCATCTTTGTGGCATTCTTTACATATGGCTTTGTACAGTGTTTGCACATGTACACAGTCTTTCCATCTTTAATGCCTAGGATAAAATGCTTCCACACATCCGACGGTAAACGTGGCATTGTTCTATGCAGAGAAATAAAGGGCATTCGTCTCTGTGTCGAACTGCGGTCGATCAGCACGATTGCAACCGGGTGAGTAAATTTTTCCTGATCCTCCATGTGATGGAAGCATGACCTATGCACGCAGGATGCTACATCACCAATAGAGGGAGCTAATCGCTCATCCACTCATCCAACCAATCAGGACACATTTGTTCACAGTCACACACAAAACTTGTAATTATTAAAACAAGCCAAGTAAGAAGATAAACATATATTGATTAAGATCTTCCTTAATAATTAAGATCCCATCTCTGTTAATTTTAAGAGGGGACCTGTGGGGGAAAAAAAAATGAAAGAAACACAAAAAAAATACAATATTATGCTAGCATGTGCTTTTTTGGGCAAAATTCCCAAGCTAAACTTCCCGTGGAAATTTACCGGAAACTTTCCACCCCTTCGCAACCCTAGTGCTCATGTCCATCCAAAGTTAGTTAAAGCATTCTGAAAGGAAAGGGACCCTATACGAACTCTGACATGGTTTATTTTGCACTTGGAAGATATTACATTTGATTAGAAATTAGTAGTTTTACCCTGATTTATATGGCCTGTCAGTGTGGTGTTATTTTCTTTGGCTATTGGAGAGATCTAAATTGGATATTGGACAACCTGTATTTATTCCGGTATAAGCCACTGGTGAATGCATGGATTGTCCGCCCTGAGACACTGTATCCCATTCACAACCTGCATATGGTCAACTTTAGATTCAAAAGAGGTTGCGGGCCTGCCTATGGAACTTTATTTTTAAGGTGGACGTGAATAAAGAGTGTTGGAGAAAAGCCCCGTGCATAAGAGGCAAAGCTGGAGCTGAAGGAATTGGGATTCTTGTTGCCTGCTTATCAATATCCTCAGAGCCTTGTTTAATTTAAGAATGTATGTGTTTCTTAATCTAATAATTGTTCTTTTAACACTTTTTTACAGATTCCCAAGGCGTGTCTTCAGTTCAAACATAGCCTGATATTGTAGTTGGTCCATTATATTGTGACAACAATGGAGGCTGACTCTAAGAAACCTGCCACTGATTCCCTGAGACTTAAGAAGGATATCTCCTTGCTGCATGGAGTTTGCCTGATTGTCGGAAATATGATTGGATCAGGAATTTTTGTTTCTCCCAAAGGAGTTTTGATACACAGTGGTTCCTACGGCCTTTCATTGATTATCTGGGCAGTGGGAGGAATATTCTCGGTGATTGGAGCACTATGCTATGCAGAACTTGGAACAACTATAAAGAAATCTGGAGCAAGCTATGCTTACATACTGGAGTCGTTTGGCGGTTTTCTGGCATTTCTGCGCCTCTGGACATCTCTGCTAATTGTTGAACCAGCATGCCAAGCTGTCATCGCTATCACATTTGCCAATTACCTGATTCAGCCATTCTTTCCTTCCTGTGACCCACCTTATTCCGCTGTGCGATTGATGGCTGCCTTTTGTATAGGTGAGGAGCAAATACTGAATCAAGTACAGGAAACTTTGGTTTATCCGGAGGTTATATGTCCGGAATACTCGATCTAACGGCAAAAATCAGGAGCCGTTTTTTTTAGTTCTCGTTGCTTTTTTTTCCCCAGTCAGGCACTGCAAGGTCTGTAGCTATAGCAACAGCTTCAGCTAGAGATGCTTGCAGCTGCCTGTTTAGAAGCTGTTGCTAAGCAACAGTGTTTGTTGTCAGATATGGAGATGAAAACCTCCGTATGCTTCAACATTAACTTTGTATGTCCGGCAGTTTTGATAGATCAGCAACAGCTCAGTCCCGTCGGTGCCGGATATCACAAAGTTTCCTGTATGTTGTGAAACTGAATTCAGTGAATATGATAACTTGTGGGCTGGCATCAGAAAAAAACGACCATTAAACCTGCTAGATTGTCGCAAAAACACAACTAGTTTATTCATGTCCGTCAGGAAGGGGAACCTGCCTCCCCAGTCCTGTCTGGGCTACATGTGATTGCAGTCCCATTCACTATGTAGTTGACTTTTAATGCCCTCTGACGTGACCTAGTAATCCACTTAGTTGTAAAAATATAATTGTTACCAGGAAAACGAGGGCTGGTCAAAACTGCGGCCTTGCCAACATCGCCCATATCCTGAAATAATTTTTTATTTAAGTGATCATTCTTTGTAATTAAATATGGACTTGTCACTGAATTATATTTTGTAAAATAACATGAACTTGCATTAGGTCAGAAAATCTAATGATTTCACCCAGGGATTTTATAGGATGTAAGGATCAAAACATTAAGGGTAAGAAATTTATAGACTGACAGTATTTCAATGTAGGAGTTCTTATAAATGTTGTAGTAAAGCCTAACAAGAGCATTGTCCTATTGTCAAATAATAATCCATTATTTTGTGTTTTATATATGCTTACTGGTTGCTTCCAAATTTGTTCCTCTATCTCTATTTGGTGGCTTATAGTATACACCCAGCAGCGTAATAGCTCCTCTATTGTTCCTTAATTCTAACCAACTAGATTCTGGGCTAGAAATTAGTTATAGCCAAGAAATGAGCAGAGTTTAGACTAAAAATGGTTAAGTAGCGCCACCTGAAAATCGTCTAGAATGCACGCAAAATTCGATTGCAGTCATGATTCTAGTCTAAAAACTCAAGCTCATTGGCGTTGCACTGTAAAGCTGGACCAATATCGGGGGCAGTCTAATTGCAAGTCATGATTGCCACGGGCTTTTTTCACTACTTAAAGGGGAGGTTCATTGATGCTGCAGCACCTCATTCTCATCATTGTTGGGTGTGCAGCTGCCCCAACAATCCTAAGAAGAAGCAGAAGGAGAAGGATCAGTTACTAACAAATCGTGATGGCAGATCGTCGCCCCAGGGAGAGAGCCCGGTGGTTCTCCGATGAAGGTTTGGAGGCTTTGGTTTTCGCAGTTGAGAGAAGGTGGGTGGTCCGTACCCGCCAACTGGCAGGAGGCCCTCGCCACAAGTGTCCCGCACTACGTGGAGGGAGGTGGCACAACACGTGACGGGCAGCACTGTGGTCCCCAGGACCCGCACACAGTGCAGGAAGAAGTTTAACGACCTCACACGGGTGGTCAGGGTGAGTGAAGGCTTCAACAAATGCTACATACCACCATCTCTACCACAAGCTTCACACACTGCCCAAAGCACCACACCCCCAGCATCAATCTCTCTACCAACACTCACACCCACATCTCATACCTTGCACACAGTGACAGTTGTTCAACTATGGCAGGCACATCACCCAAGCACATTGCTCCACACTTACACACTTTCCTTTCTCTTGCAGGCCAAGGTGGCTCACAACTGGAGGGAGCAGACAGGCGAGGGCCAAGTCCACATTGAACAGCTGAGCCAGCTGAAGAGTTGAGTGCTGGAGATCATTGCGCGCCAGGTCGTCGGCACCGTGGCCACCGGTGACGTTGACCCCCTTGGGGACAACAAGGTATGTTCATCCCTACTCCTTCTCACATCCCACTTCCCTCTCAGCCCAAAAACATTTCTCACTTTCAAGCTACTCGTGCTTTATGCATGCATTTCTGCCTTCCTGCCCCCCTCTCCTCACCATAACCCGACTCTTGTGTCTTTCTGCTTTCCGATAATCCGCAAGCACCTGAGTAGTCTGTCCCTGAGGGCACTGCAGAGAGGGAGGAGGAAGACGACACCGTGTCACTACACCTGTCACTCGCAGACACCAGCTCAGATACGGGGACTACACGTTCTTTAGAGGCTAGCATAGTAGCTGGATCTGCACAGGGTGAGGCACCAGGCACGAGTGGGCTGCAGCAAGCCCAGGGGGAAAAGGGTAGCTCGGGGCCAGCTCCCCGGAGGGCGAGTTCTGCTCCACAGGACTCGGATGAGGATCTCGATGGGAAGGCCTTTAGAAGAACGGTGATGGGCATGCACACGGAGATTATAGGTGCAATGGCAAGGCTGCTGGTGACCCTCTCGGTAATGGTAAGGAGCGTGGAGAAATCTGCCTCCAACATTGCATGGGGCTCTGCGCAGAGCATGGAGCCCATCATTTCCAGTCTGCAAATGATGGTATCCTTCCAGAGAGGTGATGGCGCACATGATGAGCGATGTCGCAGCTCCATTGCCGTACAAGTGGAAGCGACCCAACATCTTAGTGCTGCAGCGGAAGCTCAGACTGCTCTCATGCAGTCTCTGCTTGCTGCCACCCAAGCTCTGACTGTTGCCATTGTGGCTGGGTCTACCACCATCGACTGGGGCTTTCATGGTGTTGCAGCAGGCCAACAATCTGTGCTCCAACAGATTGCTAGGAATAGAGTTCTGACGAAGTGTCATCGACCTAAAACGATAACTCTGTTTCTCTCTCCACTGATGCTGCCTGACCTGCTGAATATTTCCAGCATTTTCTGTTTTTATTTTTATTATTTATTATTGCTAGGAATGCTGAGGTGCCACCCCAGGGAAGTGGCAGTGGGCCAGTGGAGCAGGAACCTGCTGTCCTCTCTCAGGGTGAGAGCATTCCGGTTCCCACCATTGCCACTCCGCCATTGTCCTTGCTGTTGCCTGTCATCCAGCCAACCCAGACTGCTGCCGCATATGCCGAGGTGGTGCAGTGAACAGGCGGGCCTTCGAGGTCCAGAGCTGATCGAGGTCGTCCTGCAAGGCCATTTGGAGTCTCCCACATGGAAGCTCAGCAGCCTTCCACCAGCTGTGCTGGAGCCACTGGGGGTGCACTGCGTAGGAGCACTAGAGTATGAAAAGGCGCACGAATGATCGGCACTAATGGATTGTACAAGGGTGATTAGTTAATAGTGGTTTATTAATCGTGTTTGGAATCTTTTGTGGTCTCTGTCATTGCACCCAGGAGGATGCGGTGATACGGCCTGTGACCGCGATGGTATGATGGGGATGTGGTGAGCAACAGGGATTTGGGGTTTCATTCATTCGAATCGGAGTCTGATAAGCTGGTCACGGACCGCCCGTCCAGAAGGCCGATTATCTGGCTGCCTCCTCCACCTCCTCCTCCGGTGGTCCGCAACCCCTGGTGGCAAGGGCTGCGCCCTCTTGATGGCCAAGTTGTGCAGCATGCAGCAGACCACCACGAAATGGGACACCTGCTCTGGCGAGCACTTGAGGGCTCCTCCTGAGCGGTCAATACAGCGGAACCGTTGCATCAGTAGGCCGATGCTCTGCTCTCATAGGAGTGCTGGGCACGAATGTTGGGATGGGGGGTGGTGGTGGCGGTGCGGAGTCATGAGCCAGGTGGAGAGCGGATAGCTCTCCTCTCCGAGCAGCCGGTGCGGTGCAGGATGAAGGCATCGTGGCTGCTACCAGAATAGCAGGCATTGACATTGAGGATTCGCTGTGTGTGGTCACACACCAACTGCACATTAAGTGAGTGGTAGCCTTTGTGGTTACAGAAAATCTCAGGATTGTTATGCGGTGCCCGCAAAGCTACATGGGTGCAGTCGATGGCGCCCTGCACCATGGGGAAGGCTGCTATCCTGGCAAAGCTGCATTTACGCTCGTCCTGCTTCTCTCTGGTGATTGGGAAGCCAATGTAGTCCCTTCTGGTGTAGAGAACCTCCGTGACCTCCTGGATGCAATGATGGATGGCAAATTGAGAGATGTTAGCTATGTCTCCTGCTGCAGACTGGAAGGATTCGCTGGCGAAGAAATTGAGGGCCACGGTGACCTTGATTGCCACTGGGAGAGCTGTGGTCACCCTGGTCTGAGGCTGGAGGTCTGGTTGCAGGAGGTGGATGAGTTCTGTGACCACCTCCTTAGTGAAGCGGAGCCTCCTAATACACTGCTCCTTGCTTGATTGGAGGTAGGAGAAGTGCTGTTGGAAGACCCTCGGAGGGTAAGGCCTCCGTTGAGCCCTGATGGCCCTCCTTGTCCTTCTGCGCACATGTTCCCGTCTTTCTCGCTGCCTTCGCTTCCTTCACTGTTGATCCTGGAGGGCGACTGCCAGTACAGCCCCCTTGACTTTTAGCAAGTGTTGTAGCTTGAAGTGTTTCAAACATAATGAGGGAGTTTCGTACTTGCCAGTGCACTCCCTGATACTAAATAACCTTGAAAGTAACCTCTTGCAGTAGCAGGAATTAGCACACAGCCACTCAAACTTCAAAACCTTGTCAGGTCCCAGTGATTGGTGAGGATCCCTGACGTAATAAAGACTCACTATGCACTTGGTTGTACATAAAGCAAGGCTTTAATCGACTTGTAACAAAACATGGAGGTCTAGTTAGTAGTCACTAGCTTCCTGTTTCCAGATTGTCTCTGGCCAAGTTGGGCCCACGTCCGAGTATTTATACTCCTCGGATGGTGCCCTCAGCTGGCCGTTCAGTAGTACTTCCTGAGTTACTTCTTGTAGAAGTTGCGATTTGTGACAATCCCTTTAAATAGTGTTGCTGGAGCCGGCTTCCTGCTGCTGCACGCCATCTCAATCTGTCATTGCTTTCTCCAGCCGGTAAGTTCAATGGCCAAAGCGAAGTTGGGAGATCGGGCATCAAGTGAGCGTTGCACACTCACTGACGTCATGAGCTCCGTGATTGTGATGTCCCTGGTGATTGAGTTTACCGGTAGCGCTACCGGCAAGATGGATGTGGTGTGCTGCTCTGGAACTGCCATCAGCTGGCAGTAGAGCTCTGAACGGCATTTTAGCGCCATCTTGTGGCTCTAAACACATGAATTTCTACCCCTGTCTTTGAACCCTCAAGTACATCATCCCTTTGCATTGCTGTAACAGTATCTTTGCTTAATACTGCCACCCGGTCTCCTTTTTTTCCTGCCCTCTCTTCCCTGAATACATTGTAGCCAGGAATATTAAGTGTCCATTCCTCCCCTTGTTTGAGCTCGGTCTCCGTTGTTGTCACTATATCATAATCCCAATAGGCTACTCGTGCCTGCAGCTCACCAACCTTATTTACCACTCTCTGCAATTACACACATGCACTCTAAACCCATTTTAGTCTGCCTCACATTTCCCCCCCCCCCTCCCCCGTCTGATCCCTCCTATTTCTGAACTACTCTTTATTCTAATGCTGTTTGTGTCTCCCAATCCTCTGTACAGCTTGTATCTCTTCTCTAATGCTTCATCCTGGTGCCCTTCCCGCTGCCAAATTGGTCAATGGCAATAATAATGTCAGTGGTTTAATCTATCAACAGCAAAATTGTGCACTTAGTATGCAACAGAAATCTTAAATGGTGAAGAAAAGTTTTAATTTTTTTGAAATGCTGCTGTTCAAAAAGAGGCATGTACATTGTCGATATTGGAAAAAAAACAGCTACATGCAGTTTAAATTTTGACAACTGCGCTGAAAATCTAATATGTCAGTGATTTAAAATTATGTTCTCATTTCTTTCCACTCAACCACGTTGTTCTTCTCGCCTCCTTTCTCCAACTCTTCACCCTACTGGGGTTGACAACACCAACTCCCAGCATCCTCCTCGCTAAGGGTGAACCCATGGTATGGAACCACGGTGCGGTTTGACCCCAAGCTGATCTTCAGACCCCATATCCTAACCATCACCAAAGCCACTTGCATCCACCTTCGCAACATTTCCTGTCTCTGCCCTTACCTCACCCTCACTGCCATTGAAACTCTCTTTTGTGCTTAATTTCAGTGTTTTTTGAATGCTCCTGAATTAGAACATATAAGAACATAAGAAATAGGAGCAGGAATAGGCCCCTTGGCCCCTCGAACCTGCTCCACCATTCAATAAGATCATGGCTGATCTTGGGCTCAAAGCCATTTCCCTGCCCGCTCCCCATAACCCTTCACTCCCTTATCTTGCAAAAATCTGTCTATCTCCACTTTATATGTATTTAGTGACCCAGCCTCCACGGCTCTCTGGAGCAGAGAATTCCACAGATTTACGACCCTCGGAGGAAATTCCTCCTCATCTCAGTTCTAAAAGAGTGACCCTTTATTCTGAAACTATGCCCCTGGGTTCTAGATTTCCCCACGAGGGGAAACATCCTCTCTGCACCTACCTTGTCGAGCCCCCTCAGTATCTTATATGTTTCAATAAGATCACCTCTCATTCTTCTAAATCCCAATGAGTATAGGCCCAACCTGCTCAACCTTTCTTCATAAGTCAATCCCCTCATCTCTGGAATTAACCTAGTGAATCGTCTCTGAACTGCCTCCAATGCAAGTATATCCTTCCTTAAATAAGGAGACCAAAACTGTGCGCAGTACTCAAGGTGTGGTCTCACCAATACCCTGTACAGTTGTAACAGGACTTCCCTGCTTTTATACTCCAACCCCCTTGAAATAAAGACCAACATTCCATTTGCCTTTTTGATTACTTGCTGTACCTGCATGCTAACCTTTTGTGTTTCATGCACAAGGACCCCCAGGTCCCTCTGAACTGTAGCATTTTGTAATCTCTCTCCATTTAAATAATAATTTGCTTTTTTATTTTTCCTGCCAAAGTGAATAACCTCGCACTTTCCCCACATTATACTCCATCTGCCAAATGTTTGCCCACTCACTTAGCCTGTCTATATCCCTTTGCAGATTCTTTGAGTCCTCTGCACAATTTGCTTTCCCACCCATCTTTGTATCATCCGCAAACTTGGCTACATTACACTCGGTCCCTTCATCCAAGTCATTAATGTAGACAGTAAATAGTTGAGGTCCCAGCACCAATCCCTTTGGCACCCCACTAGTTACTGTTTGCCAACCGGAAAATGACCCATTTATCCCGACTCTGCTTTCTGTTAGTTAGCCAATTCTCTATCCATGCTAATATATTACCCCCAATTCCGTGAGCTCTTATCTTATGCAGTAACCTTTTATGTGGCACCTTATCGAATGCTTTCTGGAAATCCAAATGCACCACATCCACTGGCTCACCTTTGTCCACCCTGCTCGTTACATCCTCAAAGAACTCTAGCAAATTTATTAAACATGATTTCCCTTTCATAAAACCATGCTGACTCTGCTTGACTCACAGACTCTCCTGCTCCCCCCTGCCCTGTACTAAGTCCTGCCCATCATCCCTTTTGCTGCCAACCTTGATATGTTCCCTGTTCCCAAACGCATTGGATTCAAAATCGTTGTCCTTGTTTTTGAATCCCTCCATAGTGTTACTTCACCCTACGTCCAATGCACGTTCCAGTCTTTGCCTTTTCGTCATCTGTCTCTAGCTTCTTGTGCATTCCCCTAACCCCCACCCCAGTTCCTTCAACCCTCTCTCCCTTGCTCTCTTAAACCTCTTCACCTTACAATCTGCCTCCTCAAAGTCTACCTGTTTGAGTATGCTTTAGGTCATCATCTTTAACCTTTTCAGTATTGCTCAGCATCTGTTTCTCCTTTTGTGAAATGTCTGGGACATTTACAAAGTTAAAGATGGTATATAAATACAAGTTGTAGATTTTTAGGATACTTCTGCGGCTAGGAGCTAGATTTGGGATGGCTTGACCATAAAACTTCATGTCCCTGACTCGCCAAGTTTTTTTTTTACAGGAAGGTGCCCAGTGTTGCCTTTTTGTGGGCTGCCCACATTTGACGAATTGTAGACAGGACCTTGCATTCAACCACTCCATCAACAAGCTGCACAGTGTTTTAATGTTATGTTAGAAAATATTCCATTATGAGGGCTTTGATTTGTTATCGCCAAGATCTGCTTGACAGCTTGCATTTTTGCTGCCTCCGTGACATTTTATGCAAAATTGCAATACTATGTTGGAAAATGGCCTGGGCTTGGGATGGAGAATTTGTTTGAAAAGAAGCCCAAGATGGAGTCAAGCTTATTTTTATATTTATGGAAAAAACAGCATTGTGATCTGTTGATGCAGTCTTCTCTCTTCACACTGTGCCCTCGCACACCCCCGCCCCAATTTTTTTTTAAATGTTGCTGCTTACTGCCAAAACATCTAAATGCAATCTAACAGTACGGCACAACAAAGCAATTGTTGTTTTACCTAATGAGAAATATTGTTTCATGGGTAATAGTTATTCAGTTAATTTATAGTGAAACACCTTCCTTCCAGCTAATGCAATGTTCCAGAGGTATAGTGCTGGCATTGGCTGCTAAATTGGGGAAAACAGTACTTCGAAATTCCTTTTCTGAGAAAATGTTATGATGTTTGAGAGCTATATGCAACAGCATTCTTTGGACTGCCTTATTCTATTGAAATTCAATTAGGTTGGGTTAATCTAATGGCTGGGACTAAGAGTTCCAGCATTGAGGCTGACATTTGCACTTGATCTTTTTCCCAGATGGCTTGCCATTGGTATTTTTCTGATCCTGGTAGAGCTGATGAGGGAAAGACTATTTTAGCTAGTAATGCTTCCACACTTGTGCCACATTTCATCTCTTACTGAATGGCTATCGAGACATTACAGCTGATTTTCCAAATTCATGTTGCTTGGGAGCTCTGCCTGCTGGCAAGGCATGTATGGAAATCAGGGACAGCAAGTTATGGACAGTATGCCAATTAGTTCTCTAGGCACAGCGAGCATGTGAGTTCCTCCTTCAGCAGTCCAAGCTCAGAAAATGCTCTCTTCTTGCTCTTTTAGAAGGATAGCCCCGCAAGGTATAAAGGGGTAGAAATTAGTATGCGTTGTGCCTGTATTTTGGGCGTATTACCGGTGCAATGTGTACCATTTTAGCAGTGGGACGGCCTGTGACCAATGTGCGCAAACATCAGTCCCACAGCTAAATTAGTGTGGACAGTTTTTTTTTTTTTTTAGGAGTCTCAGGCAGATGCCTGAAACAGTCGTCAGCAATGTTTCTTGTAGTTTTTGTGTGTGCGCGGTCCCTTTAACTGGCTGTGCGGCCCATTCAAGTTTTCGCGCGCACGGTTATTTCCATTGAAAAGCCAGTGAGCAGCCTGCGCAGGACCTCGACCAATGTGCAGCTTAGCATAATCGTTAGTCGTCGGGCTCCTTAAATATGTTAATGAGGGGCCCGTTGATGGCCCTCTCTGTAAAATCTGTTCCCGATGACCAGGGCAGCTGTGGGGTCTGCTGTTCTCGGGAATCTTCAACAGCAGCCAACAAAAGGTAAGTGTAAGGTGTATCATTTTTTTAAATTATATTTTCTGTGGAGACAGGAAGAGCAGGTGTGCTCCCCCCCTTACTCTACTGTCCTGGCGATCATCCACCCCTGCCCCATTGCCCGATCCAATTCCCCATGAGGGTCGCTGCCAGTGGCCCGACATTAACTTGTCACGTGGGGCGTGCTGGCTGTGGAGGAGTGACCGGCACTGACATCTTGCCCCGAAGGTGTAGATGAGGCCAGAGTTCGATTTTTGGGATGCCCTATGGCCTGTCTGTTCAGCCAGGTGCTGCTTATGCAGCGCTGAGTCTGGGCCCAAAAGCAGGCCCAGATTAATTTCTACTGCAAAAGTACAGGACCAAAAAAATTTGCCAATTTAAGGCCATGGAGCATGTTAATTGAAATAAAAACAGAAAATGTTGGAAATACTTAACAGGTCAGGCAGCATCTGTGGAGAGGAAAATAAGGTTAACGTTTGAGGTCAATGACCATTCATCAGAACTGTTGTGTTTGGGGCTCTGGATGGTGGGAAATGAGGAGGTGAAAGGGCAGGTGTTGTTGTATTTCCTGTGCTGGCATGGAAAGGTGCCAGGGGAAGGGGAGTGAGTGTTGGGGTTGATTGAAGAGTGGACTAAGGTGTCACGGGAGTGCATTCAGGCCCTGGACGGTGGCAAGAGAGAAGAGTGTTTGGGGTTCTAGGAAGGAAGGAGAGTGTTTAGGGCCCTGGGAGGTGGGAAGGGAGGATTAACAGAAAATGTTGGAAACAATTGCTTTTGTTTGTGTGAGCATGCAATTGAATTGAGCTGTAGCTGCAACAAAAAAGGAAATATTCATTGCTAAGTATGTTCTGTTACCTCTTAGGCAGTCTTGGGGTTGTCCATGAGGGTCCCGAACTTCATTTTAAAGGGTGGAAGATGCCTGTGCGTGAATTCTTTTAACGTGGGGTGGCCGTTGCACACCAGCTACCACACAGGCTTGACAGAGCAAGGTCTTGGTCCAATGGCAAGGGGATCCAAGACGATTGGAGACCAGGCTCTGCTACAACGGCCTAGCACACACACACAAACATAATGCTACTGTCCTCCTCCCTCCTTCCCGCAGGTCCTCTCTGCCTGAGTTTCGTAGGATGCATTGTGGTCCTCCCAACCTCGCTATTGGCCCATGCCGCACTTTCCCTGGGCCCCGACCCCGCTGCTGGTTCACGCTGCGCCACTCCTGGACCTTGACCTCGCTGCTGGGCTCGTCCTCGCTCCTGGCCTCGGACATGAATGATGTCTCTCACAGGATCAAATTAGCACTGATATTCTTGCGATCCCTGGCCCCGAGCTCCACTCGCGATCCACTAGTCACTAGATCACTAGTCTAGTGGAGAAGTGTAGTCTTGACAGCAGAGAGGTCTGGGAATTTGGGAGCTCAGTTTAAGTGAAGAGCCAGTGCTCACTGAGAAGAAAGAACAGGCATGGTCAGGGGATGGGCAGTGGGCTCAGGTAACTTTAACCTTGCAGTATGAACTTGCAGTTAGGGATAAAATGCACCCACTATTAGAGCCAGGGGAACTTAAAGAGCAGAAGAGAGGAGACTGGGGGGGAAAAGAGCAAAGGATGGCAACGGATGGCAAAGGAGCTCCCTAGGGAGCTGCCAGCACAGGAGCCATCTTGAAAAACCATCTTGCAATAAGTGATCTTGCAATAAGTAACAGCAATGGAAAGGTTCCAGCAGAGTGTGTTCACTGGCCTAACAAAGCTAATCCCTTTCTGGGTATTCAGTTAACATGTCACTTGTAATGTGCCCTTTCACAAAGTTATGGATAATACCCTCTTATTAACCTCTTTCTAAAGGAAGAAAGGGTAATTTTGTGAGCTTTCCCCCACTCAGCGTGAGAAGCCTCGCTAGATGGGGATCGAACACTAGAGCGGGTTCAGCGACCCAGTGTTCCTGTCTAGTGAGATTCCAAGTCAAGAGCAGAAACACTCAATGTTTTCCTTAATAATTAACAATTAGATTCCAGAGCTGCATAAAAGTTAGAGGGATATATTTTCCTTTGTGCATAAGGTTAAGGAAAAATTCTTCTGAACTGTTATTATATACCAGTGATAATCTGTCAACAGAATATTTCTTTAATTTTAAATATACAGAGAAAAATAATACCCCAAAGGAAATCCAATTAACTTCCTCAAAAAACAAAAGCTGCCTGAGAACGCTGTCATTGCATGTGTCTATTTGAGTTGCATCTATATCGCGCTTCATGATCTAAGGACGTCCCAAAGTTCTATATAGTCAAGGAAGTACTTTTGAAGTGCAGTCACTATTGTATTGTAGGGAAACACAGCAGCTAATTTGCGCACAGCAAGGACCTAGAAACAGCAATGAGATGAAGACCAGATAATCGGTTTTAGTGATGTTGTTTGAGGGATAAATATTGGCCAGAAGACTGGGAGAACTCTCATGCTCTTCTTTGAATATTGCAGTGGGATCTTTTACATCCACCTGACAAGGCAGTTTAATGTCTCATCCAAATATATGATAATCTGAGTGTGGAGTGGACACATTACAAGGGAATCCTTTTACTCAGTCATTGTGGCACCTATTAACAACAACTTCTAATGTAGAAAAAATCCCAAGGTACTTGATAGATAGATATTGGGCTCTGTGAAGCCTGGTAATTATAATTTTTTTTTTTTTTTTTTAAATCAATGAATGGGTCCTTTTAATACATCAGTTGGCTAAGGTAGTGAGCAACTGTGCCCAGGTAAGTCCCAGGATCAATCCCAGGCCTGTGTTGTGTTGGCTGATATTGGCTCGGAGCAGCACTTATAGCCTCTATAATTGGCCTTGATGCTCCAGTTTAGGGCATGGAAAGATTTTGCACAACTGATCATTAACCAGTGACCTCCCTGTTGGAAGTATGTGTGCATTTTGGGTGAAGACGGGATTGGTCTGGGCTATGATGCCGTGGATGCTTGAATCACCTGCCAACGCTCACTGTCTAGGCTTATGCATGTATGCCAACTTGGGCAAGGTACCAGGTGGAACTGTACCCCAGCATGAGATTAGCACCTTCAAGAGAACAGGAGAGAGAAGAACATTGATGAAAAACGGAGGGAAGAACCCTCCCACCACCCCATCAAAAGAAAAAGTTGTCTTTATCTTTAAATGGAGCGCCACGATTGGTAAAGGCAGAATTTCTTCATGATACACCATTACAGTTGAGCTTTTGTGATCCGTTGATGGGAAGTAATGATACTATGATTGACAAGCTAGAGTGACTTTTATCCAAGCAAATTCAGCCAAATTTCCATCCTAGAAGGTAATTGCAGGATAATCAATGTGTGTGTCGGGGGGGGGGGGGGGGGGGTGGGTGGTTGCGGAGAGGGGGGGGGGGGGGTGGTGGTTGCGGAGGGGGGGGGGGGGGTGGTTGCGGAGGGGGGGGGGGGGGGGGGTTGCGGAAATTCCACCACCTAATATCCAACTTTATTTTATTTTTTTAAACTTTAGTTTAATAAAGAGACACATTACTCACTATCTCTAACCTTCTCCAGCCTTGCAAACCACAGAGAACTGTACATTCTTTCAACTCTGGCCTCTTGTGCATCCCCCACTGCCTTCACCTCACCATTGGTGGCCGTGCCTTCAGCCGTCTAGGCCCTATACTCTGGAATTACCTCCCTAAACCTCTCCACTTCCCCCTCCTCCTTTAGGACCCTCTTTAAAATGCACCAAGCTTTTAGTCACCACTCCTAATATCTCCTAATTTGGCTTAGTGTTGATTTTTGCCTGATTACGTTTCTTTGAAGCCCCTTGGGATGTTTTTATATGTTAAAGGTGTTTTATAAAATGTAAGTTGTTGCTGTGAAGAATTATGACGTAGTTCTGGTTATAAAGTCATTAACAGAATACTCAAGTAGTCCCTTTTCTCATCCTTTCAGTGGTTTTATCCTGAAGTATTTTTCTGTAAAGTCCACCATGTATATAATAATTTAAATGAAAAGAACTAGACAAGAGTTTTGAAGGGCAAGGTTTGGCAACGAGCCTTTGGTTTTGATTTCTGATCCTTGTCATTGTGATGAAGATGACAGATAAGGTCAAAAAAACTTGTCACTTAAGGCAAATTATTTCACTGTGTCTATTTTCTTAGGACTGGAGAATGAACAATCTTCCACCTGTCATGTTGTGTGTTTGTTCCACTGGTAAAAATGTAGCTGTTTAACAGATTAAAAGTTTCCTTTTAGTGTGTTAATGCTGAAGGTAGTTTGGTACTAGTGTTCATTAGTTAGTTAGTTAGTTAATTAGTTAGTTAATATATGTTACAAATTGAATGTGCACTAGATACTGTCTTGGGTTCAGTTTCTCTGATCACTCTTGTAAGTGGACCCTATGATCAGGGGTATACTTTTACTGCCCAATATCTGGCCGTACAATAGCATTACCTGCGGGTTGTAACAGTAAAACCTCTCCTGTATTTTGAAATGGCTGGCACTCATTTAGAAAATGAATAACCGTTTCAATGGCTAACCCATTTCACTTTCAGAGAGCCCATCAAACTCCGAACCACTCTTTGTTTTAGCAGCTCCAAGCTCCAGAAAGGTATGCTGGAACTCTTGGGAATTAACCCTTGGTAATCTGAACCTAACTTTATATCAGAAAAATATTATAATTTACATCAAAATTACCTCCCAGGTCAAATAGGTGAAAGTACCAAAATGTCACCATTCTGAAGATAGTTTGGTAATCTATGTTCATTAGTTAGTATGTTAGCTTTCATGGTAGTTTGAGGTGTAGTGTTAATTATCAGCCACTTTATATGAAGAAGCTACTGTAATATCCGAGTAGTTATCGGGCCTGCAAACCACAGTGCAAGTGCTTTCTAAATGTACAAGAATTATAGTTAATGGCCCTGACTGCTTTCAGGAACACGAGATCATTTTTTGATTCTGAATCTGAGAGATAGGGGATGTGATGCGGATGGTTTTTAATGATTTGGCTTCATCATTAATATAATTATGCCAAAACCAGCCTCTCAGTTTGGCAGTAAGCCTCAAGAAAATAATGGAAGTTCTTCAACTTATGAAGGAACAGAGTAACAGTTGGAGGCAAGGAAGCCAGATTCAATTTGTTCAGATTCATTTTGATTTGGGCTTTAGTGCCTTAAACTCTTTGATCTCTCACCCAGTCTGATGTTTTTGTGTACATTCACTCTACATAAGGAGAGCTTTGAAGGAATAGGTTCCCTGACTGCTGTGGAAATGGACACCAGCAGGTCACTAGAGTAACTAGTCGGATCAAATTCATGCACCAGTGCAGAATAAAAATAAAATGCTTATGTTACTAGGTCTCTTCCAGCTACTGACATCAGGAGCTATCAAACATTTGCCATGTCATGATCCATAGGCCTGCACAGAATTGACAAAAAGTAACCAAATCATCATCTGTTCATCTTCCAAAATTTTCCAGCTAAGGTACAGCAAATCTGTCTGCATTGGACCAAAATTATCTGATTATTAAAGACGAAATCTCAGTGGGCCCAACATGGTTTAGGGTATAACCCTTTCAGCTCATATTTGTTGTAAGCTGCTGGTGGGTTGTTTCTTGCTCCAGTCCAAAGCTGTTCTGCACAGTGATCTATGCATCAGATGTTGTTTCCCCAGGCCTTAGAGCTTCATTGGGTATTGGCCTCAAATGGGAGTTTTTTCTCCTTTTTCTGGAAATGTTCTCCAATCCCTTTTTTACCCCCCTTATTGAATTTTTGGGAAAAATCTGTTTTGGAAGATATCCTTTCTAATTTAAAAAAAAAAAACCTGGATAGTATGTTAGCAATGCAGTAATGAAGTAGGAGGAAGCACTAATACAAACAGTAAGCGGGGACTCGCGCTTACAGATGTATGCCTATGCTGCTGGATTGATAGTGTAGATGGAATGGATGGCTGTTTCTACTGTGAATATTGATATATATATATATAGCTACATTCAGGATTAACTATGTCCCTGATGTGCCTTGCTTCCCTAATCATGGCATTATCTCTAGCATATTGGAGGAGCCTTTCACCACCCACTACGAAGAATGGTGTCTGACATGAATCTTGTCATTCATGTGGAAATGACTTATGAAATGATACTGGGTGGCCTGCTGGTGGCGCTGTCCAGGGAGAGTATAAATACTCTGGCATGGGCCCAGCTTCCTCAGGACATTCTTTAACAGGAACTAGTGAAGGGCACAACTAGATCTCCATGTTGAAAAACAGTTGATTAAAGCCTTGTTTAATACTCAGACCAAGTGCCTAGTAGTTTTCTTACGTCAGTGTCCTCTGTCATCTATCAGGACCGTTTCAGTCTTGTGTTGTTTCTATCTCTTATCTTTCACTCTGGGTGTCCAACTTTACGTTCCCCTCGGCTCCTTGGCATGGGTGAAGTTGATGATGTGGTCCTTAATGACTATTGGTGATCTCCTGAAGTAATAAGGGGGAGGGGCCAGGGCCCTCATTCTCAGCTATACAGCAGGCGAGTCCTGCCTGCAAGAAGAATATGAATTCTGGATCACTCAAGGGGGCTAGGTTGAGGAGGAAAGTTAGTGAGGATGAGATGGAGGAATTGGAGCATTATCATAAAATTATAGAATGATACAGCACAGAAGGAGGCCATTCACCCACTGTGCCTGTGCCGGCTTTTGGTAAAGCCTGTCCACCTAGTCCCACTCCCTTGCTGTTTCTCCCTAGCCCTGCAGTTTTTTTCCCCTTCAAGTATTTATTCAATTTCTCTTGAAAGTTACTGTTGAATCTGCTTCCACCACCCTTTCAGGCAGTGCATTCTAGATCTCAACAGCTCGTTGTGTAAAAATAAAGTTTCCTCCTGTCACCTCTGGTTCTTTAACCAATCACCTTAAATTTGTGTCCTCTGGTTGCCAACCCTTCTGCTATTGGAAACAGTTTCTCCTTATTTACTCTATCAAAATCATGATTTTGAACACCGTTATCAAATCTCTTCAGCTTCTCTGCTCTAAGGGAAACAATCCCAGCTTCTCCAGATAACTGAAATCCCTCATCCCTGGTACCAGTAAAGGGAGACAGCCACCATCCTAAAGATTGCCATCTATCGGAAGGAAGGTGACACATAAACCACAGCAACTTCCTCCACTTCCCTGCCCCCAACCAACCGTATTGAAACGAGAAGCAGCAGGGAATGCTGCAAGTGCAACTGGGACGTTGAGGAACAGAGCGTAACCACTGATCGCAACATGAATAGAGTGCATCATAAACAGAGTAGGAAGTTGAGAATTTGGAAAGTGGGACTCTTGAGTACGTCAAACTGAAATTTATAACATTTAGAAGTTAACTTAGAACTTTAAAAACTGCAAGGCAGTTAGCAGTTAAGCAGGTAACAGTCAATCAGCTGTAAGTGATTGCCTGATGGGTGTTAATTATTGTGAGCTGGAAGATGACTGAGCAGTTGTAACTTGGGTGTGACTCGGAAGGTGTCTGCTAAGACACAGAGTAACCACAGGTCACAACGTGAATGGAGTGCATCAGAAACGGAGTGGGTAGTTGAAAATTTGAGTAGGAAGGAGGTGCTCCTTTTACTTAAACTCACTTGGTTTATTTTAAACAAATTAATTTATTACATAAAACTTTAATTAATTAAAATATATAAAACAAAAATATATAGAGATGGAAGTGCAGGAGGTGTGCCGCATCTGCAGCATGTGGGAGTTTGTGGAGAGCAGAGTGATCCCAGGCAACCATATCTGCAGTAAGTGTCTGCAACTCAAGGAACTTCGGCTCAGAGTTGGTGAGGTGGTGACATTGCGATACATCAGGGAGGGGGAAGAGTTAGTTGGACATTTTGACCCAGGAGGCAGTCACACCCCTTACATTAAAGTAGTGGTTTAGATTTGGTTAGTGGTCAGGGACAGGAGGATGTGACCGAGACTCCGGCAGGTAAGGGGACCGCATATGCAGTGGTGGAGGAGTCTCTGCCTTTGCCATTGTCCAACAGGTACGAGGTACTTGCTACCGGTGTGGATGAGAACAAAGACAGGGGAGGTGGGGGAATGGGCAAATTGTCAATGGCACCGTTGTACAGGAGGCCTTTCAAATGGGTGGAGCGAAAAGGAATGTTGTAGTGCTAGGGGGACAGTATAGTCAGGGGATAGATACTGTTCTCTACAACCATGACCGAGAGTCCCGAAGGCTGTATTGCTTGCCCAGTGCCAGGGTTGAGGACATCTCCTCGTGGCTGGAGAAGAATTTTGAGAAGGAGGGGGAGGATCCAGATGTGGTTCACGTAGGAACCAACGACAAAGGTAGAACTAGGAATGAGGTTCTGCTGAGGGGGTTTGAGGAGCTAGGTTACAAATTAAAAAGCAGAACCTCAAAGGTAATAATCTCTGGATTACTATCTGAGCCACACGCAAATTGGCATAGAATCATAGAATGGTTATAGCACAGAAGGAGGCCATTCAGCCCGTCGAGCCCGTGCCGGCTCTCTGCAAAAGCACTTCAGCTAGTCCCACTCCCCCACCCTTTCCCCGTAGCACTGCAAAAGTTTTTCTCTCGGGTACTTATCCAATTCCCTTTTGAAGGCTACAATTGAATCTGCCTCCACCACCCTTTCAGGCAGTGAATTCCAGATCCTAACCACTCGCTGCGTAAAAACCTTTTTCCTCATGTCGCCATTGGTTCTTCTGCCCATCACCTTAAATCTGTGTCCTCTGGTTCTCAACCCATCCGCCAATGGGAACAGTTTCTCTCTATCTACTCTGTCTAGACCTCTCATGATTTTGAGCACCTCTATCAAATCTCCTCTCAACCTTCTCTGCTCTAAGGAGAACAACCCCAGCTTCTCCAGTCTATTCACATAACTGAAGTCCATCATCCCTGGAACCATTCTTGTAAATCTTTTCTGCACCCTCTCTTAGGCCTTCACTTCCTTCCTAAAGTGCAGTGCCCAGAATTGGACACAATACTCCAGTTGAGGCCAAACCAGTGTTTTATAAAGGTTCATCATAACTTCCTTGCTTTTGCACTCTATGCCTCTATTTATGAAGCCCAGGATCCCGTATGCTATTTTAACTGCTTTCTCATCCTGCCCTGCCACTTTCAACGTTTTGTGCACATATACCCCATGGTCTCTGTTCATGCAGCTCCTTTAGTTTATATTGCCTCTCCTCATTCTTCCTACCAAAATGTATCACTTCACACTTTCCTGCCACGTGTCCGCCCATTCCACCAGCATGTCTATGTCCTCCTGACGTCTATCACTATCCTCCTCACTGTTCACTATACTTCCATGTTTTGTGTCATGTGCAAATTTTGAAATTGTACCCTGTACACCCAAGTCCAGGTCATTAATATAGATCAAGAAAAGCAGTGGTCCTAGTACTGACTCCTGGGGAACACCACTGTATACCTTCCTCCAGTCCAGTAAAGAACCGTTCACCACTACTCTGTTTCTTGTCACTTAGCCAATTTTGTATCCATGCTGCCACTGTCCCTTTTATTCCATGGGCTTCAACTTTGCTGGCAAGCCTATTATGTGGCACTTTATCAAACTCCTTTTGGAAGTCTATGTACACCACATCAACTGCATTACCCTAATCAACCCTCTATGTTACCTCATCAAAAACTCATTCAAGTTAGTTGAACATGATTTGCCTTGAACAAATCCGTACTGGCTTTCCTTATCCATACTTGTCCACGTGACTTAATTTTGTCCCAGATTATCGTTTCTAAAAGCGTCCCCACCACCGAGGTTAAACTGACTGGCCTGTAGTTGCTGGGTTTATCCTTACACTAGCTGAAGTAGTTGAAGTCCCCCATTATCACTACCTTTTTGAGGTCCTGCCTTTTAATCTCTTGCCTAGCTCCCTAAAATCTGCCTGCAGGACTTCATCCCTCTTTCTACCCATGTCATTGATACTGATATGGACCACGACCTCTGGCTGTTCACCCTCCCCCCCCTCAGAATGGCCTGCAGCCACTCAGTGACATCCTTGACCCTGGAACCAGGGAGGCAACCTACCATCCTGGAATCACGTCTGCGGCCGCAGAAACACCTGTCTGTTCCTCTATCGAATCTCCTATCATTGCTTTCCCGATGATCCTCCTCCCCCCTGTACAGAAGAGCCACCGTGGTGCTGTGGACTTGGCTCTGGCTGTATGCCCTAGAGGAACTATTGCCCTCACCAGTATTCAGTACTGGTTGGAGAGTGAGATGTATTCAAGGGACTCCTGCACTACCTGCCTGGTCCTCCTTGTCTGTATGATGGTCACCCATTCCCTCTCTGCCTGCACACTCTTGCACTAAGGGCGACCACCTCCTGAAACATGTTATCCACGTAGCTCTCAGCCTCATGGATGCACTGCAGTGACACCCACTGCTGCTCAAATTCTGAAACCTGGAACTTGAGCCCCTCCAGCTAACGACACTTCCTGCACATGTGGTTGTCCAGGACACGGGAAATGTCCTGGAGTTCCCACATGGCACAAGATGTGTATTCCATGAGACCAAGGTGCCCTGCCTCTACTTAATAGACTAATAAGTTTATTTCTGTTAAGTTACTTAACTTAAAAAAAAATAATCAATCACCAGCTACTAATGGGACTAAAAGCTGACAAATCCCCTGGACCTGATGGCCTACATCCTAGGGTTCCAAATGAGGTGGCTGAAGAGATAGTGAATGCATTGGTTTTGATCTTCCAAAATTCCCTAGATTCTGGAGAGGTCCCAGCGGATTGGAAGGTTGTAAATGTAACACCGCTATTCAAGAAAGGAGGGAGAGAAAAAACAGGGAACTACAGGCAAGTTAGCCTGACATCAGTCATCGGGAAAATGCTGGAATCCATTGTTAAGGAAGTGGTATCAAGTCACTTACAAAATTATAACCTGATTAGGCAGAGTCAACATGGTTTTATGAAAGGGAAATCATGTTTGACAAATTTTAGCGTTTTGAGGATGTAACTAGCAGGGTAGATAAAGGGGAACCAGTGATTGTAGTATATTTGGGTTTCCAAAAGGCATTCGAAAAGGTGCCACATATAAGATTATTACACAAGATTAGGGCTCATGGGGTTGGGGGTAATATAGTAGCATAGATGGGTAACTGACAAAAAACAGAGAGTAGGGATAAACGGATCTTTTTCAGGTTGGCAGGCTGTAACTGGTAGGGTACCGCAAGGATCAGTGTTGGGGCCTCAGCTGTTTACAATCTATATTAATGACTTAGATGAAGGAACCGAGTGTAATGTATCCAAGTTTGCTGATCATACAAAGCTAGGTGGGACAGTAAGCTGGAGAGCTTACAGGTAGTTAACAGGCAGTTAAGAGGCTTTTCCCCCATTTTGCGCCTACTGCTGCGGGCTTCCCGATGTTGGGAAACCCCGCCAGGGTAAGTGAGGCGAGCTGTGGGTCTGTTGTACTGTAACTGTAGAAATGACAGCTGCAGAGGTAGTGTGAAGGCTGCAATGGGACACTGGTAAGTATGACAGGTGAGAGAATGTTGGGGAATTTTTTTTTACTATAGTTCGATGCTTTTGCAGGTGACAAGCTGTGATGTGTTTGTGCCGCCTCATCTCATGCAGATGGCTTCTGCAATCTCGCATGCAGCTGACATCTGTTTCATCCTAAGGAAAGAGTCATTAGAGAGCCTGATGCAAGGGCTCACCTTTGGACAGTGATTGTCAGTGTTTGACAGCACTTCAATGCTGTCAAATCATGTCAAAAAATGATGGTGCCTGTCACTTTAACAAAACCGGCAGATGAAGCGTCATGCACTGACGTCATCTGATACCGGCTTTCCCTTAATTGGCTGGCAAGCCCGCAGGGCGGGCTTAACGAGGCCAATCGAGGGAAAATAGTGTCTGTTCATCAGATGTCGCTGGAGGCGGGACAGAAACCCGAAAACCAGCAGTCCCGCCCCGACCTCTGGATCTAAGGTAAAATCCAGCCCAGAGAGTCTGCAAAGGAATATAGATCGACTGAGTGAGACGGCAGTAAGGTGGCAGATGGAGTATATAATGTAGGGAAATGTGAGGTTATTCACTTTGGTAGGAAGAATAGAAAAACAGAATATTTTTTTAAATGGTGAGAAACTATTAAATGTTGGTGTTCAGAAAGATTTGGGTGTCCTCGTGCAAGAAACGCAGAAAGCTAGCATGTAGGTACAACAAGCAATAAGGGAGGCAAATAGCATGTTGGCCTTTATTGCAAGGGGGTTGGAGTATCGGAGTAAGGAAGTCTTGCTACAATTGTACAGGGCCTTGGTGAGACCACACCTGAAGTACTGTGCACAGTTCTGGTCTCCTTATCTGAGGAAGGATATACTTGCCTTTGAGGCGGTGCAGCGAAGGTTCACTAGATTGATTCCTGGGATGAGAGGGCTGTCCTATGATGAGAGATTGTGTAGAATGGGCCTATACTCTCTGGAGTTTAGAAGAATGAGAGGTGATCTCATTGAAACATACAAGATTCTGAAGGGGATTGACAGGATAGATGATGAGAAGTTGTTTCCCCTGGCTGGAGTGTCTAGAACTAGGGGGCATCGTCTCAGGATAAGGGGTAGGCCATTTAAGACTGAGATGAGGAGGCATTTCTTCACTGAGGGTTGTGAATCTTTGGAATTCTCTGCCCCAGAGGGCTGTGAATGCTGAGTCTTTGAGTATATTCAAGGCAGATACATTTTTGGACTCTAGGGGAATCAAGGGATATGGAGATCGGGCATGAAAGTGGAGTTGAGGTCGATGATCAGCCATGATCTTATTGAGTGGCGGAGCAGGCTTGAAGGGCCATATGGCCTACTCCTGCTCTTGCTTCTTATGTTCTTACTCACCAATCAGCTGCTTCCCTTGTGCTGACATCACTTACCTCGCTCCCTGACGGTCACATTCCATCTGGCTGCTCCTCTCGCTCTCCCGCAGGTCCGTTCACATGTCTGTTACCTTAGAGACCTTGGGTTTTGTGGCTCCACTCCTCCTTTTCAGTCAGACGTCTCGACCACCTTCCTCCTCCACCAATTCCTGCACTCACCAAATTCCTCTACTCTGCTTGCGATCCACTCTGCATTCTCCCAGCTCTCTGCTTTTGAAAACTAATGCCTAATATATACCTTTTGAGTGTCAAACAATCTACAACTGCTTAATCAGCTTCTAGCTCACAGCTTTTACTATCTACTGTTAACTGTTAACTGCCACTGACCATGCAGTTTCTTTTCTGTTAGAAGACAAAGCCAAATTCCAATCTGATGATTACTTACCTTGTACTTACCAGTGAATATCTCCTCTCCACTGATTCCTGCGCTGACCAAATTCCTCCACTCTGCTTGCGATCCACTCCGTTTGCGTTCTCCCAGCTCTGTCTCCAAGCTCTGTGCTTTTGCAATAATAAACTAAACCTATAGGAATCCAGGATAGAATGCATGACTAAACAAAAAATAGGAAGATGAGTGATGTCATGTCAGACTAAAGAGAAGTGATGAGTACAATAGGGCTTGTTTCTACTTTGCTTTCTTGACTATGTTGCAACTCATTTCTGCTCGCAGGATATTTATTTAGATGACCATAAAATAGGGACTGCAGTAGGGATAGAAAATTTTAAGTGGAATTGATGGCACATTCTTTGTGGGGCTACGTATAAATCTGATCCCCAGCTTCTCTAGGCATAGGTCTGCCTGACCGCTCCCTACATGCCAATGTGGAAAACTAGCAAAAGCTAAGCAGCAATGTAAAAATAAATGGACAGTTCAGCTCTGAATATAGGCCTATCGCCATTAGTTAGACTGAATATGCAGGGTTTATTCACCCAACATTTATCACTTGTTTAGTGGAAGGCTAGCAAAAATTGTAGGGTTTCCCTCTTTTTGCAAAGAAATTACAAGTTATTGTGGATCTCTATTATTCTCTTTCTAAATCTCATTGTTAACTACTTCATACAGTTCTTGGTGACATTGAGGCACTGTTCTCTCCTTCCTCACTTCACATTATGCACACTTACAGTATCTGATGCAATACCCTGAAGGGAAACTAGGTGTATACACCAACTATTTTATGCCTAATTAAGTTGGATGGGTGGTTGCTATGGATAAATTGTTGATCACATTTCTCTTCCATCAAGTGGAAATCATTTTATGGAGAATCATTATATATATTTTTAGAATAATTAAAGGTAAAATGGAACGTTTCTTTAAGCTTGGTTGTAACCCACAACTTCCCCACTTAGAACTACTTCCTGCAGAGGTACATCAGAGGGAACCCACAGAAATAAACAACTTCAAATAAACTGCAACAAAACACATTTTGACTTAGTTTGACTCTCTTTGACTTGGGGGGGGGGGGGGATTTTTCCCAGCCCTGGGGAGGCAGGTTTGGAGGTGGGACTGCCAGGAAAATAGCAGAATCTGGGGGCGGGTACCCATTCCGCCCCCAACTCGCCTCCGTGCCATCTTCCCAGGAGGTGGGTAGTCGACCCGCACTGGGAGCCGCCTCCCCGAGGCGGTAAGGGGTTTACAGCCACTTAACTGCCTGTTAACAGGCAGTTAAGAGGATTATCCCCATTTTACCCCTGCAAGTGTGGATTTCCCAACGTCTGGAAACCCCGCCAGGGTCACCGAGGCGAGCAGTGGGTCTGAGGGGTGCAAAAGTGCGCTGTAGAGGTGAGTGATGGGTGCAAGTGTGGAGAGGCAAGTGTGTGAGGTGAGTGTAAAATGATAGAAAATGTTTACTTACCTTTGGTTCTTCCTACAGGCTTCAACAGTTGGGGAACCGGCATCTCACCGGCAGAGATGACAGATGGCTGCTGCATTCTCCGATGCAGCAGCCATCTGATTTCTGCTCAGCAGATAGGTTTGATGAGTCTTGAATACACGGACTCATCAAACAACAGAGATTGTCAGTGTTTGACAGCTTCACAGAGCTGTCAAACGATGAGAATTCATCTGTCAAAAATACGCTGACGTCCTCTGTAACCAGCTTTTCCTTAATTGGCCTGCTAAGCCTGCTGGGCGGGCTTAACAAGGTCAATCAAGGGAATATAGCGTGGGTTGGCCAGAAGTCGATGGAGGCGGGACTGAAACCCAACAAGTGGGAGTCCCGCCTCCAAAAGCTCCCCATTGGCAAACTCCTCTGTCAATTTTAATCTGATCACGCTCCTGTGAAGCGCCTTTGGAAGTTTTACTACGTTAAAGGTACTTTATAAATGCACGTTTAACCTTGTTATAGTTGGGTTAAAATATTTGATTGAGTCATGTATTAGGAAAGCAAATACAAGATAAAAGAACAATTATTGGAATTCAGCTGCCTTAGCTTACATTTAAAAAAAAAAAGAGGGCTTAACCTCACCAAGTTCATATTAAAATATACAATGTTGAAATTCTTAGAACTTGATAGCAATAAACCAGCATAAAATTTCCAAATGAGATATAATGGGAAAATTTGTATAATGACCAAGATAAGTGTTGAAGTGTTAGATTCATTTCATTGGCCCGGATCTTGCGGTTGTAATGATAGTGAAACTGTCAGCGTTCACCGTCATTTCCCTGTGAAACTGATAGCAATTTCTGGCGTCCGCACATGCACAGTTAAACACAGAAATCCAGAATTTGCTGTCCATGATTCCCTGCTCCTCCACAGGGCATGCTGTTGAAGACGCCCCCGCCACCCCAGAAGGCAATCTTTAGAAATCACTGAGCTGACGATCATTTTTTCTTTTACGCTGTAATATCATGGTTAAAAAAACACCTGAAAAAGTTGAGCCTTGTTCAATAAGGTGTAACTGGGTTTTTAATGGTGCCATAATTACTGCTGAGCAACCTCTCTGGCCCGGAAAAGCTAATTTTATATTTGTGGAATGTCAAATTTTTCCATTATGATAAAATTATATTTTAAAATATTTTTTAAAAGTTTGATATTTCAGCTTCTACCTTAACCCCATGTGTATATCCCAATCTTTATTTTGCTCTCTATAAAATTTATAAAAAGTGAAGTCAGTGCATTTTACTTCCTGCTTTGCTGTCTGTGAGAATTATTTAATGTGATTGACTGCTTGACCTGCTTGATGACATCACTGTTGCGGGATGCTGGAGATTCCTTAGAGTTGGCACCGGAATCAAATTAACGTCTGGAAAGATGAAATCGACGCCACAGAGATTGCGAGATCTTTGTGGGACGTTTTCTTCGAGGTGAGTGGCGAGTGTCGTCACTTCGCTGCTGAACGAAAAATCTGGACCAATACCTTAGCTTCCACTTCATACGTTGTGGTGGATGCAGCTATCTGGGTAATAGTGATAGGCAGGAGTACTGGAGAGTGAGTGAACCAGGAACAAATGGTTGGAGAAGATAATGCAATAAACAGTCACCATATATTTGACCTGCTTTAATCGTTTTTAAAAATTCATTACAATGAGGGAGTGGGGGCGCGGTATTCAAAGTTACACAATTATTTTTATCAAAATATTTACTTAAAATCCTATGTTCCAACACGACTTTTTTTACAGGTTACAGGAAATAAAATTTAAAAATTGCTTTTTGCACATTCAACTCAGACTATGCATTAAAATAGGAGAACTATGTCCAAGATTATAATGGGGAATTGCTGTGCATTATAATAGGGATCACTGTGTGTTATAATAGGGATCACTGTGTAAATGTTAATGGGCCAAATGTTGCTGTAGTAGGGCATCTAACGGCACCTGCCGTTCGTTAGACTTGCCCTTGCATGTTTAGGTTTGTACAGTTTTTGCATGGCAAGTGTGAGCTGATAATGTGGCAGCGAGGAGAAACTAGGCATCTGGGACCTGAGTGAATAGGGAAAGCAACTGTGTATCTCCTTAACCAATCAGATTGAAGGTTTGTGAAATAAACAGTGCAAGGACTGAGAAGGAAGTGTAAATTAGAATGGGTGAATTCAGTGTCAAATCAAGTACAGCAAGAGAAATAGAGACGGAAAGAAAGATTGATTAAGAGAGAAAGTAAAAAATTTAAACTTTACATTTTTTAAAATCTCCCACAACAATTAAAACCTGAAGGAATGGCACTCCATACTTGTAATAGTTAATTTTCAGTGCCAAAGAGGTTGTTTGGCAGTAGTTAACACTTATAACTCGTGTTCCCTGTAATTTTTTTTGGGGGGTGGGGGGGGGGGCGTGTGGCCCGTTCAAAATGCTGCGTATGTGCGGGTTATTTATTGAAAGGCCGGCAAACTGGCTGCGCGGGACCCCTGGAGCACCGCGTGGCCGCACAGTTTACAGGGAACATTCCTTATAACGTTGTTAAAAGGGTGCTTAGACTGGAATAGACAAGACTTAGCTTTCTCTGGTGAGTTTGTACATGATCAAAACGTTTTGACACTAATTAAACCTTGAAAAGGAAAAATAATTCCTTTGAGAACCTGTGCACAGTGCAATTATTACTTTGCTTAGAAAAGGCACGCTATGATTTAATCTGTAATGCTTGTTTGCCGTAACATTCCTCTCTCACAATGAGTGCCTGTATAAGGCCAGTAACAGCAGCAGAGGACCTTGAACTGCACTGAAGCTTGGCAGGGGTAGCAGATGACCAACAAAGACCAAAGATAACTGAAAGGTCATTGACCTGAACCGTTAGCTCTGTTTCTCTCTCCACAGATGCTGCCTGACCTGAGTATTTCCAGCATTTTCTGTTTTTATTTCAGATTTCCAGCATCCACAGCATTTTGCTTTTGTACCAAAGATAAAACTTGTCTTTTATAAAAAGCTGGTTGGATTAATTGGACCTGAACCGCTTGGTTGAGTTATTATTGTTATTATGTAAATGTTTAGAAGTAGACCTTAACGAGGTGCAAACTACTTCCTGAACACCTGGTCCTGCCTGAAATAGCCAGCGAGTTTAACATGCTGGAAGAGCCGACATTGTAATTAACAATGGTAATGGCAATTTGTTAGTGCTATTTGCCTAACTTAAATGTGGGCTGTTGTATTAAATTTGTACAAAATATTTTTAGGTAACAGTTAAAGTACAGTGTGCAAGTTTTGCGTATTCCGTTCTAGAAAGGACCTTTTAAAGCCATAGTGTGCCCATTGTGGATTCAACAGGTGATGCCATGATGGGCAACCGTAGTTATTAGAAGACAATTAAAATGCTGGGACTGTTTCCACTGGATCAGAGAAAGCGAACAGGATATTTAATAAGAGATTTTCCATATTTGTGAAGGCTTTTGATGGAGTGAATAGGTGAAGACTATTTCCTCTGCTGGGGAGTCAGTGATAATGGGTCATATTTTAAATGGTCACTAAGAGGATGAGGAGAAAAGTTGGGGGAATTTTTTTTACGCAGCAGTTTGTTGATGTGGCTGAGGCAGACACTATTGATTTTAAGAGAAAATTGAATAAATATTTGAAGCAGAGACAGATACAGAACTACGGGGAGAGAGTAGGCAAGTAGGATTAGTTTTGAATCTCTCTAGCATAACGACATGTTTTGAATCCAAAGGTCTACTGACGTTGGTAAACTGTGCCAAAGTGAAATGGGGAACTACTGTGCAGGTGGTGTCCACCTTCGCTAAAGTGATTGCCTTGATCATCATCATCATAGCTGGGATGGTGAAGCTATGTCAAGGTAAATACCCATAACTTGTTAACACATTTCTAATTGTGTTAAAACCACTAGAGTTATGACAAAACCAAATACTGTTTTTTGTGTTTGTAATGTAAGTAAATGTTCATAAAGATTCCAACACTGTTTAAATTCTCTGACATACCAAAGACAAATTGCAGTTACAAGTTACACTGACAGCTGAAGTGTATGTGTCGCTTTCTGTCTGTCTCTGTCTCTCTCTGACTGTCTGTCCCTCTCTGTCTGTCTGTCTCTTTCTGCCTCTCTGTCGCCCTCTCTCCGGGGGAACTTTAACCCCAAAAAATGGGTGGGTTGGGGGCTGCTGGAAAGTTAGTGTTAATAAACTGAATTCCGACCAGAACCTGCCTCCAACCCGCTCATTTCCGGTTTTAATTGAGGCGGGATGGAGGGGTGGGCAGCCAACCCGCTCCCAGAAGGCCGGGTGACCATTTAAATATTAAAATGAGGCTGGCGTGCCTCCGATTTAACCACCATTTTAAATTTAACTGTGGCTGGTCAGGTTTCGCAGGCCTTGGGGAAACCCAATAGCTAATGGAAGGCGCGGACGGCTGGATCCAGGAGGTAAGTGCCTTTACACTTACCTCCTTGATCCTGCGTCTTTGCCTAACCCGCGCGGCCCCCCCCCCCCCCTCATGATCGGAGATGCCCTGTGAGGCTTCTGATCACCTTCCCGCCGGTCCCCCAGCCCCCATGCTATCCAGGAGGCCTCGGATCACTTCTTAGCCTCCTGCAACACCAATGATCTTCAGGCCGCTACCGATGTTCCATATCCCCCCCCCCCCCCCCCCACCCACAATTGTTCTCCAGGCCCCCCCATGTTCGAGTTCGGCCCCCAGCCCTACCTAATCCCTCCTCTCTGCGGCCTAGTACCGCAAGTCTACCCACCCGCAACCAGCCAGCTTTTCCATCTGGCTGGCTGCGGGTGGAAATCAGAGGCCGCGATTTTCCTTACCTCGGTGCGGCTGGGGTCGGTGGCGGGTCTCGGCCCTGCTGCTTGCTCCATTCTGCTCTGGAAAATCAATTTCCGTTGATAGGGCTTGTTAAGCCCGCCCAGCGTGTTTCCCGGTCCAATTAGAGGAAGCGGGTCTGATGACATCATTCATGACGCATCCTCAGCCGGTTTCCTTACAGGGACTATGGCCAACTTTCTTTTGACATTTGTGCCGTCAGTGTTCTACAGCATTGGAGTACTGCAAACACTGACAATCAGTGCACAGAGGAACAGGGCTGCGCCCAGGTCCTCCAATGACTCCCTCCATATGCTTATGGAGGGAGTCCGAGCAAGCAAGGAGGGCCTCTTCCCTTCCCATGGATGGAAGAGACCTCCCCAGAAGACCAACACAGCCTGGTTGCACATTGCAGAGGAGGACACAAGCAGGGATGTGGTCAGGAGGACCTGGGTGCAGTGCCGCAAATCTTTCAATGATCTCAGTAAATCACGAAACATTAGTACAAAGCCACACTCCCCTTCATCACATCCCCATCACTCTGCCTTCCCTACCCTACTCTTGTACATCCTTACTCACACCAACATACCTTGCACCTCCACCCATCCCCTTTTTCTCTCTCTGCATTATCACATCCCCATCTCACTAGCCAGCCCCCTCACTCACCCTCATCATAGTGCAATCATACCAACTAACAACACACAAGGGTAGCCACTTAGGTGTTTTATCCAATGTTCATGTAAAGTTTCTGTTAATGTGCTGTCAAACATTGAAACCTTTATTTTCAACACTTTTTGCGTTCTTGGACAGATTTGTGTGCACCTTTGGAAGTGGCTTAGTGAGTTGCAGTGAATGGTGAAACATAATGGTTCCCCCGCCAACGGCCCCCCAACCACCCCCCCCCCCCCCCCCCCCCCACTGGCAATTGTGGTGAGTGTGAAAGGAATGGCTTGGGTATTGTAGGGATGCTTTATGGTGTTAGTGTGGGGTGGTGCCAACCTGGCACATTATGTGGCAGCCAAGGTGTACAGCATCAAGTGAAGTAAATCTGGCCATGGTGAGGCCTCCCGGGCGGCAAGTGGTCGGGTGCTGATGCCCTGTGTCCTGTGCAGCATCAGTTGATTGTGGAGAAGGGTGGTGCTGGTGTGCCTGGTGCTGTCGGTGTTGGGGCTCATCATGGTCGGATTCTGAGCACCAACGTGAGACAGTATAACGGCACCCATGTTGATGGAATAGATGGCAGGTGAAGTAGAGATGACAGATGCATTCTGTCAATGAGGTGAGAGTGGAAATTGGAAAGCCTGCAGAATCTGTGCTGGAAATGGACTGAGAAACAGCTTGTGGCTGAGGAAAGTGGGAGCTTTTACTGTACATTTGAAGCTGTCAAATAATCAGCTGGAGCAATGGCCATTCAACTCCCGCCTTGGGTTCACAGACGTGGCCCTCGAGCTGTGTGGACCCCGTCGGCGAGCAGTTAAAGTTAAACAGTAAGATTAAAAGCATTATTAAGGGTCTGTCAACAACCTAATAATTGGTTTAATTGGGTCGCCCGCCTCTATGGGTCAGGTCGGATCAGAGATCTCACATTCGTCTGTGGGATAGGCGTGTTGTGGCGGTTTGACAGTGGGTGTCCCGATCCGCTGTCAAGAAAAATCAAATTTCCCACCCGACCTGCCACTGACTGCCCTGGAGAATTCCCACATGAGGTTCCAAATGAAAACCAGGCCCCGCTGTTCAATTCGGCAGGGCCTGCTGGAAACTCATTCGCCTGGGTTTCCCCAACACTTCCTAGACCGCCCCCCCCGCCCCACCCCCTCCCACCCCAGTCCCCGGCCTGCTCCCAATCTGCCTCCCGATTTAAAATTCTGGCCTCTGCGTGTCTCTCGCTCCCGCTCTGTCTCGCTCGCTCGCTCCCTCCTCTGGCTCGCGCTTGTGCTCGCTCCCTCCTCTCTGGCTCGCATTCACTCGCTCCCTCCCTCTGGCTCGCACTCGCCCCCCCTCCCCCTGGCTCGCGCTCGCCCCCCCCCTCCCTCTGGCTCGCGCCCGCCCCCCCCTCCCTCTGGCTCGCGCCCGCCCCCCCCTCCCTCTGGCTCGCGCCCGCCCCCCCCTCCCTCTGGCTCGCGCCCGCCCCCCCCCTCCCTCTGGCTCGCGCCCGCCCCCCCCTCCCTCTGGCTCGCGCCCGCCCCCCCCCTCCCTCTGGCTCGCGCCCGCCCCCCCCTCCCTCCGGCTCGCGCCCGCCCCCCCCTCCCTCCGGCTCGCGCCCGCCCCCCCCTCCCTCCGGCTCGCGCCCGCCCCCCCCTCCCTCCGGCTCGCGCCCGCCCCCCCCTCCCTCCGGCTCGCGCCCGCCCCCCCCTCCCTCCGGCTCGCGCCCGCCCCCCCCCTCCCTCCGGCTCGCGCCCGCCCCCCCCTCCCTCCGGCTCGCGCCCGCCCCCCCCTCCCTCCGGCTCGCGCCCGCCCCCCCCTCCCTCCGGCTCGCGCCCGCCCCCCCCCTCCCTCCGGCTCGCGCCCGCCCCCCCCTCCCTCCGGCTCGCGCCCGCCCCCCCCTCCCTCCGGCTCGCGCCCGCCCCCCCCTCCCTCCGGCTCGCGCCCGCCCCCCCCTCCCTCCGGCTCGCGCCCGCCCCCCCCTCCCTCCGGCTCGCGCCCGCCCCCCCCCTCCCTCCGGCTCGCGCCCGCCCCCCCCCTCCCTCCGGCTCGCGCCCGCCCCCCCCCTCCCTCCGGCTCGCGCCCGCCCCCCCCCTCCCTCCGGCTCGCGCCCCGCCCCCCCCCTCCCTCCGGCTCGCGCCCCGCCCCCCCCTCCCTCCGGCTCGCGCCCCCGCCCCCCCCCTCCCTCCGGCTCGCGCCCGCCCCCCCCCTCCCTCCGGCTCGCGCCCGCCCCCCCCCCTCCCTCCGGCTCGCGCCCCGCCCCCCCCCTCCCTCCGGCTCGCGCCCGCCCCCCCCTCCCTCCGGCTCGCGCCCGCCCCCCCCCTCCCTCCGGCTCGCGCCCGCCCCCCCCTCCCTCCGGCTCGCGCCCGCCCCCCCCTCCCTCCGGCTCGCGCCCGCCCCCCCTCCCTCCGGCTCGCGCCCGCCCCCCCCTCCCTCCGGCTCGCGCCCGCCCCCCCCTCCCTCCGGCTCGCGCCCGCCCCCCCCTCCCTCCGGCTCGCGCCCGCCCCCCCCCTCCCTCCGGCTCGCGCCCGCCCCGCCCTCCCTCCGGCTCGCGCCCGCCCCGCCCTCCCTCCGGCTCGCGCCCGCCCCGCCCTCCCTCCGGCTCGCGCCCCGCCCCGCCCTCCCTCCGGCTCGCGCCCGCCCCGCCCTCCCTCCGGCTCGCGCCCGCCCCGCCCTCCCTCCGGCTCGCGCCCGCCCCGCCCCTCCCTCCGGCTCGCGCCCGCCCCCGCCCTCCCTCCGGCTCGCGCCCGCCCCGCCCTCCCTCCGGCTCGCGCCCGCCCCGCCCTCCCTCCGGCTCGCGCCCCGCCCCGCCCTCCCTCCGGCTCGCGCCCGCCCCGCCCTCCCTCCGGCTCGCGCCCGCCCCGCCCTCCCTCCGGCTCGCGCCCGCCCCGCCCTCCCTCCGGCTCGCGCCCCGCCCCGCCCTCCCTCCGGCTCGCGCCCCGCCCCGCCCTCCCTCCGGCTCGCGCCCGCCCCGCCCTCCCTCCGGCTCGCGCCCGCCCCGCCCTCCCTCCGGCTCGCGCCCGCCCCGCCCTCCCTCCGGCTCGCGCCCGCCCCGCCCTCCCTCCGGCTCGCGCCCGCCCCGCCCTCCCTCCGGCTCGCGCCCGCCCCCGCCCTCCCTCCGGCTCGCGCCCGCCCCGCCCTCCCTCCGGCTCGCGCCCGCCCCGCCCTCCCTCCGGCTCGCGCCCGCCCCCGCCCTCCCTCCGGCTCGCGCCCCGCCCCGCCCTCCCTCCGGCTCGCGCCCGCCCCGCCCTCCCTCCGGCTCGCGCCCGCCCCGCCCTCCCTCCGGCTCGCGCCCGCCCCGCCCTCCCTCCGGCTCGCGCCCGCCCCGCCCTCCCTCCGGCTCGCGCCCGCCCCGCCCTCCCTCCGGCTCGCGCCCGCCCCGCCCTCCCTCCGGCTCGCGCCCGCCCCGCCCTCCCTCCGGCTCGCGCCCAGCCCCCGCCCTCCCTCCGGCTCGCGCCCGCCCCGCCCTCCTCCTCCGGCTCGCGCCCCGCCCCGCCCTCCCTCCGGCTCGCGCCCGACCCCGCCCTCCCTCCGGCTCGCGCCCCGACCCCGCCCTCCCTCCGGCTCGCGCCCGACCCGCCCTCCCTCCGGCTCGCGCCCCGACCCGCCCTCCCTCCGGCTCGCGCCCGACCCGCCCTCCCTCCGGCTCGCGCCCGACCCGCCCTCCCTCCGGCTCGCGCCCCGACCCGCCCTCCCTCCGGCTCGCGCCCGACCCGCCCTCCCTCCGGCTCGCGCTCCGACCCGCCCCTCCCCTCCGGCTCGCGCCCGCCCCGCCCTCCCCTCCGTCTCTCGCTCTCGCCGCTCCTTCCCCCTCTCTCTCTCTCTCTCGGCGCTCCCTCCCCCTCATTCTCTCTCTCGCGCCGCTCCCTCCCCCTCTCTCTCTCTCTCTCTCTCTCTCTCTCTCTCTCTCTCTCTCTCGTGCGCTCCCTCCCCCTCTCGCGCTCTCTCTCTCGCGCTCCCTCCCTCTCTCTCTCTCGCGCTCCCTCCCTCTCTCTCTCTCGCGCTCCCCTCCCCCTCTCTCTCGCGCTCCCTCCCCCTCTCTCTCGCGCTCCCTCCCCCTCTCTCGCGCTCCCTCTCCCTCTCTCTCTCTCGCGCTCCCTCCCTCCCTCTCCCTCTCTCTCTCTCGCGCTCCCTCCCTCTCTCGCACGCTCCCTCCCCCCTCTCTCTCTCTCTCTCTCGCGCTCCCTCCCCCTCATTCTCTCGCGCGCTCCCCTCCCCCCTCTCTCTCTCTCTCTTCTCTCTCTCTCTCTCTCTCTCTCTCTCTCTCTCCCTCCCCCCTCTCTCTCTCTCTCTCGCGCTCCCTCCCTCTCTCTCTCTCGCGCTCCCTCCCCCTCTCTCTCGCGCTCCCTCCCCCTCTCTCTCGCGCTCCCTCCCCCTCTCTCGCGCTCCCTCCCTCTCTCTCTCTCTCGCGCTCCCTCCCTCCCTCTCCCTCTCTCTCTCTCGCGCTCCCTCCCTCTCTCTCGCGCTCCCTCCCTCTCTCTCGAGCTCCCTCCCTCCCTCTCTCTCTCGCGCTCCCTCTCTCCCTCCCTCTCTCTCGCGCTCCCTCCCTCTCTCTCTCTCTCTCGCGCTCCCTCCCTCCCTCTCCCTCTCTCTCGCGCTCCCTCCCTCTCCTCTCTCTCTCTCTCGCGCTCCCTCCCTCTCTCTCTCTCGCGCTCCCTCCCTCTCTCTCTCTCTCACGCTCCTCCCTCTCTCTCTCTCGCGCTCCCTCCCTCTCTCTCGCGCTCCCTCCCTCTCTCTCTCGCGCTCCCTCCCTCTCTCTCTCGCGCTCCCTCCCTCTCTCTCTCGCGCTCCCTCCCTCTCTCTCTCGCGCTCCCTCCCTCTCTCTCTCGCGCTCCCTCCCTCTCTCTCTCGCGCTCCCTCCCTCTCTCTCTCGCGCTCCCTCCCTCTCTCTCGCGCGCTCCCTCCCTCTCTCTCTCGCGCTCCCTCCCTCTCTCTCTCGCGCTCCCTCCCTCTCTCTCTCTCGCGCTCCCTCCCTCGCTCTCTCGTGCTCCCTCCCTCTCGCGCTCCCTCCCTCTCTCTCTCGCGCTCCCTCCCTCTCTCTCTCGCGCTCCCTCCCTCTCTCTCTCGCGCTCCCTCCCTCTCTCTCTCGCGCTCCCTCCCTCTCTCTCTCGCGCTCCCTCCTCTCTCTCTCGCGCTCCCTCCCTCTCTCTCTCGCGCTCCCTCCCTCTCTCTCTCGCGCTCCCTCCCTCTCTCTCTCGCGCTCCCTCCCTCTCTCTCTCGCGCTCCCTCCCTCTCTCTCTCGCGCTCCCTCCCTCTCTCGCTCCCTCCCTCTCTCTCGCGCTCCCTCCTCTCTCTCTCGCGCTCCCTCCTCTCTCTCTCGCGCTCCCTCCCTCCCTCTCTCGCGCTCCCTCCCTCCCTCTCTCGCGCTCCCTCCCTCTCTCTCTCGCGCTCCCTCCCTCTCTCTCTCGCCGCCTCTCTCTCTCTCGCGCTCCCTCCCTCTCTCTCTCGCGCTCCCTCCCTCTCTCTCTCGCGCTCCCTCCCTCTCTCTCTCGCGCTCCCTCCCTCTCTCTCTCGCGCTCCCTCCCTCTCTCTCTCGCGCTCCCTCCCTCTCTCTCTCGCGCTCCCTCCCTCTCTCTCTCGCGCTCCCTCCCTCTCTCTCTCGCGCTCCCTCCCTCTCTCTCTCGCGCTCCCTCCCTCTCTCTCTCGCGCTCCCTCCCTCTCTCTCTCGCGCTCCCTCCCTCTCTCTCTCGCGCTCCCTCCCTCTCTCTCTCGCGCTCCCTCCCTCTCTCTCTCGCGCCCCCTCCCTCTCTCTCTCGCGCCCCCTCCCTCTCTCTCTCGCGCTCCCTCCCTCTCTCGCGCTCCCTCCCTCTCTCTCTCGCGCTCCCTCCCTCTCTCTCTCGCGCTCCCTCCCTCCCTCTCTCTCGCGCTCCCTCCCTCCCTCTCTCTCGCGCTCCCTCCCTCTCTCTCTCGCCCTCTCGCGCTCCCTCCCTCCCTCTCTCTCGCGCTCCCTCTCCCTCTCTCTCTCTCTCTCGCGCTCCCTCCCTCCCTCCCTCTCTCTCGCCCTCCCTCCCTCCCTCTCTCGCCCTCCCTCCCTCCCTCTCTCTCTCTCGCCCTCTCGCGCTCCCTCCCTCCCTCTCTCTCGCGCTCCCTCTCCCTCTCTCTCTCTCTCTCTCTCTCTCTCTATCTCTATCTCTCTCTCTCTCTCGCGCTCCCTCCCTCCCTCCCTCCCTCTCGCCCTCCCTCCCTCCCTCTCCCTCCCTCTCTCGCCCTCCCTCCCTCCCTCTCTCTCTCGCGCTCCCTCCCTCCCTCTCTCTCGCGCGCAGCGCGCGCTCTCTCTCTCTCTCTCTCGCTCCCTCCCTCCCTCCCTCTCTCTCTCGCGCTCCCTCTCTCTCTCCCCTCCCTCCCTCCCTCTCTCTCTCGCGCTCCCTCCCTCTCTCTCTCTCTCTCTCTCACTCTCTCTCGCGCGCAGCGCTCGCTCCCCGTCTCTCTCTCTCTCTCTCGCCCCCTCCCTCCCTCTCTCTCTCTCGCGCTCCCTCTCTCTCTCTCTCTCTCGCGCGCTACCTTTTTCTCTCTCTCTCTCTCTCTCTCGCGCGCTCCCTCCCTCTCCCTCCCTCTCTCTCGCGCTCCCTCCCTCCCTTTCTCTCTCTCTCTCTCTCTCTCCCTCTTGCGCGCTCCCTCCCTTTCTCTCTCGCGCGCTCCCTCCCTTTTTCTCTCTCTCTCTCTCTCTCTCTCTCTCTCTCTCGCACTCCCTCCCTCTCTCTCTCGCGCTCCCTCCCCCTCTCTCTCTCTCTCTCTCTCTCGCGCTCCCTCCCTCTCTCTCTCTCTCTCTCTCTCTCTCTCTCTCTCTCTCTCTCGCGCGCGCTCGCTCCCCGTCTCTCTCTCTTGTGCTCGCACCCCGTCTCTCTCGCGCTCGCTCGCTCTTTCTCGCGCGCGCTTGCTCCCCGTCTCTCTCTCGCGCTCGCTCCGTCTCTCTCACAAGACATAATTGGCTATAATAATCTGCTTTAGCTTAACTTGGACTCTTGCCTGAGTCAGAAGGTTGTGGGTTTAAGTACCCCTCCAGGGAGCATGTAACCTAGGCTGACCCTTTAGTGCTGTACTGAGATAGTGCTGCACTGTTCAAAGAGCTGTCTTTTGGATGAGACATTAAACCAAGTCCCTTTCTACCTGTTCAGGTGAAAGTAAAAGATCCATGGCATTAATTGAAAAGAGCAGTTGGCTATTCTTCCTCAACTAACACCACCACAAACTATCTGGTTATTAATTCATTCATTTGCTTTTCATAGGACTTTGTTTTATTCAAATTCACTGCTCCCTTTGCACCTCAAAAGTTGGTTATAAAGTGCTTTGGGACATGTTGAGGATGTGCGAAGTGCTTTATGATTGTAACTTAATTCCTTTCTTCCTTCTTGATATTGGATGTTTAGGAACTCTGCATAGCACATAAGGATAGATTTTGTCAGGCAAGGCTCTGAGTGCAGAGCTTTGCTCAACTGGAGTTATGGGACTTATTGGCAGTCCTCCCAATCTTCCAGTGATTTTAATCGCCGGAATATTCTAAGTACCACTGATCGGGTTAGCTGACCCCTTGACTTAAGCTGAAAGACAGCCGCTTGCATAGTGCAGTCCTGCACCTGCCTCACCAACTTGCAACCCCATCGCGTCAGGTGCTACGCTATGGGCCTCATCTTGCAAAATTGACCTTGTGGTTCTGAGGCTGGGAAGTGTAACTGTCTCTCAGAAAAACATTGTTTTGTCTTGCTAAAAAGCACATTTAACCGCAAAGGTTTCAGAATCTTTGCCTTGGGGAAGGCTTACTCACCGAATGTGCTGGTTTCCATTTCCTTATACTGGAATTATCTATTGCAGGTCAAACGGGCAATTTCCAAAATTCCTTTCAAGGCTCCAAACTGGATGGTGGAGATATGGCCCTAGCTCTGTATTCGGCATTATATTCCTACTCCGGTTGGGACACTCTTAACTTTGTGACTGAAGAGATCCAAAACCCTGAAAGGTGAGTATCAAGACTTCTTCACAGTTTGTGAAAGCAGGAGCTGGAATTTTCTTTATTATCCCACCTCAAATCAGGCAAAATAGCGACAGAAATGGCTTGAAAATAGAGCAGTGAGGAACTGCTGCACTTCCTTCCCCTGATACGGATTTTGTTGCCTGGTCCATCGCTAGCCGCCTCTTCCGCACCTACTGCCTGTAAATTCCGACAGTGAGGCAGAGCCCAGCTTCCTGGCCCATTTTCTTCCAGCCCGCCTCTCTAATCACAAATTCCCAGGACCACATTTATTGTATTTTTTTTAACGAGACAACTTACCATTTGGTGCCAGTTGCCCTTAGACTGCTTCAGATCCCAAGTGGGACAGGCCCGGCTCCTGCACCACTCTGCAACATCGACTATCGGCGAGAGGGCCTGAAACAGAAGTTTGACTCCTTATTTCCATATACAAGAGGCCTACCTATTTTAGGGGGACGCCTAAAATATTATCCGACCCAGTATCGGTCGGATGTCTTTCAGGCATCCTTTGGGGGCATTAGTCCCTGAAATTGTCCCTTGTTGAACCCGTTTTATGCCTGAAAATGACTACAATGAGGTCCAATTTCTGCTCCAATAGCTGCTGTAGTCTGTAGTGCTTTATCTTGCCTTTTTTTCCCCCATAGGTCAACAAAGGTTAATCACAATGAATTATATTTTTTTAACTCTGTTTGCATTTTGTAGATTTTTATAGCTTGGCTGCATTTCCCACCATTTCTATGTTGGGATCAATGGACATCAGATCCTGTGCTCCTGAGCCCAACTACGTTTGAACCTCCCATCTATCATTCAGATATATCGCTATTTAAAGCAAGCTGTTCATCTTGGGGGAGGCCTGGGGGGGGGGGGAATAGGAAGAAAATAATTAAAAACAGTTTTGAACTTCTTAAATGTATTTTTCGTTCTTTAACATTTTAAGAATATCTAAAATCATATCAACAAAAGCGCCTTCTAAATTTGCAAACCGTTTTTAAGTATTTTTTGGAATTGTAAATTTCAACACTATCAGCTGAAATTTGCAGTGGGTAATAACGGTGAACTAATAGTATTCGCCGTCATTACCCCTCTGAAACTGACTGCAACTTCAGGATGTAGTGCATCTAAACGCAGAAATCTTGAAGTTGCAGTCAATCATTCACTACTCCGACGCAGGCTGCGCTCTGGACACTGCCACCGCCGCCCCGGCCACACCCCTCCTAATAACTGGCCATTGGTGAAATCAGTGAAACTGATGAAAACTTGTGCTTTACTGCGGTAATATCGTTGTTAAATACCCGATTAAATGCGAAGTCTTGTTGGATTAGCTGTAACTGGGGTTTTAACAGTGTATTGACTGCTAAACAAATTTTAGTTTTGTAGAGTGTCAAATTTCTACATTATGGTAAAAAATTGCAATTGTTAAGAAACTTTAAAAAAATTAAAAAATTTTTAAAGTTTGATCATGATTATTTTAAGTTCGACCATGTCCCCATGTGATCGCCTCAATCTTTATTTTGCTCTCTAACATTTTTAAAAAGTTGGGATAAAAGCAGGTTCGCATTTCCTGCTTCCCTGTCTGAGAATTCTGCAATGTGATTGACTGCTCAGACAGCTTGTTGACATCACAGCAGATCACGCAAGGCACTCCCCGTTATATTGCACAGAAATCTCTTGCGCATCAAAAGAGGCAAAAAGCACCTTTGCTTCGCCGCTGACTGCAAATTCTGGGCCTATGTGATTTCACCAAGAACATGTAACTGTTAGTTCCCCTCCCCTTGAATTCCCACGGACATTTTTCCAATAAAAGCTAAAAATGACATGAAAAATTGAACTATTTAAGTAGTTTGATAATATTACCCATGGAGCAATAAGTTTTAGATTTGTTTCTAGGGTTTATGTGTAGTGTGTATTGTGGCTCTTTAGTAGTTTGATGTAAGCAAACTCAAATTACAAGGATCTAAATATATAAAGGACTACACAGGACACAGTCTGATGTACAACTAATAATTACTTTATTACACTGCTACCAAATCAAGGATGAGACAATTTTCAACTTAATCATCATAAAGATCGCAATAATTTGGTTTCTGAGTTCCAATAACTTCATTCTAGTAAAACTGAAGTCAGTGGGAATCTGGGTGGCGGGGG
The DNA here is from genome assembly GCF_052327205.1 of Somniosus microcephalus. Taxonomy (NCBI): domain Eukaryota; kingdom Metazoa; phylum Chordata; class Chondrichthyes; order Squaliformes; family Somniosidae; genus Somniosus; species Somniosus microcephalus. Next base: position 259,502,932 of record NC_140991.1, on the reverse strand, counting down.
GGGATCTCTCCACTGTCATATCTAGCACAAAGGAAGATGGTTGTGGTGGTTGAAGGTCAATCATCACAGCCCCAGGACATCGCTGCAGGAGTTCCTCAGGGCAGTGTCCTAGGCCCAACCATTTTCAGCTGCTTCATCAATGACCTTCCCTCCAACATAAGGTCAGAAAGGGGGATGTTCACTGATGACTGCAGTGTTCAGTGCCATTTACAACTCCTCAGACAATGAAGCAGTCCATGCCCGCATGCAACAAGACCTGGACGACGTTCAGACTTGGGCTGATATGTGGCAGGTAACATTTGCGCCACAGAAGTGCCAGGCAATGACTATCTCCAACAAGCGAGAGTCTAACCACTGCCCCTTGACATTCAACGGCATGACCATCGCCGAATCCCCCCACCATCAACTTCCTGAGGGGTCACCATTGACCAGAAACTTAACTGGACCAGCTACATAAATACTGTAGGAACAAGAGCAGGTCAGAGGCTAAGTATTCTGTGGCGAGTGTCTCACCTCCTGACTCCCCAAAGCCTTTCCACCACCTACAAGGCACAAGTAAGGAGTGTGATGGAATACACTCCACTTGCCTGGATGAGTGCAGCTCCAACAACACTCGAGAAGCTCGACACCATCCAGGACAAAGCAGCCCGCTTGATTGGCACCCCATTCACCACTTTAAACATTCACTCCCTCCACCACCGACATACTATGGCTGCAATGTGTACCATTTACAAGATGCACTGCAGCAACTCACCAAGGCTTCTTCAGCAGCACCTCCCAAACCTGTGACCCCTTCCACCTAGAAGGACAAGGGCAGCAGGTGCATGGGAACACCACCACCTCCAAGTTCCCCTCCAAGTCACACACCATCCTGACTTAGAAGTATATCGCCGATCCTTCATCGTCACTGGGTCAAAATCCTGGAACTCCCTACCTAAGCACTGTGGGAGTACCTTCACCACACGGACTGCAGCGGTTCAAGAAGGCGGCTCACCACCACCTTCTCAAGGGCAATTGGGGATGGGCAATAAATGCTGGCCTTGCCAGCGACGCCCACATCCCATAAACAAATAAAAATTAAAAAATTCTACATTCAGTTGAACATAGCATGTTACTTAGATAATTAGAGTATCACAACTTTAGCCGATTCAACTTAATTTTGAGGATTACAGTACATGCTTGGCAAAGTTGGCTCTTTTGCAATTTAGACTGCAAACTAATTGATAAATTGTGCTTTTCTTTTTTAAGTCCATCTCAGATAATCTAAAAACCGCCTCTGATCATTATGTTCAATTGCTGTACCTGAACAGTTATCCTCTTCTGCAGTGTGCTTGTTCTGGTTTCTGGGGTGCATCTTCAATGAATCGTCTGAAGTTTTTTTTTTCCTCTTGTCCAATAGCAGTCTTCTTCAAGCTAACCCCTTTCACATACTTTTATGGCTAGACTGTACTTCTTAAACTGTCCCAGCAGTTGGTGGTTTGAACATCTTAATGGGTATAAATTTGCTATTCTCAACTTGTCTTCCAATGGGTGTTGCTTCAGGGTAAACTGATACTACTTCCTGGGCACTTTTGCTGACAGCCATCTGATGAAGACTGCAAAAAACATGCTGATGGAAGGTTTTTGAGTGTTGGCAGATATCTCTCATCCACTATTGTGGTTGCAACCAAGTTCCTATCAAACTCTGGCCTCCCATATCGATCGGCAAATCTATATTTTGCTGCTGGGAATACCCTGTTTATTTAAATCAAGGATACATCATGTTCTGTCTATAGGGAAACTGAAGACAATTTGAGAGAAATATGAGGTGTCAATTGATATACCTCTTACCGTATCTAAAAAAATAACGAGTGGTATCACAGCCACTTAAGGTGTAGGCACTGAGAAGAACAGATATGAGGCCAGAAGGATTAGCCTCTCACAATTTCAGCAGAAACATGATGACAATGAGTGGGTATGAATGTGTCTGTGCTTGGCTTAGTTGTTAGCACTCGCTCCTTTGAGTCAGCAGTTGTGGATTCAAACCCCACTCCAGGATCAGTGCATATATTCTACCAATTGCCCAAATAGGTTGTCAGAGAATTGAAGATATCCACTTTGTTGCCTTTCCATGCAGCATAGGCTACTTCTAGGTTGGAAACCAGCTGAAACAAAGATGGAGAGTATGCTTTTACGTCTAAAGTGTTTTCCATGTTTGACCTTCAACAAAGTACAAGATGATAAGGACTGCAATCCCTTCAAATACTGTCTGCTTTGAATGTTGAAGAACTTTTTCAACTTGGTACAGATGCTTGTAATTTAACTGGTGCTAACTTTGAGTCAGTCATTCTTTGAGCTGCGTGCAAAGCGTTTTTTGAGGTTTACTAGTTCTGAGATGCAGCTTCTGAACAATAAAATAGTGAACAAGCCCTTTGCCCAGCAATTAAATGGATTACAAAAGCAAAATGCTGCGGATGCTGGAAATTTCAAAGATAAACAGAAAATGCTGGAAATACTCAGCCGGTCAGGCAGCATCTGTGGAGAGAGAAACAGTTAACGTTTCAGGCTGATGACCCTTCATCAGGACCCATGTTCTGTAACTATCGGGTACAGGATCAATAGTCTATGGAGGTTTCCACCACTTTAATGATTGGGTATGTTACAATCAACTACAATCATTGTCTCAAAAGTACTTAATTGGCTGCAAATCGCTTTGAGACGTCCGGTGGTCGTGAAAGGCGCTATATAAATGCAAGTCTTTTCTTCGTGAGTATTTTTCTGTGATCAGGAAGTCCTCTTTCAAATGTAGGTTCTGATGAAAGGTCATTTACCTGAAATGTTAACTCTGTTTCTCTCTCCTCAGATGCTGCCTGACCTGCTGAGTATTTCCAGCATTTTCTGTTTTTAATTAAATGGATTGATCAGTTTCAATTCACTCAGATCTTTGATATTTTGAGTGCCTCAGAATCATTTTTTGCAATTTGTATGGAGTCCTAGGGTGTTTATGGTCCATATTTACCATCACTTTTGTTTGCTCTGAGATTGCTGTTATTGGTAAAGCCCATAAATATTTCTCTTCAGTAGAGTGGTTTTGACTTGTGGCATGAAAGAGCCATGCTTTTGATCATCACTGTACATTTGTTCTAGTGTCAAGCCAGACCAAAAACAATTGATTTCCTGTAGGGTTGATGGACAGGGAACTGATTTGTCTTGGATGTACATCAGGTGCCATTGTTGGCCACTCTTGCATTGCTTTCAAATAAGGTGAAAGGCAGGAGCCATGTTGTGTAACTACTGAATCAACAGTCCATGGAGTTTTCCACCACAGTATTGATTGTAACATACCTAATCAACCACAATCATTGTCTCCTAAGTGTTTTTCTGTGATCAGAAAGTCCTCTTTCAAATGTAGCGAATTACATGGCTCTAGCACTAAAACTACTGGAGACTACATGGGATGCCAACCGAATAACGAAGGAAAGTATCTGAGTTATAAGGGTGTTTTTCTTTTGAAGTTTGGAAAAATGATTTGGATGATGTCACCTATCAGCATCATTACATGTCAAAGTGAAAGGTTAATTGCCCTGTGACAATGATGCCCAACAAAAACCATTGTGTAAAATGGAGCTCCCTTTGCTTAGCAATTTTATAGCATAGAAACAGACCATTTGGTGCAACAGGTCTATGCTGCTGTTTATGCTCCATATGAGACTCCTGCTACCTTACTTCATCTCGCCTATCAACATATCCTTCTGTTCCTTTCTCATGTGCTTATCTAGCACCCCCTTAAATGCATCTATGCTATTCACCACAACCACTCCCATTTGGTAGCAAGTTCCACATCCTAACCACTCTTTGGGTAAAGAAGTTTCTTCTGAATTCCTTACTGGATTTATTAGTGACTATCTTCTATTTATGGCCCCTAGTTTAGGACTCTCCTACAAGTGGAAATATCTTCTCTATGTCTACCCTATTGAACCCCTTCATGGTTTCAAAGACCTCTGTCAATTATGAGAATAAAGGAGTGTATGTACCCTGTGGTTAATTCACAAAAGCAGGAACACCCATCATGCTTAAATTATTGACACTAATTGCAAACAACATACCTACCTGGAGGCTGATCATGGAATTGGCATTAAAAATGTTACTTCTTCTCTCCAAGGTAGTCTTTAACTTTATTAAATCTCAATCAAAGCTTTTTGGGGGCTCCAATACAGATAGTTGAAATGCCATTTTAGTTTGAAGTAATATTCTGAATTTGTGTTTGCCGTACTATTTGCTATTCTATACACACCTCTAATATCACCTCTTTTCCTTTTATGGCTGAAAATGCCAAGATTCTCCAGTCTTTATTCATAATTCACATCTCTGACACCAAGGTCATTTTGGCGGCTGTTCTCTAAACTCCATCAATGTTTGGACTCCTTTGTGTCGGACCTGGACAGCACTTGAGGTGTGGTCTGTACAATTTGATTTCCTCTGACTTCACAGTTTTAGGTAAGTAGTTCAGCATTCTGTTCTGTTGATTGCTGTTCTGCAGTGGTCGATGTGTTGAGCATTGAGTCGACCAAGAGTCTTCGATTTCATCAAACTTCATCCTTCATTATTTCAACATCCTTCATTATTTCAACACCCTTCATGGAGTATGTATGCCACCCATTTTTCTTCCCATGTGCAGTACTTGTCTATAACGAATTTCATCTCCTATCGTTTTGCTCATTTACAGATATGCCAAATGACATAAAATAATGAAAACTACTGTAAAACGTAGATAGGAGGATACCCGTAATGCAATGATTCAGTAACGAAAGGCTGCGTGGTTCTATAAGGGAACAATCCTCCCAGACAAACCCCCTTGATTTCTTTTGAGGACATTTCAAATAAAGTAGCTAAATGAACTAACTATAACATGGTCCATTTGGGCTCTCTCCTCTGAGTTCACTGCCCTCCTATCCATCCTTAATCTCTCCCTCCATATAAACTCACCTACCCATATTCACGGCCACCCCCTCAATCTGGCCATGTCAGTGGACTCTACTCCCAACGTGTTAATCACAGATAAGGCCATCTTTACATAAGATTACATAGGATATATGGCACAGAAACAGGCCATTCAGCCCAACCAGTCCATGCCAGTGTTTATGCTCCACTCGAGCCTCCTCCCGTCTTTCCTCATCTAAATCTATCAGCATAGCCCTCTATTCCCTTTTCCCTCATGCTTGTCTAGCCTCCCCTTTAATGCCCTGTGGTAGCGAGTTCCACATTCTCACCACTCTTTGGGTAAAGAAGTTTCTTCTGAATTCCCTATTGGATTTCTTGGTGACTATCTTATATTGATGGCCTCTAGTTTTGCTCTTCCCCACAGTGGAAACATTCTCTCTCTATCCACTCTATCAAAATGTCTCATAATTTTAAAGACCTCTATTAGGTCACCCCTCAGCCGCCTTTTTTCAAGAGAAAAGAGACCCAGCCTGTTCCTCCTTTCCATATATGTATACCCTCGCATTTCTGGTATCATCCTTGAAAATCTTCTCTGCACCCTCTCCTGTGCCTCTATATCCTTTTTATAATATGGTGACCAGAACTGTACACAGTACTAAGTGTGGTCCAACCAAGGTTTGATACAGGTTTAGCATAACTTCCCAACTTTTCAATTCTATACCTCTAGAAATAAACCCTAGTGCTTGGTTTGCTTTTGTTATGGCCTCCTCCTGTCTTTCCTCATCTAAATCTATCAGCATAACCCTCTATTCCCTTCTCCCTCATATGTTTGTCCAGCCTCCCCTTAAATACATCTATACTATTCGCTTCAACCACTCCCTGTGGTAGCGAGTTCCACATTCTCACCACTCTTTGGGGTAAAGAAGTTTCTTCTGAATTCCCTATTGAATTTCTTGGTGACTATCTTATATTGATGACCTCTGGTTATGCTCTTCCCCACAAGTGGAAACATTCTCTCTATACCCACTCTATCAAAACCTTTCATAATTTTAAAGACCTCTATTAGGTCACCCCTCAGCCTTTTTTCAAGAGGAAAGAGACCCAGCAGGTTCATCGTTTCCCTCGCATTTCTGGTATCGCTCTTGTAAATCTTCTCTGCACCCTCTCCAGTGTCTCTATATCCTTTTTTATAATATGGTGACCAGAACTGTACGCAGTACTGCAAGTGTGGTCTAACCAAGGTTCGATGCAGGTTTAGCATAACTTCCCTACTTTTCAATTCTATACCTCTAGGAATAAACCCTAGTGCTTGGTTTGCTTTTTTTATGGCCTTGCTAACCTGCGTCGCAACTTTTAGTGATTTGTGTATTTGTACTCCTAGATCCCTTTGTTCCTCTACCCCACCTAGACTCGCACCCTCCAAGTGATAAATGATCTCCCTATTCTTCCTACCAAAGTGTAATACCTCACATTTATCTGTGTTGAACTTCATTTGCCAATTATATGCCCATTCTGCAAGTTTATTAATGTCCTCCTGTAATTTGTTGCAGTCCGCCTCAGTTGACTATCTCCTCCAATTTGGTATCATCCGCAAATTTAGAAATTGTGTTTTTGATTCCTAAGTCTAAATCGTTAATGTAAATTGTGAACAGCATCTTGATCACTTCCTTGTATCCATCGCGACTCGCATTTCCCTTCTGTGTCTGCCCCTGGAAAAACTCTCTCCCAAGTCATTTACTCTATTTCCCAACTGTCTAAGCTTTGACTCTCCATTCACCACGCCATTTCTGCAGCTGCTGATTTGCTCAATCACACCCTCATCTCCAACTTGGATGCCCTTGTCCCCATTACTCTCTCTCACCCTGGTCGTTCCCCCTGGTGTGGCCCTATCTCCACTCCCTTAAGTTCAAGAGACACAGACTTCAATTTTTATGGTGGACAACTTCATCGCCAGATCTAGCTGGACCATATAAAGCACAATTTTGTCCTTTTCTCCTTGGCCAAAACTGCTTGATATTCCAGGATCATCCTGGAATGCAAAGATAACTCCAACTTCACTCCTCCACTACACACCATCGTAAACCCCCGTCCACTGCACCCTGCCTCCACCCTCCTTTCCAACAACAAGTACGAGGAGCAATGTTTCCTTAAGCTGCGCAGCGCTCTGCAGGTCCCACGCAGCCGGCTCACCGCCTTTTAATTAGGAAAAACTACGCATGTGCGGTATTTTGAATGGGCCGCGCAGTCCCTTAAAACCCCCCAAAAAATGAAAGGGAACATTGGCGAGGAGCTCATGGACTTCTTTATCACTAAGATGGAAACCATTTGTTCAGCTCCCTTCCTCTAGCCCACCAAGTCAAACTTTCCCTAAGTTTCTCTGCCCTAGCCCTGAACTCGTATCTTTCTCTAGTTTCTCTCCTATCTCATCTTGTCCATGAGACCCACCTCCTGCTTCCTTGACCCTAGTCCCACCAAACTGCTGATTACCTAACTTTCTTTCTTGGCCCCCATGTTAGCTGATATTGTTGACGGTTCCCTCTTCTCAGGTACTGTCCCCTCCCCTTCAAATCTGCCGTCATCACACCCCTCCTCAGAAACCCACCCTTGACCCCTCTGACCTTGCAAACTATTACCCCCATCTCCAACCTCCCTTTCTGCTCCAAAGTCCTTGAGCGTGCTGTTGCCCCCCAAATCCCTGCCTATATATTCCAGCAACTCCATGCTTGAACCCCTTCAATCATGTTTCTGCCCCTGCCACAGCACTGAAACGGCCCTTATCAAAGTCACAAATGACATCCTATGTTACTATGACTGTGGTGAGCTATGCCTCCTCATCCTCCTCGACCTGTCTGCAGCCTTTGACACAGTTGACCACACCATCTTCCTCCAATGCCTCTCTGGTGTCCAGCTGGGTGGGACTGTCCTCACCTGGTTCAATTTCTATCTATCCAGTCATAGGCAGAAAATGACCTGCAATGGCTTCTCTTCCCACTCCCGCACCATTACCTCTGGAATCCCTCAAAGATCTATACTTGACCCCCTCCTACTACCCATCTACATGCTGCCTCTCCACCACATCATCTGAAAACCAACATCAGGTTCCACGTATACGCTGATAATACCTAGCTCTACCTCACCACCTCTCTCAACCCCTCCACTGTGTCTGATTGGTCACGCTGCTTGTTCGCCATCCAGTATTGGATGAACAGAAATTTCGTCAAATTAAATATTGGAAAGACCAGAGCCAATGTTTTCGGTCCCCGCACAAACTCTGTTCCCTAGCCACCGACTCAATCCCTTTCCCTGGCCACTGTCTGAGGCTGAAACAGACAGTTTGTAACTTTGGTGTCATATTTGATACTGAGCTGAGCTTCCAACCTCATATCCTCTCCATCATTAAGACCTCCGACTTCCACCTCCGTAACATCACCCTTCTCTGTCTCTGCCTCAGCTCATCTGCTGCTGAAACCCTCATCCTTGCCTTTGTTACCTTTAGACTTGACTGCCAATGCTCTTCTGGCCGGCTATCACTTGGGACCCTCCGTAACTTGAGCTCATCCAAAACTCCACTGCACTTATTCTAACTTGCACAAGTCTCATTCACCCATCGCCCTTGTGCTCACTGACCTACATCAGTTCCTGGTCCGGCAATGCCTTGATTTTTAAAACTCTCAGCCTTGTTTTCAAATCCCTCCATGGCCTTGTCCCTCCCTATCTCTGTAACTTCCTACAGCCCTACTGCCCTCCAAGAGCTCTGTGCTCCTCCAATTCTGGCCTCTTGTGCATTCCTGATTTTCTTTGCTCCGCCATTGACGGCCGTGCCTTCAGCTGCCTGGGCCCTAAACTCTGGAATTCCCTCCCTAAACCTCTCTCTCACTCCTCCTTTAAGCTGCTCCTTAAAAGCTACTTCTACTATCTCCTTGTGTGGCTCTGTGTCAAATTTTGTTTGGTAACGCTCCTGTGAAGCAGTTGGGATGTTTTATTATGTTAAAGGCACTATAAATGCAAGTTGTTTTGGCAAAGTTCCTTCTGAAAGGCTTATAATTACACTAAAACTACAGGACACCAGGATACAACATAAGTGGATAAGAAGTCATTTTAAAAATAAAAACACGAACAGGATACTTGTGAGGGGTATAATGTTAGTTTGGGTGGGAGGAGACTGAAGTCTGGCAAAGGTCAGTGCTTGAACCCCTATTCTTTTGAATTTTAAATGGCCTGGCTTCCGAAGGAGATTGCAGACTGTTCAAACTTACAGACAATACAAAAATAGGGAGAGCAGTAGGGACCAAGGATGTAGTTGAAGATTTACAGAAGAATTGAGACCAGTTGGGTAGGCAAATGAGATTGTCCTACCAGAAGATATTGCACATTGGTTGATAAAAAGAGCAACAATAATGTACAATAAACAGAATAGAATTAGCTTAGAGAAGGAAAAGAATGAGCATGGGGAGACTTGGAAAGGGTCACTTGCAATATCTATATGGTAACAAAATAATTTTAGAAAACAAAGCATATGTAATTTTAGGCCATGTAATCAGCGATTAAGGGGAGAATTTTAAGATGAAAAATGGGTGGGGTAGTTAAAGTTTAAAAAATCTAAATCCCAAATCCAATCCGCCCACTTTCAACTTTTACTTGGGCAGGAAGGGGGGGGCGGGCAGCCAACCCGCTGCCAGGAGGTGGATTAGCATTTTAAATATGATTGAGGTCCTGAAGCCACTGCTTTAGCCTGTTGTGAAGGTTTTATTGGAGCCAGACAGGAATCCCAGGCCTCGGGATTCCTGGTAGCTGCAGCGAGGCGAGCACAGCCTCGGGGAGCAATACTTCTGGGCCAGGAGGAGCGGGAGTGCTTCCTCGCGGACACCCAAGCTCACCCATCAGCAGCCCGCACCCCCCAGGGTCGGGGATCGGATCCCTCCCCCCTTGGACCCCACACCTACCTGTTGCTGCGGCGTCCTGTCCTGTCCAGCCAGCGTTCTCCACCCGACTGGTAGCCAGCCTATCAATTTAGACCAGTTATGTAGTTGGGTAGACAAATGAGATTCAATTCTACCAGAAGATCTTGCACATTGTTAAAACTTCACAGCTACCCAGACATCCCGTGGTCTACCGGCCCCCTACCCCAGCCCTGGGCGGGTCGGAAATTTCAAAATCCAGCCCTAAGTCACAGAAATTATACTGTGGCTTTACAGTGCAGTACTATGTTCAATTCTGGTCTCCATGTCACACAAAAAAATATATTTGGTCTCCATGTCATAAAAAGAACATGTATGGATTGGAACGAATGCAGAGAAGAGAAAAAAGATGTATCTCAAGTGTGAAGGAGATGAGCTGTGCAAAGGTTTGGGAAGTTCAAGCTCTACAGCCTGAGAAAATCAGTGAGGCCAGACCTCACTGAGGTATAGATAAGGTAAACCCAAAATATTATTTGAAAGTAAGTCAGGGTATTGGGACTTGAGGACATGCATTTAAATCAGTGAAAATAAACATTGGACAGATGTTGGGAATAACTTCTTTACTCAAACATTGACAAAATGTTCCTCCCAACCAGGTTACTGGAGTCAAATATTGAAGGCATTCAAAATGCAGTGTTTTGCTAGGATGGGGGAGTCAGGGTACCAGATTGTGCTTCAGTGGTCCTTACGAGCCATACTTCTCTATTTTTAATGTTCTGACACAGATCCGGGGTTAATCCAGGAGCATTCCTGAAATTTGTTGCCCAGTTCCATGGTGAGCAGTGCCTTTACTAACTGAAGTAACTGGGAACCAAATGTACGTTTTAAAAGTTAGCATGCAGAAGCTGCGAAGTGCCCTCATATGGCACAGCAAATAAGCTCTGATAGCACTTCTGACTGATCTTGTGGTATACTGTAATAACAGTTATAACCATTGAAGTTTATAGCGAGGAAGGTGGCCAATTGACCCATTTTGTTTGTGGTGGCTCTTTGCTAGAGCAGTTGAAAATTAACACTAATGCCTTGCTCTCTCCTGCCGTGTATCTTTTATCTGATTCAAATGTTTATTGGCTCTGCCCTTAAATGTAATGGTGTCTGCCTCAACTACTCCCCATTGCAAAGCTTTCCATGCTTTAACAGCTCTCTGTGTAAAGAAACTTCTAACTTCTCTCCTTACTTTCATAGTAATAACTTTTAATTGATCCCTTGCCACTGACTCCCAGCTGGAGCAATTAGTCTTTCCCTAGTCACCCTGCCAAAACTCCTCATAATTTTGAAAATTTCTATTAAATCGCCTCTTGGCCTTCTCTGCTTCTTTGGAAATAGTCTAAATAGCTCAAGCCTCTCCTCATAAGGTCAGTAGCAAAGATGAGAAACTACACAAGGTAAAATATCACGGGGGAAACTGCAATATAAGCACCATAGATTATTTCTGCAGAGTATTTCGCATCTAATTAAGGGGTTCTAGCTTAACTTTACCTTCAGTAACTAACTACTGCAAACAGCTGAGGGACTGGGCGCAAGATGGATGATGAGAGCAGAAGTGGCATGAAAGCTGATGCCTGATGTAAGGACCAATCTAAATAAATTTCATCCCTATAATAAAGATAAGATAAAACAGGAAATTTGAGATTCCAGTGAACTGAGGAATCTTACATAATCTAACATGCTTAATGAGTTTTTTGTCTTGAACAACTTATCTAACCATCTTATTGATCTGCTGTCAGTTAGCTGTTTACAGTAAAGTTAAAGTAGGAATTGTTACGTTATATCACAATAATGTATAAGATTACTTTTTGTAACATATGACACAACATTTCAGCTCGACTGTCAACAGCTTATTTGAGTTGATCGCGTGGACACGTGAAGGTTGTGAGTTCAAACCCATCTTCAGGATTGATTCACAAAATCTAGAATGGCACTCCAGTCCAGCACTGAGGGAGTGCTGTATTGTTGGAAGTGAAGCTCTTTGGATGAGACATTCAATCAACATGGGCATTAAAGATCCCAAGGCACGATTCGAAGAAGATGAGGGCATTCTTGGCTGACATTCATCCATTGACCAACCCCACCAAATGCAGATTAATAGTCGTTGATCTGTTTGTGGGATCTTGCTGTATGCAAAATGACAACCACATTTGCTTAGATAACAGTTGCTCCACTTCAAACAAATTCACAGTACGTGGATCAGTTAATGACTAAGATGTGACAAGGTGCTATATAAATACCAGCCATTCCTTCCTCACAGTACTCCAACTCTGGTTGGGGGCAATCCTGGAGGTTTGATCATGTGACATTCTGACCATGACACTTGATCACATGACATCCGATCATGTGACATCTGATCACATGAATTCTACAAATGTTACTGCATTTAGCTTATAAAGGTTGGATCCCTTGTAGTTGAGTAATATTGCTTGTGGTTACGCAACAGCAGCTGTTATGCAACTGGTTCCAAGAACCAGGAGGTCACCTGTGAGCAGGTGAAGAGGGGAAACCGAGGGGCCACCCCACTGAATGCTGAAATCTGCGATTTCTGAGCCCGCCCAACTTCTGACTCTCCAGCCTCCTCCTTGCTGTCGTGGCTCTCTGCGGGTAAAGTCACTGAGCAGGAGGCTTCTCCAACAGCAGCTGGTGACATCACAAAGTGGGTGGGGGGTTGGGGGACGCACTGCGGCAGGAAATTTAAATCGCTGAATCTCCCGGGCTGCTGGAGGCAGCGCTCGCACCCCCGATTCTGGGAAACTCCCGGTCATTCCAGGAGGGTTGGAAACCCTAATATCTGCATTGACTTTAGGCAGGGTTATCCTACAGCTCTTTTCAGCTGTCATAAATTAGATCGAATTGAGATGAATGAAGCATTTACTGTTCTCTTGCTGTGCTTTTGAATTGCTGTAATTGACAATGAATTTGTTTGCTTTGTGACAGGAACCTGCCCTTAGCTATTGCTATTTCTATGCCTCTTGTAACGGGTATCTACATCCTGACAAACGTGGCTTATTATACTGTCCTGGATATTCCTACCATCCTCCACAGTGATGCTGTGGCTGTGGTAAGTCTTTGTACCGAGTTATTGAGATACATTGAAATATGCCTTTAACAAACATCTTTGGGACTCACGTTAGGTACTGTTATATAGTTAAGTGTTTTTTTTTAATCCATTGGGTTTCTTAAAGAGGGATGTAAGTTTAGTGGTGTTTTCTTAACAAAAGTATGGCTGCATTTTAAAGAAATATATAACTGCTAAAATCAGATTTGTTTTTTTTTTTAAAAACAAATGTCAAAACTTGCCTGCATGTAGACTCTAGTCAAGCCTCCCTCCCTGCTAGGCACTGCCAACACTCAGCATCCTTGTGCGTTGCTGAATGTCTCCATTGCAAATGATGGGGCCTGCATCTAGTCTGGGAGCAACTCTGGAAGTCAAGCTATAGCCTGGGAAATCTGCATCTCCAGCCAGTAGTACAGTTTTTTGAGATCCCATGGCTGCAGATGCACTCTGAATAGTTCGAAGTTATAGCCCCCACTATCTGCAACAGATTGGTCTTCAGAAACTCCTATTGACAACAGCCTAGCAAGATGACAAACAAGGTTACAGTTTTTCACCTTGTAATAAAGAAGGGCATAGACATTAGAAGCAAAATCCAGAGGGACACAGGGGCACTACAGTAGTTATCAATTTGTTATTCATATTGTGTCATCTTTGAGGACCCCAATACTGTATGGCATTTTGACAATTGCTGCTGCGTACTTTCAACTGCTACATCACTATTTTTATTTCCTTTCACCTACTGTACAGTGGGAAAGTAAAATGAACATTTATTTTAAATAAGCTACACAATACCTTATTAAAAATCTTGCATATGGCATGCAGTTACCCATATATATTAACCTTATTTGCTGTGTCATGTCTTTATAATGGAAAACTCATATGCTAAAGTGCCACTGGAAAAGCCTCTAAACATTTTATAATGGGAAAAATCATATATAAATATGTCAACATTTCACCATTGCAGTTTATTGATGAACTAATCCAGTAACTCAAAATGCTTCGTTAGAAATTTTCATCTGCCTTTTATTCCCCTCAGTAACTGAAACTTCGGATATGCAAGATATGGTTTTACAATTTCAAAATAACATTCACAATAATATGATTAAACATATCAACTGATTTTTTTTTGTGTGGTAAAGGAATATCTAATCATTTACAGAATAATGGACAGAATTGTGGAATTCAATCCAAAGCACCAATAAAAATCACAGATAAAAATTAAATTCTTATTCAGCCACTATAAAACATTGGTGTTGATGTACATGAACAGCCCAAACTCTGCATCCTCTGACTATTACATTGTTAAAATATAAGTCCTACCTATAGGTTCATGTGAAATATGGAATTTTCCTAAGAATTGAAACTGGACAGGTCCTAGAATTCACGACAGCCAGCACAGTCTCCTCCGAGTGAAGAAACTGCAGGAAAACCATGATAAATACAGACAGGGAAGAAATAGTGGCAGGGAATCAAATACCGTACCATAAAAAGAGGAAGAGAAATACTGAGGAGAGAAAAGAAAGAAACTGAGAACACTAAACAGTGAATGAGAAATAAAAATATTTAGAAATAAGTACATATGATATAGAGAGAAATTTAAATTAAGGAGAGGCAACAGGAGGAGGAGAAGAAACAGGTGTGATGTAAGAGAGAAAAAATAATTTATATTGAAGAACACAAATCAAGGGAGTGAGACTTTTTTGCAGGCTGTCCAGTGCTAGTGTCCATGTTTCGTTAAGTGTTGGAGTCTGAGCCTTTCTTGGTATGCCCTGGCCCAAAAATACTTTTGAGAACTGCTAATGTGACCAGTGATATTCCCCAAATGTACATACACAGTCCTGTAAACACTCATCTGACTACCTTTTTCTCTAGACAGTAGAGATTATGCTTGCTTTTCTTTGCATCCTCTTCAATGCTTGTACTCCTGAGGTGAAGTCTGCCTAATGCATTACAACACCCCAGCATAACTTCTGTAGACTTCTACTCTCCTATTCTGTCTATATATCCCAGCATTCTATTTGCTTTTTTAATTGCTTCTCCTTATTGTCTTGACATTGGAAGTGATGAGACCACGGTCACGCCAATTGTTAATTCTATTCTCTTCATGGTATCTCTGCATACCTCTTTTTTTGTTCTTGTATTTGTTGCTTTACAGCTGTCCGTATTAAATTTCACTTGCCATTTGAAAACTAATGTAACAGGGATTCATGAAACTAGTATTAATTTCCAGGTCATTTATGTGGATAATAAGCACTGACCCACGCAGCCCTCCGCTAACACCTTCTGACACTACAGCTCCCATGAGTACAATTCTGTTCACTTTTTCATGCAGCCCCATATTCTGCACTGGATTCCTGTGGTTTTTAGTTTGATTAGTAGTCCCTCATATATGACATTGTTACGAAGGCTTTCTGAAAACATCAATAAATTATATCATGAGGAATTTAACTATCTGCTTTATTTGTGACATTTTCAAAGAAGTTGAGGAGAATTGTCTGGCAGGATCTTCCCTTCCTGCATGTATCCTGGCTGCTTTTTAAAAAAATTAAGCCTACTCATTCGAACTAGTGTGCGGTTATGAGTATAGTCAGAAATGGGGATGTTTGCTGATGATTGCACAGCGTTCAGAGCCATTCACAACTCCTCAGATAATGAAGCTGTCCATGCCCGCATGCAACCAAGATCTGGACGACGTTTAGGCTTGGGCTGGTAAGTGGCAGGTAACATTCGTGCAACAGAAGTGCCAAGCAATGACTATCTCCAACAAGCGAGAGTCTAACATCCTCCCCTTGACATTCAATGGTATTACCATCGCCGAATCCCCCACCATCAACATCCTGGGAGTCACCATTGACCAGAAATTTAACTGGACCAACCACATAAATACTGTGGCAACAAGAGCAGGTCAGAGGCTAGGTATTCTGCAGTGAGTGTCTCACCTCCTGACTCCCCAAAGCCTTTCCACCATCTACAAGGCACAAGTAAGGAGTGTGATGGAATACTCTCCACTTGCCTGGATGAGTGCAGCTCCAACAACACTCGAGAAGCTCGACACCATCCAGGACAAAGCAGCCCGCTTGATTGGCACCCCATCCACCACTTTAAACATTCACTCCCTCCGCCACCGGCGTACCGTGGCTGCAATGTGTACTATCTACAAGATGCACTGCAGCAACTCGCCAAGGCTTCTTCACCCGTGACCTCTTCCACCTAGAAGGACAAGGGCAGTAGACGCATGGGAACACCACCACCTCCAAGTTCTCCTCCAAGTCACACACCATCCTGACTTAGAAGTATATTGCCGATCCTTCATCGTCGCTGGATCAAAATCCTGAAACTCCATACCTAACAGCACTGTAGGAGTACCTTCACCACATGGAGTGCAGTGGTTCAAGAAGGCGGCTCACCACCACCACCACCACCTCTGGGGCAATTAGGGATGAGCAATAAATGCTGGCCTTGCCAGCGACGCCCACATCCCATAAACGAATAAAAAAAAAGTATTTCTTGCAATAAATAATGACCTGTCAAACCTGTAAGAATGTTGGGTGTAGATTCTTGGCCCTTGTCAGAACACTGTTGCCATTATTAATAGTTCAAATGAAGCCATTACATTTATAGGTCTTCACATATCAATAATTTATCATGAGTTACAATTATTTTGCAAGAAATGAGGTGACTGAATGATCATAAGGAAGGCTTTTTTTCTGTGTATTACGGGCTTTTTTTATACTGAACACTTAGTACAGAAAATGCTGCCTTTATTTTTTTTTAAAGTACTTCAACCTCCTTCAGTTATCATCATTAGCCCTTCCAAAGAGCCAGCACAGACATGATGGGCTGAATGGCCTCCTTCTTTGCTGTGTGATTGAGTGGCACACACACAGCAGCAAGTACATTATTAATTACAGTAATGCATTCAGTTTTATCCGCGTGGCTTTGGAATTTATGGAATGAAACTGCATTAGATTGAAAACCAAATGATCGACAGGGTAGGTTGTAGCATTGAAACCATAGCCACAGCAGCATGAATTACCTTCTATTGGATATATTACGGAACATACTGTGAATCATGCTGCACTTCATCCTTAGTCCCATGCTAATGTACATATCCGTATATCTTGTATGCCATAGCTCCTTTATAGTCTCATAGGTTTTCTTCTGCTTTTAGTCACACCCTGTTGCTATAGATACTCTGAGGATTTGCAAGTACCTTCAATTAGGTGTATCATCAAGCCACAAACAGTACACTAGCTTTGTGCAGTTTAAAAAAACTGACTAGTGTCATCCTTCACTGCACGGGAGGAGTGTGGAAACAAAAGTGATGTACGACACCCGCCCCACCCCCATTTCAAACTGCTGCAGACCAACCGATTCAGCTGCACCCATGCTGCATCAACAGGCCACAAACAGAACACTAGCTTTGTGCAGTTTTTAAAAAATTGGCAAACCTCCTGTGCACTAAAAGATAAAATATTATATCGGACACCTTGAACCTAAAGTCATGTGGAGGTAGTCAGGAGGTTTCCCAATTTTTTTTTAAAACTGCACAAAGCTAGTGTACTGTTTGTGGTTTGATGATGCACCTAATTGAAGGTTAAAGTACTTGCAAATCCTCTGAGAAAGACTGACATTGAGACTGAGGGTTTGGTCCTAATACTTAGTCGCCCTTGGTTTGTTGGAGCTTAGCCTTGGACTGTGACCCAAAATCTTAGTTCTAACAGTGTTAGAAGGTTTTTTTTTCCTTACTAAGGGCTAGGAAAGCTCATCATAGTTTTATTGGGCAAGAATTTGCGGTGGGTCTGACTGCGTACTCAGAGTATGGCGTCATACCGCCTTTGAAATGGCCCGCAAATTAGGGATTTCTGCATGCGCTTACGCAAGGGCTAAATCCCAAACTTGCGATCTGTTGTTTGCCCAGCAATTGCGTATGGAAAATGTTATGGTTGCTGCAAACAGGCGCAGGGCCTGTTTGAATCAGCGTAAGGGGATACCTCAGGCATGTTTTAACCATTTTCATCTTGGAAATCAGATAGTTTAAATGTATCAAATTAGTTTTTCTTGATTCTGCAAAGGTTGGAGTTTTAATGATGTCGATAATTAATGGCCCAGAAATTCGGGTCTCCACGGGTGAGTACGCACGGGGTACTCACCCATAGGCCCGATGGAAGTGCCGGTTTCCTGCATGCACTGCGCATGCGCGGGAAACCGGCACTTCCGTTCCTCTGAACGAAGGGGTTCAGTGGTCGAACACGTGCGCGGGGGAGTCTGCGCGTGCGCTTTGAACTTACGTTTTTTTACAGGTTTTTCCGTGAGGGTAAGTCTTTAGAATTTAGAAATTTAAAAAGCAGGCGTAAGGCCTGCTTTTTACAAGGTAAGTGGTCAATTAATTAAAATTAAAACATTTTTTCCACAGGTTTATTATTTTTAAATACTTTAAAGCAAGGTAAGTTTATTTTTAGCCCCGTTAGAATATAAAATTATTTTTTTCAAAAATTTTAATTATTGTTTAAAATAGTTATTTAATGTAATTTATAGTTTGTGATTTTTAAAAAATTTATTTGAACGTTTACTGCTATTTTGGGGCCGTAGTATTTATAAGTCTTGACAGCTCTTCCTGTCAAGACTTATGAATGGGCATTTCCCTGCTTCGATTGGCTGCCCGTGGCCCACGTGATCCCAGGGGACGCATCGAACTAACTGCGCCCCTGGGATACGCAAGCACTGCGCGCCGGCAGCTGGGCCAGGCCCCGGACCGGAATTCCACGGGGCCCTACAGCTCAACTGCCGGCGCGCAAGGTAAGTGCAGGTTGGGGGCTTGCACCTGCGGGAAGCCCCCGACCCGAATTTCTGGGCCATTATCAGCTAAATTAAATTTTTACTAACAGAAATAAGATGTAGTGGAGTTGATGGAATAAAACTAATTAGGAATCCTGTAAATTTTAATTCCGTCTGATTACAAGATTCCATTAAATCTGATTACGGGATTAACTTCTGAAATTATGTAAAATCGAATTCTGTTTTCTAATTGGAGGCCCACGTGACCCCAGGTACTCTTCCGCACAGGTGGGATCCGTGGGCCATTCTGCTGCCCTCCAACATGCAGTCAGAGTGCAAGTTTACGAAGGAGGGCCGCCATCACGTAGGTGCATATTCTTTTCACAAGTCTGTGGAGTAGTCCGGAGGTACGCCGCGGACTACAATTTTTGGGCCATTACTTATAAAGATATTCAACAATTTGCTTTTATTCCTGCATGGGTCGGTTCTGTAGGATGTTTTTATTCTAGAACTAAGCATTATTCTAATGGATAAAAGTCACCAAAGGATGTGTTAAG
Source organism: Somniosus microcephalus (assembly GCF_052327205.1). Taxonomy (NCBI): domain Eukaryota; kingdom Metazoa; phylum Chordata; class Chondrichthyes; order Squaliformes; family Somniosidae; genus Somniosus; species Somniosus microcephalus. The sequence goes on along the minus strand of NC_140991.1, from coordinate 259,483,670 downwards.
ATTGTAACTTCAATGAAAGCCGGTGATTTGTTTCTGTTTCTTGAGCATTGAACTTTTGCAAACAGAAGGTGAAATTCAAAATTACTGATGGCAATATTACTTCAGACTTTTGCAGATCAAGTTCTGGGTTATGTGAAGTGGCTCATACCATTATCGGTGGCAATATCGTGTTACGGTGGCCTTAATTCATCGATCATTGCAGCCTCCAGGTAATTCTGAAGTCAATGGAATTTAAGTTAGGGTGGTGGGCGAAGGATTGCAAACTCAACAACTTGAGAGATAAGAGGTCATTCCTTTCATTTGTTGAGAAACACTTTATATATAAAGAAAGTCTGGCTGTTCAATGAGTTGGACATTGGCCCTTTAAAAGAAAAAAAAAGAAAGACTTGCATATATATCATCTTTCATGACCGCAGGATATCCCAAATTGCTTTACAGCCAATGAATTACTTTTGAAGTGTGGTCACTGTTGTAATGTAGGAAATGCAGCAGCCAATTTGTGCACAACAAGGCCCCACAAACGACAACATGATAATGACCAGATAATCTTTACCCTTTGGATCTGGATTCAAATTCAAACCAAACTTTTACTCTCGAGGACATGAGTGACACTGGCAGGGCAGCATTTATCGTCCATCCCTAGGTGCTTTGGGCTGGTGGTGATGGTGGGTCACTGCTTTCAAATAGCAACTGTTTTTATAACTGAATGGCTTGCTGGGCCATTTCAGAGCACATTGAGTTAATTATATTTCAAATGAAAGTTTCTTTTGCTGCCCGAAGGATCATCTTGAGCAGTCTCAATCCAGTTTCCACAAGTCACATATTAAAAAAAAAAAAGACACTAAATGTTTTTGGTAAATTATGAAGTGATATGATCAAGGATTTAAGATGATATCCTCCCCTTCCCCACGCCCCCACCCACCGCAAAATGTTTTCATCAAATACTAGATGTATTTTGATTACAGGCACACAGTTACTGGATTTGACTAATGTTTCCTAAACTGGGAAGATAAATGTAGAGTAAAGCTCTTCCTCAGTTCTGTACCTTAGGCCCGTACTCAGTAGAGCACCTGTCCACCAGACCAGTGAAACTGTTGCTTGCTTTCAACATTAGCCATCCCACTGGCCTCTCTGACCAATTTATGCCAGATTGTGAGCAATCTTGAGCATGGACTCTTCCTCCCACTCCCTAGTTTAGAGACCCAGACTGGCTGTGTGTCTGTAGTGTATCTTGGAAATGTCTGAATTACAGGGTTGCCCTGCAACGATCATGAAATTGATTGTTTAATCAGTGTTATAGATGCACCGTGAAGTGTTTAAGGTCAGAATGTGCGTTTCTCAAAAACAAAGCAGGATTAGTTAATGAGCTGAAGTCAGAGATGATGATTGTTCTCCATCTGCTGCCAGTTTAATCAAATGAGCTGCACTTTCCATTGATGTGAAAGGAACAGGAAATTAACACTAAAAGATTATTTGGATAAACTCTGTTGGCTGGCTTTATTACTAAATATATCAGTGATACTGGAATTAACTTGGGTACCAGGCAATGTATTTGTGTGTTTGAAGTATTTACCTGAATCTTAAACTTTTTAATATGCAATTAGCAGGTGTATTTCTGGCACATTTATACTGTAAGTTACATCCTTAGTGCATCTTAAGCCCAAGAAAACATTCAATTTTCCATCTCTCACTCGCTCTGGAGATCTGTGTGGCAATGCCTTGTATATTGTGGGTCGGTTGTTGACAGTGGTGCAGGACCTGTCTAGTGCCAATGCAGGTATAGGGTCAACTCAGTTTAGTCCTAATGGTCCCAACTCACCCTAGGCAGCAACTGCACTATCGACCAACAGGTGGAGTGTGGGCTGCTGGGTTGCTCAGTTGGGGGGGGGGGGCGGTGGCGGAATGGGGTTAGAGTTGTAGGTTGCATCCCAGACTGCATCATGGCTGTATACGTGGAAACTTTCTGTATTGGTGTGGAGTGAAGTGTGTGACTTGAGATAAGTAAATATAACAACAACTTGCATTTATATAGCGCCTGTAATGTAGAAAAATGTCCCAAGGCACTTCGCTGAAGCGTAAACAGACAAAAATGGACACTGAGCCAAAGGAGATACTAGGAAGGGTCACTAAAAGTTTGGTTGAAGTAGTGGGTGTAGTGGGTTTTATGGCACAGGGCTTAAACGGCTGAAGATATGGCCACCGATGGTGTGGCAAAGGCAGTGGGCGATGCACAAGCGGCCAGAGTTGAAGAAATACAGAATTCTTGGAAGGTTGTAGGGCTGGAGGAGATGAGGAGGGGTGAGGCCAAGAAGGGTTTTAAACACAATGAAAATTTAAAATTTGAGCTTTTTGGGAAACCGAGGTCAATGAGGGTTAGTGAGCATTGGAGGAGGATGATGGCCATGCTCCTGGTTCTGATCCCACTGCCAATCCTCATCTGGCTCAGGTGGCCAGACTCACTGCCATTTCCACCATCCTGTGGCAGTTTGTGAGAGTAGCCCTCGAGTAGGTCACTGGTCCTCAGCTAAGTGTTAGTGAATATTCCTGTTGTAAGGTAACAGAAAATGGGGGGTGGTGGGGGGGGAGGCACTATATTTTATTTTGTGATGGGTCAATGAGAACAGGGAGCTGAAGAAATGCAAATCCTGTGCAGACACTAATGCAACTGGAATCAGCTCATCCAAATATCAAGCCTTCATATTTTGTATTTCAGTACGGACTACAGATTGATCTACAGCATTTATACAATCTACACAAATAAAAGGAAAACAAACAAACTGCGGATGCTAGAAATCTGAAACCAAAGCCCAAAATGTAGAAAAGATCCAACAGAACATCATACCTGAAATATTAACCTGCCCTTTCTCTTTACAGATGCTAACGGACCTGTTTTGTATTTGCAGCGTTTTCTGATTTTGTTTTGCAATCTATAGTTGTAGTTTGAATGTTACATTTGAATGTTGTTGCTTTTTAATTAAGATAGTGGTGGGGGGGAAATCAATTCCAACAAAGAAGCTTTAATTTTTACAAGTTCGTGACCCTAAAAGAAAATGGCCGTGTGTCAGCTTTTTTAAACTATTGGCTGGTTTTCCAGGCTAGTATATATCAGATTAGAATGGCCCAGCTTCCTACTACCAGCTGTCAGCCTTGACTCAGTGGTAGCCCTCCTGCCTCTGAGTCAGAAGGTCGTGGGTTCAAGTCTCACTCCACAGACTTGAGCACTAGGCTAACACTTCGGTGCAGTACTGAGGGAGTGCTGAGGTATCATCCTTTCGATGAGGCGATAAGTCGAGGCCCCGTCTTCCCTCTCGGGTGGATATAAAAAAATCCCATGGCACTATTTGAAAAAGAGCAGGGGAGTTCTCCCGGTGTCCCAACATCATCTAAAATAGATTATCTGGTCATTTATCTCTTGCTGTTTGTGGGACCTTGCTGTGTGTAAATTGGCTGCCGCATTTCCTACAACAGTGACTGCGCCTCAAAAAATTGTACTTCATTGGCTGCAAAGCGCCTTGGAACATCCTACGGTTGTGAAAGGTGCTATACAAATGAAAGTTCTTTTTTGATCTTTGAAGCTATCAGCTGTGAAATAATTGATTTAAACCTTCTGTAGTTCATTTGGCATTACAGGTGCATGGTAAAACTAGTTTGTGATGTGAAGTCCAGTACTATATTCAAAATACTGCCCTCTTGCTGAATTACATTTTTCTGCATGTGGTTTCTTTGTGCTGTAGGTTAAGTAGGTCATTAAATTGTGGTAAAGCCTGTGTTGGTAGTGTGACACCGGCCCTTATGTCCAAATTGTTGTATTACAGGCTTTACTTTGTTGCTTCACGTGAACGCCACCTTCCCAGTGTTCTGTGTATGATCCATGTTTTTAGATACACTCCAATCCCAGCCCTGTGTTTTAATGTAAGTACAATTTTGAAAATTATTTTTTCATGCTTTATTATTTATAAATGTCAATGGAACTTGTTTGATGCTGTCCAACTGTTAAGTGTGGTAATGGTGATAGAGGCGAAGGGCAGAACGAAACTGAGGTTGAGTCAACCCAAGTTTTTGTCCTGCGCAGCCTCACTACCTGGTTCAGAGGCACACAGACAGAGGAATGGAAGGAGCTGGCCCGCTGCCCTCTAATAATTTAATGCAATGGACCTTACACATTGCTCCTGGTTCTTATGAAAGTCCTGGGCCTAGAAATTCAGTTGTTTGCGCCAGCCGCTAGCGCCTTAGGAGGAGGAGATGTGGGGCGCTAGGCGGCTAGCGGCCGGGCGCAGCGCGATCTGCGCCTCTCCCCAACTTCAGTAAAGATTTAGCGGCGGCGCAAAGCCTTTGCGCGCGCTCAGCTGCGCGCGCAGATCCTGACGTCATTTCATCGTGCAACGCCCTTTGTGCGCCCCAAACCGGAAATTCAGTGGCGCTGGCCTATTGTGCGCCTGGCGCCCCTAGCGACTGGTAGAGGGGAGCGGTTCCCAGTCGCTGCGGGGCGCGGGGGGCGCAAATTAAAGGGCACTCCTCCTGCAGTAGAAAAGGCAGCCATTTTGCAACACTCCTTCTTTGTGAGAGACGGATCTTTGCAGAGAGACAAAGGTAGAGAGCTTTCTGGTTTGGCTCAACACTCGCACAGGTACTTGTGGCTTCAGGCCACAGCTTTGCACTTGTCTTTAACTTCAGAGCCATCTCATTGATTGGAAACATATAATGGGGGCTGCAATGGGTGCAAACGTTGGCCTTCTCCATTGCATTCAAAGGGCTCAGAGACGCCGTGAGAGAGTGGCAGTCATGGCCAGACGGAGAGGGGGCAACAGGCGTCGGCAAAGGAGGCCTTACCCACCCAGGGTATACCGCCAGCAGTTCTCATATCTGCACATGTCTGACGAGCAGTGTGTTCGGAGGCTGCGATTCCGAAGGGCGGTGGTCACTGAGATCTGCCACCTGCTTCGCGGAGATCTGCAGCCACATCTGAGGAGCAGGACGTCTCTGTCGGTGGCAGTGAAGGTGACGGTGTCTCTCAACTTCTATGCCACCGGCTCCTTCCAATCCGCTACTGGGGACATTTCCAACATCTCCCAGTTTGCCGTACATTGCTGCATCCGCCAGGTGACTAATGCCCTTTTCAGAAGGAGACGTCAGTTCATCTCCTTCTCCATGGCCCTTGTCAAGCAGCAACAGCGTGCAATGGGCTTTGCAGCATTAGCGGGCTTCCCCATGGTGCAGGGCGCCATTGACTGCACGCATGTGGCTTTGCGGGCGCCTCTAGAGAATGCCGAGGATTACCGCAACCGAAAGGGCTACCATTCGCTCAACGTGCAGTTGGTGTGTGACCACAGGCAGCTCATCCTAGCTGTCAATGCCCGCTTTCCAGGCAGCAGGCACGATGCCTTCATCCTGCGCCAGACTTCTGTGGCAGACATGTTCCAGGCCCAGCCTCACCCACGAGGATGGCTTCTCGGGGACAAAGGCTATCCTTTGTGCACCTGGCTGCTGACCCCGCTCCGTGCGCCCAGCACCCCTGCTGAAGAGGGATACAATGACAGCCATCAAGCAACCAGGAACATCATTGAGCAAACAATCGGCGTCCTGAAGCAACGGTTCCGCTGTCTGGATCGTTCCAGAGGAGCCCTGCAGTATTCGCCTGAGCGAGTCTCCCATTTCGTGGTCGTGTGCTGCACGCTGCACAACCTGGCTATCCGCAGGACTCAGCCACTGCCACCAGACATTGGAGGACCACCAGAGGAGGAGGAGGAGGAGGACCAGCACAGGAGGGAGGCAGAAAGTGCAAGGGCCACCCGTCGGCGGCTTATTGAACGTCGGTTCTAGGCCCCCTCTCAGGGAATGGCTTGTGCTGGCACAAGATGAATGTAGCCGCTCCACAATCCCTCAGCCGAGCAGGGCAACCAGGACTTCCAAAAGAAAGCATGGACAGTGCGATTTAAGAACATTTATTACTTTGATACCTCTGTGCCCTTCCCACATAACAAACTAATGGAGAGAAGCCCCCCCCCCCCCAAAAACACAAATCGAGCAGTCTCGGCCTTTCCAAAAACACAAATACACCAGTCTCGGCCTTTCAAAAAAACAAATCCACCCTCCCCCTTTAAGAGCTCACAGGCGCCAGAGTGTCTGCCGTCAATCAGCAGCTCGCCGCACCTGCGCTGCGCCCGCCCTCGGGGGTTTCGCCCCGGGCCGCCGGCTTAGCGCCTAATGATAGTCGTGCATCGCCTGTTTTAGCGCAGCAGCAACCTCTTGGGGCGATGCCACTGAATATCGGCGAAGGTGGCGCGAAGTTGCGCCGGGCGCAAACTTTAGCGGCCGCCCGGCTGTGGCGCCCCAAACGTGGCTATACTGAATTTCTAGGCCCTGGTGTTTAAAACAAGTTCTACAATTTTGATAACATTATGACCAAGTCTCATGAAGACATTCTCCTTTTTTTCTCTTTCGTTTTGTTCCACCCCCCACTCTCGCCATCTATTTGACATCCCAATGTCACTGTTCCTCTGCCTAATGCCCTGTGTGTGCCATATCTGTGGCATTGGGGAGGGGCATTAAAAAAAACTGTGGACACCCATAACTCTGGCATCCACTCAGTTTGTACTTGTTTCCTGGGGCGTCCCCGGTGTAGCCAGGAAGGTCCCACCTGACATAGGCATAAGCATTTGAATAGAATGTGAATGAGGCAGGGGTGCAGGCGTAGTCCCTCACACGTCATTTTGCTATTTGGCTCCTGTTTCTGATAGCAAGTCCATATTTCAACCCAAGTTTGGCCTGCGCAGAGCTTCCTGGCTCTTATTTTGAGCAAGCGCTGATTCCCAGGTGGTCACCTCACCTGGCACTCTCCCATTTATATTTAAAACAACTGAACCAGGTAATGAGGCCTGCTTCGGCTGAGGATAAGCCAGACATTTGTGAAAAACATGTACCTGACTTGGGTGGGGGGCGTGCATTTCCTTTTCATTTTATATTGTAAAAGTAGAACCTACAAAATCACAAGTACTTGGGGTGGGTGGCAGTCTAATATTAAGTGGATTTGATGCTTTTAGCAAGTTTAAGTTTCATGTTTGTAAAGTTAATGCTTTTTATTTAGATTGGGTCTATAAGATTGGTGGCAGTCAGAGATACACTATGGTGATGGCCTCACTCCACCCACGTTTATAATTTTTTTCTTTGCATTTTCTCCCAACCCTTTATCTTGGGCTGTGCATTTTCTCCCAACCCTTTATCTTGGACTGCACAATGTGATGTGCTCCAGACCTCTGTCAGTGCCACTGTCTGACTGGTTGCTGGAGAGAGCGCAGGAACAGTCTTTGAGGAATTGCCTTCTGACGGATCCTCCTTCCCTCTGGGATGGACTTGGGCCTCTGCTCCGCACCTCCCCCTGACCCCATTGTTGAGATAGAAAACTTGCCAGGAGGAAAATTGCAGGTGCACATTCTATTGCTGTTGCTTTCACACTTTGCTGTGTGGGAGATACCTGCAAACATTCAGGCACTCCTGGAGACCCTTTGCAAAATGGACACACTCCCAGGCACCCTTGCAAAATGGACACACTCCCAGGCACCCTTGCAAATTTGGCACACTTCTGATGACCCACTGTTTTAACTTCCAAAAGGTGATGCCAGTATTTCAAAGGTAATCTGTGCACTCATTGCAGATCTTCATTACTATACAGCAACAGAAGTTATGTGCTAACAAGCCAACAAACACCGAAAGTACACAAATCTGATAACCTTCTGAGTTCCATCCCTGTTTTGTAAACGTACTGTATTGCTCTGCAGTACACTGTACCATCAGAGGGATATGCTTATGTAATGTGATACAAAATTAGTGAAAATATTTACCTATTTAAAGGAAATAAGTGAATTGTTATCTAACTGTAGAGGACTAACTGATATGGTCTTTACTCCCTGCTTGTCCTTTTTATATTGACTATCATGGTTTTCTTTTGTTATTCAGGGAGCGATGACTTTAATCTATCTCTGCGTAGAAGATATTTACAAACTCATTAATTACTTCAGTTTTAACTACTGGCTCTTCATTGGCCTATCTGTTGCCAGCCAGATTTATCTGAGATGGAAATTCCCAGATCTGCCAAGACCTGTAAAGGTAAGAACATTAGTTAAAAAGGCACTTGCTAATGAAAACCTCTTACTGTTTAGAATACTTTGTCATTATATCCACGATTTTATTTTTAAATTTATTTCCCCACATTTCTCCATCTGTGTGAGTAGCAGAGAACTACTCCAAGGTGCTACCAATGTTACAACGTAACTGGCCAGGCAAAGGCATGTTCCCAGGTACTACCAATGTCGCATTGTAATTTAGCAGCAGAATGTCTATTCCCAAATACTACCAGTGTTACATCATAACTGTCTTGGAGAAGATCTGTTCCCAAATACGACCAGTATTGTAACTGGCCGGGAGAAGATCTGTTTGCAGGTACTATAAATATTACATTGTAACTGCAGGAAGATCTGTTCCCAAATACGACCAGTGTTAAATTGTAACTGGCCAAGTGAGGGTCTGTTCGTAGGCACTACCAATGTTACATCATCAACTTGACACCTTGGCTGAAGGTGGTTGAGAATGATTCAGCCTGGTCATTTGGACTCACGAGCTGGGCTCTGCCACCATTGAGGATGGGATGTTCAGGGAGCCTCCTCCTCCCGTTGTATAGAGTCAACGTTGAGGACTCCCAGACAATGTTCCCCTTAATTTTTTGCAGCCAATTCATAGTTTTGCACATGCGCAAAATTTAATACTGGAAAAGTCGGTCCCGGGCTGCGTAGGACCGGCAGAGAGCTGTGCCTGTGCAGCTTAGAGTGAACGTTGCTCCCAGGGTCCCTCCCCTCTGCCCTCGATTGGTGGGTCTCTCTGCTGGTGGGACAGGACATACCCTGGGATGTTGATGAGAAGTCTGGGATGTTGGCTGAAAGGTATGATTCTGTGAGTATGACTGTGACAGGCTGTTGCTTGACTAGTCTGTGACCGCTCTCCCAACTTTTGCTGGGACTGGTTGCAGCTGAATGGTCCATCTGGTTTTATTTTTTCCCCTTTCTTGCAGTTTCATATAACTGAGTGGCTTGCTAGGTCACTTCAGAGTGCAGTTAAGAGTCAAACACATTGATATGGGACTGGAGTCCCATATAGGTCAGACCGGGTAGGGTACAGATGGCTGGTTTCCTTCCCTCAAGGACATTAGTAAACTCGTTGGATTTTTACATTTCAGCAGCTTCATGGCCACTTTTACTGATACTAGTTTATTATTTCCAGATTTTTTAAAACTGAATTCAAATCCCCAAACTACCGTTGTGGGATTTGAACTTGTGCTCCCTGGATGATTATAGAGTCATAATGGCACAGAAGGAGGTCATTCGGCCCATTGCGTCCATGCCGGCTCTCCGTAGAGCAATCCAGTCAGTCCCATTCCCCCGCTCTATCCCTGTAGCCCTGCAAGTTTATTTCCCTCAAGTGCCTATCCAGTCTCCCCTTGAAAAGATTGAGTGTGTCCGCTTCCACCACGTCCGTCGGCAGCGAATTTCATGTCATAACCACTCGCTGTATAAAAAAGTTTTTCCTCACATCCCCCCTGTATCTCTTGCCCAAAACCTTAACTCTGTGTCCCCTAGTCCTTGTGCCATCAACTAGTGGGAACAACTTTTCCCTGTCTAGCCTATCCAAACCCGTCATAATCTTGTACACCTCTATCAAATCACCCCTCAACCTCCTTTGCTCTAATGAAAACAAATCCAGCTTCTCCAACCTGTCCTTGTAGCTAAGATCCCCCATCCCCAGAACCATTCTGGTAAATCTCCTCTGCACCCTCTCGAGGGCCTTCACATCCTTCCTAAAGTGGTGACCAGAACTGTACGCAATACTCCAGTTGTGGCTTAACCAGAGCACTTTATAAAGATTCAGCATAACTTCTCTACTTTTGTACTCAATACCTCTATTTATGAAGCCCAGGATCCCATATGCTTTGTTAACGACTTTCTCAATATGTCCTGTCACCTTCAGGGACCTATGCACATTAACTCCCAGGTCCCTCTCCCTGCACACTCTTTAAAATGGTGCCATTAAGTGTATATTGCCTCTCCCTGTTCCTTCTGCCAAAATGCACCACCTCACACTTCTCTGTATTAAATTCCATCTGCCACTTGTCTGCCCATTCTGCTAGCCTGTCTATGTCCAATTGCAGTCGATTGATATCATCACTGTTTGCCACACCCCTAAGTTTGGTGTCATTGGTAAATTTAGAAATTCTACTTTGTATTCCAATATCCAGGTCATTTGTGTATATCAAAAAAAGCAGTGGCCCCAGCACTGACCCTTGAGGAACACCACTGTCTACCATCCTCCAGTCTGGAAAAACAGCCATTTACCACAACTTGCTGTTTCTGTCCTTAAGCCAATTCCTTATCCAAGCTGTCACTGATATACCTATTCCATGAGCCTCAATTTTGTTAACCAGCCTTCTATGTGGTACTTTGTCAAACGCCTTCCGAAAATCCATGTAGACAACATCCATTGCATTCCTTCATCAATCCTCTCTGTTACTTCATCAAAAAATTCAACAAGGACACCCAGGTCCCTCTGGACACCAACATTTCCCAATCTTTCACCTTTTTAAAAAAAACTCTGCTTTTCTATTTTTCCTACCAAAGTGGATAACTTCACATTTCTCCACATTATCTTCCATTTACCATGTTCTTGCCCACTCACTTAGCCTGTCTATATCCCCTTGAAGCCTCTTTGCATCCTCCTCACAACTTACATTCCCACCTAGCTTTGTATCATCAGCAAACTTGGATATATTACATTTGGTCCCCTCTTCCAAATCACTGATATATATTGTGAATAGCTGAGGCCCAAGCACTGATCCTTGCAGACCCCACTAGTTACAGACTGCCAACCCAAAAATGACCCGTTTATTCCTACTCTCTGTTTTCTGTCCATTAACCAAACCTCAATCCATGCTAGTATATTACCCCCAATCTCATGAGCCCTAAGTTTGTTTAATAACCTCTTGTGTGGCACCTTATTGAATGCCTTCTGTAAATCCAAATACACTGGTTCCCCCTTATCTATTCTGCTAGTTACAACCTCAAAAAACTCTAACTGAGTCGTCAAACACAATTTCCCTTTCATAAATCCATGTTGACTCTGCCCAATCCTATTATTATTTTCTAAGTGCCCTGTTACCACGTCCTTAATAATAGATTCTAGCATTTTCCCTACTACTGATGTCAGGCTAACTGGTCTGTAGTTCCCCATTTTCTCTGTCCCTCCTTTCTTAAATAGTGGGGTTGCATTTGCTACCTTCCAATCCATGGGAACCATTTTAGAATCTATGGAATTTTGTGATAGAGCAGACCATTGGCATGCTGAAACAACACTTCCGCTGCCTGGACCACTCTGGAGGAGCCCTGCAGTACTCGGCAGAGCGGGTGTCAAGATTCATGGTGGTCTGCTGCATGCTGCACAACCTTGCCATCATGAGGGTATAGCCTTGCTACCAGCTATATGGCAAGCAGCTGAGGAGCAGGAGCATGAGGAGGAGGAGGAGGAAGAGGAAGTGAGGAGGCAATGTAGACAGCCCCTTTCTGGCTGGCCTGTCCCTGAAGAACTCATCCAAGTGCGACACCAGTAACCGCAACCCCGATTCCCCATTCACCAACAGTCCCACACTGTACCTTCCCTTTGTCACAATGGCCACAATGCAAAAATAAAATCCACCACAAAATAAACATACCAAACCAAATTTATAAGTCAAATCATGCCATATTGCATACAAATGTAAACTAATCACCCTTGTGCATTCCTTTAGTGCCTGTCTTCCATGTGCCTTTGCCTTTCCTAGTGCTCCTATGCAATGCTACCCCAGTGGCTGCAGCATGGCTGGTGGAAGACTGCTGACTTTCAGTGGAGAACTCTGCAGATGGCCTTGGAGGATGACCTCAAGTAGTTCTGGGCCTAAAAGGCCCAGCTATGGACTGCGCCATCTCTGGGCGGAAGCACTCTGGGCTGGCTGGCTGACGGACAACAGTAAGAGCACTGGTGAAGTAGCAATGTGGGAGGACGAATGCTATTGTCCTGAGAGAGGACAGCCAGTTTGCGCTCCATGGAGCCACTGCCACTCCCCTGGGGTGGCGCCTCAGCAATCCTGGTAATCTGTTGGAGGACAGATTGCTGGACATTGCACTCAGACATTGGGTGGCTTCTGCTTGTGCTTCAATGGAAGCTGAGACATCAGCCATCAGTCGCTGCATCATGGTTGGGTCCACAAGTGCACTAATGGAATTGCCTATCACTTCAATGCTGGAAATCATGATCTGCAAGCTCTGTGCAAAGCACTATGCCAAGTTAGTACTAGATGCCTCCATGCTCCTTGACATTGCACGCAGGCTTTCTGGCAGACCTGCTAATGCACCAAGCAGTTCATTGTACACACCCATCGGCATTCTTCTGTTGCCTGCCCCTTCGAAGTTCTCATCTGAGTCCTCTGCAGCAGAACCCGTGTGCGACCTCGCTCTTCGGCGAGCTGGCACCTACGCTATCCTTGCTCTGGCTGCAGGCCACTCGTGCCTGGTTACTCACCACATGCAGATCACGCCTTTATCCTATCCTCTCAATTACGCACAGTGTCAGTATCGGAGCTGGTGGCTGCGAGTGTGAAATCAAGTGACAGTGTCTCTTCATCATCACTGTCTTCTTGCTCTTTCACCACTGCCTGGACAGGTTGCAGTTCTTGGGTCTCTGAAAGGAGAACGGCACATGGGTAAGGTTGTGGTGAGGGGAGAGGAGAAAGTAAGAGGTGCGTGCCTGTAAATCAGAAGAGATTGTTGGATGAGGAGGAAGTGGGATGCGAGGAGGAGGATTACGTATGAAGATTCCATCATCGTCAGTGGTTTCAGCCCCACCGTTGGCCACAGCCTCAGCAATGGGCTGCTCCAATAATGACCAGCACCGTCTCTTCCATGGGGGTTAGGACATGCAGGTGCACCTGTCTCCCTCTTGTTAGCTTCTGCTGTCTCTGGTTGTGCGCCACCTTATCCTATAAGGGAGAGGGAAGTGTGTCAGTGAGTGTAGTGCAATGTGTTTGAATGATATGCCTGTCGTGGTTGAATAGCTGGCGGTGTGTGCAAGCTGTGAGATGTGGGTGTGAGGCTTGCAGCAGTGCTAAGTGTGTGAGGGTGAGGTGAAGCTATGAATGTGAGGTGTGAGTCCTGATTGATAGAGATTGTTGGTAAGTGAGTGATGGGGGTGTGGTGAATTGACCAGTGGCTGAGGCTAGTGGTGCAGTTGGTAAGATATGACATTTGGAAAATGCATTCACTGACCTTGACCACTTCTGTGAGGTCATTGAACTTTTTGCGGCACTGCATCCAGGTCCCCAGGGCTTGACTCCTGGCATTGACCTCCACTGCCTTCTGAGCATGTGTCTGGTGGGCCTGCTGGCCCCCTGCAGTTATAAGACATCTTTTCTACTTTCCACCTCCACCACCAAGGCCTCCAATGCAGCATCTGAAAACCTCCCATGTTGTCCCATTCCTCACTGTTTCCCAGGTCAGATTCACTTCCTGCACCACTCCCAGCAGCAGCTCCAGCCACAATAGGTGCAGACTAGCTTTAAGCAGTGCAGGCTAACTTTAACTAGTGGTAGCAAGTTACGGTATTGGCCCACTGCTGATGCATCCAGCCAATGAACAGCGCGGTTAGCGCTGGCTGGACACTAATCTTGCTAATGAGCAGGCAGCACAAAGTTGGCATGCCGCCTGCATTTCAATCAATAGGCACTGGTTAATCGTGCATCGCAATCCCCATGGCGGCTTTCCGGGGTTAGCCAACTTATCCCCCTTGGTGTCTTGCGCTGGTGTTTTTTTGCCATGTGTATCTTTGTGTAACACTAACTAGCGTGTCCAAAAACTGCTGCCATTTGGACTTGTTTACTCCCAGCATAAAAATTCAGGCAGTGACTTCAGGGGAAATGAACTTCAAGTAGCCAGCCTCTGAATTCACCCAGTGCCCATCTTGTTTGAAGTTTTTGTAAATGATCATTTGAAGTGGGCACAGTAATTGCTTGATAAATGATAGCTTGGATCAGTGGGGGCACACCTGCTTTTGAATCAGAAGGTTGTGGGTTTATGTCCCACTCCAAGACTCGAGCACGTAATCTCAGCTGACGCTATTATAGTACTGTAGGAGTACTGCTTTCTTGGTGGTGCTGTCTTTTGGATGCACCATTAAACCGTGGCACCTTCAACCTTAACCAATGTAAAGGATAAGAACATAAGAAATAGGAGCAGGAGTAGGCCAATCGGCCCCTCGAGCCTGCTCCACCATTCAATAAGATCATGGCTGATCTGATCCTAACCTCAAATCTTCTATCACTCTGCATCCACCCGAACCCATGTGATCTCCCGGGAGAGGCGAAAAACCAGATAAAGACCCAATGGCCAATTTGGGAGAAAAAAATCTGGGAAATTCCTCTCCGACCCATCTAGGCGATCGAAATTCTTCCAGGAGATCACTCTGTCCCTATATTTTCTACAGTACTTACCTTCTGTAAAGGCGATCTCCACCCCAGCCAGGAACAGGAATAAAACCATCTCCTGAAATCTAACACAGAATTAGAACACAGTAGGAGCAGAACCAGGCTACACGGCCCCTGGGCCCACTCCACTACCCACAGGGCCATGACCATTCCGAACCTAGACTCATGTCCAATTTCCTGCCCGCTCCCCGTAACCCTTAATTCCCTTTACTTCTAGGAAACTATCTATTTCTGTTTTAAATTTATTTAATGATGTAGCTTCCACAGCTTTCTGGGGCAGCAAATTCCACAAACCTACCACCCTCTGAGTGAAGAAGTTTCTCCTCATCTCAGTTTTGAAAGAGCAGCCCCTTATTTTAAGATTATGCCCCCTAGTTCTAGTTTCACCCATCATTGGGAACATCCTCACCGCATCCACCCGATCAAGCCCCTTCACAATCTTATATGTTTCAATAAGATCGCCTCTCATTCTTCTGAACTCCAATGAGTAGAGTCCCAATCTACTCAACCTCTCCTCATATGACCACCCCCTCATCCCCGGGATTAACCGAGTGAACCTTCTTTGTACTGACTCGAGAGCAAGTATGTCTTTTCTTAAGTATGGACACCAAAACTGTATGCAGTATTCCAGGTGCGGTCTCACCAATACCTTGTACAACTGCAGCAATACCTCCCTGTTTTTATATTCCATCCCCCTAGCAATAAAAGCCAACATTCCATTGGCCTTCTTGATCACTTGCTGCACCTGCATACTAACTTTTTGAGTTTCGTGCACCAGGACCCCCAGATCCCTTTGTACTACAGTACTTTCCAGTTTCTTGCCATTAAGATAATAACTTGCTCCCATGACACTGTTTGGCAGAACTTCCCTGCTCTTCTTCAATGACCTGGCCAATTTTCCTCATTTGACCAACATCACCAAAAATAAAATAACTGGTCATTCATCTCATTTGATGTTAGTGAGATCTTGCTGTGTAGAAATGGCAGCTGCACTTAGTGGCAACGACTACACTTCAGTGATGTGAAACACTGGGATTTCTTGAGGACATAAGGCACTGTATAAATGGGAGTTCTTACTAAAATCTCAGGTTATTTTGTGACTTTAAGAGTTAGTTGCTTATTGGTCATTTAAAATAAAAGGACCGTGTGTGTGGTAAACCACTGTCATACCTGTCTGTGTCTGTATGTGTATTCCACTAGGTACAGGTCTGGACATGCCTCGGCTGACTCCTCCCACTATTCCAGGTATATAAGTGACTACCTCCCAGTCCCTTAGTATTCTGGACGGGTCGACCACTCGAGACAAGACCTTCATTCTTTAGTTAATAAAAGCCTGATTGTTACTCGCTCAACTTCAGTCTTTTGAGTAATTGATGGCGCATCAATTTTATTAACTAAATTTTTTATAATGGAGAAGATCCTCACACCAGCATGCCTGGACCTGGACAGTCGGGAAGCGGACGCTTCCACCAAGTTTGCTCACTGGCTCACGTGCTTCGAGACATTCCTGACTGCCTCCACTGCGGTCGAAACGGATGCGGACAAACTGTCTGTCCTGATCTCCAAGGTGAACCACCGAGTGTACTCAGTCATCCGGGACGCGACCTCGTACACAGCCGCCCTCCAGCTCCTCAAGACCCAGTACACGCGCCCTGTGAACGAAGTATACGCTAGGCACCTTCTGGGGAGTCGCAAGCAACAACCTGGGGAATCGACTGAGGAATACCTCCAAGCACTGTCCGTGCTTGGCCGGGCCTGTGGGTGTAAGGCGGTAACGCCCACTAAGTACACGGAGGAACTGATCCGGGATGCCTTCGTAGCGGGCCACAGGTCCAACTACACCCGACAGCGACTGCTGGAGCAGAGTGACCTCACCCTCGACAAAGCCTCCGACATCGCACTAACGCTGGACGCAGCCTTCCGGGGCATGGATGCCTACTCCTCTGCACCGTGGACGCCGCGGGGAACGACAACCTGGGACACGGTAGGACAGCCCCATAGCACCGTGCCACCCCAGCCACAGCCCAACAACGGCCCAACTGCCGCAGCAGTGTCCCAAAGCCAGACAGCAGTATCCCAAGGCCAGAAATGCTACTTCTGTGGCCAGGCCAAACACCCCAGAGTGCGCTGCCCGGCGAAGAATGCAACCTGCTCGGGCTGCGGGAAAAAGGGACACTACGCCAGCGTCTGCAAGGCCAAAGCCACCCCGAACGCCAGCAGCGCCGCGTGTGGGCCGTGCGAGCCGCCAT
The DNA here is from genome assembly GCF_052327205.1 of Somniosus microcephalus. Classification (NCBI taxonomy): domain Eukaryota; kingdom Metazoa; phylum Chordata; class Chondrichthyes; order Squaliformes; family Somniosidae; genus Somniosus; species Somniosus microcephalus. Next base: position 259,466,870 of record NC_140991.1, on the reverse strand, counting down.
CTTGGGCCTCCCCAGCCATGTGCGAACCACCGCAGCAGCAGCCATCTTGGACGACTCCAGCCACATGGGAATCATGGGCGCCGCCATCTTGGACACCAGCCGGGACGCAGCAGACCGCCAACCCCCACCCATCTGATACTCGCAGCGACACACCGACCCCTACGCTGGCCTCTGTGACGCTGGACCAAACGAGACCGCACCAGTTAGCTCGGTCCAAAATGGACGTTAAGGTAAACGGCCATGCAATAAACTGCCTTTTTGACTCCGGGAGCACAGAGAGCTTCATCCACCCCGACACGGTGCGGCGTTGCTCTCTCCCAGTCCTGCCTGCGCACCAGCGGATTTCTATGGCCTCCGAGTCCCAGTCAGCGGACATTGGCGGCTACTGCGTGGTGACACTAGTAGTAGACGGGACTGTGTTCAATAATTTTAAACTCCTGGTCCTGCCCGACCTCTGCGCTGCCGTTCTACTGGGGTTGGATTTCCAGTGCCACCTCAAAAGCGTTACGATGGCGTACGGTGGCCCCCTCCCCCCACTCACAGTCCGCAGCCAGCAGCCTCCAAATTGCCCGCCGCGCACTAGATGCAACCTCTCCACACTCAGAGTCCCACCCCCCCCACTGTTTGCTAACCTCACCCCTGACTGTAAGCCCATCGCCACAAAGAGCAGGCGATACAGTGCCGGGGACAGGGTTTTCATCAAAACCGAAGTGGAACGGCTCCTGAAGGAGGGGATTATTGAGGGCAGCTCCAGCCCCTGGCGAGCCCAGGTTGTGGTCGTTAAGACCGGCGAGAAACAACGCCTGGTCATCGACTACAGCCAAACAATAAACCGCTACACCCTGCTGGACGCCTACCCACTCCCCCGCATAGCTGACATGGTCAACCAGATCGCGCAGTACCGCGTCTTTTCGACCATTGACCTGAAATCAGCGTACCACCAGCTCCCCATCAGCCCTGAAGACCGCCAGTATACTGCTTTTGAGGCAAACGGCCGCCTCTATCACTTCCTTAGGGTTCCCTTCGGCGTTACCAACGGGGTCTCCGTCTTCCAAAGGGAGATGGACCGGATGGTCGATCAAAACGAGCTGCAGGCCACTTTCCCTTACCTAGATAATGTGACCATCTGCGGCCATGACTTGCAGGACCATGACGCAAACCTCGAGAAATTCCTCCGCACCGCCCAACTCCTGAACCTGACATATAACAAGGAGAAGTGCATATTCCGCACAGACCGCCTCGCCATCCTTGGCTGTGTTGTAGAACACGGGGTCATCGGTCCCGACCCGGACCGGATGCGTCCCCTTATGGAACTCCCACTGCCCCACTGCCTAAAAGCTCTGAAGAGGTGCCTAGGGTTTTTTTCCTACTACGCTCAGTGGGTCCCCTACTATGCAGACAAAGCCCGTCCGCTGATCAAGTCCACCTCTTTTCCCGTGACGGCAGAGGCCCGCTTAGCCTTCCACCGTATCAAGGAAGACATTGCCAAAGCCACCATGCACGCAGTGGACGAATCCATCCCCTTCCAGGTGGAAAGCGATGCGTCCGACTTCGCTCTGGCCGCCACCCTTAATCAGGCGGGGAGACCTGTGGCATTCTTCTCACGAACCCTCCAGGGCCCGGAGACCAGACACTCCGCGGTCGAGAAGGAGGCCCAGGCTATCGTGGAGGCTGTGCGTCATTGGAGGCACTACCTGGCCGGAAAACGATTTACCCTGCTCACTGACCAGCGTTCAGTTGCTTTTATGTTCAACAACAAGCAGAGGGGCAAAATCAAAAATGACAAGATCTTGAGGTGGAGAATCGAACTTTCCACCTACAATTACGAGATCTTGTACCGGCCTGGGAAGCTCAATGAACCCCCAGATGCCCTATCGCGTGGCACCTGCGCCAGCGCGCAGATCGATAGGCTGAGGGCCCTCCACAATGACCTCTGCCACCCGGGGGTCACCAGGTTCTTCCACTTCATCAAGGCCCGCAACCTGCCTTACTCCATTGAGGAGGTCAGGACCATGACCAAGAACTGCCAAGTCTGCGCTGAGTGCAAACCGCACTTTTATAGACCAGACAGAGCCCACCTGATAAAAGCCACTCGCCCTTTCGAACGCCTGAGCGTCGATTTTAAAGGGCCTCTCCCCTCCTCCGACCGCAATGTGTACTTCCTCAACATCATTGATGAGTACTCCCGTTTCCCGTTCGCTATCCCCTGCTCGGACATGACCAGTGCCACGGTCATTAAATCTCTGAACAGCCTCTTCACCCTGTTCGGTTTCCCCAGCTATATCCATAGCGACCGGGGCTCGTCGTTTATGAGCGACGAACTCCGCCAGTACCTGCTCGCTAGGGGTATAGCCACAAGCAGGACCACCAGTTACAACCCCCGGGGGAACGGACAGGTGGAAAGAGAGAATGCAACAGTTTGGAAGGCCGCCCTACTAGCCTTAAAGTCTAGGGGCCTTCCGACCTCCCGCTGGCAGGAGGTGCTCCCCGATGCGCTCCACTCGATTCGGTCACTGCTCTGCACTGCCACCAATGCCACCCCTCACGAGAAAATGTTTGTCTTCCCAAGGAAGTCCACATCGGGGACATCGTTACCGCCATGGCTGACGTCCCCAGGGCCGGTACTACTGAGAAGACACGTGAGGGCCAATAAAACGGACCCCCTGGTCGAGAGGGTCGACCTCCTCCACGCCAACCCCCAGTACGCTTACATTGCGTACCCGGACGGGCGGGAGGACACAGTCTCCATACGAGACCTCGCACCCTCGGGGACCGCTGTAACCCACTACCCATTACCACCCCCCCCCACGACCCGATATCCAACCCCAGCAGCCGGCTCGCCTTGGACCGTCACCCATGAGGACTACACTCCAGGGCCCCAGCCTACACGGGACGCGACGCCGGAAGCTCCACCACCCCTGCCGTCGCCACGTCGATCACAGCGGCAGACAAGACCTCCGGAGAGACTCCAATACACGAACTTTTAAATACACTTCACCCCGCCGGACTCATTTTTAAACAAGGGGTGAATGTGGTAAACCACTGTCATACCTGTCTGTGTCTGTATGTGTATTCCACTAGGTACAGGTCTGGACATGCCTCGGCTGACTCCTCCCACTATTCCAGGTATATAAGTGACTACCTCCCAGTCCCTTAGTATTCTGGACGGGTCGACCACTCGAGACAAGACCTTCATTCTTTAGTTAATAAAAGCCTGATTGTTACTCGCTCAACTTCAGTCTTTTGAGTAATTGATGGCGCATCAGTGTGAAATTGATGATGTGAAGAATTGCATGGGGGAAATTAATGATTTTTTTTGGAAAAGGGACACAAAGCAAAAAAAAATTAGATAAAGCAGTACTTGTTAAGAGATATATAATATAAAATACATAGTGTGCATCTTTTTCTTTAGCTATCATTTAAAATTTAATCACTTGTAATTTATTTTCCAGCTCAGCTTGTTTTTCCCAATTGTGTACTGCCTGTGCAGCTTGTTTCTCGTGGTGATGCCCCTCTACAGCGACACCATTAACTCCCTAATTGGGATTGCAGTCGCACTCTCGGGAGCTCCAGTCTACTTTTTCTGTGTTTACCTCCCCCCTGAGAAGCGACCCAAGTGTCTTGAAAAACTACTAGGTAAGTTCCACAGATGATTACTGCTTCTCGTGTCCACGTAGTAGGAAGTCTTGTGTCTAATGTGCTTCGTAAACTCTCATTTTGCTATTGTGTAGCCTGATTGGGAGAATCTGACATGGTTGGGTAATGGAGCTTTTGGAATGTGTGTGGGAATGGGTATCTTTAAGTTTAAGTTGTATGTCATTACTAATGAACTCAGGTTATTGTGCACTATGATTCCAAATTTTAATGTGTAATGTCTGTTTTAAAATAGTGCACTTTTCTGTGTGTGTGTGTAATATTTAGTAGTGGATGGTTACCAATAATACAGTACTGAGGAATTCAGATTGAGTGCTAATCTGAAGGATGAAGTCACGGGTAAGTCCCTCAGTTTCTCTATGTGCTAGGTTGATGTAGCAGAGCCTGGTCTCCAGTCGTCTTGGATCCCCTTGCCATTGGACCAAGACCTTGCTCTGTCAAGCCCGTGTGGTAGCTGGTGTGCAACGGCCACCCCACGTTAAAAGAATTCACGCACAGGCATCTTCCACCCTTTAAAATGAAGTTCGGGACCTGGAATGTCAGGACCCTCATGGACAACCCCAACAGCGACAGACCGGAACGCCGTACTGCTATTGTTGCCCGGGAGCTCAGACATTTCGACATAGACATCACCGCCCTAAGCGAGACCCGGCGGGCAGGGGAAGGCCAGCTCAAGGAGCAAGGCGGTGGTTACACCTTCTGGAAAGGCAAACCTGAAGAAGAACGCCGCCTCCATGGGGTAGGCTTCCCCATAAAAAATTAGCTAGTTGGACGTCACAGAGACTCCCCTTGCGGAATAAACGAATGCCTCATGACTCTTCGGTTCACCCTAGCCCAGAACCAGTGCGTACACCCCAACACCGGAAGCCACAGACGACACAATCCCTGTCCCAATTCCCAACGGGTGACAAGCTCATCCTCCTTGGCGATTTTAACGCCAGAGTTGGAAAGGACACAGACCTCTGGGGAGGTGTGATCGGCAGAGAGGGGGTAGGGAAAGCCAACTCCAACGGTACCTTCCTCCTGACAAAATGCTTAGAACATGGCATTGTCATAACCAACACCTTGCTCCGTCGGAGAGACAAGTACAAGGCTTCATGGCAACACCCTCGCTCCAAGCACTGGCATCTGCTGGACCACGTCATCGTCCAAGCGAGAGACCGCAAGGACGTCCGCATCACCTGCGCCATGACAGGAGCTGACGACTGCTGGACAGACCACCGCCTAATCCGCTCTTTCATCTCCATCAATGTAGCCCCAAAACAGCGGTGGCAGCAGAAACAATGCCGCAGGAAAATCAACGCTGGAGCACTCAAAGACCCTGCTAAAAAAAGCCCTATTCAGCCTGCACTTCACAGCCAACCTAACGACTCCCAGTGATTCAGAGACACGGAGTGTCCACAGCGCCTGGTCTGCACTCAAGGCCTCCATAATCAGCACCTGTGAAGGGACACTCGGTCACTCGACCAGGAAACACCAAGACTGGTTCGACGAGAACAAGTAGGAGATCCAGGAGCTAATGAGCTGCAAGCGCAAGGCATCTCTGATCTGGAAACAGCAACACAACTCGAGAGCAAGAAAGCAGCTCTACAGACGCCTGAAGGCTGAGTTCCAACAAAAAACTCGCGACCTAAAGAACAGATGGTGGGTGGAGAAAGCGCAGGAGATCCAGCAGCTAGCCGACAACCACGACGTGCGTGGATTCTTTAGCGCAGTCAAGACCACCTACAGCCCAAGCACCATAGGTCCCACCCCATTGCGGGCCAAGAATGGAGAGGTACTCATCAAGGACAGAGAGGCAGTCAGTGCCCGCTGGAGGGACCACTTCAAAGATCTCCTTAACCGAGACTCTGTCTTCGATGCGAGTGTCCTCAACTCCATCCCACAGCATGCTATCCGCCACCATCTCCGCACAACCCCAGCCCGGCATGAGGTTGAAAAGGCCATCCAACAACTGAAGAACAACAAGGCCTCAGGAGCAGATGGAATCCCCACCGAGGCACTAAAGCATGGCGGAGAAGCACTATTGGCACGAATACATGAACTCTTTTCTCTTATTTGGAAGGAGGAGAGGGGATGCCAGGGGATTTCAGAGATGCTGTAATTGTGATCATCTTCAAGAAAGGTGACGAGTCTGATTGTGGTAATTACAGAGGAGTTTCCCTGCTGTCTGCCACAGAGAAAGTCATCACAAGAATCCTCCCAGTGGCCGACCAGCTCCTCCCAGATTCGCAATGTGGATTCTGCCCAATAAGGGGCACAATGGACATGATCTTCACCGCGCGTCAATTACAAGAGAAATGCAGGGAACAGCACCAACCGCTGTACACAGCCTTCTTTGACCTCACAAAGGCCTTCGACACTGTCAATCGTGAGGGATTATGGAGTGTCCTCCTCAAATTCGGCTGCCCTCAAAAGTTTGTCACCATTCTCCGCCTGCTTCACGATGACATGCAAGCTGTGATCCTGACCAATGGATCCACCACAGACCCAATTCCCATACGGACCAGGGTCAAGCAAGGCTGTGTCATCGCACCAACGCTCTTCTCGATCTTCCTTGCTGCAATGCTTCATTTCACCCTCGTAAGCTCCCCACTGGAGTGGAGCTAATCTACAGAACAAATGGGAAACTGTTCAACCTCCGTCACCTCCAGTCCAGATCCAAGGTCGTCCCACCCTCTGTCATTGAATTATAGTACGCAGACGACGCTTGCGTCTGCGCACACTCGGAGGTTGAACTCCAAACCATCGTCAACACCTTCACCGAAGTATACGAGAGCATGGGCCTTACACTAAACATCCGTAAGACAAAGGTCCTCTACCAACCTGCCCCCACCACACAGTACTGCCCCCCGCTTATCAAAGTCCACAACGAGGCCTTGGACAACGTGGACCACTTTCCATACCTCGGGAGCCTACTGTCAACAAGGGCAGACATCGATGACTAAGTTCAACGCCGCCTTCAGTGTGCCAGTGCAGCCTTCGGTCGCCTGAGGAAGAGAGTGTTTGAAGACCAGAGCCTCAAACCCAGCACCAAGCTCGTGGTCTACAGAGCAGCAATGATACCCGCCCTCCTGTATGCTTCAGAGACATGGACCATGTACAGCATGCACCTCAAAGCACTGGAGAGCTACCACCAACGCTGCCTCCGCAAGATCCTGCAAATCCATTGGCAAGATAGGCACACCAACATCAGTGTTCTTGCTCAGGCCATCATCCCCAGCATCGAAGCTTTGACCACACTCGATCAGCTCCGATGGACGGGCCACATCGTCCGCATGCCCGATACAAGACTCCCAAAACAAGCGCTCTACTCGGAGCTCCGACATGGCAAGAGAGCCCCAGGTGGGCAGAGGAAATGCTTCAAGGACACCCTCACAGCCTCCTTGGAAAAAGTGCAAAAGCCCCACCAACACTTGGGAATCCCTGGCCCAAGACTGCACAAAGTGGACGAGAAGCATCCGGGAAGGCGCCGAACACCTCGAGTCTCATCGCCGGGAGCAAGCAGAAGCCAAGTGCAAACAGCGGAAGGAGCGCACGTCAACCCAAGCACCCCACCCGCCCCTTCAACCACCGTCTGCCCACCTGTGACAGAGACTGTAGGTCCCGCATTGGACTCATCAGTCACCTGAGAACTAATTTTTAGTGTGGAAGCAAGTCATCCTCGGTTCCAAGGGACTGCCTAAGAAGAGAAGAAGTAGTACAAGCTCATCTGCTGAAACCCTGACGCATAGGAACTAGGAGCAGAAATAGACCTTACGGGCCCTCGAGCCTGCTCCGCCATTCAATAAGATCATGGTTGATCTTCTCCCTCAAGTCCACTTTCCCGCCAAATTCCCATATCCCTTGATTCCCTTAGGCCGCGATTTTGCTGGGGCTCAGAGGGCGGGTTTGGAGGCGGGTCAGAGGTTAAAATCGTTTTGATTGATGGCGGATTCCGACCCCCGCCGTCAACCCGCCTCCACACAACTTTGCCAAGTGCCGGCTCTGGGAGTCCCGATCGGACCTGGCACCAAGCGGCGGGAGAGGCACTTCAGGCAGTTAACAGCTTGTTAATTGCCTACATAATCTGATTTTAGCAGGGTCTTGCCATTTTAATACATTTTCAGCGTGTTCCATGCCATTCGCAAAACACACCAGCATATTGCGTCGGGTTCAGCAAGTACCTGACTTCTTGACAGCTGCAGCTCCAGCATAAAAGTGGACCTCTAACATGGCTGACTTTCAGATGACAAAACTTTGTTTTTTGAGGTGTTGGAACACGTTTTGCAGGTCAACTGAGCTTGTAAGTGGTGAAGCTGAGATCCATTTGCACTGTGACCTCCTTGGAAAACCCTCTCCCCACATTTACTGAGCACTTATAACTTTTAGTCCTCAACTGCAATATATACCAGCAGCATGGGAACCATTTATACCCTCTGATCCTGGTCCTCCGATTCGGAGGAAGAGCAGCCGCAGCAGCAGCAGAACCAGGCACAGCAGCAGCACCAACAACAGGAGCGCCAACCTTCTCCTCAGCCACCTGATGCTGTACAGGGCAGAGGGCGTCAGCGCAGGGCTGCACCTCGCTGCAGGTGATACCCCCAACACCGGGTTTACAGGCCGAGAATGAGCTTCCTCAACCTGACTGAGCAGCAGTGCCAAAGGAGGCTGAGACTTTCGCAAGAGGTAGTGGGTGACATCTACACAATGCTGCAGCAACACCTGGAGCCCCGAGGAGCGGGTGGACACCCCTTACCAGTGGCTGTCAATGTCACCACCGCCCTCAATTTTTATGCTTCGGGGTCCTTCCAGGGATCATCAGCAGACATCAGCGGCATTTCCCAATCGGCTACACACATTTGCATCACACAGTTTACCGATGCCCTCTTTGCAAAGGCGCACAATTACATCCACTTCTCCACGGATCAAGCAAGTGTTACCACGCGTGTGGTTGGCTTTGCAAAGATGGCAGGCTTGCCAAGGGTGCAGGGCGTCGTAGACTGCTCACATGTGGCCATTAGGGCACCCGATTACAACCCAGCTGTATTTGTCAACCACAAGGGCTTCCATTCCCTTAACGTCCAGCTGGTATGTAACCACAGGAAGAACATTATGCATGTTTGCGCGAGTTCCCTGGCAGTTGCCATGACTCGTTCATCCTGCAGCAGTCTACTGTGCCTCAGCTCTTCAATCCGCCAACCCAACTTTCCAGATGGCTACTTGGAGACCGGGGCTAGCCCCTGAAGACGTGGCTAATGACTCCGTTGAGGAGGCCATTAAACGAAGCTGAGGAACGCTACAATGACTGCCACATTTCGACCAGAGCCATCATCGAGCAAACCATCGGCTTGCTCAAAATGCGATTCAGAGGCCTCGACAGATCAGGTGGAACCCTACAGTACTCGCTAGCCAAGGGTGTCTGCGCCTCCTGCAGCTGTGCAGGGGCTGAGACGGCCATCTCAGTTGGGTGAGGAATCTGGTGGGGTTCTGACCGAGGGCTTCGCAGTGGCATGCGAGTGTGAGCACTTGGAGAGGAGCCCACACTTCCTTGTTGCTTGCCACCAACATCCCCCTCATGAGTCAGCCGCACTTCAGTGCTAGCAAGTGGCTGGACAGCACCTTGCTGCACATCAGGGGGGCCATGAGGACCCGTCTCTGTACTGACAGTCCTCATAACAAGGACGTCCATGAACCTTTGGTGTCTCTTCTCAATAAATGTCCATCTCTCCTTCATAGCAGACAATCTATTTTGAAGAGTGACCATTTTTTCGTTAGTCTGGCAAATTATGTCCTCCATGGCGGTTGCCACCCTCTCCATGGCGGAACGTTCATGCGCCATTGCTTCCACAATGGCAGTGCTCATGTTAGAGATGGACTGTTCCATCCACTCCACACTTGCAGTTACCCTGGATGCAAAACCTGTCAGAGACTCCTGCACTTGTTCCTGGAGTTCCAGCACCGCTCTCTTTCTGGATGGCCCCAGAGGCACAGGGTCCACATGCAGCTGAGCAGAGCTAGGAGCGCCCTACGTCCTCTGACGAGGACTCTCCACTGCTGTCTCTGTCTCCACCATCTGCTGATGCTCACTTGTGAGCTGTGATACACCAGGTGACAACATTACTCTATCTCGCGAAGGGCCCACCAAGGTGTGCGTATCTCTGCTGGTGTTGGGTGCGCTCAATTCTGCTGACACTGCGCCCTCAGAGGTTGCAGCTTCCTCTGAGGAGTCTTCGGCTCTTCCTCCTGGACAGTGGGGAGGGGGGCTCTCGATGGTCCTGTGGGGGAGTAAAGGCATGAGTTAGACATGTGATATTAACGTAGCAGGCACATCGACTTGTGCAGATGGTCATATGGCATCTGATGGTCATACAGATTGAGTTATCAGTTACTCATGCAATGTAAATGAGAGGGCTGCAAATCTATTCTGTCACCAGCTTGCTCTACTGCACCCGTCTGACCGTCCCCCACTTCCAGATCCTCAGCACCTCCGACGATGTCCAGAGCAGCCTCCTCAGCGGTGGTCAAGTGGGCAATCCAAGGTGGCCCTCCTCCTGTCCTGGTCCTCTCCCTCTTATTGTGGGCTTTCTTTTCCTGCAATGAGGGACACAAGTGGAGTTTGGGTGAGAATATGGAGTGAGTGTAGAGAATCTATAACATAGATGCTTAGAGAGAGACAAAGATGGAATGAGGTGCCAATACCAAGGGCCCTCCCTGTGCGTTGTTAGTTGTTGGTATTGCATAACAGTGAGTGTGAGGGGTGCATAGTAGAATAGTCAAGTGATTCTGTACATAGAGAGAGAGTGATAGTTAAGGGTGCAAGGGATGTAAGGGTAAATTGGAATGTGCAGCAGTAGGTTGACAATGCAGACTGCTGGTGATGAGAGGAGATGGGGAGCAGATTGAAGGTAAGTATGATGTTATACTCACTTTTGCTGAACGTGGCAGATCATTGATCCTTTTCCTGCACTGAACCCAGGTGCGACCACACAAAGACCTGGCGCTCACCTCCTCAGCAATTTGCAGCCAGGCTGCTTTGCTTTGCTGGGGAGGCTTCCTCCATCCGGATGAGGGGAACAGTACCTCTTGGCGCTCTCTCACTCCCTTCACAAGAGCATGGAGGGAGTCATCATCAAATCGGGGAGAGGCCTTGGCTCTTGTAGCAGTCATTTTCACAAGTGGTACACCGAGAAGTAGCAGGAAAGGTTGGGTCCCTTAAATACAGCTGGTTGACAGACATCAGCAGAGGCGAGCAGCAACCCACTGATTGTGCGCGCTACCCGGCCCAGAGACCTTAATCAGGCCACTTAAGGGAAAATCTTAATCCCTGGGCGGCTGAAAGCGGCAGCGGGAATGGAACTCGCCGAACATCAAAGCCGCCTCCACTGAGAAAATCGCGGCCTTAATGTCCAAAAATCTGTCGATCTCTGTCTTGAATATATTCAACGACTGAGCCTCCACAGTCCTCTGGGGTAGAGAATTCCAAAGATTCACAACCCTCTGTGAAGAAATGTCTCCTCATCTCAGTCCTAAATGGCTGCCCCCTTTTCCTGAGATTATAACCTCTAGTTCTATACTCTCCAGCCAGGGGAACCGCCTCTCCGCATCTACCCTGTCAAGCTGTCTAAGAAGTTTAGACTTTTCAATGCGATCACCTCTCATTTTTCTAAACTCCAGAGACTTTAGGCCCATTCATTCTCCGCCATGCCTTTGTTACCTCTAGACTCGACTATCCAGTGCTCACCTGACAGGTCTCCCACCCTTCACCCTCCATGAACTTGAGCTCATCCAAAACTCTGCTGTCCATATCATAACTTGCACCAAGTCCCGTTGGCTCATCACCCCTGTGCTCGCAGACCTACATTGACTCCCAGTCTGGCAAAGCCTCGAGTTTAAAATTCTCATCCTTGTTTTCAAATCCCTCCAAGGCCTCGCCCCTCCCTATCTCTTTAACCTTCTCCAGCCCTACAACCCTCTGAGATCTCTGAGCTCCTCCAATTCTGACCTCTTGTGCATCTCCGATTTTCATCACTCCACCATTGGCGGCCGTGCCTTCAGCCACCCAAGTCCTAAGCTCTGAAATTCCCTCCCTAAACCTCTCCACCTCTACCTCTCGCTCCTTCTTTAAGATGCTCTTTAAATCCTACCTCTTTGACCAAGCTTTTGGTCACCTCTCCTAATATCTCTTTATGTAGCTCGGTGTTAAATTTTGTTTGACAACGCTCCTGTGAAGTGCCTTGGGATGTTTTTACTACATTAAAGATCCTATATAAATGTAAGTTGTTGTTGCACGGTATTGTTGCTATTTAATCAGTTTGAGCCAATACTGTCAGTTTTTTTTGCAGCTTCTGTTGATCACTACCTGAGCTCTGACTGACTGCAAGGTGCTAGTCGGTTGTTACCCCATCAATTGTTCATGTATTGTGTGGGTATCCTGAATCACATCCAACTATGCACCATCACGATGCAGCCAATCAGAATGCTTTTTCACAGGCATTGTGATTGAATTGCAAATTAGTTAATGAAAGGACCCTCTGTGCTGAGGGTTAGCAAAGTGTGCACACTAACTGGAGAAAGCTGCTTCTGTAGATTTGAAACTGCAAGTATGATCCTGTAAGTAAACCCTATAATTAACCAGGTGCAACCCTCTCTCTTATCTATTGCTGTTGATATTTTCTCTCTTTGTTGCTTAAATATGAACCTGATGCACATTTGTTAGAATTACATGTGGCAGGCTGATTTTTTCAAGATAATGGCCCAGAAATTCGGGTCTCCACGGGTGAGTACGCACGGGGTACTCACCCGTAGGCCCAATGGAAGTGCCGGTTTCCTGCATGCACTGCGCATGCGCGGGAAACCAGCACTTCCGTTCCCCTGAAAGCAGGGGTTCAGAGGTCGAACGCGTGCGCGGGAGAGGCTGCGCGTGCACATCGAACTTCGGTTTTCTTTACAGGTTTTCCCGGGGGGATAAGTCTCCAGAAGTTAGACATGTAAAAAGCAGGCGTAAGGCCTGCTTTTTACAAGGTAAGTGGTGAATTAATTAAAATTAAAACATTTTTTCCACAGGTTTATTATTTTTAAATACTTTAAAGAAAGGTAAGTTTATTTTTAGCCCTGTTAGAAAATTAAAAAAAATTAAAAAATTTAAATTATTGTTTAAAATAGTTATTTCATGTAATTTATAGTTTATTTAAAAAATGTGATTTAAAAAAAAAAAAAAAAATTATTTGAAGATTTAGTGATGTTTTGGGGCCCGTAGTATTTCTAAGTTTGACAGCACTTCCTGTCAGACTTATGAATGGAGCATTCCCTGCTCTGATTGGCTCTCCATGGCCCACGTGATCCCAGGGGACGCATCGAACTAACTGCGCCCCTGGGATACGCAAGCACTGCGCGCCAGCAGCTGGACCAGGCTCCGGATCGGAATTCCACGGGGGCCCACAGCTCAACGGCCGGCATGCAAGGTAAGTGCAGGTCAGGGGCTTGCACCCGCGGGAAGCCCCCGACCCGAATTTCTGGGCCATTAGTCCAAAATGAAAATGGTTCCAATTTGTTATTTTTAAGATACTTGCTGTGCAGATACAAAGTTTATGTATTTAGTAACTTAATATGTTTCTGGGATTGAGATCAAACCCTGCTATTAAAAACTGCTGGTTGGTTGATTGATTATTTTTTTTCTAGGTCTCTTCTCTTTGCACACTCAGAAGTTGGCAATGTGCTGTCTAACAGAAAACGATTTTGAAGATGACAAGAAATCATAAACAAAATCTACCTTAAAAACTTCCAGATACATGGCACAAGACATCGTTCATGCAGATACCCAACTCCTATCATTAAAACAACGTGACACAGCACTTGAATTTGATAGACTTAAAACTTGACGATCAAAATGCTGGAGCCTCCACGATGGGAATATTTCTCTTGTATTAATGCAGCTTTTTTTTGCGTACTTCTCCCTCCCCTTTTTATAGAAGAAAATAATAGATTATAATAAGAATAAATATTGGTGCTTTTATTCTTAATTGTCCATTTTCCTCCTGCCATGGAGACTGTTGACTTTGGTCACTCTTTGCTGGGCTGTTAGTGATGTCAGTGACGGTGGCTCTGCAGCAGGTAGTGTGGATGTAGCCTAAAAGCCCAGTGTTGGGAAACCACAGTAAAGCTGGGATCGCAGCCCTGCCTTCGATCTAGTTCCTTTTCTCTCCAGTTTTGAAGAAGGGTCAAACCCGAAACGTCAACTCAAATTTCTCTCCACGGATGTTGCCTGACTTGCTGAGTTTTTCCAGCATTTTCTGTTGTTAATACAGAATCCTTAGTCTGCTGCATGGTTTGTAGGAGTCAGGAAAGTCTGGATTAACTCCTCTGCCTTTTTGAAGTTGCACCCATTGTTGATTTGAGGTGGCACTCCTCTGGGACATTTCGGGACACTCTCCATAATTCACACCATTAGAGTGACCCAACTCGAGGGTCTCAATAGCCACATGAATATTGGCATTTTGGGGAAAAAAAACAGAAGTCCCATTGAATGGTGGCTTTTTAAAATATAAAATAAGGAATGCTTGGCACAACTTTCTTTTTATTGTTTAAACAAATGAACCTACCATTGATTAAATTCTGAATCTATTCAGTCTGGCGTGGTTCTCACTGCGTTTTCCAGAAAGCTTTGTTGAAATAATTACCTGTGTTAGAAGAAGCTACAGCTAGACTATTCTAGAATAATGCCACAGAATGTGAAACGCTAGAAAATTCTGGTTCAATAACCAGAGGAAGAGGTGCAAATAGCAGAGCACCAAATTTGCACAAATATTATGTGACCAGTGGGTTTTAATACATTCCAATATAAAAGAGGGGGATTATATGTAGTGATCAGAGGTTGCTAGTTAGAAGAAAAAGATAAATGTTTACAATGAGCAAATTTCTGACGGTTGAAGTTTCTAAGTAAACTTAAATGCTTTTAAATTGTGACACATCTCTTGATGATCACAGCCTGATCCTGTCCCAATACCCACATAAGTACACTTTCCCCAAGGAGTCACTGCAGTTTGATCAGGACAAGGAGCCTTGGCTGCCTTTTCCTTTCCTTAGCCCAGGGGCACTGAGGGATATTATAGTGTCAACCCCGCTGAGGTCTGCTAATTTAGCACCCTGACTGAACCTATTTATTATAGGATAATCAAACAACGGAAGCTACTCAGAACATCTTGTTTCGCGTTTGATAGGACCTGTATATGTGTAGGGGCTAAAATTTCTCTGCTTAATACAGTAGCAATTGTGTTTATGAAGCTGTCAGGAATGTTGCAGTGGAAGGGCCCAAGCAATTATGGACTATATTGATTTAGTTCAGTATTTTCTGCTGACCTGTTGAGGAATATAGTAGCATTATTACATCTGAAATAAAGTGAGTTTTTTTTTTTAAAGTCCTGTGATGCCATTGCTCAAATAATTCTATATTTTTATATTCAGATTTTACACTGTTTACAGATCCATTTGTACGTATTCTGTAACTGGCCACAGACAGAGATCTTATAAGCGACAATGGAAATCTGTTACTTGGAGTGAATTGTTTTATCGTTCGGAGAGCTTTGTAATAATAGCTTTCGGACCAAATTGGCTATTCATTTATCGTGTGTTCATGTCACAATTCTACAACTTGGGTAAAGTGGAGCAATGGCTAACACCCATTTCCTTATTGTGGGATCCAGTTATGGTACACCCCTCCCCCATTCCCTCCAATCTACTTCTGTATAGTGTTGATGCAAGTTGGTTTTACTGACCTTGCGACAATGAACCACCTGTTGGTTTGGAGATTCATGTGTGCTTGCCGTTGTCCTGTTTGTGCACCTTGGCCAAATTTAGTCCTTGACTTCACATACCAACCTTGGTAATACATCGTCTAATCATGCATTTTCTATTGATCCAAAAGAGAAGTGGCTTTGATTTGTCACCCCATCCAATCCCATCATCACCAGAAATGTGTGTAAAATGGGGACATTCAGTTTGAGTTCAGTGGGCTTCTGCCTGTTTAGGAAATATCGCTGCTGGTGTCTTGAGCTGTATAGATACTGCCACGCATTAGAGTGGTGAATTGTGTGGCATTTAACTATGTGAGTCATGAGGTAAAGCGGAGATTCTTCTCGAGCTGTTTGCAGGTAACTTTTCAAACACAAATGGTCTCTCTGGTTTTCTATCTTATCTTGATGTATAAATTGTAGTTTGAAATATAAAGTGTGAACCAGTGGTGCTACTGCTGTTTGTATTGTAATGCATTCACTTTACTGACACTTGTTCAGAATCCAGGAAAAGGAGACAAGATTATCATTGGTTGTTAATGGTTTTAAGAATTTAGTGCTATTTTTGCTATGTAATTGTATCTTCATGTAGGTTTATCTGATTGCTGTTTGTTATAAAATAATGTTTTTGCTGACTAATCACTTTCTGTAGATGTGTACAAATAGTAGTAAAAGACTGGAGCAGCGTACAACTGCATTGTGTCTTGAGTATTGAAATGGTACTAGCTTTCCTAAAGGGTTATGGTCTTAAAAGTTCTCACTATGGCCCAAGTTTTGACTCCAATGCCAAACTGTTGATATTTAATACAAGTGTTAACTGCTGCCTTTCTCTCTACAGTAATTTTTGAATGTGATTTTCAATTATGGAAATGTAAAATTACAATGGTTCATGCTGGCTGGCTTGCAATTGCTTGCCTTGGCTTTTCCCCTTCCTTGTTTCCTTTCTCCACTATCTTCTCTTGTCCCCTTCTAGCTTTCCATTTTCAGTTGCTTTGTAGACCAGAGTTGAATGTTGTGTTGAGAGGTGAGATGGGCACACAGTCCTTGAATTTGGTGGAGATTAGGGTTGCAAAATTCCAGGAATTTTTAAAAGAGGAAACTTTCCATGGGAATTTTGAGTTTTTTTGCACACTGATGGTTTTGTCTCTGACCCTTATTATCTTTGTCATCAAAATAGACATACTGCTCCATACATATAAAAACAGGCTTTCAAAACGAAATTTAGGTTATAATTTTGAACTTTATTGAACCCCCACAAAAAAGACCCATCTAAAATAAAATAAAATAAAAAGAGCGTCAGCTTATTTAGCCTGTAATTTGTCCTTATTTTGTCCCTTTGAGTCTTCTACTCATTATTGCTCCTCCTGATCCTCTGCAGTGACTCCTTACCCTCCAGAAGGCTGTTGTACATTATGACAACTCCACCCCATCTAGTGTTGCTGGGCAGCTTCAGTGTGGTGTTCTTGTTCTTTGTCGTTTGCTTGGAGTTGTAGGTTGCTGCAACTATCTGTTTTCCCCTGACATACTTAACAACTTGCTTGGCTCTCTTGTACAGTGTCTCCATGGTTCTCAAACCCATGATGTCCTTGAGGAGCAGGTTGAGCCCATGAGCTGCGCACCCAATAGACGTAATATGAGGGAAAGCCGCCTCCACTTGAGCCCAAGCAGCCTTCATATTCGCAGCATTGTCAGTAACTACTGCAAAGACCTTTTGTGTGATCCAAGATCGTTGATGATCGCTTTCAGCTCATCAGCAATGTATGTGCCTGTGTGTTTGTTGTCCTTCGTGTCTGTGTTCTTGAAGAACACTGGGAGAGGAGTGGAGACGATGTAGTTTATGATGCCCTCCCCTCTTACATTTGACCACCCATCTGAGATAACTGCAACACAGTCTGCCATCTCTATCGTTTGAGCTTTCCTTGGACTCTGTTATACTCCGCCTCCAGCAAATAAGTAGACAAAGCGTGGGAGGACAGTATGCAGGGCGAATAACATTGAAAAATCTCTTCCAGTACACATTGGCTGTGAGCATGAGGGGTGAGCCTGTTGCATATACAGCTCGAGCAAGGCACTCATCTGCATTCTTCTGGCTATGGTTATCCATTGTATCAAAGAACCTTCCAAGTGAGCCAGGAGTTGCTGCTGATAAGGAGCCTGATGCTGAATGTGAACCATCATCTTGAATGGAAGCAGAGGAACTCTGGGCTGACTGCTGTGAGCTTTGAGTGAAGTTGTTGCATTTGGATAAATGCCACTGCATCTTTGTGGCATTATTTACATATGGCTTTGTACAGTGTTTGCACATGTACACAGTCTTTCCATCTTTAATACCTGGGGTAAAATGCTTCCACACATCCGACGGTAAACGTGGCATTGTTCTATGCAGAGAAATAAAGGGCATTCGTCTCTGTGTTGAACTGCGGTCGATCAGCACGATTGCAACAGGGTGAGTACATTTTTCCTGATGCTCCATGTGATGTAGCGCGTGCGTGCACAGGTCATGCTTCCATCACCAATAGAGGGAGCTAATCGCTCATCCAACCAATCAGGACACATTTGTTCACAGTCACACACAAAACTTGTAGTTATTAAAACAAGCCAAGTAAGAAGATAAACATATATTGATTAAGATCTTCCTTAATAATTAAGATTCCATCTCTCTTAGTAATTTTAAGAGAGGACCTGTGGGGGGAAAAAATGAAATACAAAAAAAAACAATATTATGCTAGCATGTGCTTTTTTGGGCAAAATTCCCACGCTAAACTTCCCGTGGAAAATTTCCAGAAATTTACCAGACACTTTCCACCCCTTCACAACTCTAGTGGAGATGACTTAGAGACTGAGGAGCATTGGAGTAATGCAACTCTGACCCTCACCTGGCTAGTAAACAAAAGCAGAAACCTTATGTAAGAGGTGGGATGAACCAGTGAGAGATGAGATGAAAGAAGCACTGAATGTGGAGTTAGGGTAGGAGATGCAGGTAGAGACCTCCCTCTCTGTATTAGCACAGGCAACTTGCTTGTATGCAAGTCTTTCCAAAGGAGTTCTGAGGTACACCTCAAGTGTAAGCGGACATTGCTCCATCAGTACAAAATGTTTTTGTATGGGCTCCAGTTTCTGCATCAAATGTTATTGGGAGGAAGATAAGAACATAAGAAATAGGAGCAGCGGTAGGCCATTCGGCCCTTGGAGCCTGCTCCGCCATTCAATGAGATCATGGCTGATCTTCTGCCTTAACTCCATTCACCGGCCCTATCGCCATATCCCTTGCTGCCCTTGCTAGTCAGAAATCTATCGACTTCTGTTTTGAATATACCCAATGACTGAGCCTCCACAGCCCTCTCGGGTAGAGAATTCCAAAGATTCACCAACCTCTGTGTGAAGAAATTTCTTCTCATCTCAGTCCTGAATGGCCTACCCTTTATCCTGAGGCTATGGCCCCTGGTTCTAGACTCCCCAGCCAAGGGAAACATTCTCCCAGCATCCACCCTATCAAGCCCTGTAATAATTTTGTATGCTTCAATGAGACCGCCTCATTCTTCTGAAATCAAGAGAATACAGGCCTAGTTTACTCAATCTCTTCTCATATGACAGTCCCGCCATCCCAGGAATCAATCTTGTGAACCTTCATTGCACTCCCTCTTTAGCAAGTATATCCTTCCTTAGGTAAGGAGAGTCTCACCAAGGTCCTATATAATTGGAGTAAGACTTCTTTACTCCTGTACTCCAATCCTCTTGTAATGAAGCCATTTGCCTTCCTAATGGCTTGCTGCACCTGCACGTTCACTTTCAGTGACTCATGTACAAGGACATCCCAGGTCCCTTTGAGCATCTGCATTCCCCAATCTTTCACCAGTTAGGAAATCTTCTGCCTTTCTGTTTTTTCTACCAAAGTGGATAACTTCACATTTATCCACATTATATTTCATCTGCCATGTTCTCGCCCACTCACTGAACCTGTCGAGATCCCCTTGAAGCCTCTTCGCAACTGACACTGCCACCTAGCTTTGTATCATCAGCAAATTTGGAAATGTTACATTTAGTCCCCTCATCCAAATCATTGATATAGATTGTGAATAGCTGGGGCCCAAGCACCGATCCTTGCGTTACCCCACTAGTCACAGCCTGCCATCCTGAAAAAGACCCGTTTATCCCGACTCTTTGTTTTCTGTCTGTTAACCAATTCTCAATCCATGCTAGTATATTACCCCCAATTCCATGTGCCCTAATTTTGTTCACCAACCTCTTGTGTGGGACCTTATCGAAGGCCTTCTGAAAATCCAAATACACTACATCTACTGGTTCCCCCTTTGTCTACTCCACTAGTAACATCCTGAAAGAACTCCAATAGGTTTATCAATCAGGATTTCCCTTTCATAAATCGATGTTGACTCTGCCCAATCTTACTATTAGTTTCTAAGTGCCCAGTTATTGCATCCTTTATAATAGATTCCAGCATTTTCCCAACTACTGATGTGAGGCTAACAGGTCTGTAGTTCCCTGTTTTCTCTCCCTCCTTTCTTAAATAGTGGGGTTACATTTGGTATCCTCCAATCTGCAGGAACTGTTCCAGGATCTATAGAATTTTGGAAGATGACAACCAATGCGTCCACTATTCCAATGGCCACCTCTTTCAAAATCCTAGATGCTCAAAAAATCCTGTGAAAAGGGCCAAAATTTCATTTCTAAATCCCCAACAAAAGTGGATCTTGAGCACCTAGCACATTGAACATTTTGAGATCACTCTTAAGGTTACATTGGTTTTCTCTTTGGCCACTTAGTGCCTGAAGACATTTGTGTGGTTTGATTGTTTGATTGTGAATCTTACCATGCGTTTAGGTTAGCTCCTTTATTACCACCTGCTAAGGTTGAACATTTGGAGCATCCAGATGTGGATGTCTCCAAACCTCTTCTGTTATTTTTGTTATAAATGTAGACAGAGCCCAATTTTCTGTCACACCAAATGTTTGACATTAAGACTCTACTGGGTGTTGGTGTCTGGGAGTGACTTACGAGGAAATTGTATTTTTCTTGTTTTATTTGTGATGTTCAGTTTCCATGACAGTTTAATGTATGATTGGCCATTTAGTTAGGGTGATACTTTTGATTCTGACAATAGTAAGGTGGTAGAGATTTGGTGAGAGAAGGATGGAGAATAGAAACACACTGGATGCAGGCAGCGAGAGTGAGATTGTGCTAAGACGGGAAAACTGCAAGTTTTGCAGGGAGGATCCGAGTTTCACAGAGATGGGTTTTCTAACAATACAAAAATATTTTTTTGTGCGAGTTTTGATGCTGATGTGTCGGAGTTACTACCAGTTCTGGGAAAGGGATGGAATACATCCTAGTTCCCAGGTAGTCTGATGTAGAATGTGCCCACCTGCTATGAGAGATTAGAGCAAGGGTGTCTAAGCTTCTGCCTTTGTAAGCTATGTAGGTGCATACCATGGAGCCCCTGAGGGCTGCATGTAAAGTTTAAATCCACGTTCCGTTAATTTGTCTATATCTCAAGTTGCTGATGTTAAAAGACCTTGGTGTTCTGATTTAGAATTGATCCACCGACGTCGGTAAGAACATCCATTTCCAAACCTCCAGTCTCTTAAAATTCAAATGGTACAAACCAGTGAATAAGAAATATAACCGCAAATAGGACTGGATTTCCTGAGCTTTGGAGGCTGAGTTGCAATTCATAAAATTGTAATTTTGAGGGGTCCGAAGTCTAAATGCTCAACCCTACCATGTATATTTATGCTAAAACAATTTTCTAGTTCAGTATTAGCCAGTTAGCATTAGCCAGTTAGCATGTAAGTGTAGCAATCTCAGCAGGGTGACTTGGGTCTTCTCTGATCTACAAATAGAAATAACAACAGAAAATGCTGGAAAAACTCAGCAGGCCAGGCAACATCCGTGGAGAGAAATTAGAGTCAACGTTTCGGGTCAAAACCCTATTTGTTATCGTACAAATAGAAATATGCTGCTGCAAAATCTTTTTACTTTATTTCTTAGTAAATGCTTGGAATTATATGGGACTTCAAATTATTGACACGAGGTGGTGGTTTCAGAACGATTTAGAATGTAAACTGCTGCAGTAATTTTCAGTACAAACAGTCCTGTCAATTACTGTAATAGTTTTGTAATGTAGTGGTGTGCTGTTACATGCTGTAGTCCTGCATCAAATAAACCTTTAAACACACATAACGGTGTAACATTTACTGCATATTTTTGTAAAATATTTTAATTTGACAATGAAGATTATATGAATATAAGAACATGCAAGGACAGTGTTGCTAGAATGTTTTATAACTAATCTAATACAATGACTGGATGGTGTGAAGCCAAAGGGCAGGTATTTGGTATTCGTGAGATCCTGATTCAAATTGACAAGGACGGAAACTCCATACTGTCTGGAATTGTCATATTGCATTGTGCGTTGTTGGATACATTGAGAAATGTTGGCTTTCAATTTTCTAGTCCATATTCCATAGGAATAAACAGGCGCCTTTTGGAGTCTCGACCAAGGGTCCTGCGTGGTGTGTAGCCTCCCACGTGCTAGACACAGCTCCAGAATGTGTTGAGTGACTTCTACTTGTCTCAAACTGATTGGATTAACAATTCTTAAATGGCTGATATTCCAAATAATTCATCCTAAACAACATACCAGCTAGCTTGTCTGTCTCTGAGAGGTGGCCCTTTGTTTACCAAATCAAACTTCATAGCGACCACATAATAAACTAAAATCCTTTCCAGGTCAAATAGGTAAAAATCTCAATGTTACAGATCTAAAGCTGTGGGGAACATGAGAGACCGAGACGTAGCTTAGGCTCGGACTAGGTTTGCCAACTCTAGTTAGAGATGTTTCTGGAGGATTCATCGGATGACCTTCCTCCAACCACTCTGGCCCACATTCCCACCATGCCCATCCTCATATCACACTGCCTTCAAATGTCAGTGGGAAAGCAAATAGAGTTCATTACCCGATTGGATAATTCTTGACTGTCAGTCAAAGTCTTTTTTTTCCCCCATGTCCAATATTTTTATAACTAGTAAACAAAAGTACTCAGAAAATTAAATAAAAACACAATTTTTTATTGCCCTTATCATTTCTCTCTTGGGTTGCTTAGAGCAGTGTCCTAGACATTAGTCTTTAATTTCTGGAGACTCCAGGGTAATCCTGGAAGGTTGGCAACCCTAGCTGGGGCAGGACTGGAAGCTGAACAAAGATAAAGGTACTTGACTGGAAGGGAAAGAAAAAAATTACAAATAAGACTATACAAAACAATGGGAAATGCTCAAACAGGAGCTAATTATGATATGGAATAGAAATAGTCCCACAAGAAGAAAAGATGGTGCAGCAAAAACTGGAGCTTCTTTGAAGAATAGAGAAATTAAAATGAGACACAAAAAGCAACTGGAAAATCTAGGGCTAACAACAAAAATAAATCAAATGGAATAGAGAAAAGATAGAGGAGAAATAAAAAGATTAGAAAGGTTCTGGTTTGGGATTCTGGCCACTTTTTTCTACAAATAGGACCCAGCCATGAGCTATATATAAGTGGTGTTTTGGGCAGAAACTTGGCTAAACATGGTAATCTGCCCCAGATAGTCCATTCCAAGTTGTCAAGCCAGTGTTTTTTGTGAGGTGTTTTAAACGTGGGATGGGCTGATTTTTGAAGAGTTCGCGAACAGTGCCCCATTTGTTAGCAATATCTGGTCATTCAGGAGACGTAGCACCTTGGTGATGAGACGTTTCTTTGATTTCTGTTGGTCTTTAAAGAAAGGCATTTTAAGAATCAACACAGGCATCAGAAGCTAGTAAAGCAGCAAGAAGGCTGGGAAAGGAATTACGGCAGAGAAAGGTTGCAAGAGGGGGAAATAACCTTTGCACTCTTGGTAGGACAGATAGCAGAGCGAAGCTACCTTTTTACATTAAGGTACGATTTCTCAAAGTAAGCTAGTGGACTGTGTACTCTTTATTTTTTTGTGACCGTACACAAACAGAAATTGTACCAATTACATCGACTGAATTTTATCGTGTGAGGCGGCACATTTCGGAACAACCGTATATTTATATCACGCTTTTAACACAGTAAAACTTCACAGGAGTGTGATCAAACAAAGTTGGACACTGACACACATGGTGGCTGGAATTTTCCGGGGTGGTAGCAGGCACGACCGATGGCGGGTTGGGTGGGAAAGTTGTTATTTTTGACAGCGGGTCAGGAATCGCAAGAGAAATTTGCTTTCCCACTAGATGGGAAACAATATACTTGGACGAGGGTCCTTCAAGGGCTCCATAATAGTCCAGCTATATTCCACCGACACATGGCCAAGGCCCTGGAGGAAGTAGAATTAGAGGAGGATGGCAGTACGGTGTTGCAGTATGTCGATGATCTACTGATAGCCTCCAAGAACACTCGGGCATGTTAAAGTATTGTCCAAAATTCTGAAAGCACTCCGGGATGCAGGATTTAAAGTAAACCCCACCAAAGCTCAAGTAGGGAAATCAGAGGTAACCTATCTGGGCTATAATATCAGCATAGGCAAGAGGGCCATGCCAGAGGATCGAAAATGGGCCATAAACGATATGCCCAAACCTGTAAATGTAAGGGGAGTGCGACAAGTCCTGGGCCTATTTAATTACAGCAGAAATTTTATTGAAGGGTTCTCACCACTAGCTGCACCCTGAATTGACCAAAGGGGGAAAAGCTGCAGAAGAACCCATTGAATGGACAGATTTACAGGCGGAAGCCTTTACTAAACTAAAACAAGCACTGACTGCCGCACCAGCTTTGGGATTACCCGACATGGGGAGGCCATATATCTTCTGTCACAATCATGGGGGACATTACAGTGCAGTGGTGGCACAAAAGCATGGGGATTACATGAGACCCGTAGCCTACTATTCGACACGAAGATCCCCAATAGTGGCCGGCATGCCAAGATGCGTTGCTGCGATTGATTGTGCACGGTGGTCAGTAAAAGTGAGTGAACCTGTCGTAATGACGGGGGATATTGTGTTACATACACAACACACCTTACACACACAACACCGGACGATTAAAAACCGTCTCAAACAGTCGGAAGGCTGCTTGGGAGGCTGTCCTGTTACCCAAAGATAAATCTATACAGATAATTAGAGACATGAGCCAGAACCCCGCATCTATGATGGAAATGGAAGGAGAGGAGCACTGTTGCACCAGTGAAGAGGAATTAGAGTATCTAGACAGGATCAGGGAATTACCTTTGACGGAAGCAGACGGGGACGGGTCCCGTAAATATGTTAACGGAACACCACGGACAGGTTGGGCCATGGTGACGGGAGACGGCACCGTCCAGAGGGAAGGAAGATTACCAGGGGATAGTTCAGCAGAAGTTGCCGAGTTAACGGCATTGACAGAGGCATTAAAATTGGCAGAAGGAAAACGGGTGAACATCTATACCGATAGCCGCTATGCTTTTGGCATAGTACATGATTATATGGCAGCTTGGAGTAGAAGGGGGTACATCGCCTCGGGGGGCAAACGCATACAGCATGAGGACTTAGTAAAGAAATTGGTAGCCGCCTCAGGGTTACCCACTGAAACAGCTGTAGTGAAGGTAAAAGCCCATCAGCGGGGGAATTCCCCCACAGAAAAGGGAAATAGAGCCGCAGATCGTGCAGCCAGAAAGGCGGTAGAGCAACAGATTGCAGCGGTAAACAAGATCGAAACAGAGCCCGAAACGCAGATAGACATAGCTGCTATTACTGCATTGCCAGAGGATATAGACATATCCAAATTACATAAGGAAGTCTCCCAGGAGGAGAAGCAGCTGTGGGAACGAAGAGGTGCAAGAGAAAGGGCGGGGGGAATATGGAGGAAAGAGCAGCAAATATGTACACCAAGCTGTATACAACAATAATTAATGGAATTGTACCATGGCAGACAACACACAGGTATATCCAATATGTTAAACAACCTCCAGAGATGCTGGTGGTGGCCCGGAATGGACCAAGCTGGGGGCAGATTCTGTAAGCACTGCCACATGTGTGCGCGGTATAACATAGGGAAACCTGTCGAGGTAAAGTGGGGACATCAGCCGAGACCAAGAGGCCCATGGGAGAAGTTGCAGATAGACTTTACTGGACCCTTACCAAAATCAAAGGGAAAAACTTACTGCTTGGTAATAATAGGTGGGTCGAAGCGTTTGCCACTCGAGATTGTACAGCTACAACAGTGGCACAAATAATGGCCGAAGAAGTAGTGCCACGATGGGGGGTCCCGTTACAAATTGATTCAGGCCAAGGGACGCACTTTACGGGAAAAGTCATAAAGGAGACATGTGCCTTATTAGGTGTCAGACAGAGGTTTCACATACCATCACCCTGAGTTCAGGGATGGTAGGAAGAATGAATCGAACGTTGAAACTATCCTTAGCTAAGGCAATAGAGGACACAGGAAAAGGGTGGGCAGAACTACTCCCAAGTATACTAATGAGACTTAGGGCAACTCCGAATAAAACTACGGGGCTGACACCATTTGAACTGATGACCAGACGAGCAATGACACTGCCAGAAGGAGTCGTTACCAGGGGAGAGAATGTAGGGCCCCTGAAAGACAGAATCAAGAGATTTATTAAACAATTATGTACGCAATTACACGCTCTCAGACATGAGGCCAAGGACCAACAGATTATATGGGATCTAGAACAGGATACACGGGACGACCAGAAGGAGGTCCCAGCAATAGGTAGCAAGGTGATGGCAAAAATAATACCAACCAAACCAGGGCTAGCACCCAGATGGTCAGGACCGTACGAAGTATTAATGAACAGTGACGCATGCGCTTGTATAGATGAGTCTGGAACAGGTAAAGCAAGGTATATAAGGGAGCCAATGAGTAGGCCAGAGATGGTGCCTTTGAGGAGAATGAGGAATATGCTCAAGGGTATGAGGAATGGGAAAGGAATCTTAAGAATGGATTCCTGATAGGACTATGTGGAATGATGATGATATGCATCATAATATGCATCTTCAGGCATGTCTGGAGGCAGAGCCACAGACCAAGAGATGAACCAGAGGTACAGCATATTGAATTGATAGAACAAGTAAGAATGGAATAATTCTAACTGACTGGTGACAGTCCATTTCTAGCACAGATTCTGCAGGCTGCAAGTCTTTCCAGCAAAGTCTCCATCCAGTGTCACCTCATTGGAAGAACACTCTCACCATTGACGGAATGCTTCTGTCATCTGTACTTCACCTGCCATCTATTCCATCAACATGGGTGGCCATTTATACTGTCTCAACTTGGTCCTCAAAATCAGACCACAATGAGCCCCAACACCAGCAGCACCAACAACAACACCACCAACCTTTTCCGCAATCACCTGATGCCGCACAGGACACAGGGCATCAGCACCCGACCACATTGCTGCCTGGGAGGCCAGGGATGGCCTCATCGTGGCCAGATTTAGTTAACTTTACGCTGTACACACTGGCTGCCACATGATGCACCAGGTTGGCACCACCCCACACCAACACCATAAAGCATCCCTACAGTGACCTAGCCATTCCTTTCACACTCATCACCATTGTGGGGGGTACCGTTATGTCTCACCATTCACTGCAACTCACTAAGCCACTTCCAAAGGTGCACACCAATCTGTCCAAGACCGGAAAGTGTTGAAAATAAAGATTTTTATATTTGACACCACATTAGCAGAAACTTTACATAAACATTGGACAAAACATCAAACTGCCTACCCTTGTGTGTTGTTAGTTGGTATGTTTGCACTAGGGTGAGTGTGAGGGGTGGCTAGTGAGATGGGGATGTGATAGAGAGAGAGGGATGGGTGGAGGTGCAAGGTATGTTGGTGTGAGTAAGGATGTGCAGGAGTAGGGTAGGGGAGGCAGAGTGATGGGAATGTGATAGAGAGAGAGGGATGGGTGGAGGTGCAAGGTGTGTTGGTGTGAGTAAGGATGTGCGGGAGTAGGGTAGGGAAGGCAGAGTGATGGGGATGTGATGAGTGGCACAGCAGGATACAGTTAAGTGTGGCTTTGTACTAACGTTTCCTGACCTAACGAGGCCATTAAAACATTTGAGACACTGCACCCAGGTCCTCCTGAACACATCCCTGCTTGGGACCTCCTCTGCAATCTGCAACCAGGCTGTGTTGATCTCCTGGGGAGGTCTCTTCCGCCCATCGGAAGGGAAGAGGACCTCCCTGCGTGCTCTGACTCCATAAGCATATGGAGGGAGTCACTGGAGAACCTGGGTGCAGCCCTCTGCCTCTGTGCAGTCATTGTCAGTGTTTGCAGCATTCCAATGCTGTAGTGCACTGACAACACTATGTTAGATGAAACTTCAAATCTAATGTGACCATGATCCCTTGAAAGATCCCGGCTGAAAACGCGTCATGAATTACATCACCAGACCCGCTCCATCTCATTAGGCCGGGTAATGCACTGGGCGTGCTTAATAGGCCCCATTAAGGTAAGTTCATTTTCAACAGTAGGATGGAGCCAGCAGCGGGGTCACGACCTGACATGGACACCGCCCGCACCAGACCCACCCAGGTAGGCAAAATTTCAACCGGTGTATTAGGACAGGTGACAGGTAGTTTTAAGGAGAGTCTTAAAGGAGGAGGGAGAGGTGGAGAGAATTAGGGAGGGAATTCCAGATCTTAGAGCCTAGGCAGCTTGTAGAGAGTTGTAGAGTTGGAGGAGGTTACAGAGATAGGGTGAAGCGAGGCAATGGAAGGATTTGAAAACTAGGATGAGAATTTTAAACTCAAGGCATTGCTGGACCAGTAGCCAGTGTATGTCAGTGAGCACAGGGGTGATGGTTAAACAGGATTTGGTGTGAGCTAGGATATGGGTAGCAGAGTTTTAGATGAGCTCAGGTTCACGGAGGGTGCAAGATGTGAGGTTAAATCCAGAGATAACAAAGGCATGGGTGAGGGTTTCAGCAGCAGATGAGCTGAGGGAGGGGTGGCGACGAGTGATGTTATGGAGGTGGAAGTAGACGGTCTTGGTTATGGAGAGGATATGGGGTTGGATGCCCAGCTCAAGGTCAAATAGAAGGCCAAGGTTGCGAACAGTCTGGTTCAGCCTCAGACAGTGGCCAGGGAGAGGGATGTCATCAGTGGCTATAGAACAGAGTCATGGTGGGCTCCAAAGACAATGGCTTCAGTCTTCCCAATATTTAATTAGAGGAAATTTCTGCTTATCCAATACTGGATGCTGGAGAAGCAGCGTCACAAATCAGAGGCAGCGGAGGGGTTGAGAGAGGTGGTGGTGAGGTTGAGATGGGTGTCGTCAGCGTACGCAAAGGAAGAATAAGTTTTACCATTTAATTCAGCAAAACAGCAAAGGGAAAGGTTAGGATAATTTGTAGAGTGTTTCAGGACACGGAATGACCATTCGGAAACAGTGGTGGAAGCAGAATCCATAATAGCTTTTAAAAGGGATGTGGGTAAACATTTGAAAAAGAGATAATTAAAGGACTCGGGGGAATGGGACTAAATGGATAGCTGATTCAAAAAACTGAGACATGTAGTGGACTGAATGGCTTCCTTCTGTGCTGATAAAATCTATGGGCTGAATTTTCAGCCCTTCCGCCCTGAAAATGGTGGGCAATGACCATCGTTGTGGCCGCAACAATGTTCACCAGGGCCAGCGCTGGCCAGTCGGAGTGGCTCCCGGAGTCAGGTGGTAGAACCATTAAAGAAAAACTTACATTTATAAAGCACATTGCACGACCTCAGGATGTTCCAAAGTGCTTTACGGACAATTAAGTACTTTTTGAAGTGTAGTCACTGTTGTAATGTAGGAGATGTAGCAGACAATTTGTGCATAGCAAAGCCCCACAAACATAATGAGAAATGATTCAGTGACGTTGGTTGAGGGATAAATATTAGCAGGACACTGGGGAGAACTCCCCTGCTCTTCTTCGAAATAGAATCTTTTACACCCACCTGAGAGGGCCGACGGGGCCTCGGTTTAATGTCTCATCTGAAAGATGGCACATTCTGCAGTGCAGCACTCCTTCAGTACTGCGCTGGAGTGTCAGCCTAGATTATGTGCTCAACTGTCTGGAGTTGGATTATGAACCCACAATCTTCTGACTCAGAAGCGAGAGTGCTACCACTGAGCCAAAGCTGACACCATAGGAATTAAAATGGAAATGGGGGTCTGATGTAAGCCAAAGCGGGCCAAGTGATATACAAGGTCGACGCTTAGTTGGGTACAGATGATAGACTTCGAGTGATGGTTCAAAATGGTCCTTTATTCACAGGCCTGGGGAGAACCTTCTGAGACTGCTCTCAGATCCGACTCCACCGATACCTTGGTTCAAGTTTACATTTATACACACAAATTGCATCCCGCCCTCAGGACGGTTGCAAAGCTATCAACGTCTGAATGACAAATATAAAGCATGACATTAATCACATTTCTGTTATCAGTTGGTTCCGGGACCTTCTATGATTGCGGCCTTGGCTTAGTCAACAATCGCCCTTTGTCTCTGGCCCGATGGTTTGTTCAGTAACACGTTTTCTTAAGATAACAGTTCCTGTTCTCGTAACAAGCTCAAGTTACTTCTTTTCTACAAGCGAGTAGATTGTGATTAGTTCCAATCACCCCTGTCTAGACAGCCATTTTAGTTTTGTATATTACAAACTTCCTTTAACCTTGTCTTTCATGTCTTGTTTCTCAACTTTTTGATAGTGGTTAAACATATACAACCTTTTGTACAAGCAAGTCCTTTTAATCGCAACTACGGAGCGGGCGTCCGACATTTTGATCAATTTACTACCTCCTGTTAACGTAATACACATGAACAAAACCTTAAACACAAATTTTAGTTACTTCAGGGTCCTAGGTGCACCGTACATGCTCCAGCCAGTATCAACTGGTGACCCAGCTGAAGAGGACCCAAAAGGTGAGTTGCAATTTATTTTTGCAAGACCAGGAGGAGCACTCCTGCTCCTCCCGGCCACAACTATGCCAGCCTGGGCCGCTGCCGCTCTGGCTTGCCCCCTCTGCAAATCGGGGCTGCCCCCAGGAACCTACCTCCCTCTAGACCAGGGGTCGGCCAGACCGCCTGATCAAATCAAATCAACTTTTATTGTCATTGTTAGTGCACAAGTGCAGTACAACGAAATGTAGGCTTGCGGCTCCCGAGAGTGTACATTTGGATTAAGACATTTAAACATTCAACATACATTTGGCTTGTAGTATATTAACATAAATAAAACCATAATAAAGTGCATTGGCAGATGTGCAGGCTTTAGAGTTTATTTGTGGAGTTCAGTAGGATGACAGCCCTGGGAAAGAAGCTGTTCCTAAATCTGGTCGTACGGGTGCAAATGCA
Source organism: Somniosus microcephalus (assembly GCF_052327205.1). NCBI lineage: Eukaryota > Metazoa > Chordata > Chondrichthyes > Squaliformes > Somniosidae > Somniosus > Somniosus microcephalus. The sequence goes on along the minus strand of NC_140991.1, from coordinate 259,436,095 downwards.
TCTGTAGCATCTCCCAGATGGCAGGAGGGTGAACAGACTGTGGCTGGGGTGGGTAGGGTCTTTGATGATGGACCGTGACCTCCGTAGACAGCGTTTCTGGTATATGTGCTCTATGGTCGGTAGCCGGGTGCCGGTAATGTGTTGGGCAGTTTTGACTACCCGCTGCAGGGCTTTCCGGTCATAGTAGCTACAGCTGCCATACCATACTGTGATACAGTTTGTCAGGATGCTCTCTATAGTGCAGCGGTAAAAGTTAGAGAGGATCAGGGGTGACAGATTACATCCCTTCAGCCTCCTTAGGAAATATAGGCGCTGCTGGGCCTTCTTCACCAGAGAGGAGGTGTTGAGGGACCAGGAGAGGTCTTCCGTGATGTGGACTCCGAGGACCTTAAAGCTGTCCACCCTTTCCACCACAGCCCCATTGATGTGGATATTGCATCTGTTCCATCAGTTTACAATGGTGAAAATGCCTCATGTTTGCCATCTTTCCAATCTGACCTGCTCTGCACCTGGTCTCATCTTTCCCAGTTTCTGATCGTTTCTGATTTACTGTATCTACTTTCTCATCATTCAGTACAAAAAATGGACCAGGTTTCCTAAAGTAATTCCTAAAGTTAACACTGAGTATAAAAGGCTTTTGTTTTCACCTTATTCCTCCCTAGTTTCATTGCTTACTCCCCTAAAGGCACTGACTTGTGCTTTGATATTTTTTCATGTGTACTGGCTGCTCTCCAGTATCTCTCCCAAAATGGGCATTCTTTGCAAACGAATCAAGGCAGTGAATCCTTTTCCCACCCGCTGTGCTTGAGCTTTTTTAGTAGAGATCCTTGGGTAGCGACAAGCAGCTTGAACCCCAGCAGACTTTTTCCCTCTCTCTAACCTAATGGCAGCAAGGCCAGCTGTGCTGCACTTATACTTGCCCCATCTATGATCAGCTAGCTTGAACAAGAAAAATGAAGTAATCGAAAGAAGTGCATAGTGGTTGTGCTTTGAGTCATATGTAGACCAGACCAGGTATGGGGTTGCCAATACTCCAGGATTGCCCTGGATTCTTTAGGAATTTAAGACTAATTTCCAGGATACTGCTGCGAGCAACCCAGGAGAAAAAAATAATTGGGGCATTAAAAAAATTGTTTTTTTTAAATGTTCTTTGAAAGCTTTTGTTTCATTAGCTATAGCTATTGGACTTGGGGGGGTGGGGGAAGCAGTTTGACTGACAGTCAAGAATCATCCAATCAGGTAATGAAGTCTATTCACTTTCCAATGGGTGTGGAAAGGCGGTGCGCCGTGAGGATGGTCGTGGTGGGCGACCAATGGAAGGAATGTGGGGGTGGGGCGGTTGGTGCCAGGAGGTCATGTGATGACACCTCCAGGAATACATCCAACAGAGTTGGCAACCCTAACCAGGTAGGATCCTTTAACTGAAGAACATTAATGAATTAGTTGGGTTGTCACAAAATCCAGCTGCTTTCATGGTCATTTTCTGGTGCTTGCCCACAAATTACCAGATTTTTTAAATTCAATTTCACAACTTGTGATGGTGCGATTTGGTTTGCTATGCAGTGCCATAACTATTAGGCTACTGTAGCAATTTTATACATTAGAAGAGATTGAGAAGTAACCAATCTCTTGAGGATAGATTGCATCTATCCCAGGGTGCTGAAGGAGGCTAGGTGTAATGTATGTACCTTTAAGGGGGAGAACTACTTTTTACAGCTCCTGTATCCTGTAGTACCGGCAGTGACCACACCTGTATATAAACCCTGAGTAGTGATCTGTACAGTCAGTTGCAGTTTGAACCCTCATTCAGTAAACACCTGTTGATCGTTCCCTGCAGTCTGTTGTCTGATTATTGAAGGACACAACATTAAGATACACGGATATAACATTGGCGACGACACAGATTCGAACCTACCTGCAACTCTGCATCAACTCCCAGGGATTTGCTCCTGGAGAACAGTGGAAGGAGGTCGAGTCCAGAAGCACGGGCGTCGACCACGGGCAACCGCCCAGTCATCCAGCGGAGATTTGAGCATCGCAGGGGAGGCTGTCGAGAGCCAGGCTTGGCTTTCCAGTCACGGTGGTCCAGCGAAACGGGCTGGCAACAAGTACTGCGCAGACCCTTCCCGGACAGCGGCGGCTAGAGCCGACCGAGCGGCACAGAAAAAGGCCAAGCAGCGTCGATGGGGGAGAGAGAGAGGGCAGAGCGCACAGGGCGCAGCCGGTGTTCAGGACCGAGCGGCGTCAACGGGGAGAGAGACGAGAGAGCAGAGCGCAGCCGGTGTTCAAGGGCCGAGCAGCGTCAACGGGGGAGAGAGGCGCGCAGGAAAACATGAGGTGCTGCCATTGCCATGAGGACCGCAGAGAGCGGCATTGGCAGCAGCGCAGGAGCAGCGCACGAAACCCACAGGGCGTCGCCATTTGCCACGAGGACCGCCGAGAGCGGCGTTGGCAGCGGCGCGGGAGACACCATTTTAAGCCGCAGCGGGGAAGAAAGGAAAGCATGGGAGACGCCATTTTAAGCCGCAGCAGGGAAGAAAGGAAAGCGCGGGAGACGCCATTTTAAACCAGTATAACCACACCCATAAATGCCGAAGAGTGGCAGTATCACAGCGTTCAACAATGAAGTCGAAGATTGGACGACATATGTCGAACACATAGAAGTATACTGCAAGGAGAATGAAGTGCCAGATGACAAGAAAGCGCTGGTATTGTTGAATTCAATGGGTGCAAAAACGTATGGCTTACTACGAAACCTAGTAACCCCAGAGAAGCCAGTAGAAAAGGATTTTAAAAACATAGTGTCAATCCCACAGGACCACTTAAACCCCACACCGCTGCTGATAGCAGAAAGATTTAAGTTTCACAAAAGGGACCAGCATAAAGATGAAAGTAATGCTGAGTATTTAACGGAACTGCGCAAGCTATCGAAACACTGCCAGTTTGGAACGGGACTAGCAGATACTTTAAGGGACAAGTTTGTGTGTGGGCTTCAAAGTGAAGGAACCCAGAAACGGCTTCTATCAGAAAAGGATCTTACGCTGGACAAGGCTTTCAGCATGGCAGTATCACACGAAGCAGCTGCACGGGGCGCTGCAGAGATACAACGGAGACCGCAAGAATATGGCACAAATGAAATGTCATACGGAACAGTGAAGTGCTATCGCTGCGGCAGAACAACACACGACCATAATGATTGCTGGTTCAAGGACAAAGTGTGCAGACAGTGTGGAAAAGTAGGACACATAGCAAGAGTCTGCAGGTCGGGAAAGAAAACCAGCAGCAAGAAATCTCCACAGGAGAAGTACAAGAAGGTACATAAGGTGACGGAGAGTAGTTCAGACGAACAGAAGAGTGATACAGACTCCGGAAGCAAGGAGCTGGGTTGTCTGAAACTACATAATGTGATCAAAACAGAGGATCACCAAACTATCTGGGTCATGCTCAAGATAGCAGGAGTCCAAGTGAAAATGGAATTGGACACAGGATCAGCCCTAACAGTCATAAACCGAAGGGACTACAAGCGGCTATTCTCACATATATCCTTGAGAGATACAAAGATTGTCTTGAAGACGTACACGGGGCAAAAAGTCTACCCCAAAGGAAAAAATGGACCTATATGTATTGCCAGATGGAGGACCACCATTACTAGGACGTGAATGGATCCGGAAGATACAGCTAGATTGGCATTCCATACAAGCACTGACTGTAGATGCCAAAAAGGATGACGACGTCACACCTGGACGACTGTCAAAAATGCTAACTGACGCACAAGAAGTGTTCCAGCAGGGACTCGGAACACTAAAAGGCATAACAGCGACGATCAAAATAGAGGAAAATGCAAGCCCAAAGTTTTTTAAGGCCAGACCGGTACCTTATGTGATCCGCCCAGCCGTCGAAGCAGAGTTGGAAGGTTTGGAACGTTCAGGAGTACTGTCCAAAGTGGACTGGAGCGAGTGGGCTACACCCATTGTTCCTGTAATGAAGAGGTCGTTGAGTAATACGCCTGGGGAACCAAAGAAGGTTCGCATCTGTGGGGACTTTAAGGTGACAGTGAACCCAATCCTTCACACTGTACAATATCCGCTTCCGCGGATTGAAGATATTTTCGCCTCGCTATCTGGAGGGAAATGCTTCACTAAGATTGATCTGGCCCAGGCATACCTGCAAATGGAGGTAGAAGAAGCCTCGAAACAGTACCTCACGATCAACACTCATAAAGGTCTCTACCAATACAACCGGCTGGTGTTCGGGGTAGCATCAGCTCCGGCTATTTGGCAAAGGGCAATGGAACAAGTCCTGCAAGGGATTCCAGGGACCCAGTGTTATTTGGACGACATCCTGGTCACGGGCGAAAATGACAGTGATCAACACGCCAACCTGGAGCAGGTGCTCACTAGATTGAAGGAATATGGGCGCCGAGCTAATCGCCACAAATGCGAATTTTTCCAGAAGCAGATCTCGTATTGTGGCCATGTTATTGATAAAGAGGGGTTACATAAGTCCCCTGAAAAGATTGAGGCAGTAGTCAAGGCTCCAGCACCGGAAAATGTGTCACAACTGAGGTCGTTCCTCGGGCTGGTGAACTACTACCATAAGTTCTTGCCGAATTTGTCTACCGTACTACACCCACTGAACACCCTACTGCAAACGGGGGTACCATGGAAGTGGAGTGACGAATGTAAACGAGCTTTCCAGAAGAGCAAAGCATTGATCACATCAAAAGAGGTGTTGGCTCATTTCAACCCAGCACTACCAATTCGGTTGGCGTGTGATGCATCACCCTATGGCATTGGAGCGGTGCTGTCGCACAAATTCCCGGACGGCTCGGAGAGGCCAGTAGCCTTTGCATCTCGGTCACTAACCTCAGCCGAGCGTAACTACGCCCAGATTGACAGGGAGGCCCTCAGCCTAGTGTGGGGAGTGAAAAAGTTCAATCACTATCTGCATGGGCAGAAGTTCACCTTGCTGACTGACCACCAACCACTTGTCTCCATCTTTAATCCAAAGAAGGGCGTTCCGGTGATGACTGCGCAACGGCTACAAAGATGGTCCCTTTTTCTAGGGGCGTACCAATATGAAATCGAGTATAAGGGCACGAAACAGCATGGAAACGCTGATGGGCTATCACGCCTGGCACTGCCTACTGTGGAGGAAGCACCAGCAGTGGATCCTGTCGAAATATTTCATTCGACTATAATTGAATGCTTGCCAGTAACTAACGCTGGTATAGAGAAGGAGACCCGAAATGACCCGACACTGTCTCGGGTATATGATTTGACGGTGAAGGGATGGCCAGCACATGGCGACTCACTGTTGCCAGCATTCTTATCCAGAAGAGAACATCTGTCAGTATGCCAGGGGACCTTGATGTGTGGATCCCGAGTGGTAATTCCACCCAAGTTAAGGGAGAGAGTGCTCAATGAGCTTCACGAAGGTCATCTGGGAGGGGTGAAAATGAAAAGCCTTGCTAGGGCTTATGTGTGGTGGCCGGGGATCGATCAGCAAATTGAGGACCTGACAAAGAGCTGCTCAGGATGCCAGAAGATCCAAAATGCACCACCACATGCCCCTCTACACCCATGGGAGTGGCCCTCATCTCCATGGCAACGGGTGCATATTGATTTTGCTGGTCCATTCATGGACTCAATGTTTTTAATAGCCGTGGATGCGCACTCGAAATGGCCTGAGGTGATCAAAATGTCCTCCACCACCACGGAGAAAACTATTGCAGTCCTACGGACCATTTTTGCCAGGAACGGCTTGCCAGAGCAGATTTGCTCTGATAACGGACCACAGTTTGTGTCCGAAGAGTTTCGAAGATTTATGAAAAGGAATGGGGTAAGGCATTACACATCCGCCCCGCATCATCCAGCCACAAATGGATTGGCTGAGAGGTTCGTACAAACCTTTAAAAAAGCAGTAAAGGCCATGTGCGATGACGACATTCCACTGCAGCATAAGGTGGACAATTTCCTGTTAGCCTACAGAAATGCGACACATGCAGTCACCAACCAGGCCCTGGCCATGATGTTCTTTAACCGAAGGTTGAGATCTCATCTGGATTTGCTCAGACCAAATGTACGAAGAGATGTTGAGAGTAAGCAATTCAAGCACATCAATGAGAAGCCGACAAGGAGCTTCAATGTAGGGCAACCAGTCTTGGCCCACGACTACCGAACAGAGAAATGGCAACCAGGAACGATATGCACACGGCAGGGGCCACTAATGTACACAGTGGATGTTGGGGAGAACATTGTAAGACGCCATGCTGACCAGATCCGAGAGTCACAGGAACGAGTCAACCCCATGTCTCGGCCATACGTACCTGGTGAGGAACCCAACGTACAGGTCGCATCTACCTCAGAAACAATAGCATTGGAAGCTGATGAATCAACTGACGACAGGGTGTTAGAATCGCCTCCGCACCAAGAGCGAGACACTCGGGAAAGGCGTTATCCAGAAAGAATCAGGAAGCCTCCCCAAAGACTGAATTTATAAATAGACTATTTTCAGTTAATGTTGCATGTTACAAGTGTTAATTGTAATTAGTTTGATATTTAATTGTTAAATGAGTGTTATGGTACTGTTAATCTAAAAGGGGAGGAATTGTAATGTATGTACCTTTAAGGGGGAGAACTACTTTTTACAGCTCCTGTATCCTGTAGTACCGGCAGTGACCACACCTGTATATAAACCCTGAGTAGTGATCTGTACAGTTAGTTGCAGTTTGAATCCTCATTCAGTAAACACCTGTTGATCGTTCCCTGCAGTCTGTTGTCTGATTATTGAAGGACACAACATTAAGATACACGGATATAACACTAGGGAGCAAAATTGTGGACACTGACTATTGAGTCTGAGCGAGCGGGCTACCTGGGAGGGAAACTGTTGGCAAGCAACACAACGAAGGAGAGATGTCAGAATTCAAAGGTGTCACTGGCACAAGGGAGCTGAGAGGTGAGAATCGGGTGAGTATTTGTGGTAAGTTTTTTTTTGTTCTGGTTCAAGTATATTTCTGCTAAGTAGTTCATAGCCTATCTAATAGAAGGAAGTGCTGATTGGTGGGCAGCTGTTGAGTGTTTCTTGTTAAGTTTTAAGTTTATTTCTGCTAAATTACCTCCATAGTCTGGTAAATAGAGGTATGGCAGGGCAGCTAAGTCCTGTGATTTGCACATCCTGTGCCATGTGGGAAATCCTGGACACTTCTTGCGGCCTGGACGACCACGTGTGCAGGAAGTGTCGCCAAATGCAGCAACTCAAGCTCTGGGTTTCGGAGCTTGAGCGGCAGCTGGCATCACTACAGTGCATCCGTGAGGCTGAGGAATACTTGGAAAGCACGTTTCTAGATGTGGTCACCCCACAGCCTCAGAATGTGCTGGCAGAGAGGGAATGGGTGACCACCAGACAGAGAAGGAGGATCAGGCAGGTAGGGCAGGAATCCCCAGAGTGCATCTCGCTCGTTAACTGGTTCACAGTTCTGGAAACTGGTGGGCGTGATCGTTCCTCTGGTGAGTGCAGCCAAAGCCAAGACCACGGCACCACGGGTGGCTCAGCTGCACAGGGGGGTAGGAAGAAGAGTGGAAGAGCAATAGTGATAGAGGAGTCATTGGTTAGGGAAACAGATTGGCGTTTCTGTGGACGTAGATGTGACTCCAGGATGGTATGTTGCCTCCCTGGTGCCAGGGTCAAGGATGTCACTGAGCGACTGCAAGACACTCTGAGGGGGGAGGATGAACAGCCAGAGGTCGTTGTCCATATCGGTACCAATGACATCGGCAGAAAGAGGGATGAGGTCCTGCAGGCAGACTATAGGGAGCTAGGAAAGAGATTAAAAAGCAGGATCTTAAAGGTAGTAATCTCTGGATTACTCCCAGTGCCACATGCTAGTCAGTACATAATAGGAGGATAGAACAGATGAATGCGTGGCTGAAGAGATGGTGCAGGAGGGAGGGCTTTTCGATTCCTGAGGCATTGGGACCATTTGTGGGGAAGGTGGGACCTGTACAAGCCGGATGGGTTACACCTCAACAGAGCCGGGACCAATATTCTCGCGGGGAGGTTTGTTAGTGCTGTTGGGGAGGGTTTAAACTAGCTTGGCAGGCGGATGGGCACCAGCATATAGGAGTAAAAAAGAGGAATAAGGTGCATAAAAGATTGAGTGTGTTGGATAGTACTAGAGAAGAAAGTATTACTAGAGGCGGAAGTAGTATCATATTAGATAGGGACAGACTAAGAAAGACTACGAAAAATTCAAAAATGGGTTTAGAATGCATGCACATAAATGCACAAATGTGGTGAATAAGGTTGGTGAGCTACAAGCACAATTAGCTGTGTGGCAATATGATGTTGTGGCAATAAGGGAAACGTGGCTTAAAAACGTTGAGGACTGATCACTTAATATTCAAGGGTACAAGGTGTTCAGAAAAGATAGGGAAGGAAAAAAGGGAGGTCGGGTGTCAGTGCTGATTAAGGAAGACATTGTAGTGTTGGAAAGGGAGGATGTTCTTGAGGGGACAAGGACAGAATCCATTTGGTTAGAGTTGAGGAGCAAAAAGGGTATGATCACACTATTGGGGGTATTCTACAGGCCTCCAAATTGTGAGAGGGAGGTAGAGGAGTAAATCTGCAGGGAAATCGCAGGGATATGCAAGAGCTATAGGGCTAGAAATTCAGGATCGCCACTTTTGGGGCGGTAAAGTCGGGCGGCTGCTGAAGTTTGCGCCCGGCGCAATGTCGAGGCCACTTCGCCGATATTCAGTTGCATCGCCCTAAGAGGTTGCTGCAGCGCTAAAACTGGCGATGCACGACTATCTTTAGGCGCAAAGCCGGCGGTGCTGAGCGATACCGCCGAGGCCGGGCGCAGCGCAGGTGCGGTCAATTGTTGATTGACGGCAGACACGCTGGCGCCGGCCATCTCTTAAAGGGGGAAGGGTCAAGTTGTTTGGCTGCCACGCCCTGGACACTGCAGCCCTCCAGCTAGGCCTGAGCACTGCTGCTGCACCTATTTAGCGACCAGGACGATGCAGAAGGCCCGGGAAAGAGCGCAGCGCTTTACTGAAGCTGACCTGAGGCTGCTGGTTCGCGCTGTGGAGCGAAGACGCCATATTTTGTTTCCAGACACTGGCAAGAAACCGGTGACCAGCGTCTTCCGCAAAGCCTGGAGGGATGTCTCCAACAGGGTGACATCCAACAGTGTGGTTGGCAGGACTCCTGTACAATGCAGGAAGAAGTTTAATGACCTCACTAGGATTGTCAGGGTGAGTACCCTTTCCAGTGTCCTCCTCATCCTTGCATGTGCACCTCACATTATGGGCAAAGGGACCTGAAAGCCCTAATGGCCAGCCCTCATCCCGCAGCTATGGGACTGGCATGACCATCAATTGCACATTCTGCACTTTACACACTGTGCAAGCTATTCCACCATGGGAGGCTGTGCAGACAAGATCAGGGCTACACACCGTACTTAGAGGCCATCCTTTCTCTTGCAGGCCAAGCTGGCTAACAATAAGCGTAGCCAGCTTGCCACCGGGGGAGGCGGTCCTCGGCACCAGGAGCTGACCGACCTAGACCAGCGCGTGGAGCGCATCATGGGAGTCCGTGTCATTGGCCCCGTTGCCACTGGAGATGCCGACCCTGTTCTGGGCACCAATGGTAAGGACATGACCTTTTGGACCTCTCTCGTTCCACTTGCGCATCAGATCAACATCCTTTGCCACTGTCCGACCAATGCGGTGAATGGCACCACTCATGCTTCCCTCGCAGACGCCCTGTCCTCACTCAAAAGCTACTCTTTTGCCTTCCTGCTTTCAGATGGTGAGGTGCCAGGTGAGGAGGATGTCCCCGAAGCTGCCAGTGTCAGCCCCTCATCGTCGTCGTCGGAGGAGGAGCAGGAGGAGGAAGAGGAAGGCGGGCCATCAGTGGCACCCTCAGCCGCGCCAACCCATGGCGATGTAGGGGACACGTCTTCCCTGGAGGGGAGCCTGGGGGAAGGGTCGGTGGGGAGTGCAGGTCCTGGGCCCAGCGGCCTGCAGCAACGCGGGAGGGGTGGGGAAGCTCGGTGGCCTTCTCCCCAGAGGGTGAGTGCGGCCTCCAGTCCGGCGACGGTCAGCGCAGAGGAGATGCGCCTCCTCGAGGAAATGGCGGTCGACTCGGAGCGCAGGCACACGGAGCTCATGGGGGTAGTGGCACGGATGCCTGACGCCATAGAGTCATTGGCGAAGAGTGTCAAGGAATTCGGGGCATCACAGGCCAGAAGTCTGCAGCAATTCGGCGCAGCTCATGACAGGAGTCTGCAGCAATTCGGGGCAGCTCAGGCCAGGAGTCTGGAGGAAGTCGGGGCAGCTCAGGCCGCTAGTAGCCAAATGATCAGTGGTGCCGTCCAGTCACTGGCTGGTCTGATGCGGTCACAGACCAGGGCAACACGGGCACTAACTGCTGCCACACTCGCTCCGTCAGCCAGGCATCGCCAGGGCACCCGCCGCGCTGCAGCAGCACAGCGGTCTGTCCTTCAGCAGATTGCTGCGCATGCTGCAGTGCTGGCCCGGGCGTGTGCCAGTGTCTCAGGCGACCAGCGAGCGCCTGCCATCAGCCAGCTTGCCCCCATTCCTGCTGCCGCCACTGTCACTCCCCCAGTGGAGCTGCCACGAGCTGCTGGACAGACTGATGCTGCCCAGCCACAGCTGCAGCAGTCACCAGCCGGCCCCTCGAGGGCCAGAGCTCGTCTAGGCCGACCCCCAAGGGCATATGCCGTCACGCCATGTGCCCCTCAGGAGCCTTCCCCCAGCCTTGCTGCAGCCACTGGGCTCACTTTGAGGAGGAGCAGCAGGGCGGGCAGGGGCCACACAAAGATGCCCAAGGCATCGCCCTCGCGGGCCAAAGAGTAGAATGTGTGCCCAGTTGTGTTTGTTTTTTGAGGCCGAGAATTTGATGTTAGTTGTTTGAAGGCCGAGGCTGTGATGTTTGTTTTTTACGAAGGCCGAGGATGACGGCCATTTTTGTTTCACACTTTTGTTAATCCTCTCCAGGTTGTGGGAGCGAGTAATGTGTCTGAATGTTTTTTGGGGGTTTCTTCTGTTTTTGTTTTCCATGTGGGAAGGGCTCTGAGTTTGTGCAATAAACAATTTTCCTTATTCATATTTTCCATGTTTGAATGTTGAAGTTTTGGTTGCCTTAACCGGCTGAGGGCTTGCGGAGCGGCTGCATTCATGTTCTTTCATTGGCACAAGCCATTCCCTGACAGGGGGCCTAGAACCTACGTTCAATAAGCCGCCGACGGGTGGCCCTTGCACCTTGTGCGTCCCTCCTGTGCTGGTCCTCCTCCTCCTCCTGCTCCTCCTGCTCCTCCTCCTGAGGTGGTGCTCCAACCTGAGGTGGCAGTGCCTGAGTCCTGCGGATAGCCAGGTTGTGCAGCATGCAGCAAACGACGACGAAATGGGAGACTCGCTCCGGCGAATACTGCAGGGCTCCGCCGGAACGATCTGGGCAGCGGAACCGTTGCTTCAGGACGCCAATTGTTTGTTCGATGATGTTCCTGGTCGCTTGATGGCTCTCGTTGTATGCCTCTTCAGCAGGGGTCCTGGGCGCGCGGAGCGGGGTCATGAGCCAGGTACACAAAGGATAGCCTTTGTCCCCGATAAGCCATCCTCTTGGGTGAGGCTGTGCCTGGAACATGTCAGCCACAGTTGTCTGTCGCAGGATAAAGGCATCGTGGCTGCTGCCTGGAAAGCAGGCATTGACAGCTAGGATGCGCTGCCTGTGGTCACACACCAGCTGTACGTTGAGGGAATGGTAGCCCTTCCGGTTGCGGTAATCCTCGGCATTCTCCAGCGGTGTCCACAAAGCCACATGCGTGCAGTCAATGGCGCCCTGCACCATGGGGAAGTCCGCTATTCTTGCAAATCCCATTGCACGCTGCTGCTGCTTCTCCAGGGTCATGGGGAAGGAGATGAATTGACATCTCCTTCTGAAAAGGGCATTGGTCACCTGGCGGATGCAGCAATGCACGGCGAACTGGGAGATGTTAGCAATGTCCCCAGCAGCGGATTGGAAGGAACCGGTGGCATAGAAGTTCAGAGCCACCGTCACCTTCACTGCCACCGACAGAGACGTCCTGCACCTCAGCTGTGGCCGGAGATCTCTGTGAAGCAGCTGGCAGATCTCTGTGACCACCTCCCTTCTGAATCGCAGCCTCCTAACACACTGTTGACATAGGAGAACTGCTGGCGGTATAGGTATAGGTATTGGGCTGGATTTTGTCAATGGGGACGTGATGGAGGCGGGTCTCCCACTTTTTGGGTTGTAGTCCCGCCTCCATCGATTTGTGGCCACCCCACACAATTTTCCCTTGATTGATCTTGTTGAGCCCGCCCAGCGGGCTCAGCAGGCCAATTAAGGGACACCCGGTTACAGGTGATGTCAGGAATTGACATTTCATCTGTCAAGAGCTTTTGACAACGTTCATCAACATTTGACAGCTCTGTGAAGCTGTCAAACACTGACAATCTGACTTCTAACTTGAGTCCTTCTCCACAGACTCAGTTAGAAATCTCTCCAGAACAGAAAGCAGAATGCTGCAACTTTTGACAGCTCGTGGCCATGCTGCTTTCTGTGCCGGTGAGGTGAGAGACTCCCGAGACCTGAAGGTAGGAAGCCTGCATTAGTAAGTAAAGGTAAGTAAAACTTATTTAAACACTTTACACACACCAAACACACTTACCTCTGCACTCATGCACCCATCACTCATCTGAACACCGGACATCTCGAACCCTCCAAGCCCTTCAGCCCGACGGTCCGCCTCGCTAACTTGGCGTGGTTTGGAGCCATCGGGCAGCCCAAACTTCAGGGCTAAAAATAGGGATTAGGCCAAAAACTGCCTGTTAACTACCTGTTAACAGGCAGTTAATTGGCACTAACCCCCCTTCCGCCTCGGGGAGGTGGCTCCCAGCGCAGGTCGGGTAACCGCCTCCTGGGAAACGGGCATGGAGGCGGGCTGGGTTCGTACCCCCCGATTCTGCAATTTTCCCCCCACTCCCGCCTCCAAACCCGCCTCCATGGGGCTTGGAAATTCGACCCCATTGAGTACAAAAGTAGAGAAGTTATGCTGTACCTTTATAAAGCGCTGGTTAGGTCACAACTGGAGTATTCCGTCCAGTTCTGGTCACCACACTTTAGGAAGGATGTGAAGGCACTTGAGAGGATGCAGAGGAGATTTTCCAGAATGGTTCCGAGGATGGGAGATCTTAGCTACAAGGACAGTTTGGAGAAGCTGGATTTGTTTTCGGCTGTCCCCACTAGTGATATGCAAGGACGAGGGGACACAGATTTAAGGTTTTGAGCAAGAGATACAGGGAGGTTGTGAGGAAAAACTTTTTTGCACAGCGAGTGGTGATGACCTGGAATTCGCTGCCGACGGAAGTGATGGAAGCGGAGACACTCAATGTTTTCAAGGGGAGACTGTATAAGCACTTGAGGGAAATAAACTTGCAGGGCTACGGGGATAGAGCGGGGGAATGGGACTGACTGGATTGCTCTACGGAGAGCCGGCATGGACTGGATGGGCCGAATGGCCTCCTTCTGTGCCGTTATGACTCTATAACTATCATTATAATGGAATCATTATAGACACTAGTCATGACTGGACGTCCTTCGGAGGAGACATAAACCGAGGCCTCGTCTGCTCTCTCAGGTCTACGTAAAAGATTCATGGCACTGTTTCAAAGAAGAGTAGAGGTGTTCTGGCCAATATTTATCCCTCAACCAATAGCGAAAACAAATTATCTGGTCATTATCTCATTGCTGGCTGTGGGGCCTTGCTGTGTGCAAATTGGCTGCCGCGTATCTAACGTACATGAAATTTGCAGATGACTAAAATAGGGAGATCAGTAGACACAGAGGATGCAGTTGAGGATTTGCATAAGGATTTAGATCAGCTATGTATTTGAGTAGGGAAATGAGTCTAACACCCCAGGAGACTGACCAATATTGTATTAAATTTGATGTGTCTCGTGCTCCATTCAAGAAAAGACACTACTGATTTGCACACCTGTTGTGGCTTTTGTTTGATGTTCTATGAACTTTAAAATGTGTACTAAAGGTGTCTTTGCTCATCTAAATTTGAGTTGATTAAAAAAAAAGGTTTATTTTTGAGCAAGCCATCTAATTACCAGCTGATGATCACCTGTGTTTTGCTGACGCTTAGACTGGGAAATTCCTCGGAGCTACTGCTGCTCCATCGTCGTAACTTCACCAGAAGTGTGGTGGAAACCCCGTATCATAAAATTAATACAAGGCCCACATCTGTCATTGAAAAGCGCTGTGTAAGCATTCTTATGCAGATTATCTTGTTCGAATGTCCACAGGCAGTGGTGATGCTTTCTCTGTGTTCTTTCCCTGTGATGCCAGTAGGCGGCATTGTGATAGGATTTTTAATGTTAATCTGATTATTAGTAACATCGCAGACCACTGAAAATGCACTGAATTGTCAGCGTGCAGTTGGAGCCCTCTCACCAGTGCCTCAAACTCCCCTTCTCTGTTTTTCCAGCTAAGTGTTAACTATGTTTAATTACTGCGGCTTATTTATTTTTTCACCGCTGGCCCTCATTAATATGCTGCTCCAATTCCCACCCAGACAATTAGGCCTGTGGAAAATTGAGCCACCTATCAAGAATGGGTGTTCTGGGGTCTCGCAGCAGAGATGGGTGCAGGGCCCGGAGCAGGGGAGGCCTAAAATGTCCTTGAGACCCAGAGGAGCGTTTTTGCTCTTCCTGGCCCTCAAATGAAAGTAAAAAACTTAACTGGAGGGCCTCTACAGGTTCCCCATCCTCTTCATGCTGGCTTTCACCTGGCGGGAAATCCGCGGCAGCTTTCCTGTTCAAGCCGAAGGTAAAATTGCTGTCGGGGCCTGATGACATCATCAGACCCTTATTAGTAAGTTAGTAAATTAGGACCAATGTTCCGTGTAATATTTTGGGTGCCACGCGGCCCATTCAAAATACCGGCATGCACGGTTTTTCTATTGAAAAGCTGGCTGTGCGGGTCCCCTGGAGTGTTGTGTGGCTGCGAAGCTTACAGGGATAATTGATTAGGACCCGGCTGGCTTTGGGCAGACGACTTAGTCATCTGTCCAGAGGCGTCCGTTAAAATCGGAAATGGCAGGTTCCGGGTGACTTTCGGCGGGTAAATAACCCAGAGCATTTAAACTGCACACCCGTCTGGTTTCTGCTGGGCGGGTAGAGTTACTATGCCCCCCTTATCTTTTTATGCTCATGCTTCTCGCCACCTGCCCCACCCCCAGCCAGCATTGGCTCGCGGCTATTGCTTCTGCCCCTTGCGACCCACTCTAAAAGTTCTATGAAGTTTTAACTTGCTGTGTCCTGTCCACGCTGTTTCCTGCTGCTGGACTACCTGACCCTGACTCAATATATTTTTCTACCAGTCTGGCTGTTTCCCCATGGCTCCAGAATAGGCCCACTCTGGCTTCCAATGCTTCAGGCTCTCTTGCTGGTTCTTGCACCGAATTAATTTCAATGATTCCGACCAACATCTGATGGACCTTGGTTGTTGGGAGCTCTGACTTGGGTTGTGCTACTAACTGGATGTGGGCGAATGCACAAATTAGGAATGTTTGCTTTTCTGTTACTAAGAATTACAAAAGCTCTTCATAGTTGTACAACTTAATAAGAGATAATAAAGGTTATGTGGAGTGGCTCATACCATTAGCAGTAGCAATATCATGTTATGGTGGGCTTAATTCATCACTCATTGCAGCCTCCAGGTAATTCTGAAATGAATGAAATTCTCTCATCATGGTAAATTAACTTCCAGGTCACCTGGATTTCTCTGCCATCAGAACTACGCTGCTCTGCTGACTACACTGTTTGACTCAGCTGTTGTAACTCTGTTCTGCTATTCAGTTGCTTCAAGTTTTAAGCTGCTGAAATATTTTCTCAAATTGGTTTCCGAACTCCTGGATTTCTCTGGACATCTCACAGAATCATAGAATGGTTACAGCACGAAAGAAGGCCATTCGGCCTGTCGAGCCCATGCTGGCTCTCTGCAAGAGCACTTCAGCTAGTCCCACTAATCCACCCTTTCCCCGTAGCCCTGCAAATTTCTTTCCTTCAGATACTTATCCAACTCCCTTTTGAAAGGTGTGATTGAATCTGCCTCCACCATCCTTTCAGGCAGTGCATTCCAGATCTTAACCACTCACTGTGTATAAAAGGTTTTTCTTACATCGCCTTTGGTTCTTTTGCCAATCACCTTAAATCTGATCCTCTGGTTCTCGACCCTTCTGCCAATGGGAACAGTCTCCCTCTATCTACTCTGTCCAGACCCCTTATGATTTTGAACACCTCTATCAAATATCCTCTCAATCTTCTCTGCTCCAAGGAGAACAACCCAGCTTCTCCAGTCCATCGTAACTGAAGTCCCTCATCCCTGGAATCATTCTCGTAAATCTTTTCTGTACCCTCTCTAAGGCCTTCACATCCTTCCTAAAGTGTGATGCCCAGAATTGGACACAGTACACCAGTTGGGGCTGAACCAGTGTTTTATACAAGTTCATCATAATTTCCACACTTTTGTACTCTATACCTCTATTTATGAAGCCCAGGATCCCGTAAGCCAGGATTGTACCATTTTGTTTATATGTCCTCTCCTCATTCTTTCTACCAAAATGTATCACTTCACACTTTTCTGCATTAATTTTCATCTGCCACATGTCCGCCCATTTCACTAGCCTGTCTATGTCTTCCTGAAGTCTATCATCCTCCTCCTCACTGTTCATTATTGTCACGTCTCCTAATAGACTTTGGGATTGTGTTTTTGTCTCCCCCTAGTGTTCGACTATATACCTCCCTATTGTTCATTTGTGTCAAGTGACGTTTCGTTGCAGTGTGCTTGTGCACTGACAGTTGAGTTTGAATTTGAATCGGAAAGCCAGTAAAAAGGGAGCAGCCTCATGGAAACTACATGTCTGGGGATGTTTACTGTATCTGATGCTTACCTTCTCGGTTTCCCCCTTAGTTGGCATAATCTGTGAGTAGCTTTTATCACATGTTCTTTATGTTCGATCTATGCCACCATTTATTGATATTTGTGATACAAGTCGGCCTTGTTTGATGTTATAATTTCTTATTTCTTATTTCCTCTGTAGTTTCACCCTGTATTATTAAATTGGATTATAACAATCAACGCCTCCTGTTTGGTGATGAGGGTTTAGCTATCTGTCGAATCATGGTCATGAGGAGGACAGAATAGTGAAAAGATTACCTTCCCATGGGCGAATCTGCTTAAAGTACAGATACTCTACGTCATCATCCTGGGTACATACTCAACACCAACACGAATCAATGCATCTCCGAAGCCACACATTCCAGACCACCCCTGTCCCACAAGCTGGAATGGAGGAACAGTCACCATTGAAACGAGCAGAGGAGACCAGATCTCACTGTTCTGGCTCCTCCAGGCATTCAAGTATGTCTGCTACTGGTGCAGCAGCAGCGATGGCCAGAGCCAAGGCCGAAGCAGCCAAAGCAAAGATGTCCTTTGCTCAAAAGGAAATGGACATAAAAATGGAAAAGGCACGTATTGAAGCAACATTAGCCGTATTGGATATAGAAAAAGAGGCAGCAGCAGCTCTAGCGGAGGCAGAAGTCCTTGAAGCAGCTGTTGAAGGTGAAGCAACAGGCAGCAACCTTAACCTTCATCTCCCTCATCAAGATCCAGTGCAACGCACCACAGAATACATACAAAGCCACTCCAGGTCACACGCTGTTAACCCTTCAATGCCTGACATGGAGCCTGTTCCAGAGTTAATACACGAACAGGAAGAGTCTGGCCATGCATCTCAGTGCCGTTGCGAGCCCAGCAAAAACACTGTGGAAGACGACGAACACAAGTTCCAACCAGAAGACCAAAAGCTAACCCATCATTATCGTTCACAACATCTGGAGACCTATCACAGTCCAGCTGCTCTACTTCACCGCGAACAGACCCAAGGCATGTCAGATTTCGTGAGGTTCTTCGCACGTCGTGAACTCGTCACCACCGGGCTGCTACAGTTCAACGACCAACCTGAAGACTACAGAGCATGGAGGTCTACTTTTCGGAACACCACAAGAGGGTTAGACCTGTCAGCAAGCGAAGAAATCGACCTCCTTGCTAAATGGCTGGGTAAGGAATCCTCTGAGCATGCCAAGAGAATTCGAGCTGTGCACATTAACCTCCCGGAAAGGGGGTTGAAGATGATATGGGATCGTCTGGACGAGAGCTATGGCTCCCCGGAGGTGGTTGAGAATGCACTGTTTAAGAAGCTGGAGAACTTTCCCAAGATCCTCACTCGAGACCACCTGAAGCTCAGAGAGTTAGGTGACGTCCTAATGGAAATTGACTCAGCAAAAACTGAGGGAAGTCTGCCAGGTCTTCTGTACCTTGACACGGCACACGGAATAAATCCCATTGTTGAAAAGTTACCATTCAACTTGCAGGAAAAATGGGTAACTCAGGGATCAAAGTATAAGGAAGATCACAACGTTCCCTTCCCACCTTTCTCCTTTTTTGCCAAGTTTATCTGCCAGCAGGCTAAAATAAGAAACGACCCAAGCTTCTTCTCCTCCACTCAAAGCCCTGGGCCACCGAAGACAGCACAGTCTGCTACAAGGTACAGCCAGAGAACTCCAGTGTCAGTTCATAAAACTGAAATGTCACTGTCCAGCGCCTCCTCCAGCGACGACGCAGATGGGAAAACGGACGACCCCGTCAAGCAATGCCCCATCCACAACAAGCCGCACCCGCTCAGGAGGTGTCGGAGCTTCAGAGAACGGACTTTGGAGGATCACAAATCCTTCTTAAAGGAACGTGGCATCTGTTATAAATGCTGTTCCTCTTCAACTCACCTGGCACAGGACTGTAACACGGCCGTCAAATGCGCAGAATGCAAGAGCGAAGGCCACAACACAGCACTCCACCCAGGTCCAGCCCCTTGGGTCTCAACGGCCTCGACCGCCGCAGCAGAGCACGGCGGGGAGGAAGAGGAAAACATTCTGACACCTGAAGCAGCCTCACATTGCACCAAGGTCTGCGGAGCACACATCAGCGGCAAATCCTGTTCCAAAATCTGTCTTGTGACGGTCTACCCTGAAGGACAGCAAGAGAAAGCCATAAAGATATACGCCATGCTGGATGATCAGAGTAACAGATCACTCGCCAAGTCTCAGTTCTTCGACCACTTCAACATAGAAGGAAACAGCTCCCCATATTCACTGAAAACTTGTGCCAGCCTAGTGGAGACATCAGGAAGGAGGGCCAGTGGTTTCGTAGTGGAGACCCTTGATGGAAAGACGAGCCTGCCTCTGCCCACACTAATAGAGTGTAACCAGGTGCCTAATAACAGGTCAGAGATCCCTACACCTGAAGCAGCGCTTCATCATGCTCATCTCAAACCAGTGGCTTACCAGATTCTACCGTTGGACCCTCAAGCTCCCATCCTACTTCTACTAGGCAGAGACATATTGAGAATCCACAAGGTACGTGAACAGATAAATGGTCCACACGACTCACCTTATGCTCAGACACTTGACCTAGGGTGGGTCATCATCGGTGATGTTTGTCTGGGAAACGCCCACAGACCTGCCAAAGTGAACACATTCCATACAAATGTGCTGAAGAATGGTCGCCCCTCACTCTTTGATCCGTGCCCCAACAGCTTTCAAGTGAAAGAAAGATACGACATGCAGGTTCCAAGCTCTCTCTCTGATGATCCTACTGAGTGACCAGAACACGGAAAGCAAGGGGATCGTCTTGGTCAGGCGGTCTTCAAAAGGACGAGTGACGATGACAAGTTAGCTCCTTCCATTGAGGACAAACTCTTTATAAAGAACATGGATGAAGAGGTCTTCATGGACAGTAGCAATAGCTGGGTCGCTCCTCTCCCGTTCAGAACTCCAAGACGACGGCTGCCTAACAACCGAGGACAAGCACTCAATCGACTCATCTCTCTCCGCCGCACGCTGGAAAGAAAGCTGGATATAAAGGATCACTTCATCTCATTCATGCAGAAAGTGTTTGACAATGGGCACGCAGAAGTAGCTCTGCCCTTAAAAGAAGGTGAAGAATGCTGGTACTTACCTATATTTGAAGTGTACCAACCTAAGAAGCCCGGTCAGATCAGAGTCGTCTTTGACTCAAGTGCGAAACATGATGATGTCTCTCTCAATGATGTCCTTCTGTCAGGACCAGACCTTAACAACAGTCTGCTTGGGGTCCTCATGCGTTTCAGGAGAGAATCCATTGCCATCACAGCCGACATCCAGCAAATGTTTCACTGTTTCATTGTCAGAGAGAGTGACAGGAACTTCCTCAGGTTCCTCTGGTACAAAGATAATGACCTTGACAAAGAGATTGTGGAGTACAGGATGAAAGTACACGTCTTCGGGAACAGTCCGTCTCCAGCAGTTGCTACCTACGGCCTCCGATGTGCAGCTCAGGAAGGAGAACAGGATTACGGCACTGATGCAAGACGATTTGTGGAAAGAGACTTCTACGTTGACGACGGCTTGAGGTCATTACCCACTGCAGAAGCCGCCATCAGCCTGCTCAAAAGGACTCAAGAGATGCTTGCCTGTTCCAACCTGAAGCTACATAAAATAGCATCAAACAGCAATTCAGTGATGAAAGCCTTTGCCTCAGAAGAACACGCCAATGACCTAAAGGACCTGGACCTTGGAGTTGACTTACCTCCTCTACAGCGCAGCCTTGGGCTCAGTTGGGACCTGAATACAGATACCTTTACCTTCCAAGTTGAAGACAGCGAGAAGCCCTTCACTCGTCGTGGTGTCCTTTCTACGGTGAATGGCCTGTTCGACCCCCTTGGTTTTGTGGCACCAGTCATCATCCAAGGAAAGGCTCTGCTTAGAGACCTCACGGCAGATACAAACGATTGGGATTCACCACTACCTCGAGAAAAGGAGGGATCTTGGCACACATGGAGAAACTCTCTCCAAGACCTCAGAAAGCTTCAAATTCCAAGACCCTATACTCTCATCTCTCCCTCTGAAGCTCAACACAAAGAAATATGTGTTTTTTCTGATGCTTCAAACAATGCTATAGCTGCAGTTGCTTATCTCAAGGTCACAAACCCCAATGGAGATTGTGAAGCAGGCTTCATCCTCGGCAAGGCAAGGTTAACACCACGTCCTGAACACAGCATTCCACGACTGGAGCTCTGTGCTGCCATTCTGGCTGTAGAGATGGCAGAACTGATCACCTCCGAGATTGATCTCAAGCCTGACTCTATCCAGTTCTACACAGACAGTAAGGTGGTGCTGGGCTACATATGCAACCAGACTAGAGGGTTTTATGTGTACGTCAGTAACAGGGTCCAACGCATCAGAAGGTCAACGCAACCTGAACAATGGCACTACGTGCCTACTCACCTGAATCCAGCCGATCACGCCACCAGATCTGTCACTGCAGCTCGCTTAAGGGATACCACATGGCTTATAGGACCTGAATTCCTGTGTCGTCCCCAGCAGAAAGTTACAGAAGTGTCATCCTTCGATATAGTGGACCCCGATTCAGATGTGGAAGTCAGACCTCAAGTGACCACTATGAACACAACCGCTTCAGACATACTCGGATCCAATCGTTTTGGCCGCTTCTCTAGCTGGAGGTCCCTTACCAGAGCAATTGCTCTACTGACTCACATCACCTACCTCTTCAAGAAATCTACAAGCAACACACCAAAGCACTGCAACAGTTGGCACTACTGTAAGGAAGCTTACACTGTGGACACACTTGCACTAGCCAAGAGCATCATACTTCGCTGTGTGCAACAGGAAGCCTATGCCAAAGAGCTTGAATGCATCAAGAACCAGGAAGAAGTTCCCAAAGACAGCCCGCTCAGGAAACTTGACCCGTTCATTGATGGGGACGGCCTCATTAGAGTTGGAGGGCGTATCAGGGAAGCCAACCTTGAACGCGATGAGAGAAACCCTCTGGTTGTACCTGGCGGCCACCATATCGCCACTCTTCTTGTACGTCATTATCATGAAGAAACCCATCACCAAGGTCGCCTCATCACAGAGGGAACACTCCGCACAGCAGGTTGGTGGATCGTTGGCACCAAAAGGTGTGTGTCCAGCAACAGCTTCAAGTGTGTCACATGTCAGAAGCTCAGAGGCAAACTACAGGTGCAGAAGATGGCAGATCTCCCCGAGGATAGGCTCAGCACCGAGCCTCCTTTCACCTATGTCGGATTAGATGTCTTTGGGCCTTGGTCCGTCATCTCACGAAGGACAAGGGGAGGCCAGGCAAACAGCAAGCATTGGGCAGTATTATTCACATGCATGAGCATCAGAGCAGTACACATCGAGGTGATTGAATCTATGGATACCTCAAGTTTCATCAACGCCCTGAGGAGGTTCTTCTCCATACGTGGACCGGCCAAGCGGCTTCGATCTGACTGTGGTACCAACTTCATCGGAGCCTGCAAGGAGCTCAACATTCCTTCTTTTAACGATGACAACACAGTTAAAAGATATCTCGCAGACCAAGGTTGCACCTGGATCTTCAATCCGCCATATTCCTCACATATGGGAGGTTCATGGGAACGAATGATCGGCATCACACGCCGCATATTGGATGCAATGCTTCTGGAACATGGATCTTCCAGACTCACTCATGAAGTCCTCACCACATTCATGGCTGAAGCGGTGGCTATCATCAATGCAAGACCACTCGTCCCTCCGGCATCGGATGCAGAGTTCCCATTCATCCTGACGCCTGCCACCCTCCTCACTCAAAAAGGAGAAGCCATTCCTACACCTCCAGGAGAGTTCGGCAGCAAGGACCTCTACAGACGTCAGTGGAAGCAAGTACAGAGTCTGGCCAACACCTTCTGGAGCCGTTGGCGACACGAGTACCTGTCAACTCTCCAAGTACGTAGCAAATGGCAGTCATCAAAGACCAACGTCCAAACGGGGAACATAGTTCTAATGAAGGACAGTCAGAACAAAAGAAGCGAATGGCCGATGGGGATCATCTCAAAGGTTTTCCCCAGCAAAGATGGTAGAGTTCGGAAGGTAGAGGTCAAGATCCCAAGCAGTGATGGGACAAAGCTCTTCTACAGGCCAATCACAGAGATCGTGCTTCTTCTCTCCAAGGAAGACCAGACGGTTGCTTTCTGATAAGTTGTATTTTCTTTATTATGTGGAATCTTAGAGATACCAGACGGGGAGTGTTACGTCTCCTAATAGACTTTGGGATTGTGTTTTTGTCTCCCCCTAGTGTTCGACTATATACCTCCCTATTGTTCATTTGTGTCAAGTGACGTTTCGTTGCAGTGTGCTTGTGCACTGACAGTTGAGTTTGAATTTGAATCGGAAAGCCAGTAAAAAGGGAGCAGCCTCATGGAAACTACATGTCTGGGGATGTTTACTGTATCTGATGCTTACCTTCTCGGTTTCCCCCTTAGTTGGTATAATCTGTGAGTAGCTTTTATCACATGTTCTTTATGTTCGATCTATGCCACCATTTATTGATATTTGTGATACAAATCGGCCTTGTTTGATGTTATAATTTCTTATTTCTTATTTCCTCTGTAGTGTCACCCTGTATTATTAAATTGGATTATAACAATCAACGCCTCCTGTTTGGTGATGAGGGTTTAGCTATCTGTCGAATCATGGTCATGAGGAGGACAGAATAACTATACTTCCAAGTTTTGTGTCATGTGCAAATTTTGAAATTGTGCCCTGTACACCCACGTCCAAGTCATTAATATCTATCAAGAAAAGCAGTGGTCCTAATGCCGACCCCTGGGGAACACCACTGTATACCTTCCTCCAGTCCAAAAAACAACCATTCACCGCTACTCTCTGTTTCCTATCATTCAGCCAATTCCGTATCCATGCTGCCACTGTCCCTTTTATTCCATGGGCTTCAACTTTGTTGACAAGCCTATTATGTGGCACTTTGTCAAATGCCTTTTGGAAATCCATGTACACTACGTCAACTGCATTACCCTCATCAACCCTCTCTGTTACCTCATCAAAGAACTCAATCAAGTTAGTTAAGTGTTGAGTCTGTGCTTTCAAATGTAGTTATGCTGAATAACTGGACACAGACAACAGAATACTTAAACAGGTCTTTAGTAACTGAGGGTCAGGGCTGAACTGAAATACACTTTGCTCCACAGGGTTTATATACCGTTGTGGTCACCACCGGTACTACAATATACAGGAGCCATCAGAAAGTAGTCCATCACCTTAAGGTAGTCTCTTAAGGTGGTACAGGTTACATACACTACAATTCCTCCCTTTTTAGCTTAACAGTGTACACCCCAATTTAAACATAACACGGATAACATATATACAACTTTCATACAAAACTGTTCAAAGATTCAGTCTCTGAGGAGGCCTCCTGATCCGGGCTGGATAACGCCTTTCAGGGGTCTCTGGTTCTCGTTGCTGGGGTGACTCATCCATTTGATCTCTTATGGATTGAACATCATCATGTACATTCGAGTCTGAGGTAGATGCTACAGGCTCAATAACTTCTTCAACTGGTGTCTCTGCTGTAGACATGGGGTCGACCCTTGTTCTCGATTCCACAAGTTGGTCAGCATGACGTCGTATTACGTTCTCACCAACGTCTACCGTGTACATCAAGGGTCCTTGTCAGGCACGAATTGTTCCGGATTGCCATTTATCATTCCTATAGTCCCTGGCCAACACTGGTTGTCCTATTTCGAAACTCCGAGTGGCCTTGTTATTTACGTGCTGGAATTGTTTGTTTTTGACTTCCCTACGCACATTGGGTTTTAACAAATCCAACCGGGACCGCAACCTCCTGTTATAGAACATTATGGCAGGGCTTTGATTTGTCACTGCATGCGTGGCGTTTCGATATGCCATCAGGAAATTGTCCACCTTGTGTTGTAGTGGAATATGGTCTTCGCTCATGGCCTTTATCGCCTTTTTGAACGTTTGTACAAATCTCTCGGCCAACCCATTGGTAGCCGGATGATATGGGGCAGATGTATAGTGTTTCACCCCATTCTTTTTCATGAATTTCTGGAATTCTTCTGACACGAACTGTGGTCCGTTGTCTGAACATATTTGTTCCGGCAACCCATTCCTTGCAAATATGGTTCTTAGAACTGCGATCGTCTTTTCAGAGGTAGTGGTCGACATCTTAATCACTTCTGGCCATTTAGAATGTGCGTCTACCGTTATCAAAAACATGGAATCCATGAATGGACCTGCAAAGTCGATATGCACACGTTGCCATGGGGTTGAAGGCCATTCCCACGGATGCAGCGGTGCAATTGGAGGTGCGTTTTGAACTTTTTGGCACCCTGAGCAGCTTTTAGTCAGATCCTCTATTTGTTTGTCGATACCTGGCCACCACACATAAGCCCTAGCAAGGCCTTTCATCTTGACTCCCCCCAGATGACCTTCATGCAGTTCCTTCAGAACTCTCTCCCTTAATTTAGGAGGAATAATCACCCTTGTTCCATACATCAATGTTCCTTGACAGACGGACAGCTGTTCTCGTCTGGCTGAGAATGCAGGTAACAGTGGTTCGCCATGTGCTGGCCATCCCTTCACTGTCAAATCGTAGACCCGAGACAGTGTCGGGTCGTTTCGGGTCTCTCTCTCAATACTCGCATTGGTGACTGGTAAGCATTCGATGATGGTCGAGTGAAATATCTCGACAGGTTCAACTGCCGGTGCCTCTTCCGCTGTAGGTAGTGGCAGGCGCGACAGCCCATCAGCATTACCATGTTGCTTTGTACCTTTGAATTCGATATCATATTGATGTGCCCCTAGGAAAAGGGACCATCTCTGAAGCCTCTGCGCCGTCATAACCGGAACACCCTTCTTAGGGTTAAAAATGGAAACCAACGGCTGGTGATCTGTCAGCAGCGTAAACTTTTGGCCTTGCAGGTAATGGTTAAATTTCTTAACTCCCCACACGAGGCTGAGAGCCTCCCTATCTATCTGAGCATAGTTGCGCTCTGCGGAGGTCAATGATCTGGATGCGAACGTGACTGGCCTTTCCAAGCCATTTGGCAACTTATGTGAGAGCACAGCCCCGATACCATATGGAGAAGCATCACAAGCTAAACGAATAGGCAGCGTTGGGTTAAAGTGAGCCAACACTTCCTTAGAGGTGATCAGTGCCTTGCTTTTTTGAAAAGCCCGCTTACGGTCCTCGCTCCACTTCCATGGTACTCCCATTTGCAAAAGAGTGTTCAGCGGGTGTAACACCGTGGATAAATTTGGAAGAAACTTGTGGTAATAGTTAATCAACCCAAGGAACGACCTCAACTGGGATACATTTTCCGGAGCAGGAGCTTTCACAACAGCTTCGATCTTGTCAGGTGACTTATGAAGCCACTCCTGGTCAATGACGTGGCCGCAGTATGAGATTCGCTTCTGAAAGAACTCACATTTCTGGCGATTAACTCTGAGTCCATATTCTTTCAATCTGGTGAGCACCTGCTCCAAATTCACGAGGTGTTCCTTATCATCATCTCCTGTAATCAGAATGTCGTCCAGGTAGCATTGTGTGCCTGGAATTCCCTGTAATACCTGCTCCATGGCCCTTTGCCAAATCGCTGGAGCCGATGCCACTCCAAAAACCAATCTATTATACCGATATAAGCCCTTATGTGTGTTGATCGTGAGATACTGGCGTGACGCTTCATCAACTTCCATCTGTAGGTACGCCTGCGCCAGGTCTACCTTGGTGAAGTGTTTCCCGCCAGACAGCGAAGCGAAGATATCCTCAATCCGCGGAAGCGGATATTGCACCGTGTGAAGAACCGGATTAACAGTGATCTTGAAATCGCCACAGATGCGAACCTTCCCAGGTTCCCCCGGCTTGTTGCTCAACGAACGCTTCATGATGGGAACAATGGTATGAGGGTGCCAGTCAGTTCCTTCTGTAACCTCTAGATGGCACCTTCACTTGTTTGTCTCCTTTGTTAATTGTTTCTAGCCCTTTGTTAATTGTTCCTAGCCTCCTGTGTTAATTCTTAACGGCCTGTTAGCTGTTCATGGGTTTCACCTGGTTTTCTTGGTATATAAGTTCTGTGGTTGCTTTCCTCTGTGCTCAGTCCTAACCGGGGACTAGCCTTCGCTCTGTGGCTGCTGGCTTTGACTAGCTGGCTGCCATGGTTCTTAAGCTCTGTATTTAAGATGTATCTAAGTCTGTGTTCTTGTTGTTCTTAGTCTTGATAAGGTGCTGGGCTGGACTAGCGTGTTGCCATGCTGGCGCTTGTCTTGAGCTCTGTATTGATAAGCCTTTACCCCTGTGGTAGCCCCTTGTGATAGCTTGTCTCGAGTCTCGTCTCGGCAAGCTGGTTGCGCTTGTGGTAAGCTTATCCCAGCTCAGTATGGACAAGTAGGTTGCCTCATGGAAGCTGTCCTGAGTTCCTATCTTGACTAGCCGTTTTGTAACTTGTCTTGAGTTCTATGTATGTTGTTGTGTTCCTTGTATGAATCTAGTTATGTGTGAATCTAGTAAAGTACCTTAAAGATTGTATACCTGCCTCTAGCCTGGTTTCTGCACTTGGGTCCAGAACCTACCTTGCCCGGAGAGCACGGCCCCGTATCTACACGGCCCCGTGGCTCCCCACACCCGTCACAAATGGGTGTGGCCCATTCGCTCCAGTCCACCTTTGACAGTACTCCTGAACGTTCTAGCCCTTCCAGCTCTGCTTCTACAGCAGGTCGTATCGCATAAGGTACCGGTCTGGCTTTGAAAAATTTTGGGTTTGCATGTTCTTCAACCTTGATGTTTGCCGTAATTCCTTTCAGTGTTCCCAGTCCCTGTTGGAACACCTCCTTAGCATCGTCCAATATTTTGGACAGTCGTTTAGGTTTGACGTCGTCCTCTTTACAGGAATCTACAGTTAGTGCTTGTAAGGAATGCCAGTCCACATTTATTCTCCGGATCCATTCCCGTCCCAGTAGTGGCGGACCTCCCTCAGGTAACACATACAAGTCCATTCCCTGACTTTCTTTACCATTGTAGACCACCTTTACCTTTATCTTTCCGATGGGGTATACTCTTTGCCCCGTGTATGTTTTCAATACAATCTCCGTATCCCTCAGGGGAATGTGTGAGAATAACCTCTTGAAATCTTGCTTATTCATGACCGTCAATGCCGATCCAGTGTCCAATTCCATCTTCACTTGGACTCCTGCTATCCGAAGCATGACCCAGATAGTTTGGTGGTCTGCTGTGTTACCCACATTATGTATTTTTAGACAACCCAGTTCCTTACTGCTGGAGTCTGAATCCGTCTTCTGTTCATCCGAACTGTTCTCTGTCACCTTGTGTACTTTTTTGTACTTCTCCTGCGGTGACTTTTTGTTGCTGGTCTTCTTTCCTGACCGGCATACTCTCGCTATGTGACCAAGTTTGCCACATTGCCTGCATTCTTTATCTTTGAACCAGCACTGGTTCTGGTCATGCGTTGTCCTTTCGCAACGATAGCACTTTACTGCGCCCAATGCCATTTCATTGGTGCTGAATTCCGATGGCCTTTGCTGCATTTCTGCAGTGCCTCGTGCTGCTGCCTCGTGCGATGCTGCAATGCTGAAAGCTTTGTCCAGCGTAAGATCCTTTTCCTCTAGCAGTTGCTTCTGGGTTCCTTCCTTTAGTAGCCCACACACAAACTTATCTCTCAGGGCGTCTGCTAGTCCTGTACCGAACTGACAGTACTTTGATAACTTGCGCAGTTCGATTAAGAATTCAGCGTTGCTTGCCTCTTTAAGCTGAATTCTTTTGTAAAATTTAAATCGTTCCGCTATCAGCAGCGGCGTGGGGTTTAAATGCTCTTGCAGGATAGTAACAATATCCGCGAAACTCTTTCCTACCGGTTTATCTGGTGTTACAAGGTGCCTTAATAACCCATACGTCTTCGCACCCATCGAGTTTAATAGGGTTAGTGCTTTCTTATCCACCGGTACCTCATTTGCTGTACAGTAAACTTCAACGCGTTCCACATAAGTGGCCCAATCTTCTACATCGCTATCAAAAGCAGTGATGTTACCCGTTTTTGGCATCCTTGTTGAGTTTCCTTTATTTTATTTTATTTTTCAAAATGGCGGCTTCCCTCACTTGTCTTCTTCCCCCGCCGACTAAAATGGCGATTACCGCGCTGTTGCCGTTCTCACCTCCCAGCGGTCCTTTATTTCCCCCGACGCTGCTGCTCTTGTTCCCCGCCGCTCCCGCGGTCCTCGTGGACATCAACGTTTTTCTGGCTGCTGCGCGTCTCTGCCCCGATTGCAGTCCAGCCCCTGACACCGGTTGCGGTCGTGTTCTCCGCCCTTTTCTTCGTTTTCCCTCCCCTTCTCCCACTGACAACTCGGCCGACTTCCCCTCTGTAGTGTCCGTGTGTAGATAAAGACACTGAAGACAGGAGTTGGTTCATAGGTATTTACTAAGCAAGTCTGGGGGGTGGTTCTAAAGGATATACACAATACACAGGCTTATATAGCCCAAGTGGCAATTACCGGCATTACGCACACCTGGGGCTCTTAAAGGCACATACACCACAATTGCTCTTAAAGGCACATACACCACAATTCCTCCCCTTCTAGCTAACTAGTAAATCATATTTTAAGTAATTATTAATTACATGTTGTATGCAAAATAATATACATTGCTGTATTAATTAATTATAAGTTAGTCTCTCAGGAGGCTTCCTGACTCGGTCCGGATAACGCCTCGGGGGTGTAGTAGTTTCTGGTGGTGTAGTAGGTTCTTCTGGCAAGGCTGATTCGGCTTGAAGGCCAGTGTCGGGTTCATCGGGTTCCAGTATCACTGGATCGGAGGTAGATA
The DNA here is from genome assembly GCF_052327205.1 of Somniosus microcephalus. Taxonomy (NCBI): domain Eukaryota; kingdom Metazoa; phylum Chordata; class Chondrichthyes; order Squaliformes; family Somniosidae; genus Somniosus; species Somniosus microcephalus. The sequence continues at coordinate 259,406,233 of NC_140991.1, read as the reverse complement.
TGGGTATCTCTACTTCATCGTTAGATGTATAGCGTGGTGGTGTAGGTTGTCCCTTTTCGGATGACTTGATGATTTGGTCAGCATGGCGCCTTATTATGCTTTCTCCGATGTCCACGGTATACATCAGTGGTCCTAGTCGTGTGCAGATAGTTCCAGGCTGCCATTTCTCGGTACGGTAGTCCCGGGCCAAAACCGGTTGGCCTATCTGGAAGGCCCTAGTTGGCCTTTCATTCATGCCCTGAAACTGCCGGTTCTCCACGTCCCTTCGGATGTTGGGCTTGACCAAATCCAGCCGGCATCTTAGGTTTCTATTGTAGAACATCATGGCGGGAGTTTGGTTTGTAACCATATGTGTTGCATTCCTATATGCAAATAAGAAGTTATCCACCTTGTGCTGAAGTTTTATGTCTTCATTACCCATGGCCTTTATGGCCTTCTTAAAGGTCTGGACAAACCTTTCAGCCAATCCATTGGTGGCGGGATGGTATGGGGCGGACGTGTAGTGCTTTACCCCATTGTTCTTTAAGAACTTTCTGAATTCTTCGGACACAAATTGCGGTCCATTATCAGAACATATCTGTTCCGGCAGCCCATTCCTGGCAAATATGGTCCTTAATACTGTGATGGTTTTTTCCGTGGTGGTGGAGGACATCTTTATTACCTCCGGCCACTTGGAGTGTGCATCAACTGCGATTAAGAACATTGAGTCCATAAATGGACCAGCAAAGTCGATGTGCACCCTTTGCCAGGGAGATGAGGGCCACTCCCATGGATGTAGAGGGGCCTGTGGCGGAGCATTTTGGACCTTCTGGCATCCTAGGCAGCTCTTGGTCATGTCTTCGATGTCTCCATCGATACCTGGCCACCATACAAACGCCCTAGCTAGGTTCTTCATTTTCACTCCACCCAGATGCCCCTCGTGAAGCTCCTTTAGCACTTTATCCTGGAGTTTGGGTGGAATCACCACTCTGGATCCACACATCAAGGTTCCTCGGCACACTGACAGCTGTTCTCTTCTTTGCGAGAATGCTGGCAACAGTGGTTCGCCATGTGCTGGCCATCCCTTCATTGTTAAATCGTAGACCCGTGAGAGAGTAGGGTCATTTCTGGTCTCCCTTTCAATGGCAGAATTTGTCACCGGTAGACATTCCACTATGGTAGAGTGGAATATCTCTACTGGGTCTACTGTAGGTGCCGCTTCTATCGTTGGCAACGGCAGGCGCGATAAACCGTCAGCATTCCCATGCTGTTTTGACCCTTTGTATTCAATGTTGTATTGGTGTGCCCCTAGAAAAAGGGACCACCTCTGTAGTCTTTGTGCCGTCATAATGGGGACACCTTTCTTAGGGTTGAATATGGAGATGAGGGGTTGATGGTCAGTCAGCAAGGTAAATTTTTGTCCGTGTAGGTAATGGTTGAATTTCTTCACTCCCCATACCAGGCTGAGTGCTTCCCTGTCTATCTGGGAATAGTTACGCTCAGCTGAGTTCAATGAGCATGACGCAAAAGCTATCGGCCATTCCGAGCCATCAGGGAATCTATGGGACAATACCGCTCCTATGCCGCAAGGGGATGCATCGCACACCAGTCTGATTGGTAGTGATGGGTTGTAATGAGCCAAAACTTTCTCGGATGTGATTAAGTCTTTACATTTATGGAAGGCACGTTTACAGTCTTCGTTCCATTTCCAAATCACTCCTGTGTGTAGAAGATCATTAAGAGGGTGTAGAATAGTTGATAAGTTCGGTAAAAATTTATGTTAGTAATTTATTAATCCCAGGAATGACCTCAATTGTGAAACATTTTCAGGTGCTGGGGCTTTTATAACTGCTTCAATTTTTTCAGGTGACTTATGCAACCCTTCCTTATTGATTATGTGGCCACAATATGATATCTGATTTTGGAAAAATTCGCACTTGGGGCGATTTGCTCGTAGGCTCCATTCTTTCAGCCTAGTGAGCACCTGCTCCAAATTGGCAAGGTGCTCGTTGTCGTTTTCTCCTGTTATAAGGATGTCGTCTAGGTAACACTGAGTCCCCGGAATCCCTTGCAGGACTTGCTCCATAGCTCTTTGCCAGATAGCTGGAGCTGATGCTACTCCAAAAACCAGTCGATTGTACTGGTACAGGCCTTTGTGTGTGTTTATTGTGAGATACTTTTTAGAGGTCTCCTCAACCTCCATCTGTAGATATGCCTGTGCCAAGTCAATTTTTGTGAAACGTTTTCCTCCGGATAGTGAGGCGAAAATATCTTCTATCCTCGGAAGAGGATACTGTACCGTGTGAAGGACCGGGTTTACAGTCACCTTGAAGCCCCACAGATGCGAATTTTTCTCTGTTCCTCAGAGTTATTTTTCAATGCTTTTTTCATGACTGGAACGATGGGTGTTGCCCATTCGCTCCAATCTATTTTGGATAATACGCCTGCCTTTTCCAAATTCTCCAGCTCTGCCTCGACTGCCGGACGTATTGCGTATGGCACCGGTCTTGCCTTAAAAAGTTTTGGAATTGCTGCATCTTCCACTTTTATTGAGGTGGTGATGCCTTTCAAGGTTCCTAGTTTCTCTTGAAACACTTCTTTGGCGTTGGCCAAGATGTCTTTTAATCGTTCAGGTATGATGTCATCATTGTTTTTTTCCTTACTGGTCACCGTCAGTGCCTGAATGGAGTGCCAGTCTAAACGTATCTTCCTTATCCATTCACGTCCCAACAACGGTGGACCACCATCTTGTAGAATGTATAAATACAACTTTTGTATTTCTTTGCCGTTGTATACCACAGGCACCTTTATTTTTCCTTTGGGGTATACTTTCTGCCCCGTATATGTTTTTAAGATAATGGATGTGTCTTTTAGAGGTATATGCGAAAATAGCCTCTCGTAATCTCGTCGATTTATTACGGTTAGAGCTGATCCTGTATCTAGCTCCATTTTAACTGGGGACCCTGCTATTATGAGGGTAACCCAAATGGTCTGGTAATCTTCATTGGCAATTACATTATGTAATTTGAGAGAGCTTAGTCTCTTGTTCCCGGAGTCGCTATTGCTCTTCTGGTCTTTGGAGCTACTGTTCGTCATCATTTGTACCTTTCTGTGCTTTTCCTTATTGATTCTTTTCCCGTTAGTGGATTTTTTATTTTCAGATCGGCATACACGTGGAATGTGTCCCATCTTTCCGCATCGCCTGCATGCTTTTTCTTTGAACCAGCAATCCCTCTGGTCATGGTTGGATCTGCCGCAGCGATAACATCTCTCGAAACCCCGTGTCATTTCATGGGTGCCGAAGTCCTGTGGCCTTTGCTGTATCTTTGCCGCTCCTATTGCACTGAAAGCCTTGTCCAGTGTTAAATCTTTTCCAGAAGATACCTTTTTTTGTGTTTCTACACTTAGGGGATCGCAGATGAATTTGTCTTGCAGAGAATCTGCCAGTCCTGCCTCGAATTGGCAGTGTAGGGTATCAACAATCTCCTCAAAATTCTTGTCCATCGGTTCGGCTGGAGTGATTAAGTTGTGTAACAGCTTGTATGTTTCTGCGCCCATTAGATCCAGAAGCACTGAAGCTTTTTTTTTATCTTCTATTCCATTTGCGGTGCAAAACACCTCCACTCTTTCTACATATGTGGTCCAATCCTCTATCTTGTTATCAAATACATCAATATTGCCAAAGTTAGGCTCTGTTTCGTTATCAAAAGCATCAATATTGCCAGACTTAGGCATTTCAAAAAAAGATATGGCGCTTCCCGCGCTTTTTTTTTTCTCTTTGTAGCAACGATATGGCGCTTCCTGCGCTTTCCCGCCGCTGCTACTGATAACAACGCTGTTTTACTGTGGTTTCCGTTTATTCACTGTTGGAGACTCGTTCCCGACGGAGGTCTAAACGCTGACCTGCTTGCCGCGCCGGCCGTCTCCCGAGTGCACCCTCCCAGTCCGTTATTGCTTGCCTCCGATTTCACTGCCTGTCTCAGCTGTAGAGCCCGACGCTGGAGCCCCAGCCTGACGCCCAGGAAGGATTAGCGCAGTACCTGCCAGCTGGTGAAACCACAGTTTCTATTACTTCCTTGAGTCTTCTGGACGCTGGAGGAATCGATGTCCTTGAGGTGCTGCCGAATTGCAGGTAAGTCCGTTTCCACTTCGTCGCCACTGTAGTGTCCGTGTGTAGATAAAGACACTGAAGACAGGAGTTGGTTCATAGGTATTTACTAAGCAAGTCTGGGGGGGGGTTCTAAAGGATATACACAATACACAGGCTTATATAGCCCAAGTGGCAATTACCGGCATTACGCACACCTGGTGCTCTTAAAGGCACATACACCACAATTGCTCTTAAAGGCACATACACCACACCCTCCGTGCCGCTCGATCGGGCTTACCCGCCGCTGTCGTAGAAGGGATGATCACTGCCTGTTGCTGATGGTGGACTTCGTGGCCAGCAAACCAACCCGGGTTCCCGATGGCCTCCTGTGTGATGCAGTGCTCAGCAGGATGTTGAGGGCGGATGCCCCTTTTCGACGCCCGTTCTGAGGACGAAGCTTCCTTGGATGCAAAACTGCCGCTAGGTATGATCAGACTCGTCGCCACTGTTGAGTCTGTGCTTTCAAATGTAGTTATGCTGAATAACTGGACACAGACAACAGAATACTTAAACAGGTCTTTAGTAACTGAGGGTCAGGGCTGAACTGAAATACACCTTGCTCCACAGGGTTTATATACCGGTGTGGTCACCACCGGTACTACAATATACAGGAGCCATCAGAAAGTAGTCCATCACCTTAAGGTAGTCTCTTAAGGTGGTACAGGTTACATACACTACATTAAGCACGATTTGACCTTAACAAATCTGTGCTGGCTTTCCTTAATTAATTCACACTTGTCCAAGTGATTGTTAATTTTGTCCCTGATTTTTGTTTCTAAAAGCTTCCCCACTACCGAGGTTAAACTGACTGGCCTGTAGTTGCTGGGTTTATCCTTATACCCTTTTTTGAACAATGGTGTAATATTTGCAATTCCCCAGTCCTCTGGCACCACCCCCATATCTAAGGAGGATTGGAATATTATGGCCAGTACCTCTGCAATTTCCTCCCTTAATTTCCTCAGCATCCTAGGATGCATCCCATCCGCTCCTGGTGGCTTGTCTACTTCATGTTCAGCCAGCCTTTCTAATACCCTCTCTTTATCAATTTTTAGCCTATCAAGTATCTCCACTACCTCCTCCTTTGCTATGTCTGTGGCAGCATCCTCTTCCTTGGTGAAGACAGATGCAAAGTACTCATTCAGTACCTCAGCCTTACCCTCTGCCTCCATGCATAGGTCTCCTTTATGGTCCCTAATCGGCCCCACCCCTCCTCTTACTACGCTTTTACTATTTATATGCCTATAGAAGACTTTTGGATTACCTTTTATGTTGGCTGCCATTCTATTCTCATACCCTCTCTTTGCTCCACTTATTTTCTTTTTCACTTCTCCTCTGACCTTTCTATATATAGCCTGATTCTCAGATGTATTTGCAACCTGACATCTGTCATACGCGCTCTTTTTCTGCTTCATCATATTCTCTATCTCTTTCGTCATCCAAAGAGCCCTGACTTTAGTTGCCCTGCCTTTCCCCCTAGTGGGAATGTACCTCAACTGTGCCTGAACTATTTCATCTTTAAAGACTCCAGTTTACCCAGGCCAGGTCCGTTCTCATCCCACTGAAATTGGCCTTCCCCCAGGTAAACATTTTTACTCTCGATTGCTCCTTGTCCTTTTCCATAGCTAATCTAAACCTTATGATACTGTGATCACTGTTCCCTAACATCTAGACTATGTTTCGGCTTTGAACTACACTGGACTACACTGTAAGACTCACCTCGCTGGAAGATGTAGGTGAGGTTTTAAATGAATATTTTGCATCTGTGTTCACTATGGAGAAGGACGATGTAGGCATAGAAATCAGGCAGGGGGACTGTGATATACTTGAACTAATTGGCATTGAGAGGGAGGAGGTACTAGCGGTTTTACCGGGCTTAAAAGTGGATAAATCCCCAGGCCCAGACGAGATGTATCCCAGACTGCTGTGTGAGGCAAGGGAGGAGATTGCAGGGGCTCTGACACAAATTTTCAGAACCTCTCTGGCCACAGGGGATGTGCCAGAGGACTGGAGGACAGCTAACGTAGTACCATTATTCAAGAAGGATATCAGGGATAAACCAGGGAATTACAGGCCAGTGAGCCTAACATCAGTGGTAGGGAAATTAATGGAAAAAATTCTGAGGGACAAAATTAGTCTCCACTTGGAGAGGCAAGGATTAATCAAGGATAATCAGCATGGCTTTGTCAGGGGGCGATCATGTCTAACCAATTTGAATTTTTCGAGGGGGTGACTAGGTGTGTGGATGAGGGTAGTGCAGTTGATGTAGTCTACATGGACTTCAGTAAGGCTTTTGACAAAGTCCCGCATGGGAGACTGGTCAAGAAGGTAAGAGCCCATGGGATCCAGGGCAATTTGGCACATTGGATCCAAAATTGGCTTAGTGGCAGGAGGCAGAGGGTGATGGCCGAAGGTTGTTTTTGTGACTGGAAGCCTGTGTCCAGTGGTGTACCGCAGGGATTGGTGCTGGGTCCCTTGCTGTTTGTAGTGTACATTAATGATTTAGATATGAATGTAGGAGGTATGATCAGTAAGTTCGCAGATGACATGAAAATTGGTGGAGTGGTAAATAGCGGAGGAAAGCCTCAGGCTACAGGACGATATAGACGGATTGGTCAGATGGGCAGAACAGTGGCAAATGGAATTTAACCCTGAAAAGTGTGAGGTGATGCATTTTGGGAGGACTAACAAGGCATGGGAATACACAATGAATGTTAGGATCCTAGGAAGGACAGAGGATCAGAGGGACCTTGGTGTGCATGTACATAGATCCCTGAAGGCAGCAGGACAGGTAGATAAGGTGGTTAAAAAGGCATATGGGATACTTGCCTTCATTAGCCGAGGCATAGAATATATGAGCAGGGAGGTTATGATGGAGCTGTAGAAAACGCTAGTTAGGCCACAGCTGGAATACTGTGTGCAGTTCTGGTCGCCACACTATAGGAAGGATGTGATTGCATTGGAGAGGGTGCAGAGGAAATTCATCAGGATGTTACCTGGGCTGGATCGTTTCAGCTATGAAGAGAGACTGGACAGGCTGGGGTTGTTTTCCTTAGAGCAGAGAAGGCTGAGGGGGGACCTGATTGAGGTGTACAAAATTATGAGGAGCATAGATAGGGTGGATAGAAAGGAACTTTTCCCCTTAGTAGAGGGGTCAATAACAAGGGGGCATAGATTCAAGGTAAGGGGCAGGAGGTTTAGAGGGGATTTGAGGAAAAACTTTTTCACCCAGAGGGTGGTTGGAATCTGGAACTCACTGCCTGAAAGGGTGGTAGAGGCAGGAACACTCACAACATTCAAGAAGCATTTAGATGAGCACTTGAAACGCCATAGCATACAAGGCTACGGACCAAGTGCTGGAAAATGGGATTAGAATAGACAGGGCTTGATGGCCGGCCTGGACATGATGGGCTGAAGGGCCTCTTTTTGTGCAGTATAACTCTATAACTCTATGACTATGACCTGCCGTGTCTATTTCTGTTGCTAAAAGATTTTTGAACTAACTTTTAAACTGCATCTGTCTCTCTGCTGAGCTGCTGCTTCTGGTTTTTCAGCTTTGTTGGCTTCTGGCTAGCAGCTGCTGTTTCACTTGCTGTCCGATGACTCGTTCCACTGGTTTTTCAGCTTTGCTGGTCGTTGGCTTGTGGTTTAAATTTTCTCCGTCGCTTTTGATCTACGGTGACCTCCAACTTGCGCCAATTTCGCCATCATCTTTCTGCACCGCTACCGACTCTCGTTCCTACGGTAATAACCTCCATTCCCCAACTCTCTACCCTTCAAATAGCTTCTGGACTTCACTCGCCTGCTACACCTGTCTCTGAATTTGGACAGCAGTTCGTCGATGCTCCGTGCCGGCTCCATCTGGCCTACGTCGGCTTTGTCCCTTCATGGAACCTCTGACTTTGACTCTAGTCTCCCTACTATTGTCTCCGACCTATCCCCTGCTACTACCAGGAAGTATGTATCCCATTAATTACTACATAACCAGGCCTATGTAATCTGAATTTTTCCTGTGTCCATTCGCGTGCACACTTAGGCTGACGCTCCGGACCCGAGCCGTTCACTGTTAATTCCACTTTTTTCTCTCCCTTTTCCTTCTCCTTTTCTCTCTATCCCTCCCTGACCGTGCTCGCCTGTCATCTTGCCTCCTTTCATCTCACCTCTCTCGGATACTCTGCCCTCCCAAATCCCTACCCAACCCTTCATTACTCTTCGACCTTCCCACTCTCCTGCCATCGTCCCAGGCTTAACTAAGACCGCTTATTTCCACCTCCGTAATATTGCCCATCTTCACCCTTGCCTTTGTTACCTCTAGACTTGACTATTCCAACGCACTCCTGGTTGGCCTCCCATGTTCTACCCTACGTAAACTTGAGGTCATCCAAAACTCGGCTGCCCGTGTCCTAACTCGCACCAAGTCCCGTTCACCCATCACTCCTGTGCTCGCTGACTTACATTGGCTCCCAGTTAAGAAACACCTCGATTTCAAAATTCTTATCCTTGTTTTCAAATCCCTCCATGGCCTTGCCCCTCCCTATCCCTGTAATCTCCTACAGCCCCACAACACCCCGAGATAACTGCGCTCCTCTAATTCTGCCCTCTTGAGGATCCCTGATTATAATCGCTCAACCATTGGTGGCCGTGCCTTCTGTTGCCTAGGCCCTAAGCTCTGGAATTCCCTCCCTAAACCTTTCCATCTCTCTACCTCTCTTTCCTCCTTTAAGACGCTCCTTAAAACCAACCACTTTGACCAAGCTTTTGGTCATCTGCCCAAATATCTCCTTGTGTGGCTCGGTGTCAAATTTGTTGTCTTATAATACTCCTGTGAAGCGCCTTGGGACGTTTTACTACGTTAAAGGAGCTATATAAATACAAGTTGTTGTTGTTGAAGTTTGGGGGTGTTGGGAAGGAGGATTGCAAACTCCACAACCTGAGAGCTCAGAGGATGTTTATTTCAATTGTAGAAAAGAAACTGACTGGTTTTATTTAAGAATTTTATTTAAAAGGGCGCCGCAGTGAGGTGGACACTGGCCTTACAACCTTGTTGATCCAGGTTCAAATTCAACCAAGAGTGATGGGATGAGAGACTCCTTTGCTGGCTGAAGGGTCCTTTCTGTACTGTGTTGGGGTAGACTCTCTCGTTTCCACAAAAAGGTCATTTAACAAAAAAAGACACAAATGTTTGGAGGAATAGGTGACTTTGGACCTATGGTTCCCAAAGCTCTCCACCACTGGGGTTTTGCTCGCTTCATGCCTAGGTCTGTTGTAGACTAATTGATCGAGATTGATTGCTATGATAAGTCAACAACTCCATTATTGTATCATACAACTACTTGTACACTTATGTGGAATGATTTCTTAGCCTTAAGCATCCCTTACTTAGAACCCTTTCACTGTTGGTGGGTTGATACATTGAAGGCTGCCTCACTGTACTGTTGTATATTGTCTGTTTTAGGACTCTTGTTTAGGAGCGAACAATTGCAAATTGCTTAACTTTGAAATGACTCAGCAAGCAGTGAGTTATTTATTACTGTTTTTGTGTTGCAGGCCAAGGAAGCAAGAAACCGTGGAGAGATGCTGAAAGTTGGAAGAGCTCCTGCAAGAGCAGCCTTAAGGCGGTGGAAAGGCCCAATCCAGACTGCCATTATATGATGAGTTCTGAACTTGGCACCCTCCTGTGGTGTTGGTGAACCATTTCCTCCTCATCTTCGATCTGGTGAAGAGCCAGTGGAATCCTTAAAGGAATGTCCATGATTTGGTTCTTTGCCTAAGGTTTGGTAGTACAGAAATAAAATTCCGTAAAAAATAAAAACAAATTAATGCTCCACTCCAGAATTGAGCATGCTTTTTGTGGCTTTACAAACTCTAAAAAGACCAAAAGCTTGTAAAACACAGCACAACCAACTAGCTTGGCAATGACAGAATTAAAGGTAAGTTCCCAATAGCTGCTGTGTCAGCAGACCAGAATTTCCCTGTTCCGATTTGGGGTAAGCGCCAATTCCCAGGTGGCAGGCCAGTGTTCGCCTAACATCCTTAAAACAGCTGAACCTGGACATACAGCTGAAATCAGCCATGGTCAAGTTGGGCACTGGTGGAAAGCTCATGCTCAACATACACTGGGATGGAGGTCAGGGGTGGATAATCAGGGTCTCTTTCCAATCTTGGGCATCATCGACTGCACCCATGTCATCCTGTGAGTTCCTTCACGAAATGCGACTACCATCATGAATCGCAAGAGTTTATACTCTATTAATATGCAACTGGTGTGTGATGACCAACAGCATCATACAGGTCTGTGCTCACTTTCCTTGCAGTTGCCATGATTCTTTTATATTGCATCAAATTTACATTCCCCCCACCCCCACATACTGTTTTCCCTGCACAACAATTTAGAGGCTGGCTACTTAAAGATTAGGGCCATCCACTTCACATTTGGCTCATAACACCTCTCAGGAACCAATGATCAGCTGCAAAATTCCACTCCAATCAGATCCATGGGACAACTATAGCCCTCATCCAACAGATTATTAGAGTCCTTAAACAACGATTCAGAGACCTTGATAGGCCCGATGGCTCTCTGCAATGCAGCCTGAAGAGAGTGTCCCGTATGGTTGTTGTTTTGCTGTATGCTGCATAACTTGGCTGTGTAACTGGGACAACACATGGAGCCATCATTGGAGGAGAACTTTCAGCATCAGTAGGGAGAGGACACAGGTGACATGGAGGATGGTGAAGAAGCGGGAGGAGTACAACAGTTGCCTGCAGCCAGAGCAGAACAATCCCTGCTTCCCTGCGTTAATAGTCATGTCCAACATCTGTCCCAGTTTTTGCACCCTAAAATCAACAGCATCTGCCCAAATCCCAAAATTGATATTCATGTGCACTAACACTGCAGAATCACCAGCTACTATAGGAACACTCCCTGCACACAAAGGTTTCAAACATCATTGTAGTTTTACTAGTTACAGAAAGCCCTACGCATTATTTTTCACCCTATTGTGAGCCCCTAGTGCTTGTCTGAAGTGCTCTTTTACCTACTTTAGTGCTTCTACAAGCTGCTCCCCCAATGGCTGCAACATAGGAGGTGGGAGGCTTATTCAAGGGTCCATGCGATGCTCGTAGTCGATGACCTCAAGGAGCTTGGGTCTCAGAGGGTCTGGCTGCAGAATGTAACAACTCGCCAGGGCAGTCTAGCCCAGCTGGTTTTCTGGCACCAGGGGTGGGCACTGGTTCAGCGGGTTGCGAGGGTACAGAAGTGCTTTGATCATGAAAGATGGCATCATGTTCCATTCCTAATGCGTAACTGCCCCTGCATACTGGGTTGTGGCTCAGTACTCATCTTGATCTGTGGGAGAGCAGACTCTGGGAGATCTGATTGAAGACCCTAGCCGTTTTCTCTCCTAGTTTGTCCAAGGTGGAGGAAACAGTTCAGCTGAGAGTCTGTATGGCCCTAGTGTGAGCATTCCTGAGAGATGCTTTCACTGGTGTCACAGACTCCTGTAGAGGGGGCTCAGCTGCAGTGGCCATTGAGGTGACCACACCCTCCATGATTAACTACTGAGTGTCAATGACATGCGTGAGAACCCCATGCAAATTGGTAGTGGACTCCACCATACTATCCAACATGTTTTGGAAGCTCCATGGCAGCAGTCCAATGCATTCAACAATCGCTGGTGCACAGAAATCATATTCCTTTTAAATGATGGACCTCTGAAATCTGCATCCCTGTCCTCTTCAGCTAGGATGTGAGTTGGCCCTCCTGTTAGCTCTTTGCTGGGCCTTCCTTGCCACTTCCACCTGCTCCTGCTCACTTGTGCTCAGTTCTAACCTCAATTGCAGTCCCCTTGAACTCACTATCTATATCACGCAGGATGCCAATTTCTATGTTGGTGCTTGGCAGGGTAAGAGCAAGTGATGGTGTTGTTGTCTTCAAGGTTACCTTCATTCGCCTGTCTGGCAATATTGGAGATGGGAATAAAGGCTTTTTGACTGACAGTCAAGAATCATCCAATCAGGCACTGAAGAATCTGTTCATTTTCCAATTGACATGGAAAGGCGGTGAATAGCAAGGACGGGCGTGTTGGGTGACCAATGGTGGGAGCCTAGGGGCGGGGCAGTTGGAGGCAGGGGATCATGTGATGAAGCCCCCAGCGAGACATACAATCAGAGTTGGCAACCCTAAGTCCTAGAGTTGTCATTTGCTCAAAAGAGTCAAGGAGGTTGATCGGGTGGGATCTTCCCATTCTGAATCCATGCTGACTAGTGTTAACTAAGTTACTGTTGTACAGATTATCCTCAAATTTATTCCTGATAATCAATTTTCATTGTTTTGCATGCAATGGAAATTAGATGAATGAGTCTGTAGTTACCCATCTGCCACTCAAGCTTTAGGGGTGGGCAGTAAACACGACCTTGCCAGCATTACCCACAATCTGTGCTCAAATAAAACACAGACGATTCAGCAGACACTGTTTCTAGCTTTACCATTCATAACATCTTAATTTTAGTATCTCAAATTGTAAATTATTCCAAATGTTCACCTATATTATTGTTTAAATAATTTCATATTTAATCATTAGCAATTAGTGCAGCAATCTCCACAAGGTGACAGGGGCCTGATAGGATCTAAAAATATAATTATGCTGTTGTACTTTTTTTTCTTTGTTTAAATTATTTGAATTATATGGCACTTTAAAATATTGCCACTAGGTGGTGGGTTTGGAATGTAAATTGTTGCGGCAGTTATTCTCAGTATAAAAAAAAATGTCCTGTCAATGTCTGTAATAGGTTTGTAATGTAGTGGTGTGCTGTTACATACTGTATTCCTGCATCAAATAAACCTTTAAACACACACAATGGTGTAACATATATTGTATGATTATGCAATGTTTTTTAACTTGATAGTGAAGATGATGTAAGTATGAGTATATATACATGTGTACCTACAGGGCAGTATTACTAAAGTGCAGTCTACAATTATTGTGTACATGTGTGCATGGCATGAGGCCACAGGGAGGGAGGGGGGAAGGAAGGAAGGATGGATTGATTGATTTGCATTTGGTGCCCTTCTTGACCTCAGGGTGTCCCAAAGTGCTTTCCAGTCAATGAAGTACTTTTAAAGTGTAGTCACTGTTGTAATGTAGGGAAACACACAGCCAGTTTGTGCACAGCAAGGTGCCACAAACAGCAATGAAATAATCTGTCTTAGTGATGCTGGCTGAGGGATAAATATTCTCCAGGATACCGGGGTAACTCCCCTTGCTCTTTGAATGGTGCCATGGCATCTTTTATGTCCACCTGAAAGGGCAGTCAGAGCCTCAGTTTAACTTCTCATCCAATAGATCATTAGTGTGAGATCCTGATTCAATCTGCCCATGGACTGAAGCTCCATACTATTTACTACTTTCATAATACATTGTAAAGCACCTTTACATGGCATGATGTCCCTGCTGGTGCTGCCGGGTTTCCCAAGTGCAGGTATTATGCAGTCAGCTGCAGACAAAATGTAAACTTGATGGGACTTGTTAGTTGGATAGTTCATAAAATCTCCTAAAACTTTTGTCATGTTTCAGGATCTTTTGACCATTTTTCCACAGAATGATTTTGGAGAAAAAAAGAGCTATTTTTAAATATGTTTTAAAGCATAGTGCATTCACACAAGTTAAAAAAGAGGCTTAGAGATGATAAATAGTTAGGATGCTAATGAGCTAACCTGGATTTTGTCTCCTCATAGACTATAAATAATAAGCAATTTGTTAGTGTGTCTCAGTGATTGGAAAATACCTCACACATATTGTGTTGGGTCGGTGCTGATCCCTTTCTGGCTGTGACTGGAGAAAGATAAAACACAGAAACAAGAAATCAGTCAGGACAGTCAGATTTTTAAAAAGAAAGCTGCAACGGTTTTCGCTGAGACTAAGATTATAAATGTTGGAGGACAGTTTGAAGTCATTTTGTTTAAGTCAAGTAATACAACTCACTGCAGTGGGGAAGTGTGGTTCATTCTTTATATTCTTTACTGTAGTGCTGTTCTGTATGTTCACCTTACTATGAAATAAAGCAGCTTATTAATTCATAGCAAGTGTTTGCTCGGTCTGCCTTCAAGAGAGATTGAAGAAGCACATGTGTGAAAGATAAGAATATCCAGTCTAGATCACAAGAGGGCAATTTTACTATGGGGGCGATTTTGTTAATGGGGGCGCGTTGGAGGCTGGACTGCTGCTTGGTGGGTCGATGTCCTGCCTCCAAAGATTTGTGGCCAACCCACGCTATTTTCCCTTGATTGACCTTGTTAAGCCTGCCCAGCAGGCTTAGCAGGCCAATTAAGGGAAAGCCAGTTGCAGAGAACATCGACGTATGACGTTTCATCTGTCAAAACTTTTTGACAGCTGAATTGTCATTGTTTGACAGCTCTGTGAAGCTGTCAAACACTGACATTCTCTGTAGTTTGATGAGGTCTTGAATTCAAGACCTCATCAAACCTCTTTCTTTTACAGAAATGAAATGGTTGTTGTATTGCAACATAGAGGTCCGAGACTTTCCGCATACACACCGACTGAAGCCGACAGGGAGAAACAAAGGTAAGTACACTTTTACTAACACTTTGCACTTACCTCAGGTACTCACCTCTCCACACTTGCACCCATCACTTACCTTCACAGCACACTTTTGCACCCCTCCCCCCAAGACCAAGTACTCACCTCGCTGAGCTGACGGGTTTTGGAGCCTTCGGGAAGCTCACACTTGTGAGGGCAAAAAGGGGATAATCCTATTTTCTGCCTGTTAACTAGCTGTTAATAGGCAGTTCATAGGCTTTAATCCCTTCCCGCTTCCAAGGAGATGGGACCCAGCGCGGGATGGCTATCCACCTCCTGGCATGATGGCATGGAGACGGGTTGGGAGCAGGTTGGGCACCCGCTCCCAAATTCTGCCATTTTCCCGGCAGTCCCGCCTCCAAACCTACCTCCCCAGGGCTGGCAAAATCGCCCCCCTATGTGTCATACAAGTAAATATAGAGCACTTCCATAAAAGTAAGGCACTCAGACTGTTTATGGGAGTGACGGAACGCAAGAAGGTATCTACAGCAGTTCCTAAACTTGTAACAATGTTGTAGGCAGAAATTAAGGTTTTTCTCTTTTAGTGCTCTGCCTATTTTGATTTCACAGTAAAAAACACAAAGGCAAGTTGATAAACACAATCTTTCCTGCCTGGGGCAGTCAGTATGTTTTGGCCCTGTTTTTTGCCATTGAAAGAACAGAAGCAGATACATTTGCATTTCAATGTTGTTCAGTTTTAACTTCAATCAAGGCAACAGCTTTCATACGATAGCAAAATACTGTGGATGCTGGAAATCCGAAATAACAACAGAAAACGCTGGAAAAACTTAGCAGGCCAGGCAACATCCGTGGAGAGAGAAATAGAGTTAACATTTCAGGTCTGGGCCCTTCATCAGAACCTCAGTTCTGACGAAGCGTCTTCGACCTGAAACGTTAACTCTGTTTCTTTCTCCACGGATGTTGCCTGGCCTGCTGAGTTTTTCCAGCGTTTTCTGTTGTTATAACAGCTTTCATAGTTTTACTTGTCTGCTCATCATGCCGATGGTGAGAGCTGTTGATGTGTTGACCAGTTGTGATACATTGGTATACTTGTATTTTACGTAATTGATATTCACATGATATTGTTAAGTGGCAGGTTGTTGCTTCTGGCTGGTTCTCTGACCATATTAAACAGAAAATTGAAAATGTAATAAATACAGCTCCTGGAGATGGCCTATAAAATAAAGCTCTAAAACAGAACATTTGAAGTATGTAATGATATCAATGACAAATAAGCTAATTCATATTAGCTTACGTTTATTTTGCTTTTTTCCCAGGAAAAGGGAATCCATGTTGAATTAATGAAAGAACAGTGTTACTGAATTCTTTCCAGGCCTTCCTATTTTTAATGCTGAATTGCAGTACATTTCAAAATATTAGAATGTAGGAATCGTCAAATTCCTAACTAATAACTGAGGTCGACTCAGGAGATCAAACAAACAGGTCTTTAATGTAAGACTAAACGAGTTCGAACCGTTTGTTGAGATCGATACGGGAGAACCACGAAAACAGGTCTTAACAAGATGGAGATTCCACGAGGACTGCCTGGGCAGTCACGTGGTTTGCGACGTGATGTCATCGCGTTTGCCCGCGTTTTCCCGCGCTCTTAAAGGGGCCACGCCCCGTACATACAAACACTATATACAAAACACAGTAATGTCTAACACAATGGTACCGGCTTAGGCTGGTGTTAGAACATCGTTAAAGGGAATTATATACAGTTGCCCAGAGTCATTCAAGAAGATCATTGAATCATTGAAATGTACAGCACAGAAGGAGGCCATTCAGCCCATCATGTCTGTGCCAGCTATTTGAAAGAGCTATCCAATTAATCCCACTCCCCTGGTCTATCCCCGTAGACCTGCAAATTTTTCCTTTAAGTATTTATCCAATTCCTTTTGAAAGTTATAACTGAATCTGCTTCCACCACCCTTTCAGCAGTGAATTCCGGAATGTAGTAACTCACTGCACAAAAAAAATTTTCATCTTGCCTCTGGTTCTTTTGCCAATTACCTTAAATCTGTGTCCTCTGGTTACCCACCCTCCTGCCAGTAGAAACAGTTTCTCCCTATGTACTCTATCAAAACACCTCATAATTTTGAACACCCCTATTAAATCTCCCCTGAACCTTCTCTGCTCTAAGGAGAACAATCCCAGCTTCTCTTGTCTCTCCATGTAACTGAAGTCCCTCATCCAAGATGCACCAATGAAGTGTTAAAAGTCAACATTTCCTGGGTGGGGCATGCCTCTAGACCTTCCTAGGAAATACATTTAACATTTTATCAGAGCTCACTTCTGTGGTGTATGTGCCTTTAAGAGCCCCAGGTGTGCTGTAATGCCGGTAATTGCCACTTGGGCTATATAAGCCTGTATATTGTGTATATCCGTTAGAACCCCCCCCCCCAGACTTTGCTTTGTAAATACCTATGAACCAACTCCTGTCTTCAGTGTCTTTATCAACACACGGACACTACAGTGGCGACGAAGTGGAAACGGACTTACCTGCAATTCGGCAGCACCTCAAGGACATCGATTCCTCGGGCGTCCAGAAGACTCAAGGAAGTGAGAGAAGCTGTGGTTTCACCAGCTGGCCAAGCTGGTGGCAGGTACTGCGCTAATCCTTCCTGGGCATCAGGCTGGGGCTCCAGCGGCTGGCTCTACAGCTGAGACAGGCAGCGAAATCGGAGGCAAGCAATAACGGACTGGGAGGGAGCACTCGGGAGACGGCTGGCGCGGCAAGCAGGTCAGCGTTCAGACCTCCGGCGGGAACGAGTCTCCAACAGTAAATTTAAAAAAAAAAGAGAACGGAAACCGCAGTAAACAGCATTGTTATTGGCAGCAGCGGCGGGAAAGCGCGGGAAGTGCCATATCTTTGCTACAGAAAAGAAAAAAAAAGCGCGGGAAGCGCCATATCTTTTCTGAAATGCCTAAGTCTGGTAATATTGATGCTTTTGATAGTGAAATAGAGGATTGGACCACATACGTGGAAAGAGTAGAGGTATATTGCACTGCAAAAGGAATAGAAGATGAAAAAAAAGCTTCAGTACTTCTGAACTTAATGGGCGCAAAGACATACGGGCTGTTACGAAATTTAATCACTCCAGCCAAACCAAAGGACAAGAATTTTAAAGAAATTGTTGATACCCTGCAGGAGCACTTAAACCCAACACCGCTGCTGATAGCGGAACGATTCAAGTTCTTCAAGAGAAATCAACACAAGAATGAAAGTAACGCTGATTACCTAACCGAATTAAGAAAGCTATCAAAGTACTGCCAATTTGGGGCAGGACTATCAGATTATCTTCGAGACAAATTCGTTTGCGGTCTCTTAAGTGAAGGAACACAAAAAAGACTGCTTTCTGAAAAAGATTTAACATTGGACAAAGCTTTCAGTATGGCTGTATCATACGAAGCAGCAGCAAAAGGAGCTGCAGAGATACAACAAAAGACACAGGACTTCGGCACCCATGAAATGACACAGGGTTTCGAAAGATGTTATCGCTGCGGCAGATCCACCCATAACCAGAGGGACTGCTGGTTCAAGGACAAAACATGCAGGCAATGCGGAAAGATTGGACACATTGCACGGGTATGCCGATCTGGACAAAATAAATCCACTGACAGAAAAAAAAAAATCAATAAAGAAAAGTACAGGAAGGTACAAATGATGACGGACAGTAGCTCCGAAGACCAGAAGAGCGATAGCGACTTCGAAAACAAGAGACTAAGCTGTCTCAAATTACATAATGTACTGGCCAAAGATGATTACCAAACCATTTGGGTTACCCTCACAATAGCAGGGTCCCCAGTTAAAATGGAGCTAGATACAGGATCAGCTCTAACCGTAATAAATCGACGGGATTACGAGAGGCTATTTTCGAATATACCTCTAAAAGACACATCCATTATCTTAAAAACATATACGGGGCAGAAAGTATACCCCAAAGGAAAAATGAGGGTGCCTGTTGTATACAACGGCAAAGAAATACAAAAGTTGTATTTATACATTCTACAAGATGGTGGTCCACCGTTGTTGGGACGTGAATGGATCAGGAAGATACGTTTAGACTGGCACTCCATTCAGGCACTGACGGTGACCAATAAGGAAAAAAACAATGATGACATCATACCTGAACGATTAAAAGACATCTTGGCCAACGCCAAAGAAGTGTTTCAAGAGAAACTAGGAACCTTGAAAGGCATCACCGCCTCAATAAAAGTGGAAGATGCAGCAATTCCCAATTTTTTTAAGGCAAGACCGGTGCCATACGCAATACAACCAGCAGTCGAGGCAGAGCTGGAGAATTTGGAAAAAGCAGGCGTATTATCCAAAATAGATTGGAGCGAATGGACAACACCCATCGTTCCAATCATGAAAAAAGCATTGAATAAAGATAAATCTGAAGAACAGAGAAAAATTCGCATCTGTGGTGACTTCAAGGTGACTGTAAACCCGGTCCTTCACACAGTACAGTATCCTCTTCCGAGGATAGAAGATATTTTCGCTTCACTATCCGGAGGGAAACGTTTCACCAAAATTGACTTGGCACAGGCATATCTACAGATGGAGGTTCAGGAGGCCTCTAAAAAGTATCTCACGATAAACACATACAAAGGCCTGTACCAGTACAATCGACTGGTTTTTGGAGTAGCATCAGCTCCAGCTATCTGGCAAAGAGTTATGGAGCAAGTCCTGCAAGGGATTCCGGGGACTCAATGCTACCTAGACGACATCCTTGTAACAGGAGAAAACGACAACGAGCACTTTGCCAATTTGGAGCAGGTGCTCACTAGGCTGAAAGAACGGGGCCTACGAGCGAATTGCCCCAAGTGCGAATTTTTCCAAAATCAGATATCATATTGTGGCCACATAATTAATAATGAAGGGTTGCATAAGTCACCTGAAAAAATTGAAGCGGTTATAAAAGCCCCAGCACCTGAAAATGTTTCACAATTAAGGTCGTTCCTGGGATTAATAAATTACTATCATAAATTTTTACCGAACTTATCAACTCTTCTACACCCTCTTAATGAACTTCTACAAACAGGATTGATTTGGAAATGGAACGAAGACTGTAAACGTGCCTTCCATAAATGCAAAGACATAATCACATCCAAAGAAGTTTTGGCTCATTACAACCCATCACTGCCAATCAGACTGGCGTGCGATGCATCCCCTTACGGCATAAGAGCAGTATTATCCCATAAATTCCCTGATGGCTCAGAACGGCCGATAGCTTTTGCGTCACGCTCATTAAACTCAGCTGAGCGTAACTATGCCCAAATCGACAGGGAGGCACTCAGCCTGGTATGGGGAGTGAAGAAATTCAACCATTACCTACACGGACAAAAATTTACCTTCTTGACTGACCATCAACCCCTCATCTCCATATTCAACCCTAAAAAAGGTGTTCCCATTATGACAGCGCAAAGGCTACAGAGGCGGTCCCTTTTTCTAGGGGCACACCAATACAACATAGAATACAAAGGGTCAAAGCAGCATGGGAATGCTGACGGTTTAGCGCGCCTACCGTTGCCAACGGTAGAAGAGGCACCTACAGTAGACCCAGTAGAGATGTTCCACTCTACCATAGTGGAATGTCTACCAGTGACAAATTCTGCCATTGAAAGGGAGACGAGAAATGACCCGACTCTCTCATGGGTCTACGATTTAACAGTGAAGGGATGGCCAGCACATGGCGAACCACTGTTGCCAGCATTCTCGCAAAGAAGAGAACAGCTGTCAGTGTGCTGAGGAACCTGGTTGTGTGGATCCAGAGTGGTGATTCCACCCAAACTCCAGGATAAAGTGCTAAAGGAGCTTCACGAGGGGCATCTGGGTGGAGTGAAAATGAAGAACCTAGCTAGGGCGTTTGTATGGTGGCCAGGTATCGATGGAGACATCGAAGAAATGACCAAGAGCTGCCTAGGATGCCAGAAGGTCCAAAACGCTCCACCACAGGCCCCTCTACATCCATGGGAGTGGCCCTCATCTCCCTGGCAAAGGGTGCACATCGACTTTGCTGGTCCATTTATGGACTCAATGTTCTTAATCGCGGTTGATGCACACTCCAAGTGGCCGGAGGTAATAAAGATGTCCTCCACCACCACGGAAAAAACCATCACAGTATTAAGGACCATATTTGCCAGGAATGGGCTGCCGGAACAGATATGTTCTGATAATGGACCGCAATTTGTGTCCGAAGAATTCAGAAAGTTCTTAAAAAACAATGGGGTTAAGCACTACACGTCCGCCCCATACCATCCCGCCACCAATGGATTGGCTGAAAGGTTTGTCCAGACCTTCAAGGCGGCCATAAAGGCCATGGGTAATGAAGACATAAAACTTCAGCACAAGGTGGATAACTTCTTATTCGCATACAGGAATGCAACACATATGGTTACCAACCAAACTCCCGCCATGATGTTCTTCAATAGAAACCTAAGATGCCAGCTGGATTTGGTCAAGCCCAACATCAGAAGGGACGTGGAGAACCGGCAGTTTCAAGGCATGAATGAAAGGCCAACTAGAACCTTCCAGATAGGTCAACAAGTTTTGGCCCGGGACTACCGTACCGAGAAATGGCAGCCTGGAACTATCTGCACATGATTAGGACCACTGATGTATACCGTGGACATCGGAGAAAGCATAATAAGGCGCCATGCTGACCAAATCATAAAGTCATCCGAAAAGGGACAACCTACACCACAACTCTATACATCTAACGATGAAGTAGAGATACCCATATCTACCTCCGATCCGGTGATACTGGAACCCGATGAACCCGACACTGGCATTCAAGCTGAATCAGCCTTGCCAGAAGAACCTACTACACCACCAGAAACTACTACATCACCGAGGCGTTATCCGGACCGAGTCAGGAAGCCTCCTGAGAGACTAACTTATAATTAATTAATTACAGCAATGTATATTATTTTGCTTATAACATGTAATTAATAATTACTTAAAATATGATGTACTGGTTAGCTAAAAGGGGAGGAATTGTGGTGTATGTGCCTTTAAGAGCCCCAGGTGTGCTGTAATGCCGGTAATTGCCACTCGGCCTATATAAGCCTGTATATTGTGTATATCCATTAGAACCCCCCCCAGACTTTGCTTAATAAATACCTATGAACCAACTCCTGTCTTCAGTGTCTTTATCAACACACGGACACTACAACTTCCCCCTTCTATAGTGTCTAAATCCACCACTGCAAAAATTACACTTTTGTATATTTCAGTTTTTTTCTCCTATATGTTCTCTGAAGGAAATTGTGACAAGTTCATGTCCCACTGCACACCCATTATAACTACTTCTTTTTGCATGACATATGTTGAACCATTGGGCGAATTCTAACTCCCGGGAGCTCTGCTGGCAGCATACGTGGACCGAAAGTCTGGGCGGTGCAAAGGGAAGCCGGCTCCATTTTAACAGCCGGATCTCATTTAGATGATGCCGGTGAGCTGCCTGCCCCCAATTCCTCAACGGGGAGGAGGGTCCGGGAGGTTTTCGGGAATGCGGTGCTAGGGAACCCGTGTGGCAATGGCCCAAAGAGTTTTTCTGATGTCTGGAGGAGAAATCCTAATCCTCCTTCCTCCACAAAAATAAGTATTTCACTTACCATGGCTAGGTTTGTATAGAAGATTAAAGGGGTGATATAATTGCAGTCTAAGAAGATTGAAGGATTGATAGGGTAGATAGAGAGAAACTATTTCCTCTGGTGAGGAATCCAGAACAAGGGAGCATAACCTTAAAATTAGAGCTAGGCCATTCAGAGGTGATGTCAGGAAACACTTCTTCACACAAAGGGTAGAGGAAATCTGGAACTCTCTCCCCCAAAAAGATGTTGAGGCTCGGTCAATAGAAAATTTAAAAACTGAGATTGATAGATTTTTGTTAGTTAAGAAAGACTTGCATTTATATAGCGCCTTTCACAACCACCAGACATCTCAAAGCACTTTACAGCCAATGAAGTATTTTTGAAGTGTAGTCACTGTTGTAATGCAGGAAATGCAGTAGCCAATTTGCACACAGCAAGGTCCCACAAATAGCAATGTGATAATGACCAGATAATCTGTTTTTGTGATGTTGGTTGAGGGTTAAATATTGCCCAGGACACCAGCGATAACTTCCCTGTTCTTCTTTGAAATAGTGCCATGGGATCTTTTACGTCCACCGGAGAGAGCAGATGGGGCCTCGGTTTAACGTCTCATCTGGAAGACGGCACCTCCAACAGTGCAGCACTCCCTCAGCACTGCCCTGGAATGTCAGCCTAGCTTTATGTGCTCAAGTCCCTAGAGTGGGACTTGAATCCCACAACCTTCTGACTCAGAGGCAAGTGTGCTAACAACTGAGCAACAGCTGACACTGTTAAGGGTATTGAGGGTTACAGAACCAAAGTGGGTGGATGGAGTTAAGATACAGCTCAGCCATGATCTAATTGAATGACAGAATAGGCTTGAGGGGCTGAATGCCCTACTCCTGTTCCTATATTCCTATGTACCTTGGAGGGCCTCTGCTTCTGGTATGACAGCTTCTACTGAGAGTGTGCACAGCGGATGCTTTATCCAGTAGGCCGTAAAAATGGCTTTGGGGTGTATTCTATGCAGTAGGACCTTAATTAGCATAACTTCATGAGGCTCCAACCTGAGCCAGGCATGTGCAGTGCGGAAAAAGAACGGTAAGTGGACCGCTTTTATTTTAACTCCCATACCGCTTGGTTTCCACCGGGGGTCAGTAATTACAGGCCCCATGATTGGGTTTTCACAGAAAAACAACCTGAATGTGATGCCAAAACACTAATAATAACCCTGAAAACCAATCAAATCAAAATAAATTAAACTTATCCTGTCACCCTGAAGCAGGGGCCGTGGTCATAGGCCTCTAATCAAGGCTGATTTCAGCTGTACATTATTTTCTGAGTTGTCAGCTTTTTTTTGGGTTGTGGTAGCTTTTCAGAAGCTGTTCATCAGCTTTTCCCAGTTTTGTAGGTTGCTATTTTTCTCCAGGCCAGTCCAATGTAGCAGCTCTTAATATAAATACAGGAAACTCTTTTTTATCCGGCACCGACGGGACCGGCGTGGTGCCGGTTTATCAAAAAGTCTGGATTACAGAGAGGTATAGTTAAAAGGTACGAGAGCTCCTTACACAGCAACAAATCCAGGCTTCCCTGTTGCTTAGCAACAGCTGCAGGAACCCCGGCCACAGGCCAAGCATCCCTGTTGCTTAGCAACAAGTGCAGGAACCCCGGTTACACAGCCACAGATCCAGGAACGGCCACCAATATGAAGTAAAACTTACCTGAACCTACTCCTGAATTTTGCCGGTTAACAGAGATTTCCGGTTATTTATGTGCCGGTAAATCGAGAGTTTCCTGTAGTTAGGAAGCTGCAACTTGTCCTGCTATATGTTGCCCATTTAAATGGATAATCTTTATTAGAGTAATAAAGGTGCACTGCCTTACTTGGTCTGTTTACTATGAAAGGGAATCCTAAAGTGAGTCTGTGATTTGACATATTCTTCATTGTTAGTTTTCTGTTACTGTCTCTAATAAAACCGAGATCTGTGATCTCGTGTTGAATTAATATAAATCCTTCTTTGTCATTTGGAAGGTTGACAAGGGACTACAGGAAACTTTTTTTTATCCGGCACGGACGGGACCGACGTGGTGCTGGTTCATCAAAAATTCCGGACAACCGAGCGCTATAATAAAAGATACGGAGCTGAGAGCTCCGTATAAAGCAACAAACCCTGTTGCTTAGCAACAGGTTCAGAACAATGGCCACAATTTGCAAGCGTCTCTGTAGCTTAGCAACAGCTGCAGCCACACCCTTGCACAGCAACAGATGGAGGAAGGCAAGTAATAAAAGTTACCTGAACCTACTCCTGAATTTTGCCGGTTAACCGAGATTTCCGTTTATTTAGGTGCCGGTAAATCGAAAGTTTCCTGTATTGTGATACAATTCATTTTTTGCACCCTCTGAAAACTTGAGCTCATCCCAAACTCTGCTGCCTACATCCTAACTCACACCAAGTCCCATTCACCCATCACCACCGTGCTCATTGACTTACATTGCCTCCTGGGCTGGCAATGCCTCGATTTTAAAATTCTCATCCTTGTTTTCAAATCCTTCCATAGCCTCACCCCCTCCCTATCTCTCTAACCCACTCCTGCTGTGGTATCTTGAGGTGGCCATAGATGGAGACGGACACAGGTTAACTCCGTAACATGGTTTAATCAACACTTGCACATAAAAGCTTCTGCCATGAGGCAGCAAAAACAAAGAGTACAACCAGTACAGACCAGACTTAACTCAGGAGACCAATTGCCACAGCACCACCTGGTGGATCAGGTTACTCATAACCTCCCAGGTTACTACACTCCTCCCCCCTTAAGATTGCCGTATGCAATTCTTAAACAATAACCCTTACTAGGTACTACGTTTTAATTAACCAGTATGCTCTAACCATGGTTAACCCCTGACTAATTTAACAGGTTTGTATAAGTCTTTCTGGTTGCTTGCGAATCCTTTGTGAACGTCTTAATTCCACTTGTGGTGGATTCTCAGATTCACTCGCACTTGAGATTGGAGTAGTCTCTGATGTTGGTTTTACTCTGTCCCACTGTGGCCTGGCAGTACCAGTGTCCACTGGCACCTTATAAGCCGTGCTGGGTCCTGGAACAGCCTCCTCTACTGTCCTTTGTTCCATCTGAGGCAGTTCCCCCTGCTGCCGGCTGAAAAGCTGATCCACATGCCGACAAACCCCTCGACCATCCCCTAGTAACACGGAGTACGACACAGGTCCTGTAATGTCCTGGATTAGTCCTGGTATCCATTTAGGTCCATAGCCGAAGTTCCGGGTATACACAGAGTCCCCTATGGCGAAATGGCGAGCTTTAGTATGTTTGTCATGGTACGCTTTTTGGTTTGTTTGTTTTATCTCAACCTTGCTTTTGAGATCTGGGTGTATCAGGTCTAACATGCACCGCAACTTTCTCCCCATCATCAACTCAGCTGGAGAAAGCCCCGTGGTAGCTTGGGGTGTTATACGATAACTAAACAAGGCTCTATTGAGCTTGGTCTCCAGGGTGTCACCTGAGCTCTTCCTCATGAGCTCCTTAAAAGTCTGCACAGCTCGCTCGGCTAACCCATTTGAGGCTGGGTGATATGGAGCCGAGGTGACATGTGTGATTCCATTCCTTACCATGAATTCTTTGCTCCCTTCACCAACAAAACACTGTGCATTGTCGGATACAATCATTTCTGGAATACCATGCGTGCTGAAGCTGTTCCTGAGACAATCCAGTGTGGCATCAGTCGTTGCAGAGCTCACTGGATAAACGTCGATCCACTTTGAGTGAGCGTCTACCAGCACCAAAAACATTTTACCCATAAAAGGTCCCGCATAGTCTATGTGAATTCTTCTCCAGGGTTTGCTGGGCCACTCCCAGGGATGGAGTGGTGCCCCGGCAGGTGCTTTCCTCTGTTCCTGACATATACTGCATGACTTTACCTTTGACTCAATTTCAGCATCCAAGTTAGGCCACCACAGGTAGCTCCTAGCCAGTCCTTTCATTCTAGTCATTCCTGGGTGCGATTGATGCAACTGTTCCATCAAAGTAGAGCGTCCCCACTCTGGGACTATGATGCGTGCTCCCCATAGCACACATCCATCTTGGACACTGAGCTCGTGTTGTCTCTGTCTGTACGGCGCGAACTCCGGTCCCTCACGGTGATCTGGCCAGCCTTTCAACACATACTCACGGACCCTTGACAGAACGGGGTCCTTGGCTGTCCAGCCCTGGATTTGCGCTGAAGTCATCAGGGGACTGATCTCCTGATCCAGCATCAGGACGTGCTCCTCAGGGGAAGTACTGCGAGGAGATTTTGAGAGGGGCAGGCGGCTGAGAGCATCAGCGTTCCCGTTTTCCTTGCCGGCTCTGTACATGATCACATATTCATAGGCTCTTAGTATTACTGTCCATCTCATTATTCTCTGTGATGCCATTTGAGGCACCGCTTTCATCTCATTCAGTAAGCTAATAAGAGGCTTGTGGTCAGTACTGATTACAAACTTCCTCCCATATATGTACTTATGGAATTTCTTTACTCCAAATATAATGGCTAACCCCTCTTTATCAAGCTGTGAATAGTTCTTTTCCACAGCTGTGAGCGTGCATGAAACAAACCCGATGGGCCTTTCCGCTCCATCTGGCATGCGGTGGGCCAACACTGCCCCCACTCCATAGGGTGATGCGTCGCAGGACATTATCAGCTCCTTCTTCTCGTCGTAATGCACTAACACCCTGCTGGACTGAAGTAGCTCCTTTGACTGCTGAAACGCTTTCGCTTGTTCTGGTCCCCAATGCCATGGCTCCTCCTTTCTCAGCAGTTAGTGCAGGGGTGCCAGCAGCATCGATAAGTTTGGAAGAAACTGGTTATAATAATTCAGGAGCCCTAGATAGGCTTTCAGTTCAGTCACTGAGGTGGGTGCAGGTGCATCCTGCACTGCCCGCACTTTCCCTGGTAATGGATGGAGGCCTGTGGCATCCACCCGATGTCCCAGGAATGTAACTTCCTTCTCCATGAAACTACACTTACTCCATTTCAGGCGTAGCCCCGCCTCTTCCAGCCGCTGTAGCACATTGTCCAGTGTTTTTACGTGATCCTGATCGTCACTTCCTGTTAGCAGAATATCATCTAAGTACACGGCCACCTTTGGAATGCCCTGCAGAATGCCCTCCATAGTCCGTTGGAATATTGCTGGGCTAGAACTGACACCAAATGGTAACCTGGCATACGTGAACAGGCCCTTGTGCGTGTTCACCGTGACAAACTTTTTTGATTCTTCATCTAGCAATATCTGCTGATACGCATGACTCATGTCCAGTTTGCTGAATCTTTCTCCCCCAGCGAACGATGTTAACATGTCCTCCATTCTCGGAATGGGGTACTGTTCCAGTGATGATACTCTGTTCACTGTTAACTTATAGTCACCACACACCCTTACGTTACCGCCGGGCTTCAATACCGGAACTATTGGTGCTGCCCAGTCTGAAAATTTCACTGGTTCTATTACTTTGTCCCTTAGCAGGCGATCTAGTTCCACCTCAACCTTGGTTTTCATTGCAAAAGGTACCGACCTTGGTTTAAAGAAATGAGGCGTGGCATCACTGGCCACATGAATCTTGGCTGTGGCTCCCCTTAAGGTGCCCAGTTCGTCCTTGAACACTAACTCATGCTTCATCAGCACTTCTTGCAGTGCCTCTGTACTGTCCTCCATTTTATTCATTGCCTGCCAGTACACACTCAACTCACTGATCCACCCTCGCCCTAACAGGTTTGGCCCTGACCCTGCTACCACTACCACCGTAAGCTCTTTGGTGACTCCTTTGTGTTCCACTTGTACTTCGGCTGCCCTCAAAATGTCCACCTTCTGTCCTGTGTAGGTTTTGAGACTAATGGGGCATGTACCTAGCTCTGGTACTTTTGCTTCCCCCCATAGCTTGGCGTACTCAGTCTGCGACATTATGGTTACACTACATCCGGTGTCAATCTCAAACTTTACTTGACCTCCGTTTACTATCAAATACTGAGTGAGAGGGGGTACGTTGGGCCTTGAAGTGTCTATACTGTATATAGTGAAAACCTCCTCACTAGACTCACTAGACTCTTTCTCCTCTTGTATGTAATTTGCCCGCTTTGTGTACTTCTCCCTCCCCTCTTTAGCATGCTTTGCCCCTTTAGCACTGCTTCTCTCACTCACTGCCCTTTTACAGACTTTCTTTAAGTGCCCTATTTTTCCACAATTGTGGCACTTTGCCTTTGCAAACCTGCAGTCCTTTGCATAATGGCTCATCCCACCACATCGGTAGCAGTCCCCAACCCCGACTGGTGGACTTTTCGCGCCAGCTTCCATCTTGAAAACAGCTCCTCCCACTGGTTTACTCCATTTCTCCTTGCTCATACTGTTTAAGTCCTTAATGTCCTTGTTAGCTGTCTCCATGGCTTGTGCTTTATTAAGTGCCGTCTCAAACGTTAATCCTTCTTCTGACAGCAACCTTTGCTGTATACTGTCGTCGTTAACTCCGCATACTAGTCTGTCCCTTAACATGACTGTGAGCGTATTTCCAAAATTACAGTCCTGTGCGAACTTCTGAAGCTCCTCCACATACTCAGTAACGCTTTCTTCCGGCCTCCTAATCCTCGAATTGAATTTCCATCTCTGTACTATTTCTCTAGGTTTCGGATTGAAATGATTCTTTAGTAGACTCACCAACTCGTCAAAAGATTTTTCTCCTGGCTGCTCCGGGCTCAGCAGATTCCTCATCCGTGTATAGGTTTGCGCTCCCACACAACTCAGTAAAATGGCCCTTTTCTTTTCAGCACTGTCCACCTCGTTTGCCATAAAGAAATGGCTCAGTATTTCACAATACTCCTCCCAAGACTGTGTCTTGCTGTCAAAAGGTGCCACGGAGCCTACCGTTCCTGCCATCCTTGGAGTCCGGTCACTTCAGCCAAAAAATCAAACTCCGTTTCGACTCCCGCGGCCTAGCCTCGTGCTTTTCCGACTAGTTTGCTAACCAACCCGAGCACCTCTTCCGAATACTCCATAACTATGACTGATCCACCAAAACTTTTCCGTGCTTTATTCTCGTCGCCATATGTGGTATCTTGAGGTGGCCATACATGGAGACGGACACAAGTTAACTCCGTAACATGGTTTAATCAACACTTGCACATAAAAGCTTCTGCCATGAGGCAGCAAAAACAAAGAGTACAACCAGTACAGACCAGACTTGACTCAGGAGACCAATTGCCACAGCACTACCTGGTGGATCAGGTTACTCATAACCTCCCAGGTTACTACACCTACCCTATAACCCTCTGAGATCTCTGCGCTCCTCCAATTCTGGCCTCTTGCACATCCCCGAATTTCTTCACCGACCGTGCCTTCAGCTGTCTAGGCCCTAAGCTCTGGAATTTCCTCCTTAAACCTCTCCACCTTTCTACCTTTCTCTCTTCTTATGTGACGCTCCTTTAAACCAACCTCTTTGACCAAGCTTTTGGTGACCTGTCCTAATATATCCTTATCTGGCTCGGTTTCAAATTTTGTTTGATAATTGCTGTGAAGCTCCTTGGGACATTTTTTACTACACTAAAGGCGCTATATAAATGCAAGTTGTTTTATTGTTGTTGAGATGCTTTGATGAAGCTTTTGTGCATCGAATCTCTCTCTCTCTCTCTCTCACCCCCACCACAAACATTCACATGATTGGGTCTCTATATTCCCATTAGAAAGTAATGCTCAGTGTGAGGATCATCCAGTTCCCAACTTTAGTCTGGAAATGCTGAGGTTAAAAAGCACAGCTATGTCTATATTCTATGAATATTGACCACACCTGAGGGCTAATGTAAACTACCAACACTTCTGTAACCTGAAACGTAACTGTTTACCTCATAGACTGAAAACTGCACTTAATTATAAATTGTATTTTCAATCTGTCATTTTTTTGCAGAAAAGACTTGCATTTATATAGCGCCTTTCACAACCTCAGGATGTCCAAAAGTGCTTTACAGTCAATTAAGTACTTTTGAAGTGTAATCACCGTTGTAATGTAGGAAACACAACAGCCAATTTGTGCACAGCAAGGTCCCACAAGCAGCAATGAGATACCTGACCAGATCATTTTTTTTAGGTGTTGACTGATAGATAAATGTTGGCCAGGACACCAGGAGCACTCCACTGCTCTTCTTTGAAGAGAGCGGTGGGATCTTTTCCATGCACCCGAAAGGTGGACCTGAGATGGGGCTTCACTCTATTGCTCAATGTTTAATATTCCTCTTTTTCAAGCAACTGTCTAATCAACATGTTTCAAGTTACTGTACTTTGTGTAACCACAGGGCTAGTCAACTGTTTCGGAACTCCTTTTCAGGCACCTTTGACAGATTCTGGTGCTTAAGGGCCTGAAGCTAGCCACTAGTGCGTGGAGAGAAATTTCTCGTGTACAGGTGGCTTGGCCCCAGCTACTGCAGTCGAAACAAGTGGAAGGAGGGGCTTCTATGGAGGGCCGCAATTTACAAACAGCTACAACGTATAAAAATCGAAAGCACAGCTCTTTTTTTCTGAAAGCCCCTAATTGATCTCGTGTTGGTTTTCCAACATGCTCATATTGAGTACCGCAATACAACTTCACTCTGCCACAGAAGGGCCCCGTTTTCCTAGCAAAAGGATCAAATTCTTTATCTAGATCCAACAGGTTTTTCTTTGAAATAACGGGCCATTGAAAGGAAATGGCTACAAGCCTATTTTCTGCTGTTACCTGTTGAACCGCTTCCAGGAAATCTTAAATAATAAATAAAGTCTAGAGTGCCAAGTGGAAGTAGTTCATATGGCTCCCCACATGGAAGAGGTCCATTTGGTTCTGGAGTATTTTCTATACTTGGGTTAAAAAATTTGCTCCATTAGAAATACATCTATACTACTATTCCGTATAATTTTTAAACAACGTTTGCTTGGGGAACATTCCCAATGGACTGCAAAATTTATAAATTTCTTGGAAAACTATATTTATGGCAATTTTGCTTTCAACTAGGTACTGGTGATCTCTCTAGGTTCTCACCTAATGTGGTTTTAGAATGACATATATGGTAGGAAATTACCATTGCTTCCTTTTATTCCCTTGTGCATGAATTGGAGGTGGAATGCAGTTTCTACTATGTGGATGCCAAAATAGCTGGAACAATGCTGCTAGAATTGTATTCATTTGAAAAGTCAAAAAGTTGTGCTTTGCAGGATCATTAATGCAAAGGCGGATTCAGAGCTGGAGGTAGAGGGGAGATTTGGGGCTGAGTGGGGAATTATGCGCGCAAAACCGGAAGTAAAGTTAACAGGTCGGATTCTTCAATTTCAGCTTAATTGAATCATTAAATTTTTCCTCCAGGAAAGCAAAGAGAGGGCATGAAAAAATATTGGTGAGTAAAATCAAGGAAAACCCAAAGATGTTTTATAAATACATAAAGAGCAAGAGAATAACTAAGGAAAGAGTAGGGCCTATTAGAGACCAAAAAGGTAACCTATGTGGAGGCGGAAGACGTGGGTATGGTTTGTAATTAATACTTTGCGTCTGTCTTCACAGAAGAGAGGGACAATGCAGTCATTGTAGTTAGATGGCATGATTAAGAATTTTGCAGATGATAAAAAAATTGGCCGTGTGGTTGATAGTGAAGAAGATAGCTGTAGACTGCAGGAAGATATCAATGAACTGGTCAGGAGGGTAGAAAAGTGACAAATGGAATTCAATCTGGACGAGTATGAGGTAATGCATTTGGGGAGGGCTAACAAGGCAAGGGAATACACAATAAATGGTGGGATACTGAGAAATGTAGAAGAACAGAGGGATCTTGGAGTGCATATCCATAGATCCCTGAAGGTAGCAGGACAGGTAGATAAGATGATTAAGAAGGCATACAGGGTACTTTCCTTTATTAGCCGAGGCATAGAATATAAGAGCAGGGAGGTTATGCTAGAATTGTATGAAACACTAGTTAGGCCACAGCTAGAATACTGCCTACAGTTCTGGTCACCACATTATAGGAAAGATGTGATTGCACTAGAGAGGGTACAGAGGAGATTTACGAGGATGTTACTAGGACAGGAGAATTTTAGCTATGAGGAAAGATTGGATAGGCTTGGGTTGTTTTCTTTGGAACAGAGGAGGCTGAGGGGAGACTTAATTGAGGTGTATAAAATTATGAGGGGCCTAAATAGAGTGGATAGGAAGGACCTATTTCCCTTAGGAGTGAAGTCAATAACCATGGGCCATAGATTTAAAGTAATTGGTAGAAGGATTAAAGGGGAGTTGAGGACAACTTTTTTCACCCAGAGGGTAATGGGGGTCTGGAACTCACTGCCTGAAAGGGTGGTAGAGACAGAAACCCTCATCTCATTAAAAAGTACTTGGATATGCATTTGAAGTGCTGTAAACTGCAAGGCTACGGACCAAGAACTGGAATATGGGATTAGGCTGGACAGCTCTTTTTCGACTGGCACAGACACGATGGGCCGAATGGCCTCCTTCTGTGCTGTAAATTTCTATGATTCTACATCTTCAAGCTGTTCAGCAGGCGTGATCAGCAGGCGTGATGCGCACCTGCATGACATGCTCTGAAGTTCACTATTTAAAGGGCCAATGCAGAAATGGAATTTGGAGGAGCCAGGAGGTGTTTCAGATGGATTCACATAGAGCAAGAGCAGCACCCAGATTCGATGATGCTTCCCTTGAATTACTGCTGGGTGAATCCGGTGTTCCCACATTCAATTTCGCAAAAGGGTCCTTTCAGTAAGCGAAGGACCCTTATTTACATACTTCAATGACTGCCACCCGGGGCAACTAAAAGTCACCTGAACCAATATGGTGGCCGATGAACTTCTGTGGAAGATCGGGGGCAGGCTACTGCCGCCCGACATTCATCCCCGCTGCACTCATTTAGCGCCCAGTAATTGGGCGCAACATGGGCCAATTTCTCCACCATAGATTACAAAAGCAAGGAAGTCGTGTTGAACTTTTACAAGACTTTAATTAGGCAGTGTGCAAATGGGATTTCTGCCTCACTTCCCGTGAAGTTACAGTGGAGGAGCGTGAGCAGCTCCGAGGAAATTTCAAACCATGGGTTCACTCACTAGCGTGTTACCAGGGATGAGGGATTATTGTTATGAAGAGAGATTTGAAATGTCAGGGCTTTATTTCGCTAGAGCTGAAAAAGTTAAGGGGTGATCTGATAGACATCTTCAAGGTTATAAAAGGTTGTGACAGGGTAAATAGCAATTGATTGCTTCCACTGGTAAATGAGCCAGTAATAAGAAGGCACAAATGTAAGATAATCACAATAAGCATTAACTCATTATACTGTGGAATTCTCTGCCACAAACCATGTTGAAACAGAGACCACGAATTATTTTACAAGGGTATTAGAATATTGCTTGCAAAAGAGGAATATTAAAGGGTATGTAGAGTGAGCAGGAGAGTGAGTTTAGACAAGATGGCTCACATGGAAACAAATACCAGCACAGACTCGATGGGTCAAATGGCCTGTTTCTATGCTGTAAAATTCCATGAGTCATTGAATCTATTCTAGATGTCAGGAATGTCCTTATTCAAGATTTCTATACAAGTACAGAGTTGGGTGTATTTTACATAACATGAAATATCTTAAAATAATTTTGTTCATATCTTCGGGTTATCCTAGGGCTTGCCATAATTTTCCAATCTTCCCTAGATGTGGGGGAGGTGCCTGAGGATTGGAAAGTGGCAAATGTGACACCATTGTTCAAGAAAGGGTGTAAGGACAATCCTAGTAACTACAGGCCGGTCAGTTTAACATCAATGGTGGGTAAAGATTTAGAAACAATAATCAAGGAAAAAATTAACGGGCACTTGGAGAGGTTTAAGCTAATTAAGGAGAACCAACATGGATTTGTAAAAGGCAGATCATGTTTGACTAATCTAATTGAATTTTTTGATGAAGTAACAGAGAGGATTGATGAAGGGAATGCAATGGATGTTGTCGACATGGATTTTCAGAAGGCGGTTGACAAAGTATCACATAGAAGGCTGGTTAACAACATTGAAGCTCATGGAATAGGTGGGTCAGTGGCAGCTTGGATAAGGAATTGGCTTAAGGACAGAAAACAGTGAGTTGTGGTATATGGCTGTTTTTCAGACTGGAGGATGGTAGACAGTTGTGTTCCCCAAGGGTCAGTGCTGGGGCCACTGCTTTGTTTGATATATATAAATGACCTGGATATTGGAATACAGAGTAGAATTTCTAAATTTGCTGATGTCACCAAACTTGGGGGTGTGGCAAACAGAATCTATTATAAAGGATGCAATAACTGGGCACTTAGAAACTAATAGTAAGATTGGGCAGAGTCAACATGGATTTATGAAAGGGAAATCCTGTTTGACAAACCTATTGGAGTTCTTTGAGGATGTAACTAGTGGAGTAGACAAAGGGGAACCGGTAGATCTGGTATATCTGGATTTTCAGAAGGTCTTCGATAAGGTCCCACACAAGAGGTTGGTGAACAAAATTAGGGCACATGGAATTGGGGGTAATATACTAGCATGGATTGAGAATTGGCTAAAAGACAGAAAACAAAGAGTAGGGATAAACGGGTCTTTTTCAGGATGGCAGGCTGTGACTAGTGGGGAACCGCAAGGATCGTTGCTTGGGCCCCAGCTATTCACAATCTATATCAATGATTTGGATGAGGGGACTAAATGTAACATTTCCAAATTTGCTGATGACACAAAGCTAGGTGGCAGTGGCAGTTGTGAAGAGGGTGTGAAGAGGCTTCAAGAGGATCTCGACAGGCTCAGTGAGTGGGTGAGAACATGGCAGATGGGATATAATGTGGATAAATGTGAAGTTATCCACTTTGGTAGAAAAAACAGAAAGGCAGAATATTTCCTAAATGGTGAAAGATTGGGGAATGCAGATGCTCAAAGGGACCTGGGTGTCCTTGTACATGAGTCACTGAAAGTGAATGTGCAGGTGCAGCAAGCCATTAGGAAGGCAAATGGTATGCTGGCCTTCATTACAAGAGGATTTGAGTACAGGAGTAAAGAAGTCCTACTCCAATTATATAGGGCCTTGGTGAGACCACACCTGGAGTACTGTGTACAATGTTGGTCTCCTTACCTAAGGAAGGATATACTTGCCATAGAGGGAGTGCAACAAAGGTTCACGAGATTGATTCCTGGGATGGCGGGACTGTCGTATGAGAAGAGATTGAGTAAACTAGGCCTGTATTCTCTTGAATTCGGAAGAATGAGAGGGGATCTCATTGAAGCATACAAAATTATTACAGGGCTTGATAGGATGGATGCTGGGAAAATGTTTCCCTTGGCTGGGGAGTCTAGAACCAGGGGCCACAGCCTCAAGATAAAGGGTAGGCCATTCAGGACTGAGATGAGAAGAAATTTCTTCACACAGAGGGTGGTGAATCTTTGGAATTCTCTACCCCAGAGGGCTGTGGAGGCTCAGTCATTGGGTATATTTAAAACAGAAGTCGATAGATTTCTGACTAGTAAGGGCATCAAGGGATATGGCGATAGGGCCGGTGAATGGAGTTGAGGCAGAAGATCAGCCATGATCTCATTGAATGGCGGAGCAGGCTCGAAGGGCCGAATGGCCTACTCCTGCTCCTATTTCTTATGTTCTTATGTGATGATGATACCAATAGATTGCAACAGGACATAGAAAAGCTAGCAGAATGGGCAGACAAGTAGCAGATGGAATTTAATACAGAGAAATGTGAGGTGATGCATTTTGGCAGAAGGAACAGGGAGAGGCAATATATACTTAATGGCACAGTTTTAAAAAGTGTGCAGGGATAGAGGGACCTGGGAGGTAATGTGCATAGGTCCCTGAAGGTGGCAGGACATATTGAGAGAGTGGTTAACAAAGCATATGGGATCTTGGGCTTCATAAATAGAGGTATTGAGTACAAAAGTAGAGAAGTTATGCTGAACCTTTATAAAGCACTGGTTAGGTCACAACTGGAGTATTGCGTCCAGTTCTGGTCACCACACTTTAGGAAGGTGTGAAGGCCCTTGAGAGGGTGCAGAGGAGATTTACCAGAATGGTTCTGGGGATGGGGGATCTTAGCTACAAGGACAGGTTGGAGAAGCTGGATTTATTTTCATTAGAGCAAAGGAGGTTGAAGGGTGATTTGATAGATGTGTACAAGATTATGACGGGTTTGGATAGGCTAGACGGGGAAAGGCTGCTCCCACTAGTTGATGGTACAAGGACTAAGGGACACAGATTTAAGGTTTTGGGCAAGAGATACAAGGGGAATGCGAGGAAAAAAAAATTACACAGCGAGTGGCGATGACCTGGAATTCGCTGCCGACGGAAGTGGTGGAAGCAGAGACACTCAATGTTTTCAAGGGGAGACTGGATAGGCACTTGAGGGAAATAAACTTGCAGGGCTATGGGGATAGAGCGGGGGAATGGGACTGACTGGCTTGCTCAACAGAGAGCAGGCACAGACTCGATGGGCCGAATGGCCTCCTTCTGTGCCGTTATGACTCTATGGGGGAGAAATTCGGTTGGTTGCGCCACCGATTAACGTCTAAAGAGGCCGAGAAGTGGGGCGCTAGCCAATTTCCGGGCGGGCGCAGGGAGCCTAGCACCTCGCCCCATATTGAGCATGCATCTAGCGCCGGCGCAAACTCTTAGCGTCCGCTCGCGGGCGCAGGCTGATCATGACGTCATTTCAGTGTGCAACGCCTTTTTGGCGCTCCGGACCAGAAATTGAGTGGCGCCCGCCTCCGTTCCGCCTGCCGCTAATAGTGACAGCTCACTGGAACGTTCCCCAGGCACTGTCGGGCTAGGGGGGGCGCTCTTTAAAAGGGACTGCACTGTTATCAAAGCGTCAGCCATTTTGAGAGCGCAACTTGTTGGTTGCTTTCAGAGAGTTGCAGAGCTGCAGTGGGAGAGCCTTATTGCCATTCAGCCAGCGGTGCCAGAGGACCGTCAGCCCTGTGAACATTACCTTGCTGCTGGTGAGACATTACAACCTTTACCTTGTTCGCTCTTATTATGGGGGCTGCTCTGGAGGGGAACGTCCTGCTGGTCGACCATGCTGAGAGGGCACAGAGACGGAGGGAGAGAGGGCCAGGAGTGGCCAGACGGGGGAGGGCCAACATACGTCGCCACTGCAGACCTTACGCGGCGAGGGTTTTCAGGCAGCAGTTCTCCTACCACAACATGTCGGAGGAGCAGTGTGTCAGAAGGCTGCGATTCCACAAGGAGGTGGTGACTGAGCTGTGCCACCTGCTTCAGGATGATTTGCAGCCAAAGATACGGTGCAGGACCTCTCTGTCGGTGGCTGTAAAGGTTACTGTAGCCCTGAATTTCTTTGCCAGCGGCTCATTTCAGGCAGCAACTGGGGACATTGCTAACATTTCCCAGTTTGCGGTGCATTGCTGCATCCGCCAAGTTACAGATACCCTATTTAAGAGGAGGCGGCAATTCATCTCGTTCCCTTTGACACCGGAGAAGTAGCAGGAGCGCGCACAGGGCTTCGCGGCAATAGCTGACTTCCCCATGGTGCAGGGCGCCATTGACTGTACGCACGTGGCTTTGCGCGCGCCTGTACATAATCCTGAGGAGTTCCGCAACTGCAAGGGGTTCCACTCCCTCAATGTACAGCTGGTCTGTGACCACCGGCAGCTGATCCTCGCGGTCAACGCACAGTACCCTGGCAGCAGCCACGACGCTTTCATCCTGCGACAGACCTCAGTGGCAGACCTTTTCGAGGCCCCGGCTCACCCACGAGGCTGGCTTCTCAGAGACAAGGGCTATCCTCTCTGCCCATGGCTCATGACCTCGCTCCGCTCGCCCAGCACCCCGGCAGAGGAGCAGTACAACGCCAGCCATCAGACGACGCGGAACATTGTGGAGCACACAATCGGTGTGCTCAAGCAGCGGTTCCGCTGTCTCGACCATTCGGGGGGCGCCCTGCAGTACTCGCCGGAGCGAGTCGCCCACGTTGTCGTTGTCTGCTGCATGCTCCACAACCTCGCCATCCAATGCACCCAGCCAATGCCAGCCGACCTTGCAGGACCAGCAGAGGAGGAGGAGGCGGAGGAGGAGGCGGAGGAGGAGGAGGAGAAGGAGGAGGAGGAGGAAGACGGGAGGGCTCCAGAAACTGGAAGGGCCGTCCGTCAGAGGCTCATAAGGGGTCGGTTCTAGGTCCCTCTGACGGAATGCTTGGTGTCATTGGGAGAGAACCATCCGGGTCACCCAAAGCCTATGAAGGCCAGGATGATTGCAAATAGTATAGATGGCCATTGTAAATAAAACCTTTTCTTTATTTTCAAAAATGTGCTTCCTTCCAACATGACAAAGCAATGGCAACCGAAAGCATAACTAACGAAATAACACATAACTGACTCGCAAACCCGCCAGACTACCCAAAACATAACTAACATTCACAGCAGGTGTATACGGCCTTGAATTCAAAAAATAAGATGTCTCAACAGCTCCCTCTACTCTTTACCCCTTGATGGTGATCTACTTCTCTTACGAGATCAGCCCCTTCCCTCCCTGCAGCTCCTCCGTAATTGGACCCCAGTGGCTGCATCAAGGCTGGGGGACGCCTGCTGAGTGTCCGAAAGCACAGAAGCCCCTGAGGGACGGCGTGGACGACCTCTGGGCTTGGAGGGCCCGGGTGCTGACTGCTCCAACTGTACATGGGTGGAAGCAGTCTGTCCTGCAGGTGGTGGCAGCTGCAGTGGAGATGTCCCAGTGGTGGCATCAGGAATGCTGACATCCTGAGAGCGGGCACCTGCTCCGTGCTCAGCCGACACACTGGCACTCTGACGGGGCAGCACCGCAGCATGCGCCCCAATCGGCTGGTCCACAGATTGACGGCCTGCTGTGGTGCTGCAAGGGCCCTGGGTAATCCTGCCTGATCCATCGAGGGTGGCAGCAGTCGGTGCTCGCGTGGCCTCAATCTGCGTCTGCATGAGGCCAGCGAGTGACTGCGTGGCAGCACTCAGCACTTGCATGGCAGGTGCCTGTGCTTCGGTGAAGCCCTGGACAGTCCTTTCCAGTGCTTCGCTGAAGGCCGGGACAATCCTTTCCACTGCTTCGGTGAAGCCCTGGACAGTCCTTTTCAGTGCTGCCCCAAAGTCCTGCGCACTCCTTGGCTGTGCTGCCCCGAAGTCCTGCGCACTCCTTGCCTGTGCTGCCCCGAAGTCTTGGACACTCCTTGCCAGTGTCTCGACGGATTCAGGCATCCTTGCCACTGCAGCCATCAGCTCAGTGTGCCTGATCCGAGCCTGGGCGCTCATTTCAGTGAGGGACCGCACCTCTTCCGCGCTCTGTGCAGCAGTCATCGTGGCCTGACTCGCCCTCCGGGGAGACGGCCCCCGAGCTTCCCTACCCCCCTTGCGTTGCTGCAGCCCGCTGGTTCCTGGAACTGGTTCCTCATCAGTGCCACCACCCCCCCCGCTCCCCTCCAGGGAAGTACTATCCCCAATCTCCAGATGGGCTGGCTCCCCTGAGGCTGGCACAGATGTTCCGGCTTCCTCCTGCTGGTCGCCTCCAGAGTCAGTGGCACTGGCAGCTTGAGGGCCCGTCTCCCGAGCTGGTGATGCAGCATCTGAAAGCAGGGAGGTTGAAGAGTGGCTTTAGCGAAAGGACAGGGTGGCAGCATGATGTGCCAAATAACTGCCAAATCCGTGAAGTTAAAGCTTAAGACTGAAGGCTTTTATTAAGTAAGAATCATGGCAGAGTCAACAGAGTTCATCATCGACCGAGCCCTTGGTAGAACATACCAGAAGAGGGGCGGGGCCAGGGAGGAGCATTAGTGGTTCCCCCCGGTGGAACATTCCAGACATTACAAGTACAACAACAACAACAACAATACAAATACCAGAACACAGAGTTATTTCATCACATTCACCCCCTGCTATAGATTCAGTCTGTCAGGAGGTCTGATAATCCTTTGGGAATGACGTAACTCTTGCTGAGGCTCCTCCTGGAGTACTAACTCCGGTTCATTCGAATTCCCAGAATCATCAGTATTTTCCACACTGAAGGTTTGTGTCTCTGAAGGTCCAATACCACGATTGAAAACTCTACTCTCAGAGTCGAACTCTTTTCGAGCTCCAGCAGGTGCAAGATCTTTAATAGAGACCGTATCCTCTCGCCCATCCGGATATTGAATATACGCATACTGGGGATTAGCATGGAGGAGTTGTACTTCCTCCACCAGTGGATCAGTCTTGTGGCCTCTCACATGTCTGCGTAACAACACAGGGCCCGTGGTCGTCAACCATGTGGGTAACGATACTCCATTAGTAGCTTTTCTTGGAAAACTAAACATCCTTTCATAAGGGGTGGCATTCGTCGCTGTACACAAAAGAGACCTTATGGAATGCAGCACGTCTGGCAGGACATCCTGCCAGCAAGAGGTCGGCAGGCCTCGTGACTTCAGAGACAGTACGATAGCCTTCCACACTGTTGCATTTTCTTTCTCGACCTGCCCATTACCACGAGGGTTATAGCTGGTAGTTCTACTCGTTGCAATCCCCTTCGATAGCAAAAACTGTCGTAATTCTTCGCTCATAAAGGAAGAACCCCTATCACTATGTATATAGTTAGGCATGCCGAACAAGGAAAACAGTTGGCAGAGGCATTTAATTACAACAGCACTAGTCACATCCGGACAGGGGATAACAAAAGGGAACCGAGAGTACTCGTCTATAATATTAAGAAAATAGACATTACGGTCGCTCGATGGAAGGGGACCTTTAAAATCGAGACTCAAACGCTCAAATGGTCGAGTTGCTTTAATAAGATGAGCTGGCTCGGACGGCTTATAGAAGCGGGGTTTGCATTCAGCACAAACATGACAGGTTCTGGTCATTGTCCGGACCTCCTCAATAGAGTAGGGTAGATTGTGGGACTTAATGAAGTGGTTCATTCTGGTAACCCCAGGGTGGCAGAGTGCGTCATGGAGACTTTGAAGCTTATCTGTACCTAGACTAGCACATACTCCTCGTGACAAAGCATCCGATGGCTCATTAAATACTCCAGGCCTGTACTGAATATCATAGTCATATGTTGACAGTTCTATTCGCCATCTTAAAATCTTATCATTTTTGATCTTGCCTCTCTGCTTAGTGTTGAACATAAAGGCTACGGATCGCTGGTCAGTAATGAGCGTAAAACGTTGGCCAGCGAGATAATGTCTCCAATACCTGACTGCTTCGATAATTGCCTGTGCCTCCTTTTCCACTGAAGAATATCGAACTTCTGGTCCTTGCAATGTACGAGAGAAGAAAGCTACTGGTCTACCAGCTTGGTTAAGAGTTGCTGCCAATGCAAAATCAGATGCATCACTTTCCACTTGAAAAGGGATCTTCTCATCCACGGCACATACCACTGCCTTCTCAATGTCCCGTTTGATATTAAGGAAAGCCTCCTGAGCTTCTGCCGATAGCGGAAAAGACGTCGACTTAATAAGAGGTCGGACTTTATCTGAGTAGCTAGCCACCCACTGGGCATAGTACAAGAAGAATCCCAGACACCTTCTTAAAGCTTTTACAGTGTGAGGTAAAGGTAATTCCTTAAGTGGGCGTAATCTTTCAGGGTCTGGCCCAATTACCCCATTCTCCACAACGCAACCAAGAATACACAAATGTGTAGTATTGAAGGTACACTTGTTTTCGTTGTAGGTCAGGTCTTTGCAGTCTCTAGGAACTTCGCGAGATTTTGATCATGCTCCCGTTGGTCACACCCACAGATGGTAATATTGTCCAGGTACGGGAATGTTGCTTCCAACGCGTATTCATCCACCATACGATCCATCTCCCGTTGGAAGACGGATACCCCATTCGTCACTCCAAAGGGCACCCGAAGGAATTGGTACAGGCGCCCATTAGCTTCGAAGGCCGTATAAGGTCGGTCTTCTATTTTGATGGGGAGTTGATGGTAGGCAGACTTTAAATCAATGGTGGAGAACACGCGATACTGAGCTATCTGGTTCACCATCTCAGAAATACGAGGCAAAGGATAGGCGTCTAATTGGGTATACAAGTTTATAGTCTGGCTATAATCGACCACAAGTCTTTTCTTCTCATTAGTTTTAACCACCACCACCTGGGCACGCCACGGGCTACCACTGTGTTCGATGATTCCCTCCCGTTGAAGCCTTTCCACTTCCTCTTTTATAAATATTTTATCTTCTGAACTATACCGTCGACTCTTAGTCGCTATAGGTCTACAATTAGGAGCAAGGTTCGCAAACAAAGAAGGCGGACTTACGTTTAAAGTAGAAAGGCCGCAGACTGTGAGCGGAGGCTGAGATCCACCATACTTAAGGGTAACGCTCTCATGCTGACACTGGAAGTCCAAGCCGAATATTAAGTTCACACACAACTGAGGTAATATGAGGAGTTTAAAGTCCTTATACTCCGTATCCTTAACGATCAATGTGACTTTACAATATCCAGTTAACTCCGAAGTAAGGGATTTGGACGCCATCACAATTTTACTTCGAGTAGGACACACCTTCAATGAACAGGAGTTAACAAGGTTGGGGTGTATAAAACTTTCAGTACTGCCACAGTCTATCAAACACCCAGTAGGACGACCATTAATCTTAATGTTGTCGAAGTCTCGACTCCCGAGTAAGGCTCTTTAAACACAAAGTATCGTTAAAGACAGGCTTTATTTGCTTGCAAGGGAAGGGTTGTGTAGTCAAAGGCTACATCAGACCTCTTCAAAGTAATACAGAATTTGTAACATATTTATACAGTACAGAAACAAAACAGGCTTTCTATGCCACATGACATAGTATTGAATCATACCTGATTACAAAGGCACAGACCTTGCAAATTATTGGAACAACGTATTCCAGGCTTCGTTAGAATAACGAACAGAAATACCTTGAGATAAGATTAATTAATCCTTTATTATGGGATCCTTCTGTTCTCCCACTGTACCAACTGAGCCTGTGGGCCGATGTTTACCTTATCCTGTCCTTGGCTATTTGTTTGGTAAACGAGGCTCCTTGTTAAGCTTGTCACAGATAAGGAGTATGTATGTAGCATTCCTTTTATTGTCTCATCCCCTTGAAACTGATTAGTGAATCATGCTGTCGGCCATTTGAGTTTTTATTCTATGCCTAGGAAGCCATTTTATGTCTAAGTGAGAAACTGTACTTCCACATTCTTCCCTTTTGTCCTTACTAGGACAACATAACTGAAATTAACCTCTTCCTATCGGTCCTCATACTAAATTTAGATTTTAGCCAAGGATACCGATTTCTTTGCCGTTTGAACCATCCCCGGGATATGCCTGTATTGATGGTTGACCTTATCTAAGACCGTCTCTCTTCTGTTTATTCTTAGTGTTTGGGCGTGTTTTCTTGTAGGGGTTTAATTGTGTTTGATTTGATTTCAGGTTTATGTCTTTGTATATTTCTGCAGCTTATGTTAGCCTGCAGTGTTCTAATTTCCCTGCAGCTTATATTAGCCTGCAGTTTCTAATTTCCCTGCAGCTTATATTAGCCTGCAGTTTCTAATTTCCCTGCAGCTTATATTAGCCTGCAGTTCTGGTGCCACTATGCACTTTCTAAGAAGATAGGGAACAGCAGCTTATAGAGGAGGACTAAATCATGGCCCACACAGTTTATACCTAACCTGTGGGGTTCTCCTAAGCACAAGTGCTTCTATGTAAGCCCCCAAAGTACGGACCAAGTGATACACAAGGTCGACGACACTGGCTTGTTGTTGAAAGGAGTCCTCTCTCTTTTTCCTAGCCTGCAGTTCCCGTTTGAGTGGAAAATATGTTTTGCAGAAAGAGGAGAGCATGTGGAGTATATATATGTATATATTTTGCTTATCACACATTCTGCTGTTTCAGATGTATTAAAGGGAATCGATCTTAGGGGAATCGATCTTAGGGGAATTCCCCCCGTGGTGTGAATAGGCACATGGGCACAGACCCAACAACTGGATTTACCAACAGCTTTAGCATATTCGTAAGACATGTACAAAAAAAGTATTCACGTGTAATTCTCGTTTCTTTTGGGATCTTTCTTCATCTCCTTGGCA
This sequence comes from Somniosus microcephalus, assembly GCF_052327205.1. Classification (NCBI taxonomy): domain Eukaryota; kingdom Metazoa; phylum Chordata; class Chondrichthyes; order Squaliformes; family Somniosidae; genus Somniosus; species Somniosus microcephalus. The sequence continues at coordinate 259,361,866 of NC_140991.1, read as the reverse complement.
TATTAGACTCAGTAGTCCGATTAGTATACAAAATATAAGTAACGTCTTCATTGTTAGAGTCTTTCAAAATTCAATTGTCTCTATTCGGTGCCTTCTTGCAGTGGGATGCGTGAATCCAGGAAGATCTTTCCTTGACTTTTACGGCTGTGTTTGTTGTTAGGAGCACTTGATATGGTCCTTCGAAGCGTGGTTGCAGACCGTTCTTCCTTTTAAAAACCTTCACGTAGACGTCATCTCCAGGTTCCAAGTCATGGCACTTTGCCTCTGCTGGACTCATTTGAGCTTCCTTTACCTGTTGGTGAAAGCTGGAAATACATTTAGTTAATGCAATGCAATAGTTTAGCATAGCCTCGTCCATTTTATGAATGTCCATTTGTTTCACCGTAAATGGTGCTGAGAATGGCAGTCTTAGGGGTCGTCCCATAACAATCTCATGTGGAGACAGTCCATTGGTCCTGCTGGTTGTTGCTCGCATTATCATCAATGCTAAGGGTAATAGTTCGACCCATTTAAGTCCAGTTTCACTGCAAAGTTTAGAAATTTTATTCTTCAGCACTCCATTATGTCTTTCCACCAGTCCTGCGGATTGTGGATGATAACTGCAGTGAAAATGCTGGTTAATCTGCAAAGCTTTACATAGTTCTTTTATGATTGCTCCAGTGAAGTGCGATCCTCTGTCACTTGAAAGCTGCATAGGTATTCCAAACCTTGGTATGATTTCTTTTAACAAGCACTTTGCTACTGTTACAGCATCATTCTTTTTACATGGGAAAGCTTCGACCCATCTTGAAAACATATCTATAATTACTAACACATACTTAAATCCTAAACATGGAGGTTATTCAATAAAATCTATTTGTAAATGTACGAAAGGGTCTGATGGATTCGGGTGGGAGGCAGGCTGTACTTTCTCTGTTTTACCTGGATTCATTTCCTGGCATGTGGTGCACCTTTCACTGATTTGTTTTGCAATTGCCGAAATACCTGGTGCATACCATGTTTGATTAATATAGTCTGCCATCCCCCCTTTGCCCGCATGCGTGAACACATGAACGCATCGGGCAATCCATGGAAGTAAAGACTTTGGAGCCACCATGCGACCGTCATGGTGAACCCATACCCCTTCAGGTGTTTTAAAGCAAAAATCCCTTGCCCAACTTAACACTTCGTCCGAGTTAGCCTGTGACTGAAAGGCTAAAACATCATTAATAGAAGGTGGGTCATTATCTGATTTTTGTTGACGCAAAACAAAGGCTGAGACCAGTGGCCCTGTGTCCGACAGAGCGGCTGATTTAGCAGCTCTATCTGACTGCTCGTTACCCAGGGATATCTGATCCTGACTACCTGTATGAGCCTGACATTTAATAACTGAAATCTTAGTGGGGCACACTAGAGCCTTTAAAAGATTATTGATTTGCTCAGCATTCTTAATAGTTGATCCTGAGGAAGTTAGAAATCCCCTTAATTTCCAGATCTGTCCATAATCGTGAGCAACTCCAAAAGCATACCTGGAGTCGGTATAAATGTTAACAGTTTGATCAGTAGCCAATATACAAGCTCTGGTAAGAGCGAAGAGTTCTGCTTGTTGCGCTGAAAATGATTGAGGTAGTGAGAGCGCTTCCACAACTGAATGATCATCTGAAACGGCATACCCAGCCCTAGGTGAGCCTTTATCATCCCTAAAAGCCGATCCATCTACGTAGAATACCAAGTCACTATTAGGAACAGGAGTTTCAGATAGATCTGTTCGGGGCTTGGTAGCTAACTGGGTAACCGTCTCACAGCAGTGCGGGATTCCGTCCTCTTCTGTGGGTAGCAGCGTGGCTGGATTCAAAACTGAACATCTTTGAATTAGGAGATTGGAGTTGGATAACAGTGCAACCTCATATTTGCTGCTACGGGCTGATGTTAGATGCTGAGTGGCGTATTTTGATAACAGAACTTCCACTGAATGTGGTACAAACAAAACGGTTCGGTGATTAAGCGTGATGCCTTGAGCCTGTTGTACAGCGTAATAGGCAGCAGCTAGAATTGGCAGGCATCCAGGCAGGCCGCATGCAACGGGATCCAATTGAGTAACTGTCTTTTATAGTCGTGTCTTTTCCCGTGCCTTCATAAAAGGCAGTGCAATGCAGATTCATGTGCCAGCTGTCTAATTACAAATCCTTCTGGTACTCTGAGACTGTTCTTGAGGCACGGTGTAGTGCTCCTACAATTACCATTAGTTTATGGCTTATTTCTTGGTTTTCATTTGCCCACTGGTAGACAATGGGAGGAGAGCATTCTTGTAAAAGGCACATAGTACATCTATCGGTCGGAACGTGTATCTGCAGTCCCTTTTCTGAACAAATTATTGTTGCCTGCATTTTGCACAACAAGTCTCTCCCTAAAAGGTTCATGGGGGCGTCGTCTGATAACAAAAAAGCATGTTGGCCAGAAAAATTATCTGCTCGTATTTGTAACGGTTGTGACCATGTCAGAGTCTGTGAGACACCAGAAAGTCCTATGCAGGTAACATCCTTGTCAGTGCATGGAATTCCTGTAGCGTATTGTTTTGTCAATAATGAGGTTGTGGCTCCTGTGTCGACAAGAAAAGGAACTTTCTTGCCTTGCATATTTATGGATAGATTTGGCTCATCTCTAGAATTTAGCGATACTAGTGGTAATTGGAGAGTGTGGGTATTGTTCGGGGCCGTTTCTCCGTGTCATGCTGAATAATTTTGCCCTGGGGGTCCGAATTGTCCTTCCATAATCTGACCTCCCCAAGGATCCCCTGTTGTAAAGCCTGCTTGTGGACGAGTGTGAACCTGGGCTTGGGTATTTGTATTTACTGGGGCACCTCCCCAGCCTTGATTTTGCTGTTTGGGGAACGGACAATTGGACTTCCAGTGTCCGATCTGACCACAGTTAAAACACGGAGAGTTTGTGCCTCTTCCGTTCCACTGGCCTCTGCCAGTCCCTCCTCTACTATTTCCTCTAAATCCGCCTCTGTTATACCCTCTATCTCGTCCCCTGTTTTGACCCTGGTAGTAAATAGTAGTCTGGGCGGTCGGGGCTGGAGAAGCTGCTTGCTCCATTAACAAGGAAACTTTACTCTTTTGATCTTTATTCCTTTCCTGTATTCCTTTCAAGATTTGTGTCAATTCAGGAATGGTTTTATGTCTCCAGTCAAGGCAAACTAAAGTCAACGGTTCCTTAAGTTCTGTTCTGAGGCTGTTTACAAGGGCGTTAATTAAAGGGATTTGGTAATTTTCTTTTGTCATACCCGAATGCTGTCCCATAACTGCTTCCATTCTTTCTATATAATCCTCAACGTCTTCATCCTTTTTCTGAGTTGCCTCAATTATCTTATCTAGTGTTGATTATATTTTCCTGACTTACAGCACTGGGGTCGGGTGATTCACCACCCGCTGCGCCTTGTTGTTGCACTTCGTATTCAGGAGGCGGGGCTGGTCTTCTGAACCATCCCTGATCCTCGTCATCACTGGAATGAGTCGTGGGCATGGGAGGATATTCACAGGGAGGAGCGGTAGGCTTCGGGTTTTGTCTTAAAGGCATTAGCGTAACCTTTTCTTGTTTAATCAATTTATTCATTAGATCTCTTATTTTTGTTCTCAATTTTACTAGCTAATATGCTGTGTTCCTTATGTTTTTCTGCTTCCCTTTTCCAATCTGAGAAGGCAGACCAATTTACTGACTTTGCACCCCTTCTCCTTGGGTCTCTGCCTGCTAGGCAGTTTTCTAGACATGTGATTCTATCTAGATTAAATGTACCATCCACGGGGAAAGGGTGTCTGTCTTTCTTGGTCCATCTAGCCCACTTAGGTAAATCATTTATGGATATCTGACCATAGTAGGTAAAGACATAAGAAGCGGGAGTTCCTTTTTCTGGGATCTTGCTCTGTGCAGCTCCCATCTTAGTTTGTTTTGTTTTTTTTAAAAACTAGGCTCTCTTCTTCTAGATCGCAAGTTTCGCCCCTTACCCCCTTACGACTATTACTGACTGTCCAAAGGACCATAAGTGATGAAAAATAACAAGTAATAACAACAGTCAAAGAAATGACAAGTAATGCAGCCGCCCAAACAGGCAAACAGACCAAATATTCAGACATTTATCTTATACTCTAAACTAAACAAATAGTCAATTCTCAGTTTGCGTTGTACGCCACTACAAGCTGAGTCCTTAACATTTAACTTATACTTTATGTGAGAGTCTTCTGTCTTGATGTTGTCAATAATCAACAAACAAAACGGAAAACAATGGTTCATATAAAATCCTTATGCTTTAATGCGAGGGGCTTGAACCCTCGTAGAAGGTATCTCAACGGAGAATAATCCTGGACCTGATAATACAGATCTTAAAAAATTACAGTGACAATTCTCAAATGATACTTTCTGCCGCGGGACTCCGCCCCGGCTCAAGGGACCCACCCTTGATACTGCAGTTTTAACTTGGTACCTTATCTGTCTGGGACTCAGCCCTGTTGACTTTCCTCTTGCCTTCTTTGCCCGATACTTTTTTCTTTAAAGACTTGAGTTGTCAGTATTCTCCTCCTTTCAGTGGTCAACAATAAAAGAAGCAAAAGTTACAGGATTCAACTCAAGTCTGAAGCATGAGTCTTAACTAGATCGCAGTACTCCCGTCGGAAAAAACATACCACACCAACTTAATATCTAATGAGAAATCCTTTTATGTGATAAAACATCACTGTGGCCAGTCAGGATCTGTCATTAGAGATTCACGATGTCCTTGTCCGTGACTTACCGAAAGGCAGCAAGCGATCTCGGCGAAACCTCCAAGTAATACTGTCGAAGTCTCGACTCCCGAGTAAGACTCTTTAAACACAAAGTATCATTAAAGACAGGCTTTATTTGCTTGCAAGGGAAGGGTTGTGTAGTCAAAGGCTACATCAGACCTCTTCAAAGTAATACAGAATTTGTAACATATTTATACAGTACAGAAACAAAACAGGCTTTCTATGCCACATGACATAGTATTGAATCATACCTGATTACAAAGGCACAGACCTTGCAAATTATTGGAACAATGTATTCCAGGCTTCGTTAGAATAACGAACAGAAATACCTTGAGATAAGATTAATTAATCCTTTATTATGGGATCCTTCTGTTCTCCCACTGTACCAACTGAGCCTGTGGGCCGATGTTTACCTTATCCTGTCCTTGGCTATTTGTTTGGTAAACAAGGCTCCTTGTTAAGCTTGTCACAGATAAGGAGTATGTATGTAGCATTCCTTTTATTGTCTCATCCCCTTGAAACTGATTAGTGAATCATGCTGTCGACCATTTGAGTTTTTATTCTATGCCTAGGAAGCCATTTTATGTCTAAGTGAGAAACTGTACTTCCACAATGTCCATCATAGATTTTGACAAGGAACACGGTATGGTCTGGTCAACCGTAGCCGAGGCTAGAGTAAAACGATAGGCGGCAGCAGAGAAGACATCGGGTACAGGATTACCCTTACACACTTTACTAAAATGTCCCCGTTTCTTACATTTAAAACAGGTAGCCTCTCTGGCTGGGCAACTTTGCCTGGGGTGTTTAGATTGGCCACAAAAATAACACTTAGACCCATGGGGCACAGCCGCAACAATAGGATTAAGTGGGGGCTCCATTGGTGTTATGGATGCCTCCATACTCGGAACACACGAGGCTGAGAGAGATGCATGGGCTGATGCATACACTTCTGAATTCTTCTGGGCTACATCTAACGATCGAGCAGCAGCGACGACCGTTTTTAAAACTAACGAGTCGTTCTCGAGGAGTCTCTGTCTAATATAATTAGATCGGAGGCCAGATTGAAAGAATCGCGGATGGCTTCTTCCTGATACACTATGGCAGAGACAGCCTTGTAGTTGCAACCCTTAGCCAAAGCCTTAAGGTCCTGCAGGAAATCGTCCAGAGATTCCTCGGGTAATTGCCTGCGAGTAGACAGGAGATACCTGGCGTATACTTCGTTAACCGACTTAAGGTACTGGGCTTTAAGAGCTGCGAGGGCCTCTTCATATGTAGTAATATCTTCAATTATAGAGTAAGTTTGATGACTTACCAAGTTGGTTAGAAGACCCAACTTGTTAACCGTCGAATCGAACGATGCGATGAAGTGTTCAAAACATCGCAGCCAATGCGTAAATTTCTTCGACGCGTCTGCCGAATGCGGATCGATATCCAGACGCTCTGGTTTCAAAAATCGATCCATCTTCCAAAAGTTGTTACTTAATAAAATTGATGTGCCAAATAACTGCCCGAATCCGTGAAGTTAAAGCTTAAGACTGAAGGCTTTTATTAAGTAAGAATCATGGCAGAGTTAACAGAGTTCATCATCGACCGAGCCCTTGGTAGAACATACCAGAAGAGGGGCGGGGCCAGGGAGGAGCATTAGTGGTTCCCCCCCGGTGGAACATTCCAGACATTACAAGTACAACAACAACAACAACAACAATACAAATACCAGAACACAGAGTTATTTCATCACACAGCAAGGGATGCAAGATTGCTGCAATGCTATGACATGGGTCCAGAGTGAAAAGCATGCTGGTGGGGGGAACAAGTGGAAGGAGGCCGATCAAAAAGGTGATGACCTTACCATCGCTGTGCACAATGGGGTCGGCAGCTCCAGTGGTGACAGGTCCAGTCATCCGGCCTCCAACAATCTGGTGAACTCTCTCCTCGAGGTCCGTGAGGGTCTGGAGGTGAGGAGGTCCTCCTCCGGTCCGAAGCTGCTCTTTGCGGTTCCTGGCCAGCTTGGCCTGCAGGAGAAAGGACGGGAAGTGATGAAACATGATGCCCTGAGCTGTCATCTCATGCCCCCCATGGTGGAATAGCCCTTACATCATGCCTTGAGTTGTCATCTCATGCCCCCCATGGTGGACTAGCCCTTACATCATGCCCTGAGTTGTCATTTCATGCCCCCCATGGTGGACTAGCCCTTACATGATGCCCTGATTTTAATGTGCATGTGTGTTCCCAGAAAGGGCCATGGGTGCTTGCTGACAGATGGCCAATGGGGCATCGCGCACCCTCTGGCCATAAAGTCAGGTGCAGATGGAGGGATGAAGAAGATTGCCGAAACACCACTCACCCTGCCGACACGAGTGAGGTTGTTGAATTTCTTCCTGCATTGCACAGGGCTCCTGGTCACCATGCTGTTGGAGCTGACCTTTTGAGAAACTTCCCTCCAAGCTCTGCGGTATTCCTTCTGATTAGGCCTCCTGCCATTGTTGGGGTACAGCACAGCTCGCCGGCGCTCCACTGCGCCCACCAAAGCATCCAATGCCCCATTGGTAAAGCGCCCCGCTCTCTGCCTCACCCTCTCCATCTTCTCAAAGTTTTTAACGCCACAGAATGCGCAGCGCCGATTTTGAGGCCTACAAGTCGCAGAGTGTGGCTGCTGATCCTTACTGACCCACCCCTTTAAGAGCTGGCCGACACCTGAAAGTCTCGTGGTCATCGATTATTGACAGCACCTGCGCTGCGCCCGCCCGCGCCGATATTGAGTACCACCGCCGAGTTAGCGCCTTAGGAGCCCCGTGTAACGCCTGATTTTGCGCCGCAATCACCTTTAGGGGCGCTGCAACCCAATATCGCGCGAGGTGGCAATAAGTTGCGTCTGGCTATAAAATTTGCGCAGCGCCAATTCTACCGCCCTAAGCGGGGCTATACCCAATTTCTAGGCCTATGACTCTTATATCATTGCAATAGTAGGATGAGTTGCCTTGCAGAGTTCAAAATATTCAGGACCATCATAATTTTCTGAGGTTCACAATAACCTTGAAGATGTGCTTGACAAATTTGGATGCTTGATGCCTGCACGATCTATAAAATTGGTGCCTGGAATTAATTATTAGAATCTTGAATAATTGCAAATCAAATTCCTCTAGCTGCAATCAATGTCAGATTGGACCAACCAGCTCCACTCATCAAGCTCTGTTGAACCCTGCAGTTGCTGGATCCAGCAGGTTTCTGGATACAAAATGTCACACACCACTCCTGCCAATTGCTGCCCATGGCATTGAAGCGGGAATGAAATTCGGTGGAGCATTATGTCAATCACAAAAAAGTGAATGTACATTTTATATGTCGAGCAGTCAGGGAGTGTGTACTTTGCACAAACATTTCACTTTTTAATAAAAAAACACCTTCACCATAAGCACCACCCTTTGCCTGTAGCTATTGCTCTCAAGTTTATAGTTATTCAGGGCACATAGTAAATCATAGAATCATACAGTACAGAAGGAGGCCATTCGGCCTATCGTGCCTGTGCCAGCTCTCTGAAAGAGCTATTCAATTAGCCCCATTCCCCTGCTTTTTCCCCATAGCCCTGCAATTGTTTCCTTTTTAAATAGAGATCCAATTCTCTTTTGAAAGTTACTACAGGTGCACTATCCCTTATCCGAAACCCTTGGGACCAGGGCCTAGAAATTCATTATAGCCACTTTTGGGGCGGTAAAGTCGGGCGGCCGCTAAAGTTTGTGCCCAGCGCAAATTCGAGGCCACTTCTCCGATATTCATTAGCTTCGCCCTAAGAGTTTGCTCGAGCGCTAAAACTGGCGATGCACGCCTCTCTTTAGGCGCTAAGCCGGAGGTGCTGAGCGAGAGCGCCGAGGCCGGGCGCAGCGCAGGTGCGGCCATTTCTTGATTGACAGCAGACACCCTGGCGCCGGCCAGCTCTTAAGGGGGAAGGGTCGACTTGGTCTGCTGCCACGCCCTGGATAGTGGAGCCCTGCAGCTAGGCCTGAACACTGCTGCTGGACCCAAATAGTGCCTGAAACCATGGAGAAGGCCCGTGAACGAGCGCAGCGCTTCTCAGAGCATGATCTGAGGATGCTGGTTGGTGCTGTGGAGAAGAGACGCCATATTTTGTTTCCGGACAATGGCAGGAAGCCGCTGGCCCGCGTCTACCGGAGAGCCTGGAGGAATGTCGCCACCAAGGTGACATCCAACAGCGAGGTCCCCAGGAGCGGTGTCCAATGCCGCAAAAAGCTAAATGACCTCGCCAGGATTGTCAGGGTGAGTACCCTTTCCAGTGTCCTCCTCATCCTTGCATGTGCACCTCACATTATGGGCAAAGGGACCTGAAAGCCCTAATGGCCAGCCCTCATGCAGCAGCTATGGGACACTCATGAACATCAATTGCACATTGTGCACTTAAAACACTGGCCAGGCTATTCGACCATGGGAGGCAGTGCACACAAGATCAGGGCTACACACTGGCCAGGCTATTCGACCATGGGAGGCAGTGCACATAAGATCAGGGCTACACACTGTACTTAGAGGCCGTCCTTTCTCTTGCAGGCCAAGCTGGCCAATAATAAGAGGAGCCGGACTGCGACCGGGGGAGGCGGACCCCAGATCCAGCCGCTCACCGAGCTGCAACATCGCGTGGAGCGCATCATGGGTGCCCGGGTGATTGGCCCCATTGCATCCGGAGATGCCGACCCTGTTCTGGGCACCAATGGTAAGGACAGCACCTTTTGGACCTCTCTCGTCCCACTTGCGCATCAGATCTACATCCTTTGCCACTGTCCGACCAATGCGCTGAATGCCACCACTCATGCATCCCTCGCTGACGTCCTCTCCTCACTCTAAAGCTACTCTTGTGCCTTCCTGCTTTCAGATGGTGAGGAGGAGGTCCCTGAAGTTGCCAGTGACAGCCCCTCAGAAGAGGAGGAGGAGGAGGAGCAAGAGGAAGGCGGCCCATCAGGGGAACCCTCAGCCGCGGCAACCCATGCCAATGTAGGGGACACGTCTTCCCTGGAGGGGAGCGTGGGGGAAGTGTCGGAGGGGAGGGTAGCTCCTGGGACCAGCGGCCTGCAGAAATGCGGGAGGGGGGTGGAAACTCAGCGGCCTTCTCCCCAGAGCGGGGAAGGGTCGGAGGGGAGTCCAATTGCTGGGCCCAGCGGCGCCCAGCAACGCAGGAAGGGTCGGCCAGCTCGGCGGCCTTCTCCCCAGAGGGAGAGTCCGGCCTCCAGTCCGGAGACGGCCAACGCCGAGGAGATGCGCCGCCTCGAGGACTTGTCCGTGGACTCGGAGCGCCGGCACACGGAGCTCATGGGGGTAGTGGCACAGTTGCCTGAGGCCATCGAGTCCCTGTCTCGGAGTGTGACCGAGTTTGGGGCCTCACAGGCCACCAGTCGGGCGGAATTTGGGGCAGCTCAGGCAGCGAGTGGCCAGGTGATCAGTGGTGCCGTGCAGTCACTGGGTGCTCTGATGCGGTCACTGAACAGGTCAACACGGGCACTCACTGCTGCCACACTCGCTGTGTCAGCCAGGCATCACCAGGGCACCCGGCGCGCTGCAGCAGCACAGCGGTCTGTCCCTCGGCAGATTGGTGCGCATGCTGCAGTGCTGGCCCGGCCGAGTGCCAGTGTCTCAGGCGACAAGCGAGTGCCTGCCATCCGCCAGCTTGCCCCCATTCCTCCAGCTGCCACTGCCACTCCCCCAGTGGAGCTGCCAGGAGCTGCTGCAGCGACTGATGCTGGCCAGCCACAGCTGCAGCATTCACCAGCTGGCCCCTCGACGGCCAGACCTCGTCTAGGCCGACCCCCAAGGGCATCTGCCGTCACGACATGTGCCCCTCAGGAGCCTGCCCCCAGCCTTGCAGCAGCCAATGGCCTCACTTTGAGGAGGAGCAGCAGGGCGTGCAGGGGCCGCCAAAGTTTGCAGAAGGCATCGCCCTCGCGGGCCACTAAGTAGAGGGTGTGTCCAAATGTTGTGTTTTCTGGAATGTGTGTTTTGTGAAGGCCGAGGATGAAGGCCATTTTTGTTTACATCTTTTGTTAATGCTCCCCAGGTTGTGGGAGTGAGTCATGTGTGTGAGTGTTTTTTGGGGGTTTCGTCTGTTTTTGGTTTTCATGTGGGAAGGGCCCTGAGTTTGTACAATAAACCATTTTATTTATTCACATTGTCCATGTTTGATCTTTGAAGTGTTTGTTGCCTTAACCGGCTGACGGCTTGCGGAGCGGCTGCAATCATGTTCTTTCATTGGCACAAGCCATTCCCTGACAGGGGGCCTAGAAGTGACGGTCAATAAGCCGCCGACGGGCGGCCCTTGGACCTTCTGCCTCCCTCCTGGGCTGGTACTCCTCGTCCTCCTCCTCCTCCTGCTCCTCCTCCTGAGGTGGTGGTCCAACGTGAGGTGGCAGTGCCTGAGTCCTGCGGATAGCCAGGTTGTGCAGCATGCAGCAAACGACGGCGAATTGGGAGACTCGCTCCTGCGAATACTGGAGGGCTCCCCCGGAGCGATCCAGACAGCGGAACCGTTGCTTGAGGACGCCGATTGTTTGTTCTATGATGTTCCTAGTCGCTTGATGGCTCTCGTTGTATGCCTCTTCAGCAGGGGTCGTGGGCGCGCGGAGCGGGGTCATGAGCCAGGTACACAAAGGATAGCCTTTGTCCCCGATAAGCCATCCTCTTGGGTGAGGCTGTGCCTGGAACATGTCAGCCACAGTTGTCTGTCGCAGGATAAAGGCATCGTGGCTGCTGCCTGGAAAGCGGGCATTGACAGCTAGGATGCGCTGCCTGTGGTCACACACCAGCTGTACGTTGAGGGAATGGTAGCCCTTCCGGTTGCGGTAATCCTCGGCATGCTCCAGAGGTGCCCGCAAAGCCACATGCGTGCAGTCAATGGCGCCCTGCACCATGGGGTAGCCCGCTATTCTTGCAAATCCCACTGCACGCTGCTGCTGCTTCTCCAGGGTCATGGGGAAGGAGATGAATTGACATCTCCTTCTGAAAAGGGCATTGGTCACCTGGCGGATGCAGCAATGCACGGCGAACTGGGAGATGTTAGCGATGTCCCCAGCAGCGGATTGGAAGGAGCCGGTGGCATAGAAGTTGAGAGCCACCGTCACCTTCACTGCCACCGACAGAGACGTCCTGTGCATCAGCTGTGGACGCAGATCTCTGTGCAGCAGCTGGCAGATGTCTGCAACCACCTCCCTTCTGAATCGCAGCCTCCTAACACACTGCGCGGCAGACATGGTCAGATAGGAGGACTGCTGGCGGTATACCCTGGGTGGGTAAGGCCTCACTTGGCGACGCCTGTTGCCCCCTCTGCGTCTAGCCAGGGCTGCAACTCTCTCACGGCGTCTGTAAGCCCTTCCGGCATAAGGCTGAAACTCAGCGTTGGCACCCAATGCAGCCCCCATTATATGCTGGCAAACACTGAGATCTCAATGAAGGCAAAGTGAATTGCACAGCTCTGGCCTGAGCCAAAAATACCTGTCCTAGTGTTGTGCCAAAGCAGTAAGCTCTCTTCCTTGGTCTCTCTCCAAAAATCCGTTGCAAAAGAGTGAATGCTGCAAAATGGCTACCATTTATAGTGCAGGGTAAATGCCCTTTAATTTGCGCTCCCCGCGGCCCGCCTCGGCTGTGTACCGTTCCACTTCACAGTCGTTAGGGCCGCCTGGCGCACAATGGGGCGGCGCGAGTGAAGTTCCGGTTCCGGGCGCACAAAGGGCGTTGCACGACGAAATGATGTCATGATCTGCGCGCGCAGCAGGGCGCGCGCTAAGACTTTGCGCCGGCGCTAAATGTCTACTGAAGTTGGGGCGAGGCGCAGATCGCGCTGCGCCCGGGCGCTAAGCGCCTAGCGCTCGAGATCTACTCCTCCTAAGGCGCTAACGGCTGGCGCGCCCAACTGAATTTCTAGGCCCAGATGTTTTTCGGAATTCGGAATTTTTCGGATTTCAAAATGGTGTTCAGAATCAGTATGTAACACCCTAGCAGGGGTCTGGGCAGCACCCCGTAAGCAAACACGTTAATATTTCTGCAGCGAACCTTATGAATATTCACACTGAGTTGGATAAATAAAGACTATAAATAGTATTACAGTTTATTTGTATAGTAATAATTTGGTAAATTAAATAGTGGGATAAATACAGACCATAAATACTCTAGTTACGCTCCACGAAAAAACTTTCGGTTTTCAGAGGTTTTCGGTTTTCGGAAGTGTGGATAAGTGATAGTCTACCTGTATTGTATCTGCTTCCACTACCCTTTCAGAAAATCAATTCCAGATCATAACAACTCTGTGAGTAAAACAATTTCTCCTCATCTTCCCCCTGGCTTTTATGCCAATTATTTTAAATCTGTGTCCTTTGGTTACTGACCCTCCTGCTAGTGGAAACAGTTTCTCCCTATCTACTCTAACAAAACTCCTCATAAGAACATAAGAACATCAAAAATAGGAGCATAAGAACATAAGAACATAAGAAATAGGAGCAGGAGTAGGCCAATCGGCCCCTCAAGCCTGCTCCGCCATTCAATAAGATCATGGCTGATCTGATCCTAACCGCCAATCCACTATCACAGAACCATCTCCTGAATCTAACAGAATTAGACACACGCAATAGGAGCAGGATCAGGCTACACGGCCCCTGGGCCCGCTCCGCTACCCACAGGGCCATGACCGATCCGAACCTAGACTCATGTCCAAATTCCTGCCCGCTCCCCGTAACCCTTAATTCCCTTTACTTCTAGGAAACTGTCTATTTCTGTTTTAAATTTATGTAATGATGTAGCTTCTACAGCTTTTTGGGGCAGCATATTCCATGGACCTACCACCCTCTGAGTGAAGTAGTTCCTCCTCATCTCAGTTTTGAAAGAGCAGCCCCTTATTCTAAGACTATGGCCTAGAAATTCAGTTGCTTGCGCCACCAGTTTGCGCCCAAAGAGGCCACTCAGAGGCTTTAGCGCCACTGGCCGCAACCACCGCGATATTTAGCGGGGCGCTAATGGCGGCGTTAGCCTGTAGCGCTGCGCCGCCACCGATGATGTCATAGGTGTGCGCAACGCCCCGCCCGCCATATTAGGTCGCGGCCGCCTCTTCCGCGCCGGCCGCAAATAGCGACTGGTACACAGGGGCCTACCTGTGGCGGTAGTGGCGCGAGTTAAGGTGGAGGTGCGGCCGGCCGCTTTTTCGGCGGCCGCCTGCCCGCACCTCCGTCCCCGGCCTGCTACACCCTCCCCCCCCGCGGCATTGCCGGCTGTTTCCCGAGAGCCCGGCACTTCTCCTTGGTGCCGGGCTCATTTGCCGGCACTCGCGAGCGGGGATCGCGCTGTTGCAGGCACCTCCCCCTTAACAGTGGGAGGAAGGCCTGCAGTACCGCAGCGTGCCGTGCCGCAGCGGGTGGCGCTGCGGCACTTTGCGCGCCGATATTCAGTTTCAGCGCCCCAAGTGGGGCGCGGGAAGCCTTGTATAGCGGCCGGCTTCCGTTTGGGGCGCTGAAACTGAATATCCCGATGGCGCAAGTGGCTCCGCGCGCAGCGGTAATTCCGACGCCCAGGCGAGCTGGGCGCCCCAAAGTGAATTTTTAGCCCTATGCCCCCTAGTTCTAGTTTCACCCATCATCGGGAACATCTTCCCCGCATCCACCCGATCCAACCCCTTCACAATCTTATATGTTTCAATAAGATCGCCTCTCATTCTTCTGAACTCCAATGAGTAGAGTCCCAATCTACTCAACCTCTCCTCATATGTCCATCCCCTCATCCCCGGGATTAACCGAGTGAACCTTCTTTGTACTGACTCGAGAGCAAGTATGTCCTTTCTTAAGTATGGACACCAAAACTGTAAGCAGTATTCCAGGTGCGGTCTCACCAACACCTTGTACAACTGAAGCAATACCTCCCTATTTTTATATTCTATCCCCCTAGCAATGAAAGCCAACATTCCATTGGCCTTCTTAATCACTTGCTGCACCTGCATACTAACCTTTTGAGTTTCGTGCACCAGGACCCCCAGATCCCTTTGTACTTCAGTACTTTCCAGTTTCTTGCCATTAAGATAATAACTTGCTCTACGATTTTTCCTGCCAAAGTGCATAACCTCACACTTTCCAGTATTGCATTCCATCTGCCAAATCTCTGCCCACTTACTTAGCCTGTCTATGTCCCCTTGCAGGTTTTTTATGTCCTCCTCACTCACTACTTTCCCTCCCATCTTAGTATCATCTGCAAACTTTGATATGTTACACTCGGTCCCCTCCTCCAAATCATTAATATAGATTGTAAAGAGTTGGGGACCCAGCACTGACCCCTGCGGAACACCACTAGTTACTGATTGCCAGTCTGAGAATGAACCATTTATCCCAACTCTCTGCCTTCTGTTAGATAGCCAATCCTCTATCCATGCCAGAATATTACCCCCAATCCCGTGATTTTTTATCTTAAGCAATAATCTTTTGTGTGGCACCTTGTCAAATGCCTTTTGGAAGTCTAAATACACTACGTCCACTGGTTCCCCTTTATCCACTTCCTCAAAGAACTCCAGCAAATTTGTCAAACATGACTTCCCCTTCATAAAACCATGCTGACTTTGTCCTATTAAATTGTG
Source organism: Somniosus microcephalus (assembly GCF_052327205.1). Classification (NCBI taxonomy): domain Eukaryota; kingdom Metazoa; phylum Chordata; class Chondrichthyes; order Squaliformes; family Somniosidae; genus Somniosus; species Somniosus microcephalus. The sequence goes on along the minus strand of NC_140991.1, from coordinate 259,346,509 downwards.
ATTATCCAAATGTCCTGTTACTGTTTCCTTAATAATGGACTCCAAAATTTTACCTACCACAGATGTTAGGCTAACCGGTCTATAGTTTCCAGCCTTCTGTCTACTGCCCTTTTTAAATAAGGGTGTTACATTAGCAGTTTTCCAGTCTGCCGGGACCTTTGCTGAGTCCAGGGAGTTTTGGAAAATTATTACCAATGCATCCACAATCCCTACCGCCACTTCCCTCAAGACCCTAGGATGTAAGCCATCAGGTCCAGGTGATTTATCCGCCTTGAGTCCCATGATTTTACCGAGTACCACTTCCTTAGTGATTTTGATCGTGTTTAGCTCCTCCCCCCCATTAGCCCCCTGTTTGTCCAGTGTTGGGATATTCTTAGTGTCTTCTACTGTAAAGACTGATATAAAATATTCATTCAGTGTTTTTGCCATCTCCATATTTCCCACAGGAGTAGGCCATGTGGCCCTTCGAGCTTGCTTCGCCATTCAATAAGAACATGGTTGATCTTCTACCTCAACTCCACCTTCCTGCACTATCCCCATATCCCTTGATTCCCTTAGTATCCAAAAGTCTTTTGATCTCTGTCTTGAATATACTCAACGATTGAGCATCCACAGCCCTCTGGGGTAGAGAATTCCAAAGATTCACAACCCTTTGAGTGAAGAAATTCCTCCTCCTCTCAGTCTTAAATGGCCGACCCCTTTTTCTGAGACAGTGACCCCTAGTTTTAGACTCCCCAACCAGAGGAAACATCCTCCCAGCATCTACCCTGTCGAGCCCTGTAAGAATTTTATGTGTTTCAATGAGCTCACCTCTCATTCTTCTAAATTCTAGGGCGTAGTCTCCTCAGTCTCTCCTCATAGGTCAAACCCCTCATCCCAGGAATCAGTTTGGTGAACCTTCGTTGCACTCCCTCTAAGGCAAGTATATCCTTCCTTAGGTAAGGAGACCAAAACTGTACACAATACTCCAGGTGTGGTCTCACCAAGGCCCTATATTATTGTAGTAAGACATCTTTACTCTTATACTCAAATCATTTTGTAATAAAGGCTAACATACCATTTGCTTTCCTAATTGCTTGCTGTACCTGCATGTTAACTTTCAGTGATTTGTGTACAAGGACACCCAGGTCCCTCTGAACACCAACATTTCCCGATCTCTCACCATTTAAAAAATACTCTGCTTTTCTATTTTTCCTAACAAAGTGGATAACTTCACATTTCTCCACATTATATTCCACCTGTCATGTTCTTGTCCACTCACTTAACCGGTCTATATCCCTTTGCAACCTCTTTACATCCTCCTCACAACTTACATTCCCACCTAGCTTTGTGTCATCGGCAAACTTGGATACATTATACCTGGTTCCCGCATCTGAGTCATTGATGTAGATTGTGAATAGCTGAGGCCCAAGCACTGATCCTTGCGGTACCCCACTAATTACAGCCTGCCAACCTGAAAATGACTCTTTTATTCCTACTCTCTGTTTTCTGTCCGTTAACCAATCCTCAATCCATGCTAGTATATTACTCCCAATTCCATGAGCCCTAATTTTCTGTAAATAATTTTGAACACCTCTGTTAAATCTCGCTAGCTGTGTCAGCTGTGGCTCAGTTGGTAGCACACTCACCTCTGAGTCCAAATGGTTGTGGGTTCAATTCCCACTCCAGGGACTTGAGCACATAAAGCTAGGCTGACACTCCAGTGCAGTGCTGAGAGAGTGCTGTGTTGTCAGAGGTGCCGTCTTTCAGATGAGATGTTAAACCGAGGCCCTGTCTGCTCTTTCAGGTGGATGTAAAAGATCCCATGGCACTATTTTGAAGAAGAGCAGGGGAGTTATCCCTGGTGTCCTGGCCAATAGTTATCCCTCAACCAACATTAGAAAAAAAACCAGATTATCAGGTCATTATCACATTGCTGTTTGTGGGACCAAATTGGCTGCCACGGTTCCTACATTACAACAGTGACTCCACTTCAAAAGTACTTCATTGGCTGTAAAGTGCTTTGAGACTTCCGGTGGTCGTGAAAGGCGCAATATAAATGCAATCTTTCTTTTCTTTCCTTGACCTTCTCTGTTCTAAGGAGAACAATCCCAGCTTCACTAGTCTCTACAGATAAATTGCTGTGTGTAGCCTTAAACCACTGATAGCACTATAGGAAAGATGAAAGGCAGCATTGTGTTGTGCCTTTTGTATGCACACCGCATATAGTTTAGATCACATTTCATGTTCATTCCACACTGCAGAATTGAGCCAAGGCAAATGGTGGTTCTCAGTGATGTAGGTAGCAGGGCTAATTATGGAGTACTGATGGAAGAAATTACATCCTGCCCTCATGCATAAAACATTGAGATAAAGAACAAGACAGGAGAGATGAATATTTAGTGTCACTGCTGCAAAACATGCTGCACGTCCTTCGCAAGTACAAACTTGTGCTCGATTTTAAGTGGATTTGAACAGAATCAAAAATATCTACATCGGCATTGACAAAGCACATGATGTTCCTGGAACAATTGGTTACCTTCTATACCGAGTTATATTATTTCCTAAAAGCATGGATGTGTCTCGCCGTTTACACTGGATCAGGCACAGGCCTTGGAGGAGCAGAACCAACAGGCGACACTTCAACAGTAAGTACATCAGCGGCTTTGTGGGAGTGTCTTTGAGGATGATTAGTGGAACAGCTGTGCATATTTAAGGTTTTTAACACAAGTTCAAAATGTTGCTTTAAAGATACTGCAACAGCAATCAATGGCAGTACAGGAAACTTTCGTTTAACCGGAGGTTAAATGTCCGGAAAGCTCTATCTGCCGGCAAAATTCAGGAGCCGTTTCCTATAAGTTTTTTTACTTCTCGTTGCTTTTTTTTCCCAGTCAGGCTCTGCAAGGTCTAGCTGAAGCTGTTGCTTAGCTACAGAGACGCTTTTAAGCTGCGGCCGACTGTTTTGAAGTAAGCAACAGGGTTTGTTGATTCACACGGAGCTCAAAAGCTCCGTATGTTTTAACATTAGCGCTGGTTTCTACGGCAGTTTTGATAGTACGGCACCAGCTCGGTCCCGTCAGTGCCGGATACCAGAAAGTTTCCTGTAATTTGACTGACCAATTTCCATCCAATTGAAAATTGAACTCATGGTGGTTTGCATACCCTTCACTGCTTTAAAGCCAGTTTTTATATTCCAATATGGGATTAACACAGCAGTAAATATTTGTTGCTATTGAACTAAATCCTACATTGCAACAGTGATGACATTTCAAAAGTACTTCATTGGCTGTGGGACGACTTGAGGTTGTGAACGGCGCTATATAAATGCAAGTCTTTCTTTCTAATCCCCTTTAGCAAGCCACTGCGGGCAGATCCAATTAATGTAGGTACTGATATTTGAAATAGCTTATCTTACCAAGACTGTGTTAAAAGAAGGAACTTGCAGTTATATAGCGCCTTTCATATCCTCAGAATGCCCCAAAATGCTTCACAGTCAATGAAGTACCGTACTTTTGAAGTGTTGTCACTGTTGCATTGTAGGCAAATATGGGGCTGATTTTCCTGACCTTTGCCCCTGGGGACTGGCCTCCCCAGGGACACAAAAATGATCAAAGAGGTGGGTTTTAAGGAAGGTCTTAAAGAAGAAGAGGGAGAGGGAGAGGCAGGGGGGTCAAGGGAGGGCACTCAAGAGCATGAGGTTTTGGGGCAAAGTGTGTGTGTGTGTGGGTGTGGGTGGGGGGGGAGGGTGTGTGTGTGGGGGGTGGGTGGCACAAGAGGCTGGAGTCAGAGGAAGGAGAGTTTGGGGGTCATTGTGGAGCTAAAGAAGGTTTTAGTGATAGGGAAATTTAAACACAAGCAAGACAATTTTAAATTTGAAGCATTGGGGATCTGGGAACCAATGTAGGTCAGTGAAGCCAGGGCTAATTGGTGAGCAGGAGTTGGTGCAGGATAGGATACAGAAGGTCAACCCTGCATAAAACGATTTCTAAGCCATTTATTCATTAAAAGAATAGTTTTGTTAAAAGAGTGTGTTTCATAGTTTTATAAAATGAAATAACATATTCAAAGGACCAATATATATGCCAGCAATGCTTAATTAATATTAATCAACCTCTCAACACTTGGGCAGATAATAGGACACTTTGGCCAGAGGCTAGAGGTGGAAGCAGAAGGTAGGCCGAGGTCAAAGTTAGCATGATCATTAAAGATCGTGCAACAGACAACGCACAATTGAACCACCTAGTGAACACATTGAAAGTAGGACATTTAGAGCAGATTAAGAATGAAGGAAGAATGAGGAGTGATCAGTGGAGTGAGGAAGCTTGGGATGATTACATGAGGAAGTGGAGTTAAGTATCTTAAAACAATGTACACAAATACAAGGACCATTAAGAATAATTAGTTAATCAGGAGCTCCATTGCTTGCCATGGGAATTTTAATCTACCAGAAATTAATTGAGAGGATGATAGTGGAAGTACAAACAAAAATTTACTGACTTTGCATGGTTACGGAATGAGGAAGCAGTTAATGCAGCTGGACTGCAATAGATTGTTTGGCGGCAGAAGTTGGCAGAGAAGTGGTCTACTTTTAAGTGCATAATGCAGGAAATACAAAGTCAGTTTATACCGCTGGGTAAGAAACATATTAGGAATACAGGAAAACATGTGAGCAACAAGGAATAAGGGCAAAAAAGGTTTCCCTCAAATTTTCAGGTTCAGTGGTAGACAGACAGGAATATAAGGATATGGTGAGGACTGTTAAAATGCTGGTTAGATAGGCAAAAATAGAAAATGGCCAGGAATTTTCTTGGAGCTGCTCCGACTCCATTTATGCATGTAACAGAGTTTCCGCAGTACTTCGGATGAAGTTACCGTGGCGGAGTGGGAGTGTCTCTGAGGAATTTCACAGCCAATTAAATTAGGATTGAAAGGAACATAATTTTTTTTAAACTTCTATTTTATCATCCAGTGTAAGTAAGGAGTCAAGGAAGTAGTAGTAGGCCTTTGAAAGATGTCACTGGGAGGCGAGATTGTGCAACTAGGAAACTTTTGATATCTAGAACAATTTCTTTGTATTAGTGTTCATGGAAGAAGCCAGTGACTCTCTTCTGGAGGTGAGGGTTGAGTTTGTGAAAGGGAGGAGGAGTTTTTCAGGAATTACTGATGGGGAAGTAATGGGAACTTTAAAGGATCTTTAGAAAATCATTAGAATTGGGAGTTGTACTAAAGGATTAGAGGGAAGGAAATATAACATCTATCCTTAAAAAGGGATAAAGGTTCTGGATATTATAGTCCAGAGAGCCTGTCATGGGTAAAATATTAGAGGCTATCCTGGAAAAGATTATTGTGAAATTCCTAGGGGTAAAAATTGGGTAGCGCCCCCTTTCCACCTTCACCGGGGGGAAAAGGTTAGCGCCCCCACGGCCGATTTTTCCAGGTAGCTCCCCGAGAGGGAAGCGGAGCGCTACTGGAAGCACCCTGCGTCCCTCTTGGGGCGCTGCGAGCCAATATCGCGGCGCTACATGCCGCAGCACCACGCTCTGCGGCACATCGCGCCACGGTACTGCAGGCCTTCCTCTCCTTCTTAAAGGGGAGGGGCCTGGCGCAGTGCGTCCCAGCGCCCAGCTGGGCCACCAAAGATCGGGAGTGCTGGCAAACGAACCCGGCACTCAAGAGGGCAGTCGGCACCCCGTGGGGGGGCATCACGGGGACAGGGAACAGCAATGGGGCAGATGCTGGGAGGCGGCCAGCTACAAAAATGGCCGCCCGACACCTCCCCTTTAACTAGCGCCGCCCCGGCTGTAGGTAGACCCCCCTGACCCCGGCGGACATAGCATCCGGCGGTAAGTCGGGGGGGCGTCACCCAATATTACAACCGGGGCGTGAGCGGGGCGGCGGTAACGGTTAGCGCTGCCGGTAACCTCCTGCTGAATTTCGCGGGTGGCGTTAGCGGCACTGCGCCCAGGCGCTAGTTGATTTGCGCCCCGTTAGTGCCCTCTTAGTGCAAATCAACCGAATTTAGCCCCCCTAGAAACGTATGAAATTATCAAGTAAAATCAGCATGGTTTTATTGGGAGAAGATGATGCTTGACAAACCAATTAAATTGAGGAGGAATTGGAACTTGTGGATAAAAGAAAAACTGCAGATGTGGTTTATCTAGACTTCAGCAAGGCTTTTGATACAGTGCCACGTGGGAGGTTGGTCCATACGGTAGAAAAGCATGGAATAGGTGGACAGTTCCTGAAGTGATTTGACATAAATAGGACCCCGATTGCCAGTTTCATGGGCGTGGAAGAGAAGAGGCCCGCTAAATGTAACTCTTGAGTTATTTTTGTATGCCGCAGAAGAGCAGTATTGTTCCAGGGCCCACAAAAGTAACCTGGGCCGCTGCCAGCCTGAGACCCCCACCCTCTGGGTTCGCGCTCACCCCCACTCCCCCAAACTTAGCTTGCATGAGGTAGCTCCGGCCCGGTTTCCAGTCTTCAACCTGGCGAGCTGTGGCAGGACACCTGTTTGGAACCCTGCAGTTCATCTGGCGAATTTAAATAGGGCTGGAGCCTCAAAATCATGGGGCCTCTTCGCTGTCAGAATGGGCGGCCGGTCAAATGTCAAAATCTAACCCCAGACTTGATAAATCGCTTAAATAAAACAAAGAATTTGATTTATTGACATAATTGATCTTCCTCTTCAGCACTCAGACATAAGATGTAGGGCGGGGCAGAATAATTTATCATAAATTCAGGCACAAGCTGCTCATTTGATGGATGGAATTTGCAATAAATGCCTTAACTCCGCTCAAGTTCTTATGCCTAGGCATTGAAGAGGAAAATCTGCCCCTTCTCTGCACTTTCTTTTTATTTGTCATTCTCCATCCCATTCTATTCCCAGATCACTGAAAATCACATTGATTTTCACTGTCTCATTTCCTTACACTTTGATCGTATGACACTCATGGAAGAGTGAATTGAACTTGTTGCCACAGTTTCCGGGAGCAATGTGTGCTTAAGGATTGAACCGATTCATCTGGTTTTGGTGATGGTCCCTGGGCTTCATGTAGACTTGTACAAAACCAAAAAGTCCTGCCAAAATAGGGTCCTATTGGTTGGGCTTGCTAACCTTGTGTGGCTTCACACAGACAGCTGATGTCATTTTATTTCTGTTCCTCTGTTGGTCTGTTTTGTCCTCTTGGGGGACAGTGCGGGTGTTTGAGAGGAAAACTTACATTGAATAAATTTCCAAGAAGATGACTCAGACTATGTGATATTTCTCCAGTTCCAGAAAGACCAAAAACATCACTTGTTCTGACTGGGATATATTCCACTGGGATATAGTCAGCCACAACATTCACACAGTGGAGAGGGCTGTCACATTTCTGCTTGTAAATTCAAATAACTTGTCAGTGTGTCAGCTTGGTTGAGTTGGTAGAAGCCTTGCTTCTGAGTCAGAAAGTTGTGAGTTCAAATCCCTCTCCAAGACTTGAGCATGTGGTCTAAGCTGATTCTTCTGTGCAGTACCGTGCGAGTGTTGTGTTGTCTTTCAGATAAGATGTTAAATTAAGGTCCTATCTGCTCTTTCATGTAAACATAGGAAAAGAACATTCTCGCAATGTCCTGCCAACATTTATCCCTCAACCAACACCACCAAAAACTGTTTATTTATCTCATTGTTGTTTGTGGGATCTTGCTGTGGATAAATTGGCGGTTACATTTGCCTACATAACAGAAGTGACTGCACTACAAAACTAGTTAATTGGCTGTTGAGTACTTTGGGATGTTCTGAGGATTTGCTATATTAATAATAAGGGGAGTGAAATTGGTCTTGGGCAGTAAGACAATATGGGTGACAACAGATTGGCAGCCCGTTTTACACACCCCACGATGGAAAAGAAAATTGGGTGGGGTGTAGAACGGCTACCAATTCGTTATCATCCATTTTGTGCTATCGCCCAAGACCAATTTCACACCCCAGTGCTTTCTTTTTTCAACTAAACTCCTGCTGAACCTTCCTGCTGCAGCATGTTCAGCAGCAATTGATTAGAATATTCAGCATTAGTAGTTGGGCAGATTTCAACAATTTCAGACTATAACCTCGGCCCTTAGATTTTGTTTTTTCCCTTTTTTTCTCTCACATTGTAGTTGATGAGTCTGCCTCCGCCATTTACACCTCATCTAGAATCATCTTTTGTTTCTTAACTTGTCCCATTACCATCTCCTTTTGCCTTGCACCATCATCCCTTTTGTCATTTAATCTCTCCTGCCTTCCAGCATATCACAAACCTTTCCTCCCCTCCTCCCCTCCTCCCTGTCCCTGCTACTGCACTTGCTTAAAAATCTCTCTTCTCTAACCTTTTCCAGTTCTGACGAACGGTCCTCGACCCGAAACGTTAACTCTGTTTCTCTCTCCTCAATGCTGCCTGACCTGCTGTGTGTTGCCAGCATTTTCTGTTGTTATTTCAGATTTCCAGCATCCGCAGTATTTTGCTACTGTACATTGGTTCCCTGTCCGGTAACGCCTTAATTTTAAAATTCTCATCTTTGCTTTCAAATCCTTCATGGTCTCGTCCCTCCCTATTTCTGTAACCTCCTCCAAACCTACAACCCTTCAAGCTCCCTGCATTCCCTAAGCTCTTGAATTCCCTCCCTAAACCTCTCTGCTTCTCTACCTCTCTCTCCTCCTTTAAAGTGCTCATTAAAACCTACCTCTTTGACCAAGCTTTTCGTCAACTTTTTTTTATTCATTCATGGGATGTGAGCGTCGCTGGCAAGGCTAGCATTTATTGCCCATCTCTAATTGCCCTTGAGAAGGTGGTGGTGAGCTGCCTTCTTGAACCGCTGCAGTCCGTGTGGTGAAGGTACTCCCACAGTGCTGTTAGGGAGGAGTTCCAGGATTTTGACCCAACGACGATGAAGGAACGGATATTTCCAAATCAGGATAGTGTGTGACTTGGAGGGAGACTTGGTGGTGATGGTGTTCCCATGTGCCTGAAGAGGTCACGGGTTTGGGAGGTGGTGTCAAAGAAGCCTTGGTGAGTTGCTGCAGTGCATCTTGTAGATGGTACGCACTGCAATGACAGTACGGCAGTGGTGGAGGGAGTGAATATTTAAGGTGGTGGATGGAGTGCCAATCAAGTGGGCTGCTTTGTCCTGGATGGTGTCGGGCTTCTTGAGTGTTGTTGAAGCTGCACTCATCCAGGCAAGTGGAGAGTATTCCATCATATACAAACATACGAACATACGAATTAGGAGCAGGAGTAGGCCACTCGCCCCTCGAGCCTGCTCCGCCATTCAATAAGATCATGGCTGATCTGATTACTCCACATTCCCGCCTACCCCCGATAACTTTTCACCCCCTTGCTTACTAAGAATCTATCTATCTCTGCCTTAAAAACATTCAAAGACTCTGCTTCCACCGCTCTCTGAAGAAGAGAGTTCCAAAGACTCACGACCCTCTGTGAGAAAAAATGTCTCCTCATCTCTGTCTTAAATGGGCGACCCCTTATTTTTAAACAGTGACCCCTAGTTCTAGATTCTCCCACAAGAGGAAACATCCTCTCCACATCCACCCTGTCCAGACCCCTCAGGATCTTACATGTTTCAATCAAGTCACCTCTTACTCTTCTAAACTCCAGCGGATACAAGCCTAGCCTGTCCAACCTTTCCTCATAAGACAACCTGCCCATTCCAGGTATTAGTCTAGTAAACCTTCTCTGAACTGCTTCCAACACATTTACATCCTTCCTTAAATAAGGAGACCAATACTGTACACAGTACTCCAGGTGTGGTCTCACCAATGCCCTGTATAACTGAAGCATAACCTCCCTACTTTTGTATTCAATTCCCCTCGCAATAAACGATAACATTCTATTAGCTTTCCTAATTACTTGCTGTACCTGCATAGTAACCTTTTGCGATTCATGCACTAGGACACCCAGATCCCTCTGCATCTCAGGGCTCTGCAATCTCTCACCATTTAGATAATATGCTTATTTTTTATTCTTCCTGCCAAAGTGGACAACTTCACATTTTCCCACATTATACTCCATTTGCCAGATCTTTGCCCACTCACTTAACCTATCTATATCCCTTTGTAGCCTCCTTATGTCCTCTTCATAATTTACTTTCCTACCTATCTTTGTGTCATCAGCAAATTTAGCAACCATACCTTCGGTCCCTTCATCCAAGTCATTTATATAAATTGTAAAAAGTTGAGGCCCCAGCAATGATCCCTATGGGACACCACTCATTACATCTTGCCAATCAGAAAATGACCCATTTATGCCCACTCTCTGTTTCCTGTTAGCTAGCCAATCTTCTATCCATGCCAATACGTTACCCCCTACACCATGAGCTTTTACTTTCTGCAACAACCTTTGATGTGGCACCTTATCAAATGCCTTCTGGAAATCTAAGTACAGTTCATCCACCGGTTCCCCTTTATCCACATTACTTCCTCAAAGAACTCCAATAAATTGGTTAAACATGATTTCCCTTGCACAAAACCATGTTGACTCTGCCTGATTACTTTGAACTTTTCTAAGTGCCCTGCTATAACATCTTTAATAATAGCTTCTAACATCTTCCCTATGACAGATGTTAAGCTAACTGACCTGTAGTTTCCTGCTTTCTGTCTCCCTCCCTTTTTGAATAAAGAGTTACATTTGCTATTTTCCAATCTAATGGAACCTTCCCCAAATCTAGGGAATTTTGGAAAATTAAAACCAACGCATCAACTATCTCACTAGCCACTTCTTTTAAGACCCTAGGATGAAGTCCGTCAGGACCCGGGGACTTGTCAGCCCGCAGCTCCAACAATTTGCTCAGTACCACTTCCCTGGTGATTGTAATTTTCTTGAGCTCCTCCCTCCCTTCCATTTCCTGATTTACAGCTATTTCTGGGATGTTACTTGTATCCTCTATAGTGAAGACTAATGCAAAATACCTGTTCAATTAAACTGCCATCTCTTTATTTTCCATTATTAATTCCCCAGACTCACTTTTTATAGGACCAACGCTCACTTTGTTATCTCTTTTCTTTTTAAAATATCTATAGAAACTCTTACTATCAGTTTTTGTATTTCTAATTAGCTTTCTCTCGTACTCTTAATTTTTCTCTCATTAATCTTTTAGTTATTCTTTGCTGTTTTTTATATTCTGTCCAATCTTCTGACCTGCCCCCCATCTTTGCGCAATTATATGCTTTTTCTTTAAGTTTAATACTCTCTTTAACTTTTTTAGTTAACCACGGATGGTGGGTCCTCCCCTTGGAATTTTTCTTTCTTGTTGGAATGTATATATTCTGTGTATTTTGAAATATCCCCTTAAATGTCTGCCACTGCAACTCTATTGACCTATCCCTTAACCTAATTTGCCAGTTCACTTTAGCTAGCTCATAATTGCCCTTATTTAAGTTTAAAATACTAGTCTTGGACCCACTCTTCTCTCTCTCAAACTGAATGTAAAATTTAATCATATTATGATAGCTGCTACCTAGGGGCGCCTTCACTATGAGGTCATTAATTAATCATATCTCGTTGCACAATACCAGGTCTAGTATAGCCTGCTCTCTGGTTGGCTCCAGAATGTGCTGTTGTAAGAAACTATCCCGAAAACATTCCATGAACTCCTCATCTATGCTACCTTTGCACATCTGATTTTTCCAGTTTATATGCAGATTAAAATCCCCCATGATTATTGCTGTACCCTTCTGACAAGCTCCCATTATTTCTTCCTTTATACTCCATCCTACCATGTGGTTACTGTTAGGGGGCCTGTACACCACTCCCACAAGTGACTTCTTGCCTTTATTATTTCTCATCTCTACCCAAACTGCTTCTACATCCTGGTTTCCTGAACTTAGGTCATCACACTCCTGACTTGTGCCTTGTAGATGGTGGGAAGGCTTTGGGGAGTCAAGAGGTGAGACATTCGCTGCAGAATACCCAGCCTCTGACTGACTCTTGTAGCCACAGTATTTATGTGGCTGGTCCAGTTAAGTTTCTGGCCTGTCCTAATATCTCCTTATGTAGCTCGGTGTCAAATTTTATTTGATGATGCCCCTGTGAAGCACCTTGGGATGTTTTACTACATTAAAGACACTGTATAAATACAAGTTATTGTTGTTGTATCAAAATGGATCATGTTGACGCTCTGCAACAGCAGAGCCTCTTTAGTTTTACTTTGTCATGTGAGGCTTTTTGCTGTCACTACAACAATGCTGATGGAAAAGCAGGGTCAAAGCTCATGCAAATTAGATCATGCATATTTATTGGATGACATAGACTAGTGCTTCACATCACTGAATAAAACAGCAGTTTCCCCACTATGTTACGTGATCGGGCTATTTGAAAAATGAAAGTGTTACATTTTCATCTTTGTGTACACAGCACATAACTAGGGGCAAAACAAAAAGGTGGAGTAAGAGCCCGCACCAAAAAAATGAATTCTCGTTCCAGACTTGTTGGGCTACTCAAATGGTGGACTGGGTGACCTTTACGTTTGGATCGCGGCATGTGATTGATTGTTCCCAAGCCATCCGTGCATGATATCGCCATGGACACGATTCTTTCTGCAATAAATTGAAGGCTCTGTTCCTCTCATTGTGCTCCCCTTCATGTACTCATGAAGGTACAGGTATTCATCATTGTTATAAATAGATTAGACTTGATGCAGCAGGCTTGTAACAATCTATAATTGCTGCCAGTCGTGTGAAACAGGTGCAATTTTAGATATCACAAAGATTGCCTCACATAATCACATCGCAAAATTTCAAAGCTGTAAGATGCACTGTTTTTAAAATTTGTTTTCAGGATGTGGGGGTGGCTGGCAAGGCCGCATTTACTGCCCATTGTTAGTTGCTCTGAGGTGATAGTGGTGGTGGTCCTTCTCCTTGAGCTGCTGCAGGCCTTGTGCTGATGGTACTTCCACAGTAGTGTTAAGTAGGGAGTTCCAGGATATTGACCCAGTGATGATCAAGGAACGATGATATGTGTCCAAGTTGGGATGATGTGTGACTTGGAGGTGATGGTGAAGGACATTGCTGCTCTTGTCCTTTTCAGTGGTAGAGGTCATAGGGGAGGGAGGTGCTGTTGAAGTAACCTTGGTGCGTTGCTACAGTGCATCCTGTAGATAGTACATACTGTCTACATGCACAGTACACCGCTGATGGAGGGAGTGGTTATTGAGCCTGATGACAGGAGTGCCAATCAAACAAACTACTCTGCAATGGATGGTGTTGAGCTCCTTGAATGTTAATGTAGTTACAACCATCTAAGCAGATAGTAATGATTCCATCACCCTCCCGACTTGAGCCTTGTAGATGATGGATAAGTTTTCAGAGGTGAGAATCTAGGTCTGTTTAATCTCACAGAATCACAGAAACCCCACAGTGCAGATAGAGGCCATTTCGGCCCATCGAGCCTGCACCGACACATATCCCACCCAATCCCCGTAACCCCTACACCAACACATATCCCCATTTAATCCCCCTACCACTAAGGGTCAATTTATCATAGCTAATCAACCTAACCCGCACATCTTTGGACTGTGGGAGGAAACCGGAGCACCCGGAGGAAACCCACGCAAACACGGGGAGAATGTGCAAACTCCACACAGACAGTCGCCCGAGGCCGGATTCGAACCCGGGTCCCTGGCGCTGTGAGGCAACAGTGCTAACCACTATGCCACCGTGCTGCCCGGTATTCCTTGAGGTACAGTCCAGAGATGTACTTATTTTAACATGCTATCAAAATATTATAATGGCCCTAAATTTAAAATCCTTCAAGCCAGTTGGTGATGATACAAACAATCACTGGGAGAAAGATCGTCTCCTTGTGCTACATGTAACAAAATCATAAACTCATTCATAAAGCACGGGCTTACCATTTCACTACATATAGTGTACAAAAGAAATCTCCCCCACCCCACCATTGTGTCTGTCCTTGTACAAGAAGTTAGGGCTGAGTAATGGGGCTAAATACAGATAAAGCTGGAAACACACAGCAGGTCAGTCAGCATCTGTGGAGAGAACAAATAGTTGATGTTTCGGGTTTGTACCCTTCTTCAGAACTGAAGTACTAACTGAGAACAGCTGGAAAAACTCAGCAGGCCAAGCAACATCCGTGGAGAGAAATTAGAGTCGACGTTTCGAGTCGAAACCCTTTTGAAAGAGGGTTTCGACCCAAAACGTCGACTCTAATTTCTCTCCACGGATGTTGCTTGGCCTGCTGAGTTTTTCCAGCATTTTCTGTTGTTATTTCGGATTTCCAGCATCTGCAGTATTTTGCTATCGTACTAACTGAGAACTTCTGCATTGAAAGGGAAACTGACTTCCTAGAAGTATGGACTTTTATTTGTGTTTATTTAAAAGTACAGAACGGAGTGATCTAAATCAAACTTGTCCAATGCCTTAATAACAACAGAAAATGCTGGAAAAACTCAGCAGGCCAGGCAACATCCGTGGAGAGAGAAATAGAGTCAACGTTTCAGGTCAAAACCCTTTGTCAAGACTGAAAAAGCACTGGAAATGAAACAAATTAAAAGGCCAGTTTGGAGGCTGGGAGAGAACAAAAGAGAAGTGAAGAGACATTAATGGGGGAAAAATTCGGTTGGTTGCGCCTCCCATTAGCGCCTTAAGAGGGCGCCAAGTGGGGCGCAAAGCAACTAGCGCCCGGGCGCGGCGAAATCTGCGCCTCTCGCGAAATTGACCGGACATTTTGCGGCGGCGCTAAACAATACCGCCCAATCTCCTGCGCTCGCAGATCTTGACGTCGAGTGCGCAACGCCCCGTTAGCGCCCCGGACCGGAAATTGAGTGGTGCCCCCTGCCTTACCGCCTGCCGCTAGCAACGACAGGTTGAGGGGAGCGTTATACTGTCAGAAAGGGACTAGGGGAGCGCTACTTAAAGGCGACCACTTGCTGCCTTTTTTTGTCGGTGACATTTTTGCACCACGCATTCTGAGAGAGAGAGAGAGATTTCTGGAGAGATTCAACGCTGCGTGAAGGAGTTTTGGGTACTGAGCAACACTTTGCAGGTTGATTTTGATTTGATCTTCCTTGCATCAATTTAGAAAAGACTATGGGTCTGGGGGTCCTGGTGCATGAAACACAAAAAGTTAGTATGCAGGTGCAGCAGGTGATCAGGAAGGCCAATGGAATCTTGGCTTTTATTGCAAGGGGGATGGAGTATAAAAACAGGGAAGTCTTGCTGCAGTTATACAGGGTATTGGTGAGGCCACACCTGGAATACTGCGTGCAGTTTTGGTTTCTATATTTAAGAAAAGGTATACTTGCTCTCGAGGCGGTTCAGAGAAGGTTCACTCGGTTGATTCCGGAGATGAGGGGGTTGACGTATGAGGAAAGGTTGAGTAGGTTGGGACTCTACTCATTGGAGTTCAGAAGAATGAGAGGCGATCTTATCGAAACATATAAGATTGTGAGGGGGCTTGATCGGGTGGATGCGGTGAGGATGTTTTCACTGATGGGTGAGACTAGAACTAGGGGGCATAATCTAAGAATAAGGGGCTGCCCTTTCAAGACTGAGATGAGGAGAAACTTCTTTACTCGGAGGGTGGTAAATCTATGGAATTTGCTACCCCAGAGAGCTGCGGAAGCTGCAACATTAAATAAATTTAAAATGGAGATAGACAGTTTCCTAGCAGATAAGGGAATTAGGGGTTACGGGGAGAGGGCAGGGAAGTGGACGTGAGTCTAGATTCGGATCAGCCATGATCCTATTGAATGGCGGAGCAGGCCCGAGGGGCCGTATGGCCTACTCCTGCTCCTACTTCTTATGTTCTTATGTTCTTGTGTTCTTGCACCCTGAGCTCTTTCCCTGGGCCTCTCCATTGTTCTTTCCAGCAGATTTGATGTACAGGTCTCTCCAGGCCGAGATTCAAGGCTGTAATGAGCAGGGTGTGGATGGAGTGCAAGATCGACCCTCCCCTTTAAGAACTGGCCGGCGCCATTGTGTCTGTGTTACATTGCTGGCTGACATCACATGGGCTTCGGCAGCACTCTGAGGTAGCGCCTCACTCCTCGGCGTTAGCGCCTTAAGAGAGGTGTGTAGTGCCTGATTTAGCACTCCAATCACCTCCAGGGGCGATAGAAGCCAAGTTTGCAGTCGGAAGCGATAAGTAGCGCCAGGCGCTAAACTTTGTGCCCGGCTGATAATTGCGCCCCAAATGGGGTGATACCGAATTTCTCCCCCAAAGAGGTATTCAAAATGAGACGAGATGGTGATAGGACTAGTGGAGACAAAAGACGGCTCTAGATTAGGCTCTAGATTGTCCAATGCCTCTTTGTGAAGACGGGGTTCCTTTAAATGCTCTTTACACATGCATGCTTTGGGAACACAACTGATTAAACAAAGACATTGCATTGCACATGGGCAGACTGCCAATTCACCTGAACACATCGACGACTTCACATAATGTAGATAAAAAATCTAAAAGGCAAAACCCCGGTCCCAATACTACGATTTGCATCAACTGAATTGTGCCTCCAATTTAAGATCGTGCAAATAAGATTTTTGTTATACAGTAGGTGTTTTGTTCTTTGTACATTTGAACAAAGAACGTACGTAGCCGAGGGAGCCTTTCAGTCATCTGTTATTAGGCATCGCTTCAAATCACTAATAAGATTCATAGTAGGAAGCGAGTTATCGTAATGGGCTGGAGCATCGTCCATGTAGGTTAACTAATCTACAGCAAGCATTCATCAGCTTCTACAGCCACCTGGAGCTGCATATTCATGAAGCTGCTGTGGGAAAAATGCTGCATATTCAACAGGAAATGAAAAGATAAAACGTTAGCTTCATTGTAAAATAAGTCCACCCATCAGTTAATTGCAAATGCCAGTGTTTGGTAGTTCTCACCTGCTCTTCCTCCCTAACTCTGCTGTTATAGCATGCAGAATGTAATCAAATGCATCTCCAGTGTGCCACATGATGTGCTTAACAACATCAAATAGGAACCGCGAGTGATGAAATGTGTGAGACTACATCAAGACAGATAATCAGCTTCCAGCTGGTCTGAAGTCTATGGAAGATTCATATTACACATTCTTACCAGCAAAAAACATCCAAATCATTTTTGTGGAGTGAAATTTATGAGTTTCGGTTGGAATTTAGCTGCTATTTTTAAAAGAAGCTTAAAAACCATTCGCGTAATTTTTAATTGTAATCTGCATATGAAATTTCTAAGTTTCGGTAGTAGCCATTTCATAGTTTTTTTCCCCGTGTGACTGCCTTTATACAGAACTGCGCAGATGGGGTAGGGAACCGCACACAGACTCTCAGGGAAGAGTGCTTGTATTTTGAATTGTCATCAGGAGCAGGAATCGCATCTGATTTCCCCTCTGCCTCCCCGAATATTCTCTGCAGCCTCCTCATCAAGTTTCTTTGTTGCTCTGCAGCTTTTGTCCTGAGTCTTTGATGTTCCTTTGAAGATTTGTCCCTGATGTTCCTCTACAGCTTACTTCCCAGATCCCATCTGTTCCTCTGCACCTCCTCCCCAAGTCCCCAGCTGAGAAATTGGATCGTGCTTCGGCCATTTTACATTTGGCCTAAGAGTCCAATATGGCAGGAGTGCCCCGCCCATCATATTAGATCGGGCTCCTCCGTAGGCATCCAGAGCGTGTGCCACAACCATTTAGAATACTCAATGGCCCAGAACTTGGTGTCGGGGGCTTGCCGCGCGTGCAAGCCCCCGATGTGCGCTCACCCTGCGCGCCGACATCTGAAACCTGGCCCGCAGTGGATTTCCTTTCAGTGGCCAGGTTCTGATGTCGGCGCGCTGTGCTAACCTGACCCAGCAGCGTAGTTAGTGCGATGTGCCGGCTGGGATCAGGTGAGCACTGTTCAGCCAATCAGGGGAAGGGAAACTTCATTCATAAGTTTGAGAGTAAGAACTGTCAAACTCGTGAGAAGTACTGCACCCCAAAACACTACTTAAACTTTAAATAAAATTTTAAAAAACATCCCAGTCATTAAATTAAATATAAATAAGTTAAAAAAAATAATTTAAACAATAATTTTTTTTTTTGAAAAAAATAAATTTTTAATAAAAAGGGTCTAAAACTAAACTTACCTTATTGTAGATTCTTTAAAATAATAAACCTGTGGAAATTTTTTTTCTAAATTGTACTAAAACACCACTTACCTGTAAAAATAAATACGTGTGCTTTTTACAAGCGTAAAGACCGGAGGCCTTTACACATGCGCAAATCCCCCAAAACAGAGGAAATCCAAGACGCACGCGCTGCCCCCTACAGCGCACGCGCTAGCCTCTTCAACTCTTGGGTGAGAGGAGAGGAAATGCCGGTTTTCAGCGCATGCGCTGTGCATGCTGACAACCGGCATTTCCTCCGGCCAGACGCGTGAGTACCCCTTCCGTACTCACGCGTTTGGGGAGGAATTTCTGCCCCATTATAATATTTAACTAAGCGTTGTACGCTTGTTGTAGGACTATTTTGTGAAATTGGTCTGCCCCAGCACCCAACTCGTCATGTGATCAACGAGCTGGCATCTGTGGTGTCCTATCACCCTGCAGATGAGCTCGGTGATTCACCATGCGAAGACCCCTCCTCTAACCTACCCTCTAAAGTATGTGTGGTGCCAATCTCTGAGGTGGTGCTTGTTATGGCCAGACACTGCATCTTCAGGAAGGCCATCCTTCTCTTTCTGCACAGCACGGGGGCCTTGATATTTTCAGCACCTGAAATGAAAGAGAGGGTCAAATCAAATCAACTTTTATTGTCATTGTTAGTGCACAAGTGCAGTACAACGAAATGTAGGCCTGCGGCTCCCGAGAGTGTACATTTGGATTAAGACATTTAAACATTCAACATACATTTGGCTTGTAGTATATTAACATAAATATGACCATAATAAAGTGCATTGGCAGATGTGCAGGCTTTAGAGTTTATTTGTGGAGTTCAGTAGAATGACAGCCCTGGGAAAGAAGCTGTCCCTAAATCTGATTGTACAGGTGCGAATGCATCTGTAGCGTCTCCCAGATGGTAGGAGAGCGAACAGACTGTGGCTGGGGTGGGTAGGGTCTTTGATGATGGACCATGACCTCCGTAGGCAGCGTTTCTGGTATATGTGCTTTATGGTCGGTAGCTTTTAGTGTGAAGGGCGAGCAGAGAGAGATGAGTGGCTGGCGAAAGCAGCTGCAGTTTGTCATGCAGAGTGTGTAGGATGAGATAGAAGTAAGAAGGGAAAAAGAGACTAAGGTGCGAAGAAACCCTACGTGACTCTCCTCCAGCATTGCCTCTCACCACGGCCATGACTCTCCCCCTGCCTGTGATGGCCAACATGTTTTCTTCTACAGGGGAGAGCGTGTGCAGGTGGGCTCGGCCTCCTGTCTCAAGTTGTGCACAATCTTCGCCTGCAAGAAGGGATTGTGTTTGTGACAGTCTTGTGAGGTGTTCTGAGAATGTGGCTGTCATGGTTGAGCTGGTTGTCTGTTGTGTGCAAAATGTGAAGTGTGGGGAAAGTGAAGGTTGCAATAGTGGTGAGAGTGGGAAGTGCAGAGTGTGATAGGAGTACGAAGAGAAGGAGGTGGAGTGAAGTGTGGTGACGTGATTGTAGGTGAAGGGAAGCCAGGACATGTGTTGCGTTGTGAGTATTGGGGGTGCAGGTGTGAGGACAGAATCACTGATGCGAGAGGTAAAGTTCTTACCTTGACAAATCTGGTCAGGTCATTGAACTTCTTGCAGCATTGCAGCCATGTCCTCCTGACATTGACCTCCTCAGCGACTTCTTCCCATTGTCGGCAGAGGTGTTGCCTGGATGGCTTTCTGGAGGGAATAGGATCTCTTCTCCTCCTGTCCACCGTCTGGACCAAGGCATCCGAAGCGGCATCGGAGAAGCTGGGGGCCTGTTCTACAGATCTTGTTGCCATTTCTGTGTTCACAAGCATTTCTTCCTGTCTGCAGTCACAGTGTACCTTCCCTTTAAGAGATGCTGTCTGTCTTTAAGGGGCATCAGTGAAGTCGAATTTCCTGTTTCACTACTTCCCCCCAAACAGGCGTGCAGCCAATAAACGGCATAGGTAGCGTTGACTGCGTGAGGTGCCAGCTCGAATTCCACGTGGTCCCTGCATCCCTAATATTGCTTTGAAGCTTCCTCCCCGACTATCCAATGTCCATTTAGAACCCCCTCCCCGATTCCTCAGTTTCCCCTTCGGAGTGTTCATCCTGAGTCCATTCTGTCTCTGAGGCTGAACCAGATTGTTCATATACTCGGTGTCCTATTTGACCTGGAGCTGAACTTCTAACTACATATCATCTCCATCACCAAGACCGCCTACTTCCACCTCCATAACATTGCTCGTCTCTGCTCCTGCCTCAGCTCATCTGCTGCTGAAACCCTCATCCCTGCCTTTGTTACCTCGAGACTCGACTATTCCAACGCACTCCTGGCTGGCCTCCCACCCTCCATCCTCCGTAAACTTAGCTCATCCAAAACTCTGCCCGTATCCTAACTCGCACCAAGTCCCATTCACCCATTACCTCTATGCTCTCCGACCTACATTGCAATGCCTCAATTTTAAAATTCTCATCCTTATCTTCAAATCCCTCCATGGCTTCGCCCCTCCCTATCTCTGTAAACTCCTCCAGCCTTAGAACCCCTGAGATCTTTGCACCCCTCTAATTCTGACCTCTTGCGCATCCCCGATTTTCATTGCTTCACCATTGGCGGCCGTGCCTTCAGCTGCCTAGGCCCTAAGCTCTGGAATTCCCTCCCTAAACCTCTACGCCTCTCTATTTCTTATTCTTTAGTCGCTCCTTAAAACCTACCTCTTTAGTAGCTAGCTTTTGCTCACCTGTCCTAAAATCTGTTTATGTGGCTCGGTATCAAGTTTTGTCTGATTACGCGCCTGTGAAGTGCCTTGGGACATTTTTACTACGTTAAAGGCACTACGTAAATGCAAGTTGTTGTTTCTTCCAGTCTCCTCCCTAAGTCCCTGCTGTTTCTCTGTAGGATCCTCCCTAAATCCCCAACGTTCCTTTACAACCTCCTCCAAGACTATCCACTGTCCCTCCACAGTCTCTTCTCTGACCCCTCAGTGTTCCTCTATAGCCACCGCCCCAAATCCCTCGTCTGGCCGCCTCCTCGAGTCCCTGGTGTTCCTCTACAGCCCCCTACCCTGAGTCGCTGCTGTTGTGCTGCGGCTTTTGTTTTCATATCTAGGTGGATTGAAATCATAAGTTAGTAATCACTGTCCTTGTTTGCCCAGGAAAGGATATGACCCAAATGTGGGTAGGAAGGTTTATCTGTTTGAGCAATGCAATGGCAATTATGTTACTTAGCTTCACTTACATTCAAAGTACAACGTCGCTGGTATTCGAATATTATTCAACACCATTTTTAGGTATAGCTGTTAAGTACCAGAGTCCCAATAAGTGTATTTTTCTTTCAGTTTTTCTAACCCGACCATACTCCTTCATCAGGTTAAAGTATATTTTCACAAATTGAAAGCTGAATAATGATGGAAATGAAAAATGCTACCCAAAAGCCTCATTGGATTATAGTTGCGCTTGTCGGTTTGCCATAGCTAACAATTCATAGTGAACTGTTAAGACTCCCCATTATATTGCTTCTTTCATTGGATGTGTGTGCAGGTTTATGAGTAAACTAGCAGAGGAGCCCGGCGTTGCCAGGGCAATTTTGGGGCGCGCGGTGTCCGTGCCCCTGTGTGTCCCCCCTCGCTGTCTCTCTCCCCCTCTCCCTGTGCTGTCCTCTCCCTGCCTCCCTCCCTCCCCTCCCTCTCCCCCTGCCCCCCTCACCTCCCCCTCCCTCCCTTCTCACTGCCTAGCGCCTGAGGCCCGGTGCCGTTCTGATAGCGGCCGTGCGGGGCCTAGCACTTGAGGGGCCGAGACGGTCCTGAGCTGAGGTCCCTCACGGATCGCGCGGCTGATGGGCGGCCGCTGCAGCGGGATTGGGAGCCGTAATGTGGGGGTTCCTGTGGGGATGGAGCTCCCCCGCGGGTGGCGCGGTTGACGGTTGGCCGCTGCCGATGACCCGCCCGCTGCGTGGAAACTCACCTGCCGCTGCCAGAGTCAGAATGTGGGGGTTTCTTTGGCTGGTGGTGTCCCTGTGGGGATGAAAAAAATGGCGGCGAAGTTTAGGGAGACTGGAGCATTAGGTCCCGCCTGTGATGCACCGATTGGTCAAGCATCAGGTGAGTGAACTGCAGGATTCGGCAAGCAGCACGTCACTCAATGCTAATGAGAGGTAGGATTGGTCAAGCGCTAATGAGTGGATGTTTGAGTAATTCTGAACGTTTTTTGTACACTGTCCAAACAATTTTTGTGTGACTAAAAAGTAAATATGCCTACAAGAGTCCCCTAACGATAAGCTTTCTTTTGATATAACATATGTGTAGGTACGCTCTATAACTTTTGATTGTATAGCCGGACAGACAGAGAGACAGAGAGACAGACAGACAGAGAGACAGAGAGACATAGGCCTAGAAATTCGGTTGGTAGCGCCGGCGCTGAGCGCCTAAAGAGACCTAGAATTGGGGCGATACCCTATGTTGGGGCGGTCGCTATGAAGATAGCGACAACTCAGATATTGACTATACATTTAACGTCTGCGCTAAGTGTTTGCGCGCGCCCGCGAGCGCAAGCAGATCATGACGTCATTTCAGTGTGCAACGCCTTTTAGGAGCGCCTGAGCACATATTGGGTGGCGCCCGGAGCCTTAACGCCTAGCGCTATTAGTGACAGTTCGAGGGAGGGCTAGCAGGCCCTTCTCGGAGTAGGGGGGCGCTATTTAAAGGGGACAGCTCTAGTGCAGAATCTTCAGCCACTTGGCCTGCTCATTGCGATCGTTGCTGGAGAGAGTTGGCGAGCTACTGTGGAGCAGAGTTTTGGGAATTTAGCTTTAGAGTACTTGGGACCTTCAAACCTGTCCGAAGCACTTGCAGCACTACACCTAAAAGCCTTTTGACCAACTGGCATCGGAATGGGAGCTGCTTTGGAGGGCGACGGCCTCATGGCCCAACACTGTGAAGGGGCAGAGAGACGGCGGGAGAGAGGGCTGGGATTGGCCAGAAGGAGGAGGGGCAATGGAGGTCGGCCAATCCGACGGGATGCTGCGAGGGTCTTTAGGCAGCAGGTGTCAAGCCTTGACATGTCGGAGGAGCAGTGTTTGCGCAGGCTCCGATTCTGGAGGGACATTGTTACTGATCTGTGCCACCTGCTTGGTCAGGATCTGCAGCCGCGTGAACGGTGCAGAACCTCTCTGTCCGTGATCGCTAAACTGACTGATGGCCTCAATTTTTATGCCAACGGATCCTTTCAGTCAGCCATTGGGGACATTGCGACTATCGCTCAGGTTGCAGTCCACTGTTGCATCCGGCAAGTTACAGATACCCTTTATAGGCGAAGGCGTCAATTCATGACCTTCCCTCTGACCCTGCACAAGGCAGGGTATCGCTTCTATTGCGGACTTCCCCATGGTGCAGGGGGCGACTGACAGCACACATGAGGCTTTGAGGGCGCCATGCCAGCATCCTTAGGACTTCCGCAACCGCAAGGGGTTCCACTCCCTCAACGTGCAGCTGGTCTGTGACCACCGCCAAATCATCATGGCAGTCACCGCGCATTTCCCAGGGTGCAGCCACGATGCCTTTATCCTGCGGTTGACCTCAGTTTGTAACCTTTTTGAGGGGCTGGCTCTAACACGAGGCTGACTTACTGGGGACAAGGGCTATCCTCTCTGCCCATGGCTGATGACAACACACCGTGTGGCCGACACCCCAGCAGAAGAGCTGATCAGCAGCGGCCATCAGGCGACCAGGCACAGTAAACAGCACACTATTGGTGTTCTCAAAAAGCGTTTCCGATGTCTGGAACATTCGGGGGATCCCTGCAGTACTCGCCGCAGCAAGTGGGACACATCGTCGTCGTCTGCTGCATGCTCCACAACTTGGCGAATCGACGCACCCAGCCAATTCCACCTGTCCCTCAACGACCAGCAGAGCAGGCGGAGGAGGAGGAGGATGAGGAGGAAGAGCAGGCGGAGGAGGAGGAGGAGGAAGAGCAGGCGGAGGAGGAGGAGGAGGAGGAGGAAGATGGAAGGGCTCCTGAAAGTGGAAGGGCCATACGTCAGAGGCTCATCAGGACTACTTTCGAGACCCCTGTGGCGGAATGATGAGAGTCTTAACTCCTGCGCACTTTGGATGTTTGACGGCCTCTGAATGCCAGTATCACTGAAAGTAGTCACGTGCACCATGCCACATTGAAACTTCTGTTTATTGTCACAAAAGTCTTTCATTACAGCAAAACAACGTAATGTCAACAGAAACCATAAGTAACAAAATAACTGTGAACTCTTCGGCAAAGCCGCAAAACTCAACAAACCTTCGGCAAATATAACAACAGGTGAGGGTATCCTTGAATTTGGACAAAGAAACGTCTCAGCACCTCCCTCTACAACTGGCCCCTTGAGGGAGAACGACTTCTCTTTCGCGCCCGGCCCCTTCCCTCCCTGCTGCTCCTACGTAATTGGACCCAGTGGCGGGCTCAAGGCTGGGGGACACCTGCTGACTGTGTGGAAGCGCAGAAGCCCCTGAGGGATGGCCTGGCCGACCTCTGGGCTTGGAGGGTGCGGACGCAGGATGCTTGATGTGACCATGGCTGGAAGCAGTGTGCCCTGCAGGTGGTGGCAGCTGCACTGCAGACGTACCAGCGCTGGCATGTGCAATGGTCTCCTGCCGAGAGAGGACACCTGCACCATGGTCGGACGACACACTGGCTATCCGAGGGGAGCGGCTCGGCTCATCCGCCACAATCGCATGCTCCACTGATTCCTGGCCTTGTATGGGACTGGAAGGGCCCGGGGTGATCGTAACTGATGCAGAGAGGGTGGCTGCAGTGAGAGATCGCGTTGCCTCAATCTGGGTGTGGAGGAGCCCAGCAAGTGACTGCGTGGCAACAGTGAGGACCTGTGTGCCAGGTGCCAGTGCTTCGGAGAAGCCCTGGACAGTTCTTCCCATTGCTTCGGACAAGGCAGGTGCCGACCGCTCCACTGCCTCGGACAAGCCCTGGACAGACCTTTCCAAGGATTGTCCGAAGCCCTGAACAGTCCTTTCCATAGCGGCCTCAAAGCCCTGGACAGTCCTCTCCATTGTTGGGCCGAAGCCCTGGATAGTCCTGTCCATTGTTGCCTCGAAGCCCTGGATAGACCTGTCCATTGTTGCCCCGAAGCCCTGGAGAGTCCTGTCCATTGTTGCCCCAAAGCCCTGGAGAGTCCTCTCCATTGTTGCCCCGAAGTCCAACATACTCTTAGCCAATGAATCTATTGACTCAGGCATCTTCTCCACTGCAGCCATCAGCTCCGTGTGTCTGAGCCGGGCCTGTTTGCTCATTTCAGCCAGGCGACGCACCTCATCTGCACTCTGTGCAGCAGTCATCACTACCTGCCTTGCCCTCCGGGGAGACGGTGGCCGAACTTGCCTATCCCCCTTGCGTTGCTGCATGCCGCTTGTTCCGGCAACTGGTTCATCCTCAGAGCCCCCCCCCCTCCCCTCCAGGGGACTACTATCCCCAGTCTGTAGATGTGTCCGCTCCCCGGATTCTGCAACGGCTGGTCCGGATTCCTCCTGCTCCTCGCCTCCGGTGGCACTGGCACTGGCAGCTTCAGTGCGTTGAGCCCGAGTTGGTGCTGATTCATCTGAAAGCAGGGAGGTGGAAGAGTGGCTTTAGCAAAAGGACAGGTTTGCGGAAAGGCATGCCAGATTGCGGCAAGGCTCTGACATGGCAGCACACTGAGGAAGCATGCTGGTGGGGGGACCAAGTGGAAGGCAACAGGTGGAAAAAGGTGAGAGTCTTACCCTCGCTGTCGGAAATGAGGTCGGCAGATACAGTGGTCACAGGACCAGACAGACGTCCTCCAAGAATCTGGTGCACTCTCTCCTCCAGATCCGTGAGAGTGACCACTTGTGGAGGTCCGCCACCGGTTCGACGCTGCTCCTTTCGGATCGTCGCCAGCTTGGACTGCAGGGGAATGAAGGGGAAGTTCTATAACATGATGCCTTGAGAGATCATCTCATGCCCCCCATGGTGCAAGAGCCCTTACATGAGGCCTTGAGAGATCATCTCATGCCCCCCATGGTGCAAGAGCCCTTACATGAGGCCTTGAGAGATCATCTCATGCCCCCCATGGTGCAAGAGCCCTTACATGATGCCTTGAGAGATCATCTCATGCCCCCCATGGTGCAAGAGCCCTTACATGAGGCCTTGAGAGATCATCTCATGCCCCCCATGGTGCAAGAGCCCTTACATGATGCCTTGAGAGATCATCTCATGCCCCCCATGGTGCAAGAGCCCTTACATGAGGCCTTGAGACATCTGTCCATGTGTGTGCCCAGAAAGGGCCATGGGTGCTTGCTGACAGATGGCCATTGGGGTATCATGGCAACAGGGTGCCCGAAGTCAGCTGCAGATGGAGGGAATCAGAAGTTTGCTAAGCCATCACTCACCCTAACGATCCGTGTGAGGTCGTTGAATTTCTTCCTGCACTGAACAGGGGTCCTGGTCGCCATGCTGCTGGAGTTGACCCTCACAGCAACCTCCCTCCAAGATCGTCGGTAAGCCTTCTGATTCGGTCTCTTGCCATTGTCCAGATACAGGACATCTCGACGGCGCTCAACTGCAGCCACCAACTGGTCCAGAGCCTCAGTGCTGAAGCGCTCTGCTCTCTGTCTAACCTTCTCCATGCTCAACAAGTTTCTAACGCCAGAGAAGGGCGAGCGCCGAATCTGAGGCCTACAGGGCGTTGGGTGTTGAAGCTCAGGCTGACTGACCCACCCCTTTAAGAGCCGGCCGGCGCCTGGAAGTCTCGTGGTTTCCCATAATTGAGATCACCTGCGCTGCGCCCGTCCGCGTCGATATTGAGTAGCGCCTGAACTTTTGCGCCTTAGGAGCACCGTGCAACGGCTGAATTAGCGCCTCAATCCCCTTTGGGGGCGATGCAACCCAATATCTCGCCAGGCAACGATAAGTTTCGTCTGGCTATAAACTTTGCGCACCGCCAGTTCTAGCGCCTCAAGCGGGGCTATACCCAATTTCTAGGCCATACTGTTTTATATATATAGATGATGATGATGCTGTGGGCAGTGTAAACCAGAACGATGGGGCACAGCTGCCAGGGTTTGTCACATAACTTCTTGTGAGTGAGCATTTTCAGACTTCCAAACGTGATGAATTTAGTTATTAATCTTTGTTGTTTACCTTTGTGGACTTATGTGGTGAATATGTATATATTTTTAGGTAGGAGGGGGTATTTGTACTTGTATCTATATAGCAGTGAGTGTGTATATATGTATCTATGCATGTGTGGTGTATATAGCTAGGCATGAGTACATAGAGAAAAGGAAGAAAGAAAGAAAGACTTGCATCTATATAGCGCCTTTCATATCCTCGGGATGCCCCAAAGCGCTTTACAGCCAATGAAGTACTTTTGAAGTGTTGTCGCTGTTGTAATGTAGGAAACGTGTGCAGTAGGAGTATGTAGATTTTTAATTGAAGTACTACATGAACAGGCGGTGTATTGGTATGTATGTGTATGTGGTGTGTAAATTTGAATGATGTGTAAAAGCGGTTCACAGCCATGTAGCAATCAGCTGGATACAGTGCATTGGGCACAGTCTCAACAGTACGTAAATCAGGCCTGTTTCCGCAGTTCTTACCTTTGCTCACGATTAAATAGGTAATTTGAATGAAGTAATTATTAGCCCACTGAAACTAGATGCATCTTTTCAGTGGTCAGGGAAGCAGACTCAAACTATAGATTTCTAGAATCTGGAGTACTAAATACTATCTCCTGGTTGAAGCAAGATGAATGAGGGTGACTTTGAAACTGAATTCTCAATTATACACAGGTTAATCCCATAAGGCATTGCATGGAAACCGAGGCCACTTTCCTCTCCAGTTGATCAATAGCTCTCTTGCAGGCTACACTGTTGCCATGGAAACAGGAAGGGGATCACTGGCATTCATCATGAAACAATGTGGCTTGAAATTTCTCCCCTTTATCTTTAAATTTGCTGCACAGCCTTTACAATAAAAGTCTCATCGTTTTGCAGCCCACCAGCTGATATAAAGATTGGATACAAATTGGAGTCTTTCATACTTTAATTGGCAACATTTCATTTGAGTTCGCATTATTAATATTCAAATGTTATATCTTGTAAATGGTAGAATGCAGTTTCTTGGCTTATTACATGTGTGTGCTAGTGTATATGTGAAGGAGTCTGTATGTGTCTATGAAGGAGAATGTATTTGTATGTAGAAGGATATATTTGTATATCAGAGTATTATGTGTAGATACATCTTCATTTGGGTTGCCAACTCTGGTTGGCTGTATTCCTGGAGGCTTCAGCACATGACTTCCTGCCTCCATCCTTTATAGCTGCTTTATTTCACAGCTTTAAACAGTGGATCATGATAGCTGTTAAACAGCTGCTGTGCCTTGTATTTAATACAGCTGTATTTAATTGTGAGAGAAACCTTTTTGATTTTCCTCTGTCCCAATTCAAACTTCAAAGTAAAGAGAAGATTTTATTGGGATCCAGTATCAACGTTTCTTGAGTAAATACTTCTTCACCAGGCAGCTCAAGCTGGAGCTAGAAGAACACTCCATGAAAATCTGATTCACACCAAAGGGGTACTTTTACAAATTTGCATTTCCAGCGGGCAACTTTGCTTATCGGGAGCAAACCTTGGGAGTTTGCACTCTCCAACATTTCCCATCCATTTAGAGAAGGCAAACCCTAATTCTCAATATGTGTTACCCCTAAAAGCCAAGCCTTGCCTCTTGGACGTTGGTCTGAACTAAGCAGAAGGACTTGCATTTATATAGTGCCTTTCATGCGCTTAGGACGTCCCACAGCACTTTATAGCCAATGAAGAATTTTTGAAGTGTAGTCACTGTTGTAATGTATGAAGTTGTAATGTTGTAAAGTAACATTCTATGAAAGTCCTGAGACGTTTTATTGTTTTGTAAGAGAGTCTATCTGCTGCCATTTGACTTTTGCTTAAATTTAATTTTATTTCTTAACAAAACCTGATTCATAGTTTGTAGCCAGAAACATACGGTCTGTCAGAGTAATAATTGTCGGTCACTCAGAGAGATTAGGAGTTTACAGTGTAATCCACATTATTTCCAGTATGTATCTCATTGGTAACAGGTTTAATATTCACCCAACATCTAGCAATCAGAGCATTTCTTCTTCCTATATTGCCAATGGATGAAACTGAATAAGGCTCATTTGAATTTGGGTGATTTTGAATTTTACATTTAAATTTGTGAAAAATTTGAATGAATTTGTTTTATTATTTTTAAAAAATTGTGCCTGAGGGGTTACTTTCACAGTCACAGTAATGGTTCAAACACATAACAAGGTTACCTTATGCTCTTGGCAGAGTAAGTTCCAAAACTGGTACATTTTCAGGTGGCAGGTAGCTCCACACAACATGATGTTCAATGGATGGTGATATAAGGGGACACGTTGGGCTTTGTAACACCACTTTTTTAGGCACTATGTAGCTTCCTAATGCTCGAAAATGGGGTCCAACATGCAGGTACACACTTTCGACGGAAAGTATGCGGGACGCCATCTTGGTAAAGGTGTTTGCGCGCGCACACCTAATGACTGCCGGCAGCCTGCAGAGCAGGCAGATTATGACGTCAATCAGTGTGCAACACTGATTTGATGCCAATGCTCCATTTTCGAACTCTCCACTCCAGCCTATGCCCTGTCTTAACCTTGCACAGCTGAACACGCATTAAACAAAACGAAGAATCTCCCACCAGCTCTATTTAAAGGGATCATGAGCTACTTACAGGTTAGTTTCTGGATTATTTCTTCTAGCTGCTGGTGCAATTGTATGCATTTTACAGCTTTCCTATGCTTGGCTAGAGTTTGAGTTGTCCACAGCGAGTGGTCTGGCTGGTGCTGAAGTACTTTTTTGTTGATTGAAAAGCTTGTGCTGAAACAAGTTGCTTCCAGACAAGGGTGGCCTGGTAGGGCATCCTCTGGGAATTGAGCAGGACTGGGAGAATGAAGAGAGGCCACGCAGAGCAGGACAAGCTGCTAGAAGAGGGAGGAGGAGGAGCAGATGATGGGCTTTCAGCAGGAGGGCATACCTACAGAGGGTTTTTAGGGAGAAATTCTATTACCTCAACTTTAGCAAGGATCAATGCTTGAGATGTCTTCGCTTCACTAAAGAGGTGTAGCCGGTTTCTGCGGTGGCCAATTTCCTATAGGCCCTGCCGCAATTGCCAATTATTGTAAGTGGTTTCGCCCCGCCCATAGCGAGCATGCAAACCCCCTTACTACAGGTTCTGGTTGATAGGGATTACTGAGGACAGATTGGAACATGGACAGCATTTTTGGGCTTACCCGTACAGTGTTTATTAAGGTTGACAAAACCACTCCACTCGCATACAGTACGAGCGGTGTGATCACAACAGTACAGTTTAAAACAGTACAACCCTGACTTGTCCAACAAGCCCCTGCCGTGCTGACTTACCATGGCCTAAAAACACCCTCCCATGAACTAAACTATCACAGGACCCTTCCAATGCTAAACCCCCTCTGATTTGGTAGGAACATACAGGCACCCCCTCACACAGCTAAGTGATCTTGTGGGTGTGCAGGCTTGGCAATGCTCACCTAGATTGCCCTTGATCTTGCTTGCAGCTTCCTCCCATACATCTCGGCTACCTGGTTCCATACCGGCCTTGCGGCATGCGAGTCCCAGTCTGAGTCGAAGTCCGTCTCAGTTGGAAGAGCAAGGCTCAGCTCCTCTTGACGTTCCGCTGTGGGGAGGGCAGGAGAGAGAGGGAGAGAGTATCCAAAATGGCTCTCTGATAGACCCCCCCCCATACACAGACCGCTGTCTGTGGTTTTAATGGACACATGACCTCAGGGAAATGGTTTCCAGGCCTCCACCCAGGTTCGGATGGTTTGGATCTCGTTTTGATCTCCCAGCCGATTTAACTTAATGAGCTCATCTTCTTCAGAAACAATGAGTTGCCAGCCTCGTTATTCATGACTTGGGAGTGGGCCTCTCGGGTCATTGTTCCCAAGGACAGTCCGTTACCATACGAATGCAACCTGGTTACGTGAGTCAGCTTCAGCTTGAGTGTTTTTCCACAGCTTCCCCCACAAACAGCCTGTCCAGTTTTTAATAAGTGTATATGTTTATAATCTAAAAATCCATGGAGTCTGCGCTGACTGCTACAGAGATCATGACTGAAATCTGCCAACTGCTGCAGCCACAACTGCAACCTCAAAGCAGAGCAAGGATCACATTGCCTGCGGCTGTCAAGGTGACTGTGGTGATGAACCTTTATGGGTCTGGCTCCTTCCAGGCTGCTGCTGGAGATATAAGCAACATCTCACAGTTTGCAGTACACTGCTGCATAAGGGATGTCACTGAGACTCTCTATACATGGAGAGACAGCTTCATCTCATTCCCTCTTGCCAGAGACAAGCAGGCGGAGTGAGCATGAGGGTTTGCACGGACTGCAGTCTGCCCCATGGTGCAGGGTGCCATTGACTGTACAGACATTGCTTTGCGGCGCTTCATGTGAACTCAGCCATTTTCATGAACCAAAAGTGATTCCGCTTCCTCAATGTGCAGCTGGCATGTGCTCACAGGAAGTGCATCATGCAGGTGAATGCCCAGTATCCTGACAGTAGCCACGACTTCTTCATTCTGTGGCAGTCCTCTGTGCCCTGTATTTGACCCAGCATGGCAAGTCAAAGGCTGGTTACTGGGGACAAGGGTTATATACACATGATCAACGTTCCCACTAAGCTTGTGCAGCCGCGTGGCCATGCAGCTATCTGGAGGTCCCGCGCAGGCCACTTACCGGCTTTTCTATGGGAGACTTTGTGCATGCGAAATTGTGAATGGGCCACGCAGCCGTTAAAGGGACCACGTACCCAAAAATAAAATTAGGAGGAACATTGCTCATGACATGGTTCATGACTCTGGTCTGGAACCCACTCACATGTGCACAGCAGGCCTACAATAAGAGCCATGCTGCCACAAGGAACATTATAGAGCATAACATCAACATCCTCAGGCTACGCTGCCTGGACTGTTCTGGAGAAGCCCTGTAGTAGTCAGCTGAACGAGTCTCAAGATTTGTGGTTATATGCTGCATGCTACACAACGGTGCCATTATGAGGGAGCAGCACTTGCCAGCATCTATCAGACAAGAAGCTGAGGAGCTGGAGCACGAGGAAGAGGAGGAGGAGGAGGAAGAGGAGCAACAGGAAGAGGAAGGGAGGAGGCAACATAGACAGCCCCTTTCTGCCTGAGCTCTACGTGATCCAATAATTAATGAACGATGCCAGTAACCTCAACCACAACTCCCCATTCACCAACCATCCCACACTCCTTGCCTTTCCTCTACCACTGGGCATCATATTATCCTCTGTCCCACAATGCAAAATAAAAGCCAACACAAAATATACATTCCAATCCAAATTTATAACTTAAATTATGACAATGCATACAAAAATAAACTAATTACCCTTGTGCATTCCCTTAGTGCCTCTTCCGCATGCCTTTGCCTGTCCTAGTGCTCCTGTGAAGTGGCTACAGCATGGCTGGTGGAAGGCAGCTGACTTTCAGTGGGGGAGACTGCAGATGGCCTTGGGAGGGTGACCTTGAGCAGCTCTGGGCCTAGAAGGCCCAGCATCAGACTGCACCATCTTGGCCTGCACTGCAGCAGTCTGAGCTGGCTGGCTAACAGGCCACAGCAAGGACACTGGGGGAGGGGCAGGGGTGGGAGCACGAATGCTGTCATCCTGAGAGAGAAAAACAGGTTTGTGCTCCATGGAGCCAGTGACACTCTCTTGGGTCAGCGCCTCAGCAATCCTAGTAATCTGTTGGAGAACAGATTGCTGGAGTGCTGTGATGCCTTGGAAGCCCCTTTCAACACTGGTATCCAGAGCCATGATGGCAGCAGTCTGAGCTTCCACTGTAGCACTCAGACTTTTGGTGGAAGCTGATTGTGCTGCAATGGAAGCTGAAACATCGGCCAGCAGACGCTGCATCATGGTTGATTCCACAGGCGTGCTGATGGAGGTGACCTTTAAGCTGGAGCTCCCGTGCAGCCGGCTTACCAGCCTTTAAATGGATAAAAACGCGCATGTGCTGAATTTTGAATGGGCTGTGCAGCCCATTACAGGGGCCATGCGGCCCAAAAAATATTAGAGGGAACATCGGTGACCACCCATTCCATGTTGGAAAAGATGTACTCGAAGCTCTGTGCAAAGCTCTGTGCCAAGTTGCTGCTGGACTCCTCCATGCTCCTTGACATTGAGTGCAGGCTTTCCGACAGGGTTCCCAGTGCACCAAGCATTTATGTGTATACACCCATCAGCCTTCTTCTGTAGCCTGGCCCATTGAAGTCCTTATCTGAATCCTCTGCAGCAGAACTAGTATTCAAACTCTCCCTCCAGTGAGCTGGCACCTGTGTTATCCTTTCACCCCGCCCTGGCTCCTGCTCACTTGTGCCCAGTGTTTCACCACGTGCAGATTCTGCCTCTATGCTATCCTCTAAGATACGTGCAGTGTCAGTATCTGAGCTGGTGGCTGTGACTATGAAATCGAGTGATGGTGTCTCTTCATCTTCACTTTCTCTTCCTCTTTCTCCACTGATTGGGCAGGTTCCAGTTCTTGGGTATCTGAAATGAAAAAGGGTCAAGTGTTGGGTTGTGGTGAGAGGAGAGGGGAAAGTAAGAACTGCATGCTTACACCATCTGCAGCTTCTCAGTCAGAAGAGTTTGAGGGATGAGGGGGAAGTGGGATGAGAAAAGGAGGATTAAATTTGCGGATAACATCATCATCAATTGCTTCAGCCCCTCTGATGGCTACACTTTCAGTGACGCCCCTTCCCATGATGGCCCGCACTGTCTCCTCCATGGAGGTTAAAATGTGCAGGCACGTTTGCCCTCCAGTTCTTTCCTGCTGCCTCCTGTTATGTGCCACCTTCTCCTCCAAGAAAGAGAGAAGTGTGTCAGTGAATGTCGTGCAAAATGTTTTGGTTATGTGGCTGTCATGGTTGAATAGCTGCCAGTGTGTGCGAGCTGTGAATGTGGGGCTTGCAAAGGTGCTAAGTGTGTGAAGGTGATGTAAAGCATATGAATGGTAGGGTTAAGTCCTGATTGATAGAGATTGTTGGTAGATGGGTGATAGGGATGTAGTGAATTGAGCAGTGAATGAGGCTAGTGGTGCAGTTGGTAAGATATGGCATTTGAAGATGCAATCACTGACCTTGACAATTCATATGAGATCATTAAACTTCTTCCTGCACTGCATCCAGGTTCTTGCAACTATATACCTAGCATTGGCCTCCACCGCTACTTGTTCCAATACCTTCTAAGCATGAGTCTGGAGGGCCTCCTGCACCCCTGAGGATACAGGACATCTCACCTCCATTCCACCTCTTCCACCAAGACCTCCAGTGCAGTGTCTGCAAACCTTGGTGCCTGCTCTCTATCCTGGTCAGCCATTGTTGAACCTTCCGCAGCACACTTTTGAAAGTACTCTCACCATCTCCAACAGCCACAATGCACCTCCCCTTTAAAAGGTGCAGGCTGCCTTTAAATAGTGTTAGGCACTCGTGATACCGGGCCCCCTGCTGATGTGTGCAGCCAATGAACAGCGCGGGGAGCACTGGCTGCACGCAGCACTTATGGAAATGAGCAGGCAGCATGAATTTGATGTCCTGTCTGCATTGCAATCATCAGGCGCGGGTTAATCATGCATCATGATCACTGCGCCCATTTTCGGGGGTTATCCAATTTAACCCCCATGAAGTTCCCATGGGCTCAGCTGTACTGCTTGGGATTATTTAAAAATTTCAGTTAATTTCTTTACTGGCATTACAATTCAACTAACAGTCAGATCCAAATCAGCTTTCCCTGATCAGAGAGCAAAGTATAAGTCGGTACGGCTAGCTGGCTGTGTACTGCTGTTTGAAGGTACCAGCCTCAAGCAGGTCTCTGTAATATAATTAATAATAGTTGCTCTTTCATATTGTTCTCCATATTACAGTTAGACCATTGTATCTCCTATCTTCCATAACCACTGGTGATTTGGCTGGCAACTTTTTAATTGTAGGTCTGTGTGAAGTTAGGCTTTTCTTTAACCTTAGGTCAGCTGACAGAAAACAGAGTTTTAATGATAAATATCATTTTCTTTTACAGAAACAAAAGAATTTGCATTTATGTAGTGCTTTGGCATCCTGAGGACATCTCAAAGTGCCTCACAGTCATTTAATTACCTGTGAAGTGTATTCACTGTTGTTTTTCAGGCAACAGGGTATAATACCCCTACCTATATTACATATTAACAGTAGCATATCCTGCTTTTCGGAACTCTTAACCTCGCTGCCTTTTGTTATATAATAACACACAGTTTTACAGAAGCATTACGTTTCCTGCTGCTTTATCTATCATATTAATTCAACAGTAAAAAATGTTCAACAGTATCCGCGCACAATGGACAAATTGTATTGTACGTTTTGTGAATTAATTACTATACAACACAGTTACTTGATGAATTGATTTGGTGCGTTGCATTCATTGTTAAGCTGCAGCTTTAATGCCTTTGACGTGTTCTCCTGATTATTGTTCACTGGTGCATGAGTATGCAACTAAAAATGAATTACATGGTGCTCAAAAACAGGCATTAAGTGATAGAGACCGCGTATTTGAGTACCCTGGAAATCACGGATCACATGACCTCGGGTTATACCACATTTACAACCAACTTTCTGAAGCCTATTCTATTTTCTGTGATTTAAAAAAAAAATTGCTCTAAATATTTTGGGGTTACAACAGTTACTTAGTGCACACCTTTCGATCATGTGGTTCTAATGCCCCTATTGAAACTATGAAAGGGCATGTGTCTTCTCTTCTCCATATCTGTTACATTGTAGATATCTAGATACTCTGTCCCCTTAAGGAATGTCTTGTATTCAGAACTGACTGCATGCAATAAGGTTTAAAAATATTACCCGTTGGCTGTATTAAAAAAACCACAAAATTCTTCAATAGAAAGCCAGAGTAACTAGTCAACTTCTTATTTTATTTTGTACAGTAATTAAGGAACCTTGTGTTAAATGTATTAGTGTCTTTTAAATGACATTGTACCTCTAAACAATTGCGAGCTAATTTCAGGATGTGTAGGCCTGGGTTTGTTAAGGGAAGTGAAGTGTCATCTAATGCACATAGACGAAGAGACGCGGGAGGAAGGGAACCAACTAACATTCTTGTCTAATTTGCAAGGCCTGATTGGTCATGTCGCAGCTGTGCCTGGTAATTGTGTAGCAGTCAGATGCTGAAGGGAGTGTGACGGTTTTAGCCTAACACTGTGGGGATCGGGTATCGTCTTTAGGTCTTTAGTGTTATTAGGCAGCCCTGAAATTTGAGACTGAACAGAGTCCATGCAGAAGTGCAGCTCAGGTTTTGTCAGGCTGAACATTGAGGGATTACTTTTTTTTGGGTTCATGACAATAAGATCATTTAATTTTTCACATGTAGAATATTTTAATACCTTTTCTAACGTTCAGGTCTGATGCTCCTTGTGAAATTACGCTTCCCTAAAACTGACACATTTTTGGTACAATCGTATTGGAATAAGTAAGTTCCGCGGGTCATGGTAACCAGAAACCTGGCCCCTTGCTCCCCTCACCCCGCTATCAATCCTTAATTAAAATCCCTAAACTTGAACCTTAACCCGTGTCCTGAAAAGGTTTCTAATTAAGGGGCAGACTTTCCTGGTCCTGTGCCTGGGCATGCCAGAGCAACAAACACAGGAAAATCAGGTGGGGAGGAGTCAACATCTGTAATGGGTCCCACCAGATTTTCCATCTTTCTAATTTAAATGTTCCGGCATTCATTGTGCCCAAGCGATTCAGTACCCCAGGTGCAGGACCAGGAGAATCTGCCCCTAAACGTCAGGTTGTGCACATTAAGACAATAGCAACATAAATGTGCATTTATAAAGTGCCCATAAAGTACACTTCACAAATAGGTGTGGGGAAACAGACTTCAAGCCAGGAAGGGAGAGATTAATCAAATCAACTTTTATTGTCATTGTTAGTGCACAAGTGCAGTACAACGAAATGTAGGCTTGCGGCTCCCGAGAGTGTACATTTGGATTAAGACATTTAAACATTCAACATACATTTGGCTTGTAGTATATTAACATAAATATGACCATAATAAAGTGCATTGGCAGATGTGCAGGCTTTAGAGTTTATTTGTGGCGTTCAGTAGGATGACAGCCCTGGGAAAGAAGCTGTTCCTAAATCTGGTCGTACGGGTGCGAATGTATCTGTAGCGTCTCCCAGATGGTAGGAGGGCGAACAGGCTGTGGCTGGGGTGGGTAGGGTCTTTGATGATGGACCGTGACCTCCGTAGACAGCGTTTCTGGTATATGTGCTCTATGGTCGGTAGCCGGGTGCCGGTAATGCGTTGGGCAGTTTTGACTACCCGCTGCAGGGCTTTCCGGTCATAGTAGCTACAGCTGCCATACCATACTGTGATACAGTTTGTCAGGATGCTCTCTATAGTGCAGCGGTAAAAGTTAGAGAGGATCAGGGGTGACAGATTACATCCCTTCAGCCTCCTTAAGAAATATAGGCGCTGCTGGGCCTTCTTCACCAGAGAGGAGGTGTTGAGGGACCAGGAGAGGTCTTCCGTGATGTGGACTCCGAGGAACTTAAAGCTGTCCACCCTTTCCACCACAGCCCCATTGATGTGGATGGGGGTGTGGCTTCCGCCTTTGGACTTCCTGAAGTCCACAATGATTTATTTTGTTTTCTTGGTGTTAAGGGCCAGGTTGTTATCGGCGCAACCTGATGACTTAGGAGGGGTGACTGAAGACTTGGTCGAAGAGATGGAGGTTAAATTGGTCTTTGGTAGTAGTGTAAAATGGGTGATAATGAATCATCCACTGTTTTACACCCCGACTGATTTTCTTGTTTTTTGACTTCAATGGGTAGGGTGTAAAATACGCTGCCAACTCATTAACGCTTGTTTTGCGTTACCAGCAAAGATCAATTTCACCCCCCCCACCCCCGCCACCCCCACTCCCACACCTCTACAACCAAAGGTGGAGAGAGAAGTGGAGGTCGAGAGGTGTAGAGATGAATTTCCAGAGAATAGGATTAAGGTCCTGAAGGGCTGGCTACCAATGGTGGGGGGAAGGGAATGGGTGGCTCAAGAAGTCAAAGTCAGAAGGTTCACACTTCAATATTACTGCAATTTTCTGTAATATTAGATTTCAGTATCTCTTATGGGGCAGCCACTTGACCTTTTGGGATCTAATTTGCATAATAGCAATTCCACTACTGAGGAACTTGGGGCCACTTAATGAATTGCTAGCATTTTAATTTTACTTCAGCCAACTAAGGTTCTCTTTAAACACACTATTTTCGGGCACTGCAGGGGTTGTGGCCTATTTGTAAACAGATTGCTGAATTATAATTTAAGTACTCTCTGACCCCAGGATGATGAGGCAGAGGTAATGGTGAAAAAAATCCATCAGGTAAAGACAGATATTTAATTCCCTGCAGTTTTAATAAGACCTCAGATAAAATAGACAACTTTTATTAAAATATCATGGCCTAGAAATTGGATAAGGCCCCAAAACAGGCAGGGCACTGCCTAGCGGTATTTGCCTGTGCCTCTTCTAAGTGGTGCAGGCAGTATGCAAAATTTGTGCTACCTGTTCAAGAACATGATTGGAGTGCTGATCTCAGCGCTAAACACGCTGCTGATTAGCTTAGCTCGGGGTGTGTGGGGGTGGGGATGGCAGTGGCAATATCAGATGCTGTCTAATAGCTAATAAAGTTTGGCTTAGGCTCTCTGCACTACTTGATGGGAAGGTGCTTTGTTGCAGAAGCACCTCATTGTCAGTCTGGAGACACAAAGGGCGCAGTAACCAAGAGAAAGACCCAGATGATTTTCCGATGCTGCACAGGAGGCCTTGCTCCGAGGGGTCCAATGAAGGTGGGCTGTCCTTTACCCGCAGGGAGGCAAGAGGCCATCCAAGCGCATCAGCAGGAGGTTATGGAAAGAGTTTGCACAATCCGTCACGGCCGCCAGTGTTGTCCCAAGGACCCGGATCCAGTGCCAAAAAAAGTTTAATGACCTCACACGGCAGGTCAAGGTGAGGGAAGGCTTCAACAAATGCCTTATCCCACCATCTGCACCACAAGCCTCACACACTACTCAATGCACCACACCCCCATCACTCACCTACCAACAATCTCAAGCTATCGCCATTCATACCTCACAACCATAGTTTCACTTCACCCTGCACACTTATCACCGCTGCAACACTCACACCCACATCTCACACCTTGCACACACTGACAGCTATTCAACCATGGCAGGCACATCACCCAAACACATTGCACTATACTCACTGACACACACTTCTCGTTCTCTTGCAGGCAAAGGTGGCACAGAACAGATGTGAGCAACAACAGACCGGAGGCGGCCAAGCCAGGATTGAGACCCTGATCGACCTCTAGGGATCTGTTCTTGAAATTTTTGGAGGGGCAGTGACAGAGTCTGTGTCCAGCGGAGAAGTTGAAACCATTGCTGCTGATGACATCATGGTCATGCCTAATCCTTCTTCTCATATCCCACTTCCCCCTCATCCCTCAATCTCTTCTCACTTACAAGCTGCTGATGGTGTATGCATGGATATCTTGCTTTTCACGGCTCCCTTCAACACAACCCGACTCTTGTGCCTTTCTGCTTTCAGATACCCAAGAAGTGCCACCAACACAGTCTGTTCCTCATCATTATCAGCAAACTGACGGAGCAGACGAGGAAGAAGAAGAGGAAGAAGAAGAAGAGACACTGGCGCTGCATTTGACACTCACAGACACCAGCTCAGAAAATGGCACTGCGCGAGATTTAGAGGGTAGTATAGAGGCGGGATCTGCACGTGGTGAGTCACTGGGCATGAGTAGAATGCAGCCAGGCTGGGGGAAAGGGTAGATTGGTGCCAGCTCCCCGGAGGGTGAGTTCGCACATGAGTTCTGCTCCACAGGACTCAGATGATGACCTCGATGGGGCAGCCTTCAGAAGAAGGGTGCTGGGTATTTACACGGAAATGCTCGGTGCAATGGCAAGCCTGCCAGAGAGCCTCTTGTCAGTGTCAAGGAGCATGGAGGAGTCCAACTCCAACATTGCACGGGACTTTGTGCAGTGCCTGGAAACCATGATTTGCACCATGGAAATGATGGACAACTCCAAGAGAGATTTGTGGACCCACCAATGATGCTGCATGTGATGAGCGATCTTGCAGCTTCCATTGCAGCACAGGCGGAAGTGACCCAAAGTCTCAGTGCTGCAGTGGAAGCTCAGGCTGCTGCCATTATTGCTGGGTTTACAAGTCTCGAAAGGGGCTTGCAGGGTGTTGCAGCAGGCCAGCAATCTGTCCTCCAACAGATTGCTAGGAATGCTGAAACGCCGTCCTGGGGGAGTGGCAGTGATTCTGTGGAGCAAGAACCTGCTGTCCTCTCTCAGGATGACAGCATTCCTACTCCTACCACTGCCACCCCGACATTGCCCTTGCTGCTGCCTATCAGCCAGCCAGCCCAGACTGCCGAGGTGGTGCAGTCTACAGCTGGGCCTTCTAGGTCCAGAGCTGTTCGAGGTTGTCCTGCAAAGCCATCTATAATCTCCCCCACTGAAAATCAGTAGCCTTTCACCAGTCATGCTGCAGCCACTGGGGGAGCACTTCGTAGGAGCACTAGAGTAGGTAAAGACACATGAAAGACAGACACTAAGGGAATGCACAAGGGTGAATAGTTGAGTAGGTTGTGTAGCAGCTTTGTTTGAAGACCTTAAACATGGTGATGGGTTTCTGTGCATGTCTGACATCTGGATAATGTGGGGAGGGGGAGAATCGGATTGAAGGCTGAAAATCACATTCTCTCCAAGACTGTTCAAGTGGAAACCATTCCTGAAATGGTGTTACAACCGGTTCAACCTGAGAAAACCTCTAAGATAACAAGTTGTGCTGAATGCTAGAGAATGACCTAAGGTTTGATCCCTTTTGCTCTCGAAGAATGAGCAGACTGTGCCACCGAGCAGTTGGCTGCAGACCCCTGCTTGTGCCTATTTTGGGTTATGAGATCTGGCTGTACTCTTGGTTGAGACTTTGGGCACTTCACTGCAGAAAGGGAATGGAATTCACTTCTGGAATGGAGTGATCGCCAGAATGGTACTGGGGCTTAAAGGGTTAAATTATGACAACTGGTTGTATAAACTTGGTTTGTATTCCCTTGAGGTTAAAAGATTGAGGAATGATTTAATCAAGGTCTTTAAAATGATTAAGGAATTTGATAAAGTAGATATCGAGAAACTATTCCCTCTGGTGGGGAAATCCAGAACAAGGGGGCATACTCTCAAAATTAGAGCTAGGTCATTCAGGAGTGAAGTCAGGAAGCACTTTTTCCACACACAGGGTAGTGGAAATCTGGAAAACTCCTCCCCCAAAAAACTGTGAATGCTGGGTCAATTGAAATTTTAAAGACTGAGATGAATAGATTTTTGCTGGGGAAGAGTATCCAGGGTAATGGAGCTAAGGCGGATAAATGGGGTTGAGGTACAGATCAGCCAAGATCTAATAGAATGGCGGAACCGTCTTAATGGGCTGAATGGCTGAATCCTGTTCCTATCCCTGGAAAGAAATTGGTATTTTGGATTTTGAACGGGATTGCTCTTCGAAAGACCGGCGCAGACTCGATGGGCCGAATGTCCTCCTTCTGTACCGTACTAGTCTATGATTCTATGAGATTGTCATTGACATTGGATCTTGATAAATGTATGAATTTGGTTTGGGAAGTGTGTTTTGTGGTGGCTCTCATTTCAACTTTGTGCCCAGGAGGATGCTGTAATGATCTGTGCCAGAGGGATGGTATGATGGGAAAATGGTGAGCAACGGGGATCTGAGGTTTCATTCAGTTGAATCGAAGTCTGATGAGGTGCTCTCAGACTCCCCATCCCGAATGTGGATTTGGTGCCTGTCTCCTTCCTCCTTCTCCTCCTCCTCCGGTGGTCCGCAATCCCTGGCGGCAAGGGCTGCGCCCTCATGATGGCCAAGTTGTGAAGCATGCAGCAGACCACCACGAAATGGGACACCCGCTCCGGCGAGTACTAGAGGGCTCCTCCCGAGCAGTCAAGGCAGCGGAACCATTGCTTGAGCACCCCAATGGTCTGCTTGATGACATTTCTCGTGGCAGCATGGCTGTCATTATACGAGTGTTGGGCACGAGTGCTGGGGTTGTGGAGAGGAGTCATCAGCCAGGTACAGAACAGATAGCCCTTTTCTCCGAGCAACCACCTTCGGGTTTGACATGGTGTCTGGAAGATTGCTGGCAAAGCGGACTGGCGCAGGATAAAGCCTTCATCACCGTTGCCAGGATAGCGGGCATTCACCATCATGATGCGCTGTGCATGGTCGTACAACAACTGCACATTGTGTGAGTGGTAGCATTTGCAATTACGGAACAACTCAGCATTGTTACATAGTGCCCGCAAAGTCATGTGTGTGCAGTTGATGGGCATCGCTGGCAAGGCCAGCATTTATTGCCCATCCCTAATTGCCCTTCAGAAGGTGGTGGTGAGCCGCCTTCTTGACCCGTTGCAGTCCGTGTGGTGAAGGTACTCCCACAGTGCTGTTGGGAGGGAGTTCCAGGATTTTGACCCAGCGACGATGAAGGATCGGCGATATACTTCTAAGTCAGGATGGTGTGTGACTTGGAGGGGAACTTGGAGATGGTGGTGTTCCCATGCGCCTGCTGCCCTTGTCCTTCTAGGTGGAAGAGGTCGTGGGTTTGGGAGGTGCTGCCGAAGAAGCCTTGGCAAGTTCCTGCAGTGCATCTTGTAGATGGTACACACTGCAGCCATAGTACGCTGGTGGTGGAGGGAGTGAATGTTTAAGGTGGTGGATGAGGTGCCAATCAAGTGGGCTGCTTTGTCCTGGATGGTGTCGAACTTCTTGAGTATTGTTGGAGCTGCAATCATTCAGGCAATTGGAGAGCATTCCATCACACTCCTTGTGCCTTGTAGATGGTGGAAAGGCTTTGGGGAGTCAGGAGGTGAGACACTCGCCACAAAACACCCAGCCTCTGACCTGCTCTTGTTGCCACAGTATTTATGTGGCTGGTCCAGTTAAGTTTCTGGTCAATGGTGATCCCCCAGGATGTTGATGGTGGGGGATTCAGTGATGGTAATACCGTTGAATGTCAAGGGGAGGT
Source organism: Somniosus microcephalus (assembly GCF_052327205.1). Classification (NCBI taxonomy): domain Eukaryota; kingdom Metazoa; phylum Chordata; class Chondrichthyes; order Squaliformes; family Somniosidae; genus Somniosus; species Somniosus microcephalus. Next base: position 259,303,200 of record NC_140991.1, on the reverse strand, counting down.
GGTTAGACTCTCGCTTGTTGGAGATAGTCATTGCCTGGCACTTCTGTGGCATGAATGCTACCTGCCACTTATCAGCCCAAGCCTAAACATCGTCCAGGTCTTGTTGCATGCGGGCATAGACTGCTTCATTATCTGAGGAGTTGTGAATGGCGCTGAACACTGTGCAGTCATCAGCGAACATCCCCATTTCTAACCTTATGTTGGAGGGAAGTTCATTGGTGAAGCAGCTGAAGATGGTTGGGCCTAGGACACTGCCCTGAGGAACTCCTGCAGCAATGTCCTGGGGCTGTGATGATTGACCTCCAACCACCACAACCATCTTCCTTTGTGCTAGGTATGACTCCAGCCAGTGGAGCATTTTCCCCCCCAATTCCCATTGACTTCAGTTTTACTAGGGCTCCTTGATGCCACACTCGGTCAAATGCTTGTCAAGGGCAGTCACTCTCGCCTCACCTCTGGAATTCAGCTCCTTTGTCCATGTTTGGACCAAGGCTGTAATGAGGTCGGCAGCCAAGTGGTCTTGGCGGAACCCAAACTGGGCATCAGTGAGCAGGTTATTGGTGAGTAGGTACCGCTTGATAGCACTGTCAATGACACCTTCCATCACTTTGCTGATGATTGAGAGTAGACTGATGGGACTGTAATTGGCCGGGTTGGATTTGTCCTGCTTTTTGTGGACAGGACATACCTGGGCAGTTTTCCACATTGTCGGATAGATGCCAGTGTTGTAGCTGTACTGGAACAGCTTGGCTAGAGGCACGGCTAGTTCTGGAGCACAAGTCTTCAGCACGGTAACTGGGATGTTGTCGGGGCCCATAGCCTTTGCTGTATCCAGTGCGCTCAGTCATTTCTTGATATCACGTGGAGTGAATTGAATTGGCTGAAGATTGGCTTCTGTGATGGCGGAGACCTCAGGAGTAGACTGATATGGATCATCCACTCGGCATTTCTCCCTATGATACTCGCGTGCGAGGGGGACTGTAAGTAGAGCCCCCATGACTGAGCAAGTGGTGTGAGCGGAAGCCTTTATATGAGAATGAAGGTATTCTCCACTTACAGCAACATTCCCTGTGACCTCAGCAACTTCAACCAAGTTTAGAAAGCTGCAAGAATTACAGAAACTTAGACAGAGACAATAGAACTGAAAAAGAGTGTCAGCTGCAAGTTGTTGTTAATGATCCCTTTAAATAGTGGTGCTGGGGGTTCCTGCCTGCTGCTGAATGCTTGGTCAGCTGGTCGTGATTAAGAGAGGGCGGTAAGTGGAGAGGCGACGGCGAAAATGGCAGATCGTGTGTCAAATCAATGTTGCACACTCATTGGCATCACGATCTGCTCATTTCCATTCCTGCAGCGAGCGCAGGCAACGGCAGCGCTGCCGACCTACCCAAAATGGCGGCCGCTGCGGGACCTGCTGGAAATGGGTGGAAGCGAGTCGGCCGCCATTTTTTCTTCAAAACGGGCCTTAACTGCCGGCACTAAACCCCCGAATTTCTAGGCCGATGGGACTTTTTCAGCCACTATGCAAAATATCATGAAGTTGTAGGAACGTGGGTTCCTAACTAAAAGACTGAGTTCTACTCAGGCGATCAAACAAAATGAACTTTAATGAAACAAACAGGTTTTAACAAGAAACTGCAGGATAACATCGAATGTAGGTCTGCTCTCTTTGGAGGCTCCACGAGGACTGCCCCTGCAGTCCTGTGGCTGACGGCGTGACGTCATCACGTTTTAGCCGCGCTGTTAAAGTAACCACGCTCTGTACCGTTAAACATCATAAATAAAGATACAGACTCAGGCTGTAGCTAACATGTTGTTAAAGGAATTATATACAAACAATCTGAGTCCTTTGGTGACTCCGCCACATGCGCCCCCCCAGAATTGTCTTTAACAGCAAAAGTGAGGCATCGAGGAGGCCTGACAAGTTTGTCCGAGCGACTTCAGTAACCCTGCAGAGGAAGCTGATGGACGGTGGTCAAGCTGGCAGGCGGTTGTGGTTGAGCTGGCGTGGCGAGTGTGGTCGAGCTGGCGGGCGGCTGTGGTTGATCTGGCACAGCGGCTGCGGGCGGTCGGCCATGTTTCGGCGGTTGAGCAATGACGACTGGGCGGTCCAGGTCCAAGTGAGCCGGCTTCAACCGGTCCACCGAAATGTGATCCGGCTTTCCTCCGATGTCGACCGAAAAGGATTTGTCTCCTGATTCGATGACGCGAAAAGGACCAGTGTAAGGGGGCTTGAGCGGATCCCGGTGAGCGTTGTGGCGGATAAATACGCACTCGGCGTTCTTCAGCTTCGCTGGCACGTGGGAGCTCTGTAGGCCGTGATTTGATGTAGGCACTGGAGCGAAGCATCTGGCCGCTTCCTGGTGGCTGACGAGTTGCTGGGAGGTGGACCATGGCTCTGTGGGAGAAGGGAGGAAATTCCCTGGTACTCGAAGCGGCTGGCCATAAACGAGTTCTGCCGAGGACGATTGCAGATCTTCTTTGGGCGCCGTACGAAGACCCAAAAGGACCCATGGGAGTCTGTCCACCCATCCCGCACCTTGAAGACTGGCCCGTAGGGCGGCTTTAAGCGACCTGTGGAATCGCTCGCACAGGCCGTTCGCCTGTGGATGATAGGTGGTGGTGCGATGAAGTTTGGTGCCGAGCCCCTGAGCTACAGCGTTCCAGAGCTCCGAGGAAAATTGTGGCCCACGATCGGAGGAGATGTCCGCCAGTTCCCCGAAACGAGCAACCCAACAGGAGATGAAAGCTCTAGCGACGTCTGCCGAAGTGGTGGCAACCAAAGGAATTGCCTCTGGCCACCTAGTGGTGCAGTCCACCATGGTGAGGAGATGCGTATAACCATGGGAAGGCGGAAGTGGCCCCACAAGGTCCACATGCACGTGGTCGAAACGACACTCCGGAAAAGCGAACGTAGCCACTGGAGCTTTTACATGACGCTGGACCTTGGCCTTCTGGCAGACCACGCAGGTGTTGGCCCAGTCACGGACATCGAGGTGCATACCCTTCCAGACGAACTTCGCCGATATTAGCCGTTGTGAAGCCTTCATACCAGGGTGCGACAACCCGTGTATGGCGTCAAACACCTTCCGGCGCCATGCGACTGGCACGATAGGTCGGGGAACGCCCATGGAGACGTCGCAAAGGAGCGTGGTGCCTGCGGCCTGGAAACTGATGTCGGTCGCTTGGAAACTAGAGGGGACGGTTCTGTATGATTGGACCTCTGGGTCCAAGGCCTGATCCGCAGCCATGAGGGCGTAGTCAATCCCAAGGTGAACCGCATGGACCGTCGCGTGGGAGAGGCAATCCGCTACAAGGTTGTCTTTACCAGACACATGTTGAATGTCCGTGGTAAATTCAGAAATAAACGTCAGGTGACGTTGTTGACGAGCTGACCACGGTTCGGCGGTCTTGGCCATGGCGAACATTAGAGGCTTGTGGTCGACAAAAGCCATGAAGGGACGTCCTTCTAATAAGAACCGGAAAGGGCGAATGGCTAGAAAAAGGGCCAGCAACTCCCAATCGAAGGTGCTGTATTTTCTTTCATTTTTCCGTAGTTGATGGCTGAAAAACGCCAGCGGTTGCCACGTGCCGTTCACCCACTGCTCCTGCACTGCGCCGATGGCGTAGTCTGACGCGTCTGTGGTAAGGGCGATGATGGCACCTGGCAGTGGGTGCGCCAGCATGGTCGCGTTGGCCAAGGCGCTCTTGGTGTTGATGAATGCCTGGTCCATCTCGGCCGTCCAGCTGATTGGATCCTTACCGGACTTGCCCTTGAGGGCCCCGTACAAAGGCTGCATAAGCTGAGCCACCTTAGGGACGAATCGGTGATAGAAATTGACCATCCCAAGGAACTCTTGCAGGGCCTTGACGGTTGGCGGGCGCAGGAAAGAGGTAACAGCTTCCACCTTCGTCAGTAAGGGGATGGCGCCATAGAGTCATAGAGTTATACAGCACAGAAAGAGGCCCTTCGGCCCATCGCGTCCGCGCCGGCCATCAAGCCCTGTCTAATCTAATCCCATTTTCCAGCATTTGGTCCGTAGCCTTGTATGCTATGGCATTTCAAGTGCTCATCCAAATGCTTCTTGAATGTTGTGCGGGTTCCTGCCTCTACCACCCTTTCAGGCAGTGAGTTCCAGATTCCAACCACCCTCTGGGTGAAAAAGTTTTTCCTCAAATCCCCTCTAAACCTTCTGCCCCTTACCTTGAATCTATGCCCCCTTGTTATTGACCCCTCTACTAAGGGAAAAAGTTCCTTTCTATCCACCCTATCTATGCCCCTCTTAATTTTGTATACCTCAATCAGGTCCCCCCTCAGCCTTCTCTGCTCCAAGGAAAACAACCCCAGCCTGTCCAGTCTTTCTTCATAGCTGAAGCGCTCCAGCCCAGGTAACATCCTGGTAAATCTCCTCTGCACCCTCTCCAAAGCAATCACATCCTTCCTATAGTGTGGCGACCAGAACTGCACACAATACTCCAGCTGTGGCCTTACCAGCGTTTTGTACAGCTCCATCATAACCTCCCTGCTCTTATATTCTATGCCTCGGCTAATGAAGGCAAGTATCCCATATGCCTTTTTAACCACCTTATCCACCTGTTCTGCTGCCTTCAGGGATCTATGTACATGCACACCAAGGTCCCTCTGATCCTCTGTCTTTCCTAGGGTCTTACCATTCATTGTGTATTCCCTTGCCTTGTTAGTCCGTCCAAAATGCATCACCTCACACTTTTCAGGGTTAAATTCCATTTGCCACTGTTCTGCCCATCTGACCAACCCATCTATATCGTCCTATAGCCTGAGGCTTCCCGCCTCGCTATTTACCACCTCACCAATTTTTGTGTCATCTGCGAACTTACTGATCATACCTTTTACATTCACATCCAAATCATTAATGTAGACCACAAACAGCAAGGGACCCAGCACCGATCCCTGCGGTACCCCACTGGACACAGGCTTCCAGTCACAAAAACAACCATCGACCATCACCCTCTGCCTTCTGCCACTAAGCCAGTTTTGGATCCAATGTGCCAAGGCACCCTGGATCCCATGGGCTCTTACCTTCCTGACCAGCCTCCTATGCGGGACTTTATCAAAAGCCTTACTGAAATCCATGTAAACCACATCCACTGCACTACCCTCATCCACACACCTAGTCACCCCCTCGAAAAATTCAATCAAATTGGTCAGACATGATCTTCCCTTGACAAAGCCATGCTGGCTATTCCTAATTAATCCCTGCCTCTCCAAGTGGAGACCAATTCTGTCCCTCAGAATTTTTTCCAATAATTTCCCTACCACTGATGTTAGGCTCACTGGCCTGTAATTCCCTGGTTTATCCCTACTACCCTTCTTGAATAATGGTACTACATTAGCTGTTCTCCAGTCCTCTGGCACATCCCCTGTGGCCAGAGAGGTTCTGAAAATTTGTGTCAGAGCCCCTGCAATCTCCTCCTTTGCCTCACATAGTAGCCTGGGATACATCTCGTCTGGGCCTGGGGATTTATCCACTTTTAAGCCTGCTAAAGCCGCTAGTACCTCCTCCCTCTCGATGCTAATATGTTCAAGTATATCGCAGTCCCCCTGCCCGATTTCTATGTCCACATCGTCCTTCTCCATAGTGAACGCCATCTGATGTTATGCGGTGTCCCAAGAAATCGATCCGCTGCAGTCCGAACTCGCACTTGCCCGGGTTGATGATCAAACCATGCTGACTGAGGCGTGTAAAGAGGGTACGCAAATGGCAGATGTGCTCTTCCTTGCTAGCGCTGGCGATGAGAATGTCGTTGAGGTAGACGAAGATGAAGTTTAGGACTCGGAGCACGGAGTCCGTCGAGCACTGGAAAGCCTGTGCTGCGTTCTTCAAGCCAAACGGCATGCGCAGGAACTCAAAAAGGCCGAAAGGGGTGATGACTGCGGTTTTCGGGACGTCTTGCGGGTACACGGAAACCTGGTGATACCCCCGGACGAAGTCGACTTTTGAAAAGATAGAATTTCCTGCCAAATGGGCCGAGAAATCCTGAATATGCGGGATCGGGTACCGATCAGGAGTAGTGGCATCGTTCAGGCGTCGGTAGTCACCGCATGGCTGCCAGCCGCCGCCTGGTTTCGGACCAATGTAGAGAGGCGAAGACCAGGGACTATTCGACTGGCGAATAATCCCCAGCCGCTCCATCGTATCGAACTCCGCTTTTGCAGCCACGAGCTTGCTGGGTTCAAGCCTTCTAGCCCGTGCATAAACCGGGGAGCCAGTAGTGGTGATATGATGTTCAACACCATGCTTCGTGGCCGAGGATGAGAAAGTGGGCCTGGTCAGCTCTGGGAACTCTCCAAGGAGCTGAGTGAAGTCATCCAGCGATGGGAACGCGCAGGCGATAGAGCGCGACACGGCGGTACCGTGGTGGCATGGAATCGAGTGGAAGGTGGCCGCGTTGATTAACCGGCAGTGCCGGACATCGACGAGGAGGCCGTTGGCACACAGAAAATCCGCCCCTAGGATGGCCTGCGAGACTGTGGCCGTGATGAATCCCCAATGGAAGCGCTGACCGCCGAAACACACTTGGACCCGCCGCTTTCGGAAAGTTCGAATGGCTGCGCCATTAGCCGCCACAAGGGAAAAGCCGTGGTCCCCAGCTTGCATATCGAGATTTGACGCAGGTAGGATGTTACACTGTGCCCCGGTGTCACAAAGGAAACGTCGACCCGATAGGGAATCGGTGATGTAAAGAAGTTTCCCCAAAGATCCGATGGCCATCGCAGCCGCGGAGCGCCCGTTAGACCCGGTCCTCCTTCGCCAGGAACGCTGCAGGAGTTTTGGGGGTTTTTTGGGTGAAAAGCTGCAGGGAGAGCGGCAGCATCATGCTCTCGCGCCAAAACGGGCGTGGTAGGAGCACCAGCCCGCTGCAAGAGGAGCTGGAGCCGCGTCTGTGGGGGATGGGCGTCTCGTGGCAGCGCAGCACTGCTGGGTTACTGTGAAAATCTTATCTGTTTCAGCAGACAGCTCGGCGCAGTCTGTGACCTCGGACCTGGCTAGGGCAGTCTGTACCTGCTCCGGCAGTTGGCAGAGGAATAGCTCCCGGAAGAGGAAGCATTCCGGTTCGGCACCTAAGAGCGTGAGCATTTGGCTCATGAGCTCGGATGGTTTGGAGTCCCCGAGGCCGGGCATAGCGAGGAGCCGGCGAGCGCGTTCTGACTTCGAGAGCCTGAGACTTGTAGCAACCGCGCCTTTAACGTATCATACTTGCGGTCAGTAGGAGGACTACCGAGGAGGCTGATGATCCTCGAGGCAGTGGCGCTATCGAAGGTGGAGACCACGTAGTAATAACGGATCTGATCCGCGACGATGTTCCTGATGGCGAACTGAGCTTCAGCCTGGATAAACCACGCGGCTGGTTGTTGCTTCCAGAACTGTGGCAATTTCAGAGTCACGGCGTTCGTTTCCATGCTGAAGATCTTCCGCGAAAACCGTTCGCGAAAGTCGGGGTCACCAATGTAGGAACGTGGGTTCCTAACTAAAAGACTGAGTTCTACTCAGGCGATCAAACAAAACGAACTTTAATGAAACAAACAGGTTTTAACAAGAAACTGCAGGATAACATCGAATGTAGGTCTGCTCTCTTTGGAGGTTCCACGAGGACTGCTCTGCAGTCCCGTGGCTGACGTCATGACGTCATCACGTTTTCCTGCCAGTGGGGAATCACGTGATGAACGGCGTGACGTCATCACGTTTTAGCCGCGCTGTTAAAGTAACCATGCTCTGTACAGTTAAACAGCATAAATAAAGATACAGACTCAGGCTGTAGCTAACATGTTGTTAAAGAAATTATATACAAACGATCTGAGTCCTTTGGTGGCTCCGCCACAAAGTATTAATGAAAAGTAATTTAGCAGTGGTAATTCTGACCACTGATCTCCCTAAATTGGAAATTATGTGTAATATAATGCTTACATCATCAGCTATCTTCATTGCCAAGCCATTAAATATGTCATAGTTCAAAGGAAAAGCACAGTAAATTGTGTATAAATAAAATAGTGTGCTTTTTGTCTAAGTAAATCTGCCCCTTTTGATCCTTTGAATTTCTAGAGCATCTTGCAAATTTTTAAAGTGGCCACATTTCCTGTTGAGCACCATCCCATCCCATTTATTTTTAATGTTAATTTAGAATATTATAAAGTGTGAAACACCATATAATTGTCTTTAGTTTGCAATTCTTCTGGAGCAAGCCCTGAATTTTTACAGCAATGACACTGTGCTTTGCTAAGGGTTGATTTAATTTGGCCAGTTAAATTTTGGAGACAAGATGGAGAACAGTATTTTATTGACACAGAACAGTTGAGCAGCAGCAGCAGCAGGTACGGTATATGCAAATCTTACACTCAGCCTGCTCTTGTCATCATGGTAATATGATGGAGTGCAATTCCCTCATCTGCCTCACATTTCTAAACACTGTAGTCAGAGCAAGCCAATTAGAAGCTGTTGTATGCCTGACTTGTGTACCCTATCTGTGCTTCATTGTTAAAAAGAGTGTAATTCAGTCTAGAAGCTGCACAGGTCTTGAGGAGAGAACAGAAATAAAGCACCAGAAGTGAAGAGCTTTAACACAAAGGAAATGTTGTTCTGAAGGAGCAGAGCACAGGAACAGATCCAGACGACATGATATTATATTTATTCAGGTAGGCACTGTTCTGCTTTACATTCAGACACCTATGGGCGGCAGGCATTTATTTTACATAATTTATTCTTGTGTAAATTGACTTGAGTTGTAAGCTAGAGTGGCAGAAATATAATATTGGGCAAACAAAATCAGCAATAGTGGGACTGACTAACAAACATTTCATCAGACTGGAACTAATCAATAACCTTCGTCACTCAGCTCCTTTGCCTGACGACTTGAATCGTAGCTGTAAATTTTATACTTAGGGGTTTAAGATGCTGATATAAGAGGATTTGTTTTGCTTCGCTCTATTCAAATGATGAAGCGGTATCGGCTGTGGGAGAAGCCAAACTGATACCAAGAGCCAAGGGTACTTTGCTGTTATACATTTTCTCTCTGCCCCGTTTGATCAGGGGTTTGACAAAGGGGTCTTCACAGAGTCCAGAAACAGGTAATACAGACCAACAAACTTCAACAAGAAGCTTTTCAGAACATTTATGGCGCTGATACAATAGAATTTGCTTTTGCTTTTCTCTATTCCAATGATGAAGTAGTACCGGTTGTGAAAGGTGACAAACTGAACCCAAGAGCCAGGGTTACTTTGCTGTTACAAATGTTCTCTCTTCCCAGTTTAATTAGACCTGTTTGGCAGTAATCTCAGCCTTATCTTGTTCATGCAGCTTATTCTTTTAGATTAAATATGTGCTTGCAATAAATGAGGACCAGGTAAGGTGGAAGACATAATTCAATATTTTTTGAGCGCCTGCTGCTTTAGGTTAATAACTGTTTGACAACAGATGATATTCTTATTTACTATCAGCTGTGTAAGGCCAGGACTTGGGTTTTACTTATTCACTTCCAGACAGAAATGTACGCAAAAGAGATATTGATAATTGATTAATTTATGAAGGAATGATTGGCCCACCCATCCTCACAATCAGAATGTGCAGTCTGAAAAAAACAGTAGAGGGATTTTCACCTAATTATAGCCTTGTTTAACGCCTAAAAACTGGATGGTAACAAGACAAAAATCGCATGGAAAACAACCACTGGTTGTCTGCCTGTTTTGATTTTTGGACGGATCACAATTTAAATGGCTGATGCTCCCACCGGAAAAAGATAGGGGTCTAATGAATCTATGCAAATCGGGTCAATTGATTGTGCCAGCACTCCCAATGCCATTTCCGTCTCTACGCACGTTGCTACCATAAACCATGGTCAGTACAAGTCAGGAGGCTGCCATTTCCAGCGATATTTAAAGGGATCCTCAGATGATCTTAGGAAAACACTGGTAAGTTTTGAAAGATGTTTCGCTTATTACGTTGTGGTTTCTTTGGCCGTACGTAGACCATTTCAAAGTGCTTGCAGTGACTGTAGAATGTTCTGAACTCTTAAGGGGCTTCTGGCAATGCACTTTTTCTTCATGGGGTCCTTCTGGCAATTCCACTCTGGTAAGAGGAGGAGGAGCAGCTGCGGGAGGAAGGAGTAAACAGAGCTGCCGCTGCAGGAAGGGCAAGGAGCTCTAATTTTAAGGTTATGCCCCCTTGTACTGAATTCCCCCACCAGAGGAAATAATTTCTTTATAGCTAAACTATCAAATTCTTTTGTCATTTTAAACATCTTAATTAGTTCACCCCTCAACCGTCTAAACTCAAGAGAATAAAAGCCAAGTTTATGCAGCCTTAACACTTCTAGCCCCGGTATCATTCTGGTGAATCTACACTATACTCCATCCAAGGCCAATATATCCTTTCTGAGGTGCCCAAAACAGTACAACTGAAGCTTAACTTCCTCACTTTCTGTTCCAGACCCTTTGAAATAAAGAACAACATTCCAGTAGCTTTTTTGATTACTTTTTGTACCTGTGCACTATCTTTTAGTTATTTATGTACATGGACACCCAAATCTCTTTCCTCATCCACAGTTCCTAATCTCTCACCATTAAGAAAATATTCAACTTTCTTTCTTGAATCCAAAGTGGATGACTTTACATCTTCTCACGTTGAACTCCTTCTGCCACAATCTTGCCCACTCACTTAATGGGCAGAATTTTCATTCAGGAGTTTGGTTGGAGGCGGGACTACAACTTTCGGGGTTGTGGTCTAGCCTCCATCGAGATACGGCCAATCCACGCGATTTTAACTTGATTGACCTTGTTGAGCCTGCCCAGTGGGCTCAGCAGGCCAATTAAGGGCCACCCGGCAACAGGTGACGTCACAGACTGAAATTTCATCTGTCAAGAGGTTTTGACAGATAAAATATCAGTGTTTGAAAGCTGTTTGAAGCTGTCAAACACTGACAGTCTTACTTCTAACCTGAGTCCTTCTCCACAGACCCAGTTAGAAATCTCTCCTGCACAGAAAGCTGCAGGCTGTCACTTTTGACAGTTCGCAGCCATTCTGCTTTCTGTGCCGGTGAGATGAGGGACTCCCGAGACCTAAAGGAAGGCAGGCTGAAAAGGTAAGAAAAGGTATGTAAAACTTCTTTAATCACTTTAGACACACCAAACACACTTACCTTTGCACTCATGCACACATCACTCACCTGAACACTGACATCTCGACCCCTCCAAGTCCTTCAACCCGACGGCCCACCTCCTCTAACTTGACGTGGTTTGGAGCAGTCGGGAATCCCACACTTCAACCTTAAAAATAGTGATTAGGCTAAAAACTGCCTGTTAACTATCTGTTAACAGGCAGTTAATTGGCACTAATTCCTTCCCGCCTCGGGTAGGTGGGTCCCAGTGCGGGGCGGGTACCCACCTCCTTTGAAACTGGCATGGAGGCGGGTTTGGGTGCAGGATGGGGTCGGGACCCCTGATTTCGGGATTTTAACCCCCCACACGCCTCCAATCCCGACTCCACGGCCCAATGAAAATCCTGCCCAATCTGTCTATGTCCCTGTGTAACTTCCTGCTCCCATCTACATAACTTACTGTGATTCCTAACTTAGTGTCATTTGAAAACTTGGATATACATCTCTCTATTCCTTCTTCCAAGTCATTAATATATATAGTGAAAAATGAAGGCCCCATTACAGATCCCTTATTATATCCCGCAAATCAGAGTACATTCCCTTTATTCCCTACTCTGTCTCCTGGGACACAAGGAAGGGAAGGATTGATAGCTCTGGGGCTAAAGGAGGATGCTGCAGGATTGTGTAGAAAGGAAGAGAGATGTGAAGGATAGTCTTACCTTTACAGTCTTGGTGAGGTCACTAGATTTCTTCCCAGGTTACGGGAACAATGCTAGTGGCATTAACGAGTGGCTCGTGCTCTTCCACCTTTCTCCATTACTGCTAACCCATTTGTTTGGATAACTGTCGACCATCGGAAGGGAAGAGGACCAGCTTCTCACTTACTCTATGAGCACCTCCACGGCTGCATTGGAGAATTTGGGGCCTTGTATGAAGTAATGCTGCCTGTTGCTCCAGAAAATCACTTTCCAGTAACCATTATTGAAATGTGCACCTCCCTTTTAAGGGGCTGCCAATTGTTAAACTGCTATAGAGAGCACGATTAGCACTGGCAGCTTGCTGATTACATTTAAATGAGAGACAACAAGGAAAATTACTTTCGCCTCACACCGACTATATCGAGCAGTCCGGTGTATGTGCCATACAAAAATCCACCCCAGTGTGTTTCAAATAAAATTCTTCTGTCTACCTCAGGTTTTTCTCACAATGACTCAAAAATGCTGTCACTCGAAATTATTTTAACTTTGTTCTCTCCCCCCCAAAAAAATTTTGGAGAAGCACAGCTGGGAATTAATTTTTTACTTGTTTATCTAGTGTGAAACATTGCTACATCAAATATAGGACAAGTAAGAGGCAGAGCCATTTTCTGTCTACTCTTTACTAAATGGGAGAAAGAAAACCTGCCTGGGGAATACTTTTACTACAAAGTGTTCCTCCACACGAATTATTAAAATACAAATCCAAGAGCTTGGAGAAAGCCTTAATTTTAATGACCATTTTTTCTAAATGTGATCTGCCATTTTGAGTCAAAATAAGAACAACAACTTGCATTTATATAGTGCCTGTAATTTAGTAAAATGTCCCAAGGTGCTTCACAGGAACATTATCAAACAAAATTTGACACAGAGCCACATAAGGAGATATTAGGACAGGAAGAGGTAAGTTTTAAGGAGGGTCTTAAAGGAGGAGAGAGAGGTAGAGAGGCAGAGAGGTTTAGGGAATGAATTCCAGAGCTTAGGGCCTAGGCAACAGAAGGCATGGTCACCAATGGGGAAGTGATTAAAATCTGGCTTTGCAAGTGGCTAGAATTGGAGGAGTGCAGTGATCTTGTAGGGCTGGAGGAGGTTACAGAGATAGGGAGGGGTGAAGCCATGGAGAGATTTGTAATCAAAGATGAGAATTTTAAAATCGAGTTGTTGCCAGACCAGGATCCAATGTAGATCAACAAGCACAGGGCTGATGGGTCTCTGCTTACATTTGGTCTTGTTCTGACTTATGATACCCTTGTATCCTAGAATAGGTCTGTTAACACAAAGTGGATATCAGCACTTTGGAGAGGTCTGCCTGTTGATCTGGGATTTAACCCAGTAAAGCCGACATCTGTCATTTGTGCAGCAGCAAACGATTTCCAGTATCTTCACCTTAGCTAGTATCCCAGTTGGTGGAAATCCCCCCCCCAAAAAATTCATGGATGAGAAATGGCCATTCAGCCTACTGAAGCTGATCATTCCAGCGCATTACCTGCCCCACCATGATATCTAATTGTGTTTTGAATAAATCCAATGTTTTTACCACTGTGTCTTTGCTTGATTGATTATTTCAAACATCTATATCTCTTTGAATAAAGAAGTTATTTCCTGGTATCTTCTAAATTTATTTGTGGCTAAATTCCATTTATCTCCTCTTTCTTGCTGTATTTGCAGATCTAATTTGTGCTTACCTTTTCTATACCATTGAATATTTTATATACATCGATGAGGCCTCTCCTTAACCGCCTTCTCCCTAGGTGGTGAAGCTTGAGCTTCTCTAGTCTCTCCTTGAAGTACATCCTCTTTACCTTTTAGAGGTAAATTTTACTTTTGGGTGCAAAAGTAGGATTTTCCACCCATTAAAATGAATGGACTGCTTGCAATCACATCTGTACTTGGGTTCAAGGGAAGAGAATCCATTTTCATATGACTTTTTGAAAATTCTTCAGTTTATTTAAAGATGGTGGCATTGTCCTGTAAACATTTAAAGAGGTTTTCAGTCTTTCACAAACCTAAGATAGAACAAAAACAAATCTTTCAGAATCCTTTGCAGTTTGACTTGCTTTGCATGTTTGTTTCTAACGTAGAATGACGTAGCCCAATAGTTAATGGGATGAATTCTAGAAGTGCCCATTGCAAATATGAAACAATTCTCTCTTGTTTTCTTTCTTCTTCTTTCAAACTTCTCTTTCCTCCTTTAAGCTGCTCCTTAAAACCTACCTCTTCGACCAAGCTTTTGGTCATCTGCCCTAACATCTCCTTATATGGCTCGGTGCCATTTTTTTTTGTGATAACACTCCTGCGAAGCGCCTTGGGACATTTTATTACGTTAAAGGCAGTATATAAATATAAGTTGTTGTTTTGATCTGGTGTCTGGCTCTTTAAATCAAGCGCAATATTTAAGAATTCAAAAGGCATCTGCACTACCCCAACCTTTGTCATGACATATGTTGTGAAGCTTGTCATTATGTTTTCCCTGGTAACAGGCGTGAAAGGAAGTATAAGACACAATTTCAAATATATACAATCTTTGTGTTTGGCTCAGTTATAGCTATGACAGCCTATTATAGTTGAATTAGCTGACAGTTATGAATTTCTATCAAGCCTTGGCAATCAGTCGAGGGCTAGAAAATTGAGTGAACTGAGAAGAACCCTTTGAGTGGGGCTAAATCAAACACATTGAAATCTTCACAGAAAGTCAGGTAGATTCACTCAGCTCCTGCAGCTTGTACAGGAGACCAGAAGAAGGGAAACTGCATAAATAGAAGCTATTTTTAGAGGAACAGGTTAGTGTTTAGATTGCAATCTTTTGTTGTTTTCCCTTTTAAGAAGATAGCTAATAGAATTTCTACCAGGGAAAATATATATTGTTATATATTTGCTTGTTCTTTCTTTAATAAAGTTGCTTAATTATTTAAAACTAGAACAAGATCTGATGTGATGCTCTATCGCTTATGGATACTTGATGGTGATTACAGGGCAAGAGTACAATCGGAGGAATTAGATAAAATTATAAACTGTGAGAGTGAATCTTAAGCAGTTTGTGACAATTAGGGCTGATTTCTTGATCAGTTGCTCTTGGTGAGGAGTGGTGTTCACAGGGAAAACACAAGCCCACAGTCTCTGACTTTCTGTCCATTTAAATAAATGGATGGGAAACCAGGGGCTCAGAGGCTGATGATTTCCCGACCGGCATTCCCTGCAAGCAGTGCTCTTTGTCAGGAGCACTAGATCAGAGAATCGACCCTGTTATCTAACCTCAAGATTAGATTAAAAATCACTCACTGGTATTTTTCAAACAGACGCCATTGATCTTCTGCCGTAGCTTTATTATGTTGAGTGCAGCTTTTGCTGACGCAGCTGCCGATGCTCATACTGACTGTCAACCTGTTCCTCAATCCATATTATTGAAACACGATGACATTCATGCAGAAGAGTTAGTGATTGTAAAGCTATTGTTGCATGTTTATTAAGAAACAATTTGTAGTTGATTCCTGGAATTTTCTTTGGCTTCAATGTATTTAAGCAACGAATTTCAAAATGGATCAATAAAAATTGCAAGATACCGTGCATGACGTTTAAACTTAACTAGGCTGAGGCAGGTGCAGACATGATTCTGTACCAGATCACCAGGGACTCAACTGGGCTGAGGCATGTACTCACCACTAGACTATTGGGTTGTGGTGTATGTTTGTGATGAGACCACAAGGCATTGACGAATGTTACCCCCCTCCCACTAGACTGAGAGGGATTCAGATGCATACTGACCACTTGCAGTCAGATACAGATATATACCATGCCCAGACTCTGAGATGTGAATGCACATTCACCACTCGGCCAAAAAGAAAATGGATGCAAATCTATTAAAACCATTAGAAACAGATATAAACCACTGATACAAATTCAAACATAGCAACAACAAAAGAACACGTTGCTATGAAGGGATAATTACTAGTCCTAGCCCTTCTCAGGCTACCCCAGATCAGGCGTATTCCCCAGACTTTCACCTTCAACTAAAGTTAAAGATAGCCGAATTCTATAAGATGCTTAATTGGGTCTAAAGGTTCAGACTATCCCTCCCTAAAGGAAAGGAACGACATGAAGATGTTACCGTCCTCCGGATAGCACTTTTAATAAGTTTAACTAGACTGTAACCTTCCGGATATTATGAGGGTCCAGAATACCCCCTAGAATTCTGCAACTCCTTACAAAAGAGTGTACAGAAATTGAGTTTGCGAGATTGATACAGAAATACTACTTGAGACAATTCTAAAAATATATAGATTTATTTAAGAGGCGATATACAGTTAACAGCTTGTGAGTCAATCGCAACATTAACAGTTCAAAAACAAATAGCTTACATTTCTTATCCTCAGTGATTCTTATTCTCAAATCTTAACTTCGTACATTTTTACATTTCTTATTCTTAATTCTAATCCAGGATATCCACCAAAATCAAATATCTTGATTACCTGAGACTCAGCTTACAGAGTGGTTCTGAAGCCAAGAATCGCTTGCCCGTTTCCAGCGACTTCTGACTTTCTATTCTGAAAAAGCTCTATTTTATACCTTTTTTTTAGTGGTTTATCCTTTGAAATTTTCTGCTGATGTAAGCTAATTATCTCTAAGTCATCCTCTGTTGACTTTTTTCTATTCTTACTGCCAATTTAGCCATTAACTTTTAGAATCCTGTCTCTGTGTTTAGGTGACAGTAGTATTTATTTGATGTCATTCTTATCAAAGGTTTTCCATTCAATTCTTAATATTGGCTTAACTGGTTATTAGCAGACGTCGTGTCTCCGTGTGTTCCAAGTTTAATACAAAAACCATGTGATTGCTTGGTGTCATCTATTGAAGTCATATCTTCAAAGTGTTCTGTAGGTATCATATTTACAACATGTAAATTAAAGACACTTCAACTAGGGTGTTTACTTGTTTTCTAGCTATTTCAATGGTTGTGTTAAGAATTATGTCTCCTGTCTTCCAAGTTTAGCATAAAAACTATTTGACCAGCAGGTGTTTCTTTTACTTAATGTCATCTTTTCAAAGGCACATGCCTCTTTTAATGTTTCTGTGTTCCTGTTCAACGTGTTAATTTATAACACTTTACTTGGGTCATTCCATTGTGTTTCTCCCAAACTCCAGACCTTCTGGAAGCGCCAAACTGCTTTTTTTAATAGGGCCATTGTTTTAGCATTAACAATCAATTCCCATTTCAAAAGCCTGTGTGGTTTTTACAGCTTGTGTTATCAAACTAGCCCATCTCAGAAGCCTGTTTTGACACAGCTTGTGTCGCCGAGGCTTTAGATTTTTAAACCCAGTATATCATGTATTAATAATATCAGAAATCTGTTCATAGGATGGTGTATCTCTTGGAATATGGCTTATTCCATCACAGCTATAGGCACCTTCATCTGCTGACCACCATGAAAGAGGCAAAAGTTTGGTGCAAAACCATAAATCTGAAATTGAGATGAGCTCAGATTGTTCTGAATTGGTCCAACTTACCAGCACTGATCCTTGTTTTGGAATAGATGCCTGTCGCTCACTTAATAACTTCAGTCAAAAAAGTTCCTTCACAAAAGCACTTTGATTTGTTGCTCTATGACTTTCTGTCATTTAACTTTGTAAGAGGAGTTCTGCTTCCATATATATATATTTTTAATCTCTATTTTTCTTTGGGAGTCTAGGCCACGATCTTGGCCTTGGTCTTGTCCCCCAGGTGTGGGGCCCACATCTGCTCTTATGATTATCTGGTGTGATTGTTCCCACCAGGTATACCGCCTCCGATGCTAAGCCAGGTCCCAGATGAGAGCATGAAACTCATCACATGGTGCATCTCCAGTCCCATGCCCACCTCCTCTCATGCCACCGGCCTTGTTGGGCACGGGCAGAGACTTCTGACTTATGGCAGGGGACCAAGCAGATCCAGAACCTGGTCAAATTCCTGGCCCTTCTTGGACACTCCTGGAGTTATGGTGGGAATGTTGCAGAAGGCCTGTGTAGATTTCCGGCTCCCGTATGTTTAGAACATTGGTCTCAATGTCTAAGATGCCAAAAAAAGGTATTATTTTTGAGTGCATTTGTAGAGGTTATTTACAGAAATAGTTTCTGAAGATAATAAATATCCATCAATCAAATTGTACCCTATATTCCACATGAGAACAACATTTCAATTCAGGTCATCTAACATTTTTTACCTTTGTTCACTGCAAAGGCAGCTGTCCTAGGTAGGGTTGTACCACTTTTGATCCCAAATTTAAACCTTATACATATTGGCTGGAATTTTCCAGGGTGGCAGCGGGCACGATCGGTGGCGGGTCGGGTGGGAAAGTTGTTGCTTTTGACAGCCAATCGGGAACCTGCTGTCATCCTGCCCCCATGCGCCTTTCCCCCTAGTGCATTTGTCATCACGGAGCCGACCCAACCGGCAGCGGCGGGTGACCCAACTGAGATGATTAACAGCTAGTTGTCAGACCCTTAACAGGCTTTTTAAATTTACTTTTTTAATTTAATTGCATGGCCAGGAGAACCATGCTGCTTGGGAAACACATCTGTCAACCTGAGGCGGGAGTTCAGTGGCCATTGCTCCAGCTGATTACTTGACAGCATCTAATGTACAGTAAAAATGTACAGATGATCACTTTCCTCAGACAGAAGCTGTTGCTCAGTCCATTTCCAGCACAGATTCTGCAGGCTGCAAGTCTTTCTAGCAAAGTCTCCATCCAGTGTCACCTCATTGGAAGAACACTCTCACCATTGACAGAATGCTTCTGTCATCTGTACTTCACCTGCCATCTATTCCATCAACATGGGTGCCATTTATACTGTCTTACCTTGGTCCTCAGAATCAGACCACGATCAGCCCCAACACCAGTAGCACCAGGCACACCAGCAGCACTAACAACTACACCAACCTTCTCCGCAATCATCTGACGCTGCACAGGAGAGAGGGCATGAGCACCCGACCACATTGCTGCCCGGGAGGCCAGGGATGGCTTCATCATGGCTAGATTTAGTTAACTGCTTGTCCGACATCCTGTTCTGGATGAGCAGGAATTTTCTCCAATCAAATATTGGGAAGACTGAAAGCATTGTTTTCGGTCCCTGCCACGAACTCCGTTCCCTGGCAACTGACTCCATCCCTCTCCCTAACATCTGAGGCTGAACCACTCTGTTCGCAACCTTGGTGTCACATTTGACCCCGAAATGAGCTTCTGACCACATATCCGCAGCATAACTAAGACTGTCTATTTCCACCTCTGTAACATCGCCTGTCTCCGCCCTTGCCTCAGCTCATCCACTGATGAGACCCTCATGCATGCCTTTGTTACCTCTAGACTTGACTATTCCAACACACTCCTGGCTGGCCTCCCACATTCTACCCTACGTAAACTTGAGGTCATCCAAAACTCGGCTGCCCGTGTCCTAACTCGCACCAAATCCCATTCACCCAACACCCTTGTGCTCACTGAACTACATTTGCTCCCGGTTAAGCAGCGCCTTGATTTCAAATTCTCATCCTTGTTTTCAAATCCCTCCATGGCCTCGCCCCTCCCTATCTCTGTAATCGCCTTCAGCCCCACAAACCCCCGAGATATCTGCGCTCCTCTAAATATGCCCTCTTGAGCATCCCCGATTATAATCGCTCAACCATTGGTGGCTGTGCCTTCTGTTGCCTAGGCCCTAAGCTCTGGAATTCCCTGCCTAAACCTATCCACCTCGCTACCTCTCTTTTCTCCTTTAAGACACTCCTTAAAACCTACCTCTTTGACCAAGCTTTTGGTCACCTGTCCTAATTTCTTCTTATGTGGCTCGGTGTCAAATTTTTTGTCTTATAATATTCCTGTGAAGACGCTATATAAATACAAGTTGTAGTTGTTGTTGTTTATGCTGTACACCCTGGCTGCCACATGATGCGCCAGGTTGGCACCACCCCACACCAACACCATAAAGCATCCCTACAATGTCCAAGCCATTCCTTTCACACTCAGCACCATTGCGGGGGGTACCGTTATGTCTCACCATACACTGCAACTCACTAAGCCACTTCCAAATGTACACATAAATCTGTCCAAGCCCGGAAAGTGTTGGAAATAAAGATTTTTTATGTTTGACAGCACATTAACAGAAACTTTACATATACATTGGATAAAACATCCAAGTGGCTACCCTTGTGTGTTGTTAGTTGGTGTGATTGCACTAGGATGAGGGTGAGTGTGAGGGGTGGCTAGTGAGATGGGGATGTGATAATGTAGATAGAGAGAGAGGGATGGGTGGAGGTTCAAGGTAAGTTGGTGTGAGTAAGGATGTGCGGGAGTAGGGTAGGGAAGGCAGAGTGATGGGGATGTGATGAGAGGCACAGCGGGATGCAGTTGAGTGTTTCTTTGTACTAACGATTCCTGATCTAATGAGATAATTGAAACGTTTGTGGCACTGCACCCAGGTCCTCCTGAACACATCCCTGCTCGTGACCTCCTGTGCAATCTGCAACCAGGCTGTTTTGATCTCCTGGGGAGGTCTCTTCTGGCCATCGGAAGGGAAGAGGATCGCCCTGCGTGCTGTGACTCCTTCCATAAGCATATGGAGGGAGTCATGGGTGAACCTGGCTGCAGCCCTCTGCCTCTATGCAGTCATTGTCAGTGTTTGCAGCACTGACAGCACTATGTTAGATTAAACTTCAAATCTAATGTGGCCATGGTCCCTTGAAAGCTCCTGAAAACGCATCATGAATGATGTCACCAGACCTGCTCCATTTAATTGGGCTGGGTAACGCACTGGGTGGGCTTAATAGGCCCTATTTAGGGAAAGTCATTTTCAGCAGCGGGATGGAGCCAGCAGCGGGGTCGCGACCCGCTACGCCGACCGTCTGCACCGGACCCACCGAGTTAGGCAAAATTCCAGCCATTGTGAATGGGATGTAACGTGCTTCGGAACTAATGACCTTTCCTTTTACCACTGGGTAATATTGGAAATAATACAGCATGCCCACCATGTGCTTTTGATGTCTTCAGTAGGTGGTAAAACACCATCATGGGGGTTAATTTCCTCAGTGCTTCTGCTGCTCCACCTTTGTAATTTTGGCAGAAGTTAGATGTAAACAGGGTTTGCTCCGAAGTTATAGCAACGGAGCGTAGAAAGTTCTGAGGAAGTTCATTCTCCCATGGTGTCAGACTAGTTATTTCAGGTTAAACTACAAGCTTTTTTTATGAGAAAGAATTATACATAGTTAAATCAGAAACTTAGTTACACCACCACAGATACCTTTAACTGTTTCTGAGACCATTATATCAGCATTGTGAAATTCTTAATAGTCCTGTTTAACAGTGTCAGCCATGGCCCAGTGGGTAGCACTCCTGCCTCTAAGTCAGAAGATTGTGGGCTCAAGCTCCACTCCAGAAACTGGAGCATATAATCCAGGCTGACACTCCAGTGCAGTACAGAGGGAATGCTGCACTGTTGGAAGGGCTGTCCTTCGGATGAGACGTTAAACCAAGGCCCCGTCTGCTCTCTCAGGTGGACGTAAAAGATCCCATGGCAGTATTTTAATGAAGAGCAGGGGAGTTATTCCCAGTGTCCTGGCCAATATTTATCCCTCAATCAACATCACTAAAAAAACAGATTATCTGGTCATTGCTGTGCGCAAATTGGCTGCCAATTTTCCGACATTACAACAGTGACTGCACTTCAAAAGTACATCATTGGCTGTAAAGTGCTTTGTGACGTCCTGAGGTCATGAAAGGCGCTATATAAATGCAAGTCTTTCTTTTCTTTAAAAATCATTTCATGAGGTTTTATGTAAGTGGATATCAAATTGTTTGCAGAGTTCTGTCTGCCTGTAGTCACCTGGAATCATGATTGATATGAGCATCTATTGCAAGGCCTTTAAAATAGAAGAAGCCTGTCATGTCATAGATGTCAGTTTTGAGACAATTGGTTTTCCTACCAGGATACCCCCAGATGGAACACTTATAGACACTTTAGGGGAGAAATCTTGCAGTGCCATTGCACCACTGGCAGTGCAGTGAGGTGGAATTTACACCCACCCTATGGTCCTAGGGATGGGATAGTTTAAATAATTGGGGCAAGCACCCGTACATTGCAGATGACACAAAGCTGGGTGGGCATGTGTTCTGTGAGGAGGATGCAGAGAAACTCCAGTATGATTTGGACAGGTTGGGCGATTGGGTAGATGCATGGCAGATGCAGTATAATGTGGATAAATGCGAGGTTATCCACTTTGGTGGCAAAAACAGGAAGGCAGATTATTATCTGAACGGCAATAGATTGGGAAAAGGGGAAGTGCAACGAGACCTGGGTGTCCTTGTGCACCAGTTGCTGAAGGTAAGCATGCAGGTGCAGCAGATGGTTAAGAAGGTAAATGGTATGCTGGCCTTCATAGCGAGAGGGTTCTAGTACAGGAGCAAGGATATCTTGCTGCAGTTGTACAGGGCCTTGGTGAGACCATACCTTGAGTATTGTGTGCAGTTTTGGTCGCCTTATCTGAGGAAGGATGTTCTTGCCATGGAGGGAGTGCAGCGAAGATTCACCAGACTGATACCTGGGATGGTAGGAATGACGTATGAAGAGAGCAAATTGAGAAAAACCTTGACTATGTACAGACTTAGTGAGCATAGCCTGGCTATCGAAAAAGGCAGACACAGACAGACCTGGCTGACAAGAGAGGACAGGATATGCTCTCACTGCAGTCAGGGAGTGGTGGAGACAGAGATGCACTTCCTCACAGCTTGTGGAAAATATCAGGGCATAAGGGAGAATTTCTACCCAAAATTCACAAAAATATGCCCTGAATTCAGAAATTTGAATGACGACCAAAAACTCCCATACCTACTAGGGGAACAGAGAAATTGTGTAACCTTAGCGGCACACTATGTTATAGCTTGCCATAAACAGAGGGACAACCATTAAATCTAAGAAAAGAGTATATACAAATTATATGAATGTATATTTATACACTCAGGGATATATCTGTTTATACACTGTATGGATAGATCTGCGTTTATGTGTTCAACCATAAATGTTTTTCGATGCTTTGGCAACATAAGATGTACCTTGTCATGCCAATAAAGCGATTTGAATTGAATTGAATTGAATTGAGAGATGGGTCGATTAGGCTTATATTTGCTAGAGTTTAGAAGAATGAGAGGGGATTTCATTGAAACTTATAAAATTCTAACAGGATTAGACAGACTAGATGCAGGAAGGCTGTTCCCGATGGCGGGGGAGTCCAGAACCAGGGGTCACAGTCTAAGGATAAGGGGTAAGCCATTTAGGACTGAGATGAGGAGGAATTTCTTCACCCAGAGAGTGTTGAACCTGTGGAATTCTCTACCACAGAAGACAGTTGAGGCCAATTCATTAAATATATTCAAGAAGGAGTTAGATATATTTCTTAAGGCTAATGGGATCCAGGGATATGGGGAGAAAGCAGGGACAGGGTACTGAATTTGGTGCCAGAAGGTCCAAAACGCCCCACCACAAGCCCCTCTACATCCATGGGAGTGGCCCTCATCTCCATGGCAAAGGGTGCACATTGATTTTGCTGGTCCCTTTATGGACTCGATGTTTTTAATTGCGGTGGATGCACATTCAAAGTGGCCAGAGGTAATAAAAATGTCCTCAGCCACCACAGAAAAAACTATCACAGTCTTACGAACCATATTCACCAGGAATGGGCTGCCTGAACAGATTTGCTCTGACAATGGACCACAGTTTTGTCTGAAGAGTTCCGGAGGTTCTTAAAGAACAATGGTGTTAAGCATTACACATCCGCCCCATATCATCCAGCCACTAATGGATTGGCCGAGAGGTTTGTTCAAACATTCAAGAAGGCTATCAAGGCAATGTGTAATGAAGATATACCCCTACAACACAAGGTGGATAACTTCTTGTTTGCCTACCGGAATGCGACACATGCGGTTACCAACCAAACTCCAGCCATGATGTTCTTCAATCGAAGACTACGATGCCGCTTGGATTTGGTTAAGCCAAACGTCAGAAGAGATGTGGAGAACAGGCAGTTTCAGAATATGAATGAAAGGCCGACCAGGAGTTTTAAGATAGGTCAACCAGTTTTGGCCCGGGACTACCGCACAGAGAAATGGCAGCCAGGAACGATCTGTACACGGCAAGGACCTCTAATGTATACCGTGGACGTTGGAGAGAACATTGTAAGACGCCATGCTGACCAGATTCTAGAGTCACTGGAAAACGCCAACTCCACACCACGATCTGATACACCTGGCGATGAAACCGAAGTACCAATTGCATCTACCGCAGAATCGGTGATATTGGAAGCAGACGAACCAAACAACGACATTGATCCCGACGCAACCTTGCCAGAAGAATCTGATATCCCAAAGAGGCGTTATCCAGACAGAATCAGGAAGCCTCCTCAAAGACTGAACTTATAATTGCTTAACTTCAACCAATGTATCTAGCAACCGTAATTGTAATTGTAATTAATTATTATTTAGTTGTTAAATGAATGTTATGTACTGTTTATCTAAAAGGGGAGGAATTTGTTGTGTATGTACCTTTAAGGGAATAACTGGTCTCAGACTGCAGTACCGGCAGTGACCACCCCTGTATAAAAGGCCCTAGCAGGCTTCTGTAGTTTCAGTTTCCAGGTTGTCTCCATTCAGTAAAGACTTGTTATAATCAACTCCTGCAGTCCGTGTCTCAATTATACACGGACATAATAGGATCAGCAGAAACTCAGAGCAGCACCCGACTGCTCCAAGAGGTGGATCCAAAGGCTGCTTGGGCTGGAGATAAAGAAGGATCAATTTGCCTTTTGAACTTTAGGCCCTACTTTAGGCCCAGGACAGAACCCATGCCTGTTCTCAGCAGACATACATTCTGCTGGACCAATCATAGCTGATGAAAATCCGAAGTAGAACCCAGTGCCCTCAAACTGCTGCCGGAATGAAGGAATGGCAAAAGAACCGTCTGGGATTTCTTGTGCACTGCAGAAGAAGGTGTGGATTTTGGTCCCAACCCGTTTTCCACCCCTCCCCTCCCCTGCCTGAGTTATTCTGGAATTACGCAAAAAGGATTGTGCAGTATTTGGTCTTTTGTCACTTTCTTACAGTGGCAAACTGCATACATTGACTGTGGAGTTTAACAAACCAATTTTATCTTGATCGGGTTCTCCCTGCAAGTAATTGACATCAGCCGAGGTGGGCCATTCTTTGACGCCCATACACCAGAGAGGGCCTGTGTATTTGCCTCACCTGTCCCCTTGCACATGTGCACACATGCGAATAAGATCAGAAATCTGTAATGCCTCCGGACAGAGCTGTGTATTCAGTTTGTTTACAAGTTCTCCAGCTAAAAGGACAAAAGAAATCTTGACAGAAGCAGCAGCCATGGCTTCCATTTAAAAAATCCCAGCTTCACTAGAACTTAAATGTAAGCATATATATGAAATATAAATATTTTATAATTTGATACAGTATGGATCCCTTTTTCCATCACATAACATATTCCTGTACTGTTAAGCAAGGTGACATCAGTACTGAAAACACAGATGGTTTAGCCTGTCCATAAATTGCCTATACATAAAAAATCCAGTGTCAATGTCTAGTTATATAGAACAAGTCCTAAGACCTTGTGGAAACCTCTTGAAATGCTAGCCATCCCAAATTTTTGTTGTCATTTATTATATATGGTAGCCTCACAAGAAGTGCAACTGGAGACAACTATTATAAAGATAGATGTCACATGAATTTGACCCTTCTGATTGCTGGGAGCATGGAAGGACTTGGAGAAATTGAGGGTAATGTTGACTCGGGGAGATAGTGTAAAATGCGCAATATCAGTTCAGCCATCCGTTAAACACCTCTCCTGATTTTCATTTTCATTGAAATCATTGGCATCTGGAGATGTGTTTAATGGGGCTGGGGAGGAGGGTGCGAGCTGATATTATGGAGATGTGTTTAATGGGGCTGGGGAGGAGGGTGTGAGCTGATATTATGGAGATGTGTTTAATGGGGCTGGGGAGGAGGGTGCGAGCTGATATTATGGAGATGTGTTTAATGGGGCTGGGGAGGAGGGTGCGAGCTGATATTATGCATTTTACACTAGCACCCAAAGTCAAAATTACCCCCAATGTGCTTAGGTACAAACAGGAAGGTCAGGGATTTCTCAGAGCCTTATGCACAACTCAACTTGAGGTGGTGAAAGGTCCTACTCTAGTCTATATGGCTTTGGACTACTCTGATCCTAGGAGAGATTTTTTTTCTCTGTAGCCTGCCAGATAGTGTTACAGTATTACAGTGCACATATAAGTTTCTATGAATGCTAAAACTGCTGATGGTGATAACCTTTTGAAATTTCCCACTGTTCTGCCAGCTTTCCAATCATTTTCACCACTTATTAACCCCAGAATAGATTGCCATGCCAAGCCAAGCATCTGAACTGGTGAAGCACACTACTGTGATAGTCCCCTTTTATAGTGTTGCGACAGTCAGACAAACACTCATTCATCATGACTTGATGCTTGCATCTTCTGAGGAAGTTACATTGTTAAAGTACTGTGTACAAATCTGGGCTCCACAGTATAGGAAGGATGTTGATGCAAGTGTACAGTGTAAATTTACCAAGATGCTGCCTTGTATGAGGAAACACAGATGTGAAGAAAGACTTGAAAAATTGGGGCTGTTTTCGTTCGAGCAGAGGAGATTATGGGATGATTTGATAGAGGTGTTTTAATTATGAAGGGTTGGGAGAGAGTTGATAGAAACAGACTGCTTCCAGTGATGAAGGACTCTCGGATGAGGGGACATAGATGTAAGATTGATTTAGGACAGAGTAAGAGAAAGCAGGTTGTGAAACTGTAGAATGCACTACCAGAGTTAATGACTGAAGCGAAGGCCATGTCAGTATTTAAGAATAGAATGGGTCGCAGGAAAGGTGGATAAAGAGATGAAAACAGGATGGGCACATGGGATTTGGTATGCTGCTCATGTAGAGTATAAACACAACACAGGCTGATTGAGCGGAATGGCCTGTTTCTGTTTTGTAATTTCTGTGTAATTCTAGTTCAGTTGCAAACCATACGTGTGATGAGCAGCCAATATCTCAATGAGGCCAGACTGCCTTAACTTGTTAGAAGCTCCAGTAAAGTTGAAAGCATCTGTTGTAACTTTATGCTCGTCATTAAGCAACTGAAGAGTGTTTGTAGATCTTAAAGTAAAATAATCATGATCAATCTTACTTGACAGATGTGTTGGCTTGGTTTCCCTAGTGCCAGAGATTAGTCTGTTACTCCACCCTATCTGTATCTCCCCACAGTGATTCAGTTGCCACTGGCTCTTCAGATGAAGCATTAACTATGAAGTCAGTTCACAAGGCAACAATGCCACTTTTGATAACACCTGAGAGTCCTCTTCTGTACTGTTGTGACAGGAAGACAAATATTCATTCATTACAATCCAATGTTTAGCTCTTCTGAGGAAATTGCCATAAGTTGCAAACCAGATATGTCAGAAGCAGACAGGTTGTAAATGAGGGCAGGCCTCCAAACTGTTTTAACCTCTGCTGTTATCAAGAAAATCACTATGTCTGAATCATGAGACTGAGGATATCACAAGTTGATTGACTGATCTTCCCCATTTGTCTAAGCATTTATGCTCTTTGACCAATGCTGCAGCACATCTTTTACTAAACTCAGTTTGGATGGAATATGGTGCAGTAAATATAATTTGTTTGGTCTGACCCAAGATTAGATCTGGATGTTTTGACTTCTTGTTTGAGATGGTTTGAAAAGGACCGAACACAATATCCAGCATTATGGCCTAGAAATTTGGGTGGTTTGTGCCACCCGTTTCTACCATGAAATGTCGAAAAACGTCGGCTGGCGCTCTTCCACCACCTGGTAGTGGCTCCCGCAGCGCGCACCATTTACAAGTAGCACTGCTGGTAAACGCGATTGCCATCGGGATTTAAATGACTGAGATCATGACGTCAGTGAGTGTGCAATGCTCACTTGACGCCCGATCTGCAGTATTCATTCTTGACATTGAACATACTGGCATGTCAAAACAGCAACAGGGAGAGCAGGCATCCAACAGCAGGAAGGAGGCTGCAGCAGGGATATTTAAAGGGATCATCAGCAATCAGTTGCACCTGACATGGTTATGCAGTTTGAATGGGTCTGTGCTACTTTCTGCAACTCCAACAGCTTTCTTTACTTATTTCAAGCTTCTTTGGTAACAAGGAGTGTTGTTGCAAGTAAAGAACTCCCTCATTATTTTTTAAAGGCTTCTGCTCACAACACTTGCTCACAGTCATGGGGCTGTACTGGCAGTCGACCTCGCCCTCCAGGATCTACAGCAGAGGGCGCGGAGGCAAAGAGGAAGACAGGAACATGCACACAGAGGGAGGAGGAGGAGGAGGACCTCCTGACCCCTCCTAGGCTCTTCTGACAGCACTTCTCCTACCTCCAATTAAACGAGGAGCAGTGTTGTAGGAGGCTACGCTTCACTGAGGAGGTGATCACAGAACTCTGCCACCTCCTGCAGCCAGATCTGCAGCCTCAGAGCAGGACGACCTCAGCTCTCCCTCAGTGGCCCTCAAGGTCACCGTGGCCCTCAATTTCTTCACCAGAGGATCCTTCCAGTCTGCATCAGGAGACATAGCTAACATCTCCCAGTTCACCATCCATCGCTGCATCCGGGAGGTCACTGAGGCTCTTTACACCAGGAGAAGGTACAACATTAGCTTCTCTCTCAGCAGAGAGAAGCAGGACGAGTGCGCATGTGGCTTTACCAAGATAGTGGGATTCCCTATATTGCAGGGCGCCATCGACAGAACACATGTGGCTTTGCGGAAACTGTATAACAATCCTGAGATCTTCCATAACTGCAATGGTGTGCGGCCACACACAGCAAATCCTCAATGTCAATGCCCGCTATCCTGGCAGTAGCCATGATGCCTTCATCCTACACCAGTCCAGTGTGCCAGCCACCACAGCAAACTTGTGGTTGGCTGCTTGGAGACAAGGGCTATCTACTCTCCACCTGGCTCATGACTCCACTCCACAACCTCAACACTCATGTCCAGCACTCATATAATGAGAGCCAGGAACATCATCGAGAAGACCATTGGGATACTGAAGCAACGGTTTAGCTGCCTTGACCGCTCGGGAGGAGCCCTCCAGTACTCGGCAGAGTGGGTGTCCCATTTTGTGGTGGTCAGCTGCATACCCCACAACTTGTCCATCATGAGGGTGCAGCCCATGCCACCAGGGATTGCACCAACCCCTCAGGAGGAGGAGGAGGAGGGAGAGGAGGAGGAGGAGGATGACAAGGTGGAAGAGGACGAGGACAAGGACGAGGAGCAAGAGGAAAAGGAGGGAAGGAGGAGGCAGGCAGCCAATCGTACAGCTGGACGGGCTGTCCGTGAGCGGCTCATCAGACTCTGATTTGAATAAATGAAACCCTAGGTCCCCGTTGCTCACCACATCCTCATCATACCATCCCTGTTTCACGGAACATCACAGCGTTCTCCTGGGCACAAAGCTGAAATGAGAGACACCACAAGAGATTCCAAACAAAATGAATAAATTTATCAATAATCACATCACACATATTTACAATAATACTATTAACTAATCAACCTTGCGCAATCCCTTAGTATCTATCTTTCATGTGGGTTTTCTTAACCTAGTGCTCCTATGAAGTGTTCCCCCAGTGGCTGTAGCATGGCTGCTGGAAGGCTGCTGAGTTTCCATCAGTGAGACTTCAGATGGCTTTGCAGGACGACCTCGAACAGCTCTGGACCTAGAAGCCCCGGCTGCACACTGCACCAGCTCGGCATGGGCCGCAGCAGTCTGGGCTGGCTGGTTAATAGGCAGCAGCAAGGACAATGGCGGAGTGGCAGTGGTGGGAACAGGAATGCTGTCATCCTGAGAGAGGACAGCAGGGTCCTGCTCCACTGACCTACTGCCACTCCCCCGGGGTGGGGCGCCTCAGCATTCCTAGCAATCTGTTGGAGCACAGATTACTGGGCTGTTGCAACACGGTGCAAGCTCCGGTCGACAGTGGTAAACCCAGCCATGATGGCAGCAGTCAGAGCTTGGGTGGCTTCAAGCAGAGACTGCATGAAAGCAGTCTGAGCTTCCACTGTAGCACTAAGACGTTGGGTCACTTCCGCCTGTGCTGCAATGGAAGTTGCGACATCACCCATCATGTGCTATATGCTCCGCACAGAGCCCCGTGCAATGTTGGAGGCGGACTCCTCCATGCTCCTTGACATTGCTGAGAGGCTCTCTGGCAGCCTTGCCATTCCACCTATCAATTCTGTGTGCATGCCCACCACCCTTCTTCTGAAGGCCTCCCCATCGAGGTCCTCGTCTGAGTCCTGCGCAGCAGAACTCGCGCGAACCCATCCTCCGGGGAGCCGGCCCCCGAGCTACCCTATCCCCCTGGCCTTGCTCCAGCCCACTTGTGCCCGGTGCCTCACCCTGTGCAGATCCCGCTTCTACACCAGCCTCTAAAGTACTCGCAGTGCCAGTTTCTGAGTTGGTGTCTGCGAGTGAGATGCAGTGACCTGGTGTCTTCTTCCTCCTCTTCTTCTTCTTCTTCCCCCTCGCTCACTGCACTGCCCTCGGGGACAGGCTGCTCGAGTGCTTGTTGATTATCTGAAAGCAGAAAGGCACAAGAGTTGGTTTATAGTGAGGGGGACGGGAAGCCAGAAATGCATGCATACAGCATGAGTAGCTTGAAACTGAGTAAAGATTGTGGGCTGAGGGGGAAGTGGGATGTGAGAAGAAGGATTAGGAATGAACATACCGTTGTCCCCAAGGGGTTCAAACTCGCTGGTGACCACGGCCTCTATCATGTAGCACCCAGTGACATGCAGTACTCGCTCCTCGAGCTGGCTTAGCTGTTGAATATCCGTCTGGCCCCCGCCTGTCTGCCCCTGTTCGCGGCGATTATGTGCGACCTTGGCCTGCAAGAGAAAGAGGTGTTGAGTGAGTTTAGTGCACTGTGTTTGGGTGATGTGCTTGCCATAATTGAATAGTTGTCAATGTGTGCAAGGTGTGAGATGTGGGTGTGAGTATTGCTAGGTAGAGATTGTTGCTTTGTGAGTGCTGGGGGCGTGGTGCATTGAGCAGTGTGTGAAGCTTGTGTTGCAAATGGTGGTAAGTGACATTTGCTGAAGCCTTCACTCACCTTGACCACCCGTGTGAGGTCGTTAAACTTCTTCCTGCACTGGGTGGAGGTCCCGGGGACCACAGTGCTGGCTGTGACGTGGTCCGCAATCTCACGCCACATGTGTGTGGCGAGGGTCTCCTGCCAGTTTGCGGGTGTAGGAGCGCCCGCCTCCTCTCTACCGCAAATACCAACGCCTGTAGAGCTTCATTGGAGAACCTATGGGCTCTCTCCCTTGGTCTAGGATCTGCCATGACGATTTGTAACTGTCTGTTGCTTGTCCCTAAGCTTGTTCAGTTTGCTGTTGGGGCAGCTGAAGAACCAACCACCCTGACAATGAAGTGCTGCAGCATTAATGCACCTCCACTTTAAGTAGTGGAACAAGCCTGTGGCAAGCATGACTGTGAATTAGACTGGCCCTGATATTGGTCCACCTGTTGAAGCATTAAATCACAGGATCATAGAAATTTATGGCACAGAATGAGACTATTTGGCCCATCGTGTCTGCGCCGGTTGAAAAAGAGCTATCCAGCCTAAACCCACTTTCCAGTTCTTGGTCCGTAGCCCTGTACATTACAGCACTTCAAGTGCATATCCAAGTACTTTTTAAATGCGATGAACGTTTCTGCCTCTACCATCCTTTCAGGCAGTGAGTTCCAGACCCCCACCGCCCTCTGGGTGAAAACATTTCTCCTCAACTCCCCTCTAATCCTTCTACCAATTACTTTAAATCTATGCCCTCTGGTTATTAACCTCTCTGCTAAGGGAAATAGGTCCTTCCTATCCACTAGGCCCCTCATAATTTTATACACTTCAATTAACTCTCCCCTCAGCCTCCTTCTGTTCCAAAGAAAACAACCTCAGCCTATTCAATCTCTCCTCATAGCTAAAGTTCTCCAGTCCTGGCAATATCCTCGAAAATCTCCCCTGTACCCTCTAGTGCAATCTATGCCTCGGCTAATAAAGGAAAGTATCCTGTATGACTTTTTAACCACCTTATCTACCTGTCCTGCTACCTTCAGGGATCTGTGCACATGCACTCCAAGGTTCCTCTGTTCCTCTACATTTCTCAGTATCCTACCATTTATTGTGTATTCCCTTGCCTTGTTAGCCCTCCCCAATTGCATTACTTCACACTTCTCCAGATTGAATTCCATTTGTCACTTTTCTGCCCACCTGGCCAGTCCATTGATATCTTCCTGCAGGCTACAGCTATCTTCCTCACTATCAACCACATGGCCAATTTTTGTATCATCTGCAAATGACCATTACCCTTTGCTCCTGCTACTGAGCCAATTTTGGATCCAACTTGCCACTTTCCCTTGGATCCCATGGGCTTTTATTTTTTTGACCAACCTGCCATGTGGGACCTTGTCAAAGGTCTTGCATGTAGACTACATGAAATGCACTACCTTCATCGACCCTCCTCATTACCTCTTCAAAAAATTCAATCAAGTTAGTCAGACACGACAATCCCGTAATAAATCCATGCTGACTGTTCTTGATTAATTCATGCTGACTGTTCTTGATTAATTCATGACTTTCTAAATCACGATTTCTACTGTCCCTCTGAATTTTTTCCAATAATTTTCCCACCACCGAGGTTAGGCTGACTGGTCTGTAATTACTTGGTCTGTAATTACTTTCTCCCTTTTTAAACAATGGCACAATGTTAGCAATCCTCCAGTACCCTGGCACTATGCCTGTAGCCAGAGAGGATTGGAAAATGATGGTCAGAGCCTCGCTACTTCCTCCTTTGCCTCTCTTAACAGCCTGGGATACATTTCAACTGGGCCTGGTGATTTATCTACTTATCTACTTAAGTTGAGTGTAAAGCCAATGAGCATCAGTTTTAGCGCTGAAATAATGACTACAATCATGTTAATGAAGAGTGAGCACGAATTTTGCGTGCTAACTGGACCATTTTCAGGTGGCGCAGCTTAACCTCATTTAGTCTTAACACTGCCCATTTCTTGGCTATATCCAATTTCTAGGTCTGTATTTTTACATAAACCAAGCAATGGTCAGTCTTACAAACTGGTGCTTTCCAGATGAGAAGTCAATCAATATTAGATCTAATGAAGCATTGTCACTTCTTGGAGAACAAAGCAGCTAGATGATACAAAAACAACTGCACGGCCAAGGTCTGTATTTTTGGTTCCTATCCAAATTTGACGCCAACTGTACCATTTTGCCACTGCACCCTCATCGATCAAATACATTTCCAGGATGATCCACTGCACAAGATCTCTCAAAGCAAGTGATTCTCTTTCAATATATTACTATAACCTCTGCATGTCTTTGCACATAAACATATATTAATCACCACAAAAACATATTGCTGTGCCAATAGCCTTCAACTAGCAGAGGTTGGAGATAAGAGCCATGACAGTATAAATACACCTAAACATGAAAGCTTTACTGTCACTAGATCATTGTCATGGCTGGTGGTGATCCCACCATTATGGCTGCAATGCTTTACTGTCTGCATCAGTGGCAGCACGATCATTGTTGAGTGCATCACCATCAAAAAGCATTAACAATGGCCTCAATATTAACCTCCGCGCAACAGGTGAGAGAGGGTTGGGGCAGGGTTAAAGAGTTAAATACGTGGAATGCACCCGGCACCTTTTTCACGGTGGCTAATATTTGGGCATCCGAGTGTTCTGCTGTGGAGAGGCAGGACACTTCATTAACATATGTAAATTGGGCTCCTACAGTGCAATTGGGAGCCCGATTTGAAATTGACTGTTGCTGTATGGGTTTCCCAGGGGTCGTGAAACCTGGCAGTGAAAGGTGGGAGCTGTCGGCTCCACAAGGTAAGTGCCTTTTCCAGCACTCCTGGTGGGCCAGGAGGAACAGGAGTGCTCCCCCCAGACCCCTCAAGGAAGCCTATGGGTTCCCTCAGCCCCGATCACCAGCTTCCTCCACCCTAACCCTCCCGGTTGCCGACCTCCACCCAGCATTCTCGATCACGCGCCTCTTGCCCCTCCCGATTGTGGGCTCTCTACCCACCCTCCCAATTACCAGGGCTCTCCGACCTCCCACTTCTGGGGACCTTCCCCAAGAGTCCCCGACTGTGGCCTCCTGCCACTGGTGTTCCCTCTTGGCCACCAGCCAGGCTGTCCATCTGGGCAGCTGCCAAGCGGGAAATGGAACTGAAAAATGTTAATGAGGTCCTGACATTACGTTCGGCAGGACCTCTGCATCCCTGGTCTTACTGGGTTCTACTGATACTTTCGACCTCACTCGTAGCCTCTCCGCCTCCCCGTAAATATCGTGACCAATATGATTGTAAATGCCACCACTTCATTCTTCATAGGAATAGACTCCTGATGTGTTTATGTCCATTGTGGCTTATTCTGATATATTGTATTGTTGAGTCCATTCCATTTACAATTTCAAGAAATGTTCCATTTGTGTGGGGAAGCTGAGGGAATGCTTGAATGGTCCAGGCTTTCTCAATATACACCTTTCCAAATTGCTATTGAGTGATGTTGTGACATGAACACTGCCTTAGCTCTTCAACAACAGATTATCAATAGACTAATGATGGTAGTAGTTCCTGGAGTGCATTTTCTCACAACATAACATGCTTTGTCAAATAACTCCTTAAAACAAGAGCCAGATGTTTAGTTGGTTTGGAATTTTAAAGAGGATGCAGGAACAGAGACACCTGGAGGTGTATGTACACAAATCTTTGAAGGTAGCAGGACAAGTTGATAAGACCATTAAAAAAAGCATAGGAGACCCTTGGGTTTATAAATAGAGATGTTCAAAATCATGAAGGGTTTTGATAGAGTAAATAAGGAGGAACTGTTTCCAGTGGCATAAGGGTCGGTAACCAGAGGACACAGATTTAAGGTAATTGGCAATAGAGCCAGAAGTGAGATGAGGAGAATTTTTTTTACACAGTGAGTTATTATGATCTGGAATGCACTGCCTGAAAGGGTGGTAGAAGCAGATTCAATAGTAACTTGCAAAAAGGGAATAAATACTTGAAGGGGAGAAAATTGCAGGGCTATGGGGAAAGAGCAGGGGAGAGTGGGATTAATTGGACCTAGTGCATGTTTTATCTGTCATATGCTGAGCAGCACATTTCATGCATCACATTTAAAGTGATACATTTTGGATGTCACAAATTGAGCATGATAATTTCTTGTAATTGATTGACTCAAAATTAGTATGCATAAAACAGTAACAAATCACAACTGAAGAAAGACCAAAATCTACCCCATAATGTGCGAATCAAGTGTAGGGAAGTGCAGTCACTATATTATGGAACTTTCAATTTGCACACAGCAAATGAGAGGAATAACAAATTAATATGTTTTTGTAGTAACAACAGAAAACGCTGGAAAAACTCAGCAGGCCAGGCAGCATCCGTGGAGAGTGAGAGTTAACGTTTCAGGTCTGGGACCCTTCATCAGAACTGGAAAAAGCTGGAGATGTAACAGATATTAAGCAGGTGCAGAGACAGGGGGGCGGGGGGGAGGAATTGAAAGAACATACTGTGCTTTTGTAAGGGGCAGGAAAGATAAAATGTTGCAAATAGGAATGGCAAAATCATACAGCATGAAAAATGGGGGCAGGGTTTATAGTTTGAAATTGTTGAACTCAGTATTGAGTCCAGAGGGCTGTAAAGTGCCTAATCGAAAAATGAGGTGCTGTTCCTCGAGCTTACGTTGAGCTGCATTGGAACAGTGTAAGAGGCTGAGGACAGAGAGGTCAGAGTGGGAGTGAAGCGGAAAATTAAAGTGACAGGCGACCGGAAGCTCAGGGTCACCCTTACGGACTGAACAGAGGTGTTCCGCAAAATGGTCGCCCAATCTGCGTTTGGTCTCCCCAATGTAAAGGAGACCGCATCGTGAGCAGCGAATATAGTATACTAAATTGCAAGAAGTACAAGTAAATCGCTGTTTCACCTGGAAGGGGTGTTTGGGGCCCTGGACAGTGGGAAGGGAGGAGATAAAAGGGCATGTGTTGCATCTCCTGCGCTTGCACAGGAAGGTGCCGGGCGAAGGGGAAGGGGTGCTGGTGGTGATAGAGGAGTGGACTAGGGAGTCTCGGAGGAAGCGGTCTCTACGGAATGCTGAAAGGGGAGGAGGGGAAGATGCGTTTGGTGGTGGGATCACTTTGGAGGTGGCGGAAATGGCGGAGGATGATCCGTTGAATGTGGAGGCTGGTGGGGTGAAAGATGAGGACAAGGGGAACCCTATCATGGTTCTGGGAGGGAGGGGAAGGGGTGAGAGCAGAAGTGCGGGAAATGGAACGGACACGGTCAAGGGCCGTGTCAACCACAGTAGAGGGGAATCCTCGGTTGAGGAAAAAGGAAGACATGTTGGAAGCACTGGTGTGGAAGGTGGCATCGTCAGAACAGACGCGGCGGAGACGGAGAAACTGGAAGAATGGAATAGAGTCCTTACAGGAAGCGAGGTGGGAGGAAGTGTAGTCCAGGTAGCTGTGGGAGTCAGTGGGCTTGTAGTGGATGTTTGTCGAAAGCCGATCTCCAGAAATGGAGACGGTGAAGTCAAGGAAGGGAAGAGAAGAGTCGGAGATAATATATTTTTGTGTTTTTTAAGGGATACATGTTGGCCAGATACATGTAAAAATTCCCTGCTCTTTTTAAAAAGTGCCATGAGATCTTCTACACTCACCTGAGAGAAGAGATAGGTCATGATTTAATGTTTCATCTGAAAGACGGCACCTCCAACAGTGCAGCACTCCCTCAGTACTCCACTGAAATATCAGCCGAGATGAGAATGCAACCACTGAGCCAAGGTTAACGTGTGTTACCAATGCAGAACTACTCAGGACATATGAAAACAATGAGTCAAATTTTGTCTGATAATGCTACTGTGAGACATTTTAAAACATTCAAGGTGCTATATAAATGCAAGTTGTTATGAGCACTGTTAGCTAAAGCTGTTTAAGACATTAGGCTCTGGCTCCCAGCATGCACATGTGCATACAATATCTAGAACTTTTTATGATTGACAGTAAGATTAGCCATTCACAGACTATGCCAATACTTGATGTTTGTAAGCCGCATCTCTCCAATGGAAAATTACTGAGAACAAAACCCGCAGTGAAACAATTTTTAGTAGTATTGGATTTGTGTATATATGTGTCTCATATGGTCAACCTTTCATGGTTCCTTTGGTTTTCCCTTACCAACTCACTGACGTGAAGACAGCAAATGGCCCCATAAATCACCATATTATCTCTAACCCTACAGACCGTTAACCAGGATACAACTGGCTGCATTCTAGTTGTGCGCTTCTCAATCATTCTTGAACTGGACAGGGTCACTGCATCTCAAATCTTCACCTTCGTGATGACGACAAATGTCCTTGAGTACAAATACAAACCATGTCCCATGTTGTTAACTAAACTATCTGGTGGCCTACATGCTTTGTATGCTGGTAATAAGATGGCTGGAATTATACACCGAGTCTACATACACTAAATAAAAAAACAAGTGTGGATATTGAATAAAGGCAACAGAGGTTATGATACTGCATAGTGGAATAACCTGCTGGCACTCATTAGCTACATGAAGAATGAAGTAAGGTAGCACAGTACCTATATAGCTACCTCACCTTCAGGGGAGATGCGGAAGTAATTGATGAGGAAAAAACTAATGTACTGCTGCTGATACTGTACTGGCCGCGCTAGACGTGCTCCTATCTAGTTATCCAGCAAGTTAAACACTTATTCAAAAACAATTCTTCGTGAAGCCGTTTGCTGTTTTGAAGCTTTACTTGAACAAATTTGTGAAACTGTAAACAAAGACAAAGTATGTTTTGTACATAACTGAGTACTATACATTTGATATTACATAAGATATAAACATATTTACAACAGTAGAATAGACTAATTGTATAGCTAACTAACATTTGGACTAACTTCTACAACTATCAACTAACCTTTTATAAACATAGTGTTATCAAAATACTACTCTGACAACATTGCTATTATGCTAAGAAACAAAGATACTCACAGATATTGCGCTTGGCCTAACATAGGAAATCAGATTACATTGGATTGTAAAACCCTTATGGAATCCTCCATTACTGCCAGGTTCTTCCTGCAATTCTACTTCCTGTGTTACACAGGAAGAAAGGTACGAAGGTCAAATGACCTCTCACAGGAAGAAAGGAACAAAGGTCAAATGACCTCACACAGGAAGAAAGGTAGAAAGGTCAGATGACCTTTCCAGCATACAAACTGCTAACACAATAACCACCACCAGAGGGTGCTATCTGCATATAAAATGTTCATTGCATGTAAAAAGTCCATTGGTCCAGAACATATACTCTGAAAACTGTCCCACAATTGAAGTGGGGTGGACTCCACAGAACTGGGAGCCCCTACACTTCCAGGGTGCAAATGATGGGATGTGTATTGTATGATGTATTTCCCTCATTTGTCTGTGATTATAATACACCCACCATTTTATGCCCATTGTCACATCTGAAATCAATGGGATGAAAATCGGCCGGTTTCTACAACTGGCGGCCAATCTGCACTGCCGAATTACCACTCAGGTGAGGTAAAAACTGCCACTAATTTGTCATTTTTTTTACTACACATCGGTTATATCCCCTCCCTTATCTCTGTAACCTCCTCCAACCCTCAGGGAACATTGTGGTCCTCCAATTCTGGCCACTTGTGCATCCCCGGCTTCCTTCGTTCCAGCATTGGCAGCCGTGCCTTCAGCTGTCTAAATCCTAAACCCTCCCTAAACCTCTCCGCCTCTCTATCTCTCCTCCTTTAAGACGCTCTTTAAACCTACCTCTTTAACCAAGCTTTTGGTCACCTGTCCTAATGTCTCCTTCTTTGGCTCGTGTTAATTTTTTTTTGACTGAGTACGCTCCTGTGAAGTGCCTTGGAATGTTTTACTATGTTAAAGGCACTATATAAATGGAAGTTATTGTTGTTGACCTATATTGCTTTAGTAGATTTGTTCAATTGCAACGATGGATAAGCCACTGTCACATGCAGGCTGCCATAGGACAGCAGTAATTTATAGGTCTTGGACTACCCATCAGCAAGGCAAGTCTTCTACCAGTTCGAAGATATACGTTCATCTGGAAATAGCGGAGCTTAAATAGTGGAGAGAGGAAATTGATATAACATGCTAAACATTCATAATATAACATCTTTACAGTGACTTCTGGATATTTTCGCCAAAAAAATGTTACAATTTCAAATGTGTTTGTTCATTCAAAATCCAGTTATATGCTCCTGGCACAGAGCTTCGCATGGCAGGAATGTATATTGGAAATTTGGGCGCAGAATGGATGGAATATCATCTGGGCAGTGGATCAGACACACCAGCCTCTGCGATTGAATTGTACGATATACACTCCCATTACGTGAAGCTCTGTGTTCGGAGCACTAAATCGTAAAATTTATCCTGTTATGTGATTGCAATCAGTTTGTAACGCATTATACAGCAATATGGGAAAGCTTCATAGAATCAGAAGCTTTTACAGCACAGAAGGAGGCTACTTGATTGATTGCATCTGTGCCAGCTCTCTGAAAAAGCTATCCACATAATTTCATTCCCTTGCCCTTTCTCCATACTGTTTAAAATTTTACTTTTCCAAATATTTATTTATTTCCCTTTTACAAGTTGCTATAGATGCTGCTTCGACTACTGTTTAAGTCTATGCCCTACCACCCCTCTTCATATTCTCCAAATCTCTCCCTTTGTTCTTTTAATGATGATCTTAAGCATATGCCTCTAGTAACCAACTCACTGACCA
Organism: Somniosus microcephalus; assembly: GCF_052327205.1. Classification (NCBI taxonomy): domain Eukaryota; kingdom Metazoa; phylum Chordata; class Chondrichthyes; order Squaliformes; family Somniosidae; genus Somniosus; species Somniosus microcephalus. The sequence continues at coordinate 259,263,372 of NC_140991.1, read as the reverse complement.
GTGAAAATGGTTTCCTCCATTTATCTTATCGAAACCTCGCAAAGCTTCATTGATACAGCATCATAATTAATTATCATGCCTTTAAAGAATTAAAGGAGAGATTTTCCACTTCAGTGCTTGTGCATCTCTCAGCCTGTGATAGCCCATCCATTAAAATGGATGAAGGAAAAATTCAGTCCCTTCCATCCAAAATAATTTTTTTGCTTACAGCAAGCCTCCCTATATATGATATTGAAATCCTTCTCCTAATGAGAACAAAATCCGCAAAAACATAAATTTAAAAGATTATCATTACTTAGATTTGCCTTCTTGTTTGATAAACAACAAACTTGCATTTTTCGAGTGGCTTTAAAGTAGAACGATGTTCCAAGTCATTTCACAGAGGAGAGACATAGACACCGAGCATAACTGAAGGAGTGAAGAGAGGTGACCAAAAGCATAGACAAATCGGCCTCTGCAAGATCCTGCAAATTCATTGGCAGGAGGCTCACCAACGTCAGTGTTCTCGCTCAGGCCAACATCCCCAGCATCGAAGCTTTGACCATGCTCGATCAGCTCCGATGGACGGGCCACATCGTCTGCATGCCCGATACGAGACTCCCAAAACAAACGCTGTACTCGGAGCTCCGACATGGCAAGAGAGCCCCAGGTGGGCAGAGGAAACGCTTCAAGGACACCCTCAAAGCCTCCTTGAAAAAGTGCAACATCCCCACCGACACCTGAGAATCTCTGGCCTAAGACAGCACAAAGTGGAGGAGAAGCATCCGGGAAGGCGCCGAACACCCGAGTCTCTTCGCTGGGAGCAAGTAGAAGCCAAGCGGAAGCCCAGCGCAAGGGGCGCACATCAACCCAAGCACCCCACCCACCCGCCCCTTCAACCACCCTGTGCCCCACCTGTGACAGAGACTGTAGGTCCCGCATTGGACTCATCAGTCACCTGAGAACTAATTTTTAATGTGGAAGCAAGACATCCTCGGTTCCGAGGGACTGCCTAAGAAGAAGAGACAAATCGGTAGGGTTTAAGAAGACTATTAAAAGTGGGGAGGAAGAAAGCAAGGTGGAGGGACCCTGGGAGGGATTTTCATGTAGTAGGACTGAGACAGCTGACGGCTCTGCCACCAATGGTAGATAAAAGGGACGGAGATTATACATGGGGCAGAATTGGAGGAACAAAAGCCTAAAGGTGGAACATAGGATTGAGGAGGTCTCATGGTAGGGATTTGGATCTGATGGCAAAACTTTTCAAAGCAACCTGTTAGGAAAAAAGGGATCCTAATTAAATCAGCAAGCTGCAGCGTGATGGGCAAATGTTCTAAGGAAGTTGGAGTTCAGCAATAAAATGGAGGGCTTTTTAAGTCATTAACAATATGTAGCAGAGGTAATTGTGTCCTCTAAGGCTGAAGTACAGTTCAGGTCTGGAGCAGGTACTATCGGACAGATTTTCTGTTTCAGTGCATCCCAGGAGTGCATATCAGGAAATTGGGCACCGCAAGGCATGGCGTTCTGGGAGAAGCAAAACCGAAAATCTTCCCCGTAAGTTTTTAAACTTCTTTTATTCCCAAAAAGACCAGAAGCTTGGGTATCCCTGCTTTAGTGCATTTCAGTAGGTTTAGTAGATTAAAGCTGAATTTGTCAATTGTGTTCTATGTTGTGTAGAATGTTATTTCAAAATATTGCTTAAATTGTTCAGTATTGTTCTATTATTATTAGTTTCCTAATACAGTTTGAACTGAGTTTCTCAAATGTAGATGAGACACCTAAATATTTGAAATACATTAAAAGTTTTGCAAATAACACTCACTTCCTGCAAGTGTGGCAGGAAGAGAATGTGACACTTGCAGGAAGTGAGTGTTATATGCAAAATTCATATGCAAGTGTCACACTCTCTTCCTGTCACACTCTCCTTGTCACACTTTGTTAATAACACCCCTATTATTAAAAAAGAACATATCCTCCAACTCAGCATAAGCAACACCATGGGAAATCTGCTAGGAACGCATTAACATTCAAGTTTTATTTTAATATAAAAGGCTCAATTTTCAGAAAATATACTTTGCAACTATCACTGGGTTGCTGGCAATTGGGTGTCTATGTAAGAAAATGTATTCCCTTCCATTAGATACTGGATACCTATGTAAGAAAATGTATTCCCTTCCATTAGATACTGGATACCTATGTAAGAAAATGAGTGAGTTTTGCGAAGCGAGATGGGAGCACGGATCTGGCATGAAGGTCAATGCCCGATTTTCCGATCCGCTCTCCCATTGAGTGAGGTTCCATGCTGGGACCACAAACATGGAGAATTTAACTCTGGGCATTTAGCTCATCAGCTTGCTCATCAACGTCAGTTTTCAGTTCCTAATCTGGCATTTTTTAAATCATTTTCCCAGTTGATTCCATGATGTAGATTTTTTGTCTATACCACCTGGGCGGAAATCTGGCAGAGCAGATTGCTTACCCTTTATATAAACCGTCCAATTTGCATTTTACTGAAATCAATCAAATTAAAATGTGGTGGGTTCGATAAAGGGCAGGCAATCTGCTCTGCCAGGTTTCTGCCCAGGTGCTGAAGATGATAATCTTCGCCCATTTCTCTCGACTAACCACTGCTACTGCCCAATTATTAAAAAAGAACGTGACGATCAAAGACTTGGATACGTTATACACACACGGACATAAAACTGCCACAAAAATAGTGCACAGACCATTGAAACTACAGTGCTTGAACTGCTTAAAACTGTGTGCACAGGCATAGTTCAATTAGGGATTTTGTTAAGCATTAAAGTAATGAGATTGGCTGGAGAAGAGCAACAAGGGAGATTGGAAAGACATACTTTGCACAAGGGATATTTGATCAAATCTGGAGCCAATATTTCATGGGAATATTTCCACAAAATAGTCCGTGAGAAACCAATGATTCAGGTCCCCTGTTGCCCACTTCTAATGAAGCCCCTGAGAGCAATTGCTTTATTTTGTATTTATGATGATTCTCCAAATAACAGAGGGCTCATTGGGAGCTAACATTTAATGATATTGTTATACCTTAAATTCGGGAACAAATTCTTAATGGTGTCAGTGTAAATTTGATGGTAAATTTGTAGCATGACACTAATGAACTGCAAACTGGTACCTTCATCCTGCTGCCAGCCAGAACCACAAAAAGTGGCAGTCCAACATGAATTCATGTTGTGTCAGCTACAGTGTAAGATAAACTGCTGTGGTATTATCTTCAGCTAATGCAAACAAGGGCTTATTTTAGAAAGCATTGAGTTTAAAGTGTTCTTGCAGCTTATAGCTAGGTCATTTGAAAATTTCCAAACTGAGATTGATAGATGTTTGTTCGGCAAGTGTATTAAGGGTTACGGAATGAAAGTGTGTAAATGGAGTTAAGATACAGATCAACCATGATCTAATTGAATGGCAGAACAGGCTCGAGGGGCTGAATGGCCTACTCCTGTTCCTATATTCGCAATTACTCTATGGCTAGCCCTTCTTATCAATTTGTCGTGCATTGTATCTTTTTAATCAGATTATACAGATCATTAATAATTGTACTTCACAATAGACTGCTTTATGTACTACAGGTATAAGGCCTGATTTTCTGTGTTCACACCATGGTGCAGACTGCAAATGTAACATTGTCATGCTGCAATTAGACTCTCCCGCAGTGGCGAGCATTTAGGAAATCATCATTATGGCATGAAACTATGGTGTATCACCATTTTAAAAATTCATTCCTGGGTTGTGACCGTCGCTGGCAAGGCCAGCATTTATTACCCATCCCTAATTGCCCTTGAGAAGGTGGTGGTGAGCCACCTTCTTAAACCGCTGCAGTCCATGTGGTGAAGGTACTCCCACAGTGCTGTTAGGGAGAGAGTTCCACGATTTTGACCCAGTGACGATGAAGGAATGGTGATGGTGTTCCCATGTGCCTGCTGCCCTTATCCTTCTAGGTGGTAGAGGTCGTGGGTTTGGGAGGCACTGCCGAAGAAGCCTTGGCGAGTTGCTGCAGTGCATCTTGTAGATGGTACATACTGCAGCCACGGTGCGCCGGTGGTGGAGGGAGTGAATGTTTAAGGTGGTGGATGGGGTGCCAATCAAGTGGGCTGCTTTGTCCTGGATGGTGTCGAGCTTCTTGAGTGTTGTTGGAGTTGCACTGATCCAGGCAAGTGGAGAGTATTCCATCACACTCCTGACTTGTGCCTTGTAGATGGTGGAAAGGCTTTGGGGAGTCAGGAGGTGAGACACTCGCCATACAATACCGAGCCTCTGACCTGCTCTTGTAGCCACAGTATTTATGTGGCTGGTCCAGTTAATTTCTGGTCAATGGTGACCCCCGGGATGTTGATGGTGGGGGATTCAGCGATGGTAATGCCGTTGAATGTCAAGAGGCGGTGGTTAGACTCTCGCTTGTTGGAGATAGTCATTGCCTGGCACTTGTGTGGCGCGAATGTTACCTGCCACTTACCAGCCCTTTACAGGACTCCAATTGTCAGCAGACTGTAAACAGAACCAGGATCACAATTCCCTGTGCTCTTTATTAAACAATTATTTCACTGTTGAAGTAGAAAGTTAGGTGCCTTGATTGTCTATCAGTGCCTTGCAGTATCGGCTACCTGATACTGGTAACTTATTTATGGTTGCTACATCCTATATCAGACAGAAAGAAAATAATTGTATTTATATAGTGCTTTTCAGGTCCTTAGGGCATCCCAAAGTGCTTCACAATCAATCCATTACTTTTCAAGTGTAGTCACTGTTGTTTTGCTGGAAAAACAAAATCATCTCCATATTCAAATGGGTATTCACCTTGAAATCACCAAAGAATGGGTTGGTTCCCTGGTTATGGATGAGGGTCTAGGCAGTGATACGCTAATACAAAAGGCAAATGCTGAAAATCTGAAATATAAACAGAAAATGCTGGAAATACTCAGTAGATCAGACAGCATCTGTGGAAAGAGAAATAGAGTTAACATTTCAGGTCTGCGACTTTTCGTCATAACTGGAAAATGTTGGCAAAAGAATTTCAGAACAACCTCACTAAACGTCTGATGTGCCTCAATAAATCCGAGACTCGATGTTAGCGAAACAAAACAAGGCTTTTATTGACTTAGAAGGTAACACACAGAGGAGAATGTATCTTCCATCCAGAGGTCTGCCGTACTGGATGTGCTGCAGGCTGGGCCAGCTTACATAGGAGCCAGGTATGGGCGGAGCCCTACACACAGTACAATACAATGGAAATGAAACTGAAACCAACCACAGTCACAGGCAGAGAAATACTGATGAGTGATGAATGGAATATTTCATCACAACGTCACTTCAGTTCATAGATCTGCTGCCTACCTGACCTCCGTTAACCAGATTCCTGCCTAATATTTTATTTGTAATCTCATATGACAAACTACATGATATTCCAACTAATAACTTTTATAAGTACATACTTGTACTTGCATTTGGGATAACTATCTCGGATTTCATAACACCCTGAATGAAATGTAAAATTAATTGAAATGAGAGAAGGGATCAGTTCTATGCATGAGGACAAGGAATCCCTGAACTATCTTTGTGGGGAGTTCAATGTTTTCTACAAGTGTTTCCCAGGATATGTTGTTTGGAGTAACCATCACTGTTATATCCGAGTAGTAAGGTCCAATTAATTGATATAAGTGAGACTTCAGGAACTCAAAACTTTACTTTTAATTTACACAGAATAAGGAGCAACCGAGCTCTTACAAGCTACAGGCATGCACTGGTAATTCTTCTGCACGATGCATCCAAGATGGATGATCCTATGAGTCATTCCCACAATGCAACATTACCTTAAAACACTGGTAAATGAACCCTTAACATTTGTCTCCCTCTGGTGGATAACTTAAGCATCACATCCGGGATTACTATAATCGCCATCAGACAAATCATAGCTCTGGGGACCATTGACCTGCCAAGGTTTGCCAAGGTTTGCATTGCAGTGATTCACAGCTGCTCAAGGTGCCCATCTATCTGGCTGCAACCAAACTGAATGGCAGTCCTAACAATCCCTTAGATTGCAATCACTCTCCAAGATCTGATGTTTGGAGAGTTTATCCATTTCAGTTAGACTCTCAAAGTAGTTTGCACTATGTTGCTGAATCCATCCAGGAATTTCCTCGGAGCTGCTCCCAAAGTTACGGTGGCAGAGTGGCATAACTTGGAAGGAAATTGCCAGCCATGCACATGTCATAACCCAAAGGGCTCAATGCCAGCCATTATTATTGGGTGGTACTTCTTTCAAAGCAGATCAGATTGTAGTCAATCGGCAGTGTAGCATCCCTCAAATCTCTAAGCTCTGGGCTGTCAAATGCTGGAAGTAATCAAGTGAATTTTTAATAGCCTTTTTATGCTCCCTGGAAGGAATGTCCACTGACCTCCGTATCTGTTCCTCCACATGTGCCAGAGGCCTGCAGTGTTCACAACTTAAAATTGATCCAGATAACTTGTCTTAGTTGTGCAACCTCCTCTATGCACCCTAAATTCTCATATGGGTGCTGATATTATGAGGCTTCCCCAATCCCTGTACAGGTGCTAATAGTATTGGTGCTCGTGATTTGTGGTTAAGTGTGTTGTGCAGTTTGTGCTTGAATCCCAAGTGACCTAGGCTCATCTGTGAAGAGCAGTAAGATACACAAGCACATCAGCAGATATTTTTAATAAAAAGCATGTTTACATTTATGAAGTTACTGAATCAAGTAATGAAGAATAAACAGGTACATATTTTCCTTTGTTCAGTAATGTGAATGAAAATGTCGATGTGAATGTAGGGATAGATTTACAAATTCACATTCACATCTCAGAGCTTCAAATCCCAGGAGAGGTCAAACGCAGTGCACATGATTTTCCATCCATTAAAATTAACAGGGGAAATCCTGCCGTGCACCCTGACCTTGCAGGATGTGAAACTCTGGCCGGAATTTTCCGGGGTGATAGCGGGTGCGATCGATGGCGGGTTGGGTGGGAAAGTTGTTATGTTTGATACCAGGCTGGGAACCCGCTGCCATCTCGCTCCCACGTGGCTTTTCTCCAGACACATCTGTCATCACGGAGCCGACCCGACCGGCAGCGGCGGGGGACCCAATTGAGATGATTATCAGGTAGATTACAGGCACTTGAGAGCCTTTTTTCACTTACTTTTTAAATTTCCGTGCATGGCCACGGGATTCACGCAGCTCGGGAACAACGTCTGTCAACCTGAGGCGGGAGTTCCGTGACCGTTGCTCCAGCTGATTACTTATCAGTTTGAAATATACAGTAAAAGCTCCCACCTCACAGGTGATCACTTTCCTCAGGCAGAAGCTGTTGCTCAGTCCATTTCCAGCACAGATTCTGCAGGTTGCAAGTGTTTGCAGCAAAGTCTCCATCCAGCGTCACCTCATTGGAAGAACTCTCTCACCTTTGACAGAATGCTTCTGTCATCTGTACTTTACCTGCCATCTATTCCATCAACATGGGTGCCGTTTATACTGTTTCACCTTGGTCCTCACAATCAGACCATGATATGCCCCAACACCAGCAGCACCAGGCACACCAGCAGCACCAACAACAACACCAACCTTCTCCACAATCACCTGAATCTGCACAGGACAGAGGGCATCAGCACCCGACCACATTGCTGCCCGGGAGGCCAGGGATGGTCTCATCATGGCCAGATTTAGTTAACTTTATGCATTACACCTATGTGGCTGCCACATGATGCACCAGGTTGGCACCACCTCACATCAACACCATAAAGCATCCCTACAATGACCAAGCCATTCCTTTCACATTCATTGCCATTGCAGGGGGTACCGTTATGTCTCACCATTCACTGCAACTCACTAAGCCACTTCCAAAGGTACACAAATCTGTCCAAGACTGGAAAGTGGGGCTAAATTCGGTTGATTTGCGCCTCCTGCTAGCACCCTAAGAGGGCGATAATGGGGTGCAAATCAACTAGCACCTGGCGCAGCGCCGCTAACGCTTCCTGCGAAATTCAGTGGGAGGTTAGCAACGGCGCTAACCATTAGTGCTGTGTGGCGCTATGCCGCCAGCAATGACATCTTTGTCGTGTGCAGCGCCCCAGTTGTAATATTGGGTGGCGCCCCCCCGATTTACCGCCAGACGCTATGTCCGCCGGAGTCAAGGGGGCCTACCTGCGGCCAGGGCGGCGCTAGTTAAAGGGGAGGTGGCGGGCGGCCATTTTTGTTGCTGGCCGCCTGCCAGCACCTGCTCCCGTTGCTGTCCCCGGCCCCCGTGAAGTCCCCCCGTGGGGTGCCAGCTGCTTCCGTAAGCCCGGCACGCCTCTTGATTGCCGGGCTTGTTTGCTGGCACTCCTGATCCCTGGTAGCCCAGCTGGGCGCTGGGACGCGCTGCGCCAGGCCTCTCCCCTTTAATAAGGGGAGGAAGGCCTGTAGTACCACGGCGCTTAGCGCCGTGACCTCTCAGGGCGCTACCTGGGAAAATCAGCCACAGGGGTGCAAACTTTTTGCGGGGCGCTAATGTGGAGGTAGCGCCCCCAACCAATTTTTACCCCTTTATGTTTGACACCACATTAACAGAAACTTTACATAAACATTGGATAAAACATCCAAGTGCCTACCCTTGTGTCTTGTTAGTTGGTATGTTTGCACTAGGATGAGGGTGAGTGTGAGGGGTGGCTAGTGAGATGAGGATGTGATAATGTAGATAGAGAGAGAGGGATGGGTGGAGGTGCAAGGTAAGTTGGTATGAGTAAGGATGTGCAGGAGTAGGGTAGGGAAGGCAGAGTGATGGGGATGTGATGAGAGGCACAGTGGGATGCAGTTGAATGTTTCTTTGTACTAAAGATTCCTGATCTAATGAGATCATTGAAACGTTTGCGACACTGCACCCAGGTCCTCCTGAACACATCCCTGCTCGTGTCCTCCTGTGCAATCTGAAACCAGGCTGTGTTGATCTCCTGGGGAGGTCTCTTCCACCCATCGGAAGGGAAGAGGACCTCCCTGCGTGCTCTGACTCCCTTCATAAGCATATGGAGGGAGTCATCGGAGAACCTGGGTGCAGCCCTCTGCCTCTGTGCAGTCATTGTCAGTGTTTGCAGCACTCCAATGCTGTAGTGCACTGACAGCACTATGTTAGATTAAGCTTCAAATGTAATGTGGTCATGGTCCCTTTAAAGATCCCGGCTGAAAACGTGTCATGAATGACACCACCAGACCCGCTCCGTCTCATTGGGCTGGGTAACGCGCTGGGCGGGCTTAATATGCCCCTTTAAGGTGAGTTCATTTTCAATACAGGTAGACTACCCTTTATCCGGACTTCCGAAAACCGGAACCCTCTAAAAACCGAAGGTTTTTTCGTTCGTACGCACGACTTACGCTGAACGAAAAAACCTTCGGTTTTTAGAGGGTTCCGGTTTCGGAAGTTCGGATAAAGGGTAAGTCGTGCGCACGACCCCCCGCCGACCCCCCCGGCCCCGACAACCGCCGACCCCGCCAGCCCCGACAACCGCCGACCCCCCCGCGGACCCCGCCGGCCCCGACAACCGCCGACCCCCCCGCGGACCCCGCCGGCCCCGACAACCGCCGACCCCGCCAGCCCCGACAACCGCCGACCCCCCCGCGGACCCCGCCGGCCCCGACCCCCGCCGACCCCGACTGACTTATGCTGAGCGTCAGCGTAAGTCGTGCGCACGACCCCCCGCCGACCCCCCCGCGGACCCCCGCCGACCCCCCCGTGGACCCCCGCCGACCCACCTTCCGAAATCCGAAATTCTCCTTTATCCGAAACTCGGCTGGTCCCGAGGTTTTCGGATAAAGGATAGTCTACCTGTAGTGGGATGGAGCCTGTAGCCGGGTCGTGACCCGCCACGGACACCGCCCGCACCAGACCTGCCCAGGTAAAGCAAATTCTGGCCTCTGTATCAGGAATGACAATTCGCAAAGTCTACTTCATAAAACGGAGAAATCTGATTATTTTCACACTGACCTTTCTTCTTCATCAGCAAACAAAAATATGCCGAGCGCAAAATTCGGTTTGGTAGTAGTTGTTTTTGGGTGCTACAGGTGTCCATTGGGTGCCAAAATGGCGCCGATGGTCGTGCGCACACTTGTGGAGCGAATCGCGCTGGACGCTGTATTGGTGAGGGTGTTAGCGCGTGCGCGCACAGTAAGCATCCACCGGAAGTATGCAGATTAGGCAGATCATTAGCTGACCAAATGCTTGGTCAAAGCGGTAGGTTTTAAGGAGTGTAAGGAGAGAGATAGAGAGGCAGTTTTACAGAGTGTACGGTGAGAGGTAGAGAGGCGGAGAGGTTTATGGAGGGAATTACAGAGCTTAGGGCCTAGGCAGCTGAAGACACAGCTGCCAATGGTGAAGCGATTAAAATCGGGGATATGCAAGATGCTAGAATTGGAGGAACACAGAGATCTCGGAGGGTTGTAGGGCTGAAGGAGCTTACAGAGATAGGGAGGGGCAGGACCATGGAAGGATTTGAAAACAAGGATGAGAATTTTAAAATCAAGGCATTGCTGGACCATTAGCCAATATAGGTCAGTGAGCACAGGAGTGATGGGTGAACTGGCTTGGTCTGAATTCAGATACGGACAGCAGAGTCTTGGCTGATCTCAAGTTTATGGAGGGTGGAAGTTGGGAGGCCAGCCAGGAGACCATTGGAATAGTCGAGTCTAGAGGTAACAAAGGCATGAATGAAAGTATCAGCAGCAGATGAGTTGAGGCAGGGGCAGAGATTGGCAATGTTAAGGTGATGGAAATAGGCTTGGTGATGGAGAGCACAATAGTCTTTGGGCTAAAAATTCAGTTTGGGGCGCCAAGCTCGCCTGGGCGCCGGAATTACCGCTGCGCGCGGAGCCACTTGCGCCATCGGGATATTCAGTTTCTGCGCCCCAAATGGAATCGGGCCGCTAAACGAGGCTTCCCGCGCCCCGCTTGGGGCGCTGAAACTGAATATCGGCGCGCAAAGTGCCGCAGCGCCACCCGCTGCGGCACGGCACGCTGCGGTACTGTAGGCCTTCCTCCCACTGTTAAGGGGGAAGTGCCTGCAACAGCGCGATCCCCGCTCGCGAGTGCCGGCAAATGAGCCCGGCACCAAGGAGAAGTGCCGGGCTCTCGGGAAACAGCCGGCAATGCCGTGGGGGGGGGGCGGGGGGCTGTAGGAGGCCGGGGACGGAGGTGCGGGCAGGCGGCCGCCGAAAAAGCGGCCAGCCACACCTCCACCTTAACTAGCACCACTACCGCCACAGGTTGGCCCCTGTGTACCGGTCGCTATTTGCGGCCGGCGCGGACGAGGCAGGCGCGACCTAATATGGCGTTCGGGGTGGTAGCGGGGCACTGCGCACACCGATGATGTCATCGGTGGCGGCGCTGCGCTACAGGCTAACGCCGCCATTAGCGCCCCGCTAAATATCGCGGTGGTTGTGGCCAGTGGCGCTAAAGCCTCTGAGTGGCCTCTTTGGGCGCAAACTGGTGGCGCAAGCAACTGAATTTCTAGGCCTTTCTGTTTTGCTCTCTCTCTTCCTAGAATCTTCTAAACTTGCCTTATATTCTCTACTTCCACCTCCCCTTCCCCGTAGGTGAGAGAAGCCATAACTCCACCTTTCCAAAGCCCACCCCTTCAGAATTGTTACAAATTGGAATGGCCATTCTCCTGGCATCACAACCACTTACATATTGTTAATGCACCACTGATGGCAACATGGTCTCTATGTTAGTATGATTCATCGAACCCAAAGTAAACCTGCAATGACATAACATTTTTGCTGCATACCCAACTATTTCTCTGCACCTATGCAGAAATGAATGAATCTGCCAATCTTCCAGAAAGAATAGCTGCCACTGCTGGGATTCAGGTCTCAGCAGCCTGATTAATATCACATCCTTCAAGTGTTTATAAGTTACCCGTATCGAAACCAAAAGGCCACTCTCACTTTTGCAGAATAGCAGGAGTCACTGAAAAACGAATAAATCTGGAACTTGCATATGGCATATCTCTGTCGTCACTTGCCTGTTTTGCTTAAATGTCCTGACAGTGTGCCCCTCAGATAATGCCAGATAATCCATCCTTGCCCATTCACAGGGATATCACCTCCTTCTAGATTTCTTCATCCTCTGTGCTTGCTGCTTCTGTTCCCCCTGCTGCTTCTCATGCAGAACAAGGACTGCTGTTACATTAAAAAAAAGACTTTGAAATGACAAGAAACAATAGAAATTATTTTCCGTAACTCCGCATTCTGGTGCAGACTGTTGACAGATCAGAGAATTCAGCGGGAAAGTTAGCATGCCTGATTTGTGGCATACCTACTGAACTCCACAAATAAACACTAAAGCCTGCACATCTGCCGATGCACTTTATTCACTTTATTATGGTCACATTTATGCTAATATATATGTACAAATGTATGTTGAAATGTTTAAGTGTCCTAATCCAAATTGTACACTCTCGGGAGCCGCAAGCCTACATTTCGTTGTACTGCACTTGTGCACTAACAATGACAATAAAAGTTGATTTGATTTGATTTGATTTGACCTGATTTTATGGTGAATTGAAATGAATGACTAGAAAGTTGGGAGTGCTGCGAATTGGGTATGCTGACCTCCATGTCTAGTTCTTAAATCCATGCTCCCATGAGTGAGACTCCATGCTGGGAGTGGTGTCTCAGAACATTTACCTGACTGTGCTTGACAAGAAAATGGTGATTAAAAACTGGTTGAATTTTGATCTGTAATAAAGGGGTCTAAAATACTGAAAAATGGCAAGCTAATCAAAGTTGACGTGTGTTCCTCCTAATAATTTAGATAAACTGGGATTAGGTTAAGTGTATCTGTTAACTTAAGTGTTGAACTCTGTAACTCAAAGTGTTAAACCACTCTATTAAACTCACATCAGAAGTGCAGGATTACTGAAATATTGCTAACAGTGTTCCTACAGTCTCCAGTGTGATGTTACACTTGGCAGTAATCAGGTGGTAAAAGTATTGAAAAGTATTGACATTCCAAATTTAGAGCCCCTATTGTGAACGAACTAGGAAATGATGTTCAAATTCATGATGAGTTTGAATTTTTCTGTGGCTGCGAGCAGTCATATTTCACTCAAGCTATCACTACTGCTGCTGAAAGCACCTAATGGATTGCCAATCTGACACGAATGCATGGATTTTACATTGGCGGCTAGAGTGTTCATTTTAGAATGATCAATCGGTCACTTCGAGGTCAATTTTATCTCTGCATGCTAAACTGGTAAGTACTTGTACTGCTTTACAAGCAGATGTAGAGGAGTTTGATGAGACTGATCTTTAATCTGGCTATTGTTTGCCATGAATCTTCAGAGGATAGTTTGCTTTTCTGGTAATTTACTGCCCAATCACCAAAAGTAGTTTGCGTTCTAGGGCCTAGAAATTCATTGACGCCACTTTTGGGGCGCTAAAGTGGGGCGTCCGCTAAAGTTTGCGGCCGCCGCCAAATCGATGCCACTTCTCCGATATTCATTAGCTTCGCCCTAGGAGTTCGGGCGAGCGCTAAAACTGCTGCTGGACGCCTCTCTTTGGGCGCTAAGCCGGAGGTGGTGATCGATAGCGCCGAGGCCGGGCGCAGCGCAGGTGCGGCCATCTCGTGATTGACAGCAGACACCCTGGCGCCGGCCAGGTCTTAAGGGGGAAGGGTCGACTGTGTCTGCTGCCACGCCCTGGATAGTGGAGCCCTCCAGCTAGGCCTGAACTCTGCTGCTGGACCCAAATAGCGCCTGAAGACATGGAGAAGGCCCGTGAACGTGCGCAGCGCTTCTCAGAGCGTGATCTGAGTGTGCTGATTGCTGCTGTGGAGAAGAGGCGCCATGTTTTGTACCCGGACAATGGCAAGAAGGCGACGGTCTGCGTCTACAGGAGAGCCTGGAGGCATGTCGCCACCAAGCTGTCAGCCAACAGCGACGTCCCCAGGAGCGGTGCCCAATGCCTCAAAAAGTTAAATGACCTGACACGCATTGTTAGGGTGAGTACCCTTTCCAGTGGCCTCCTCATCCTTGCATGTGCACCTCACATTATGGGCAAAGGGACCTGAAAGCTCTAATGGCCAGCCTTCATCCAGCAGCTATGGGACAGGCATGAGCATCAATTGCACATTCTGCATTAACACACTGGCCAAGCTATTCCACCATGGGAGGCATTGCACACCAGATCATGGCGACACACTGGCCAGGCTATTCCACCATGGGAGGCAGTGCACACCAGATCATGGCGACACACTGGCCAGGCTATTCCACCATGGGAGGCAGTGCACACCAGATCATGGCGACACACTGGCCAGGCTATTCCACCATGGGAGGCAGTGCACACAAGATCACGGCGACCCACTGTACTTAGAGGCCGTCCTTTCTCTTGCAGGCCAAGCTGGCGAATAATCGCAAGAGCCGGACTGCGACCGGGGGAGGCCGACCCCATATCCAGCCACTCACCGACCTGCAATATCGCGTGGAGCGCCTCATGGGTGGCCGGGTGATTGGGCCCGTTGCATGTGGAGATGCCGACCCTGTTCTGGGCAGCAATGGTAAGGACATCACCTTTTGCACCTCTCTCGTCCCACTTGCGCATCAGATCTACATCCTTTGCCACTGTCCGACCAATGCGCTGAATGCCACCACTCATGCATCCCGCACTGACGCCCTCTCCTCACTCTAAAGCTACTCTTGTGCCTTCCTGCTTTCAGATGGTGAAGAGGAGGTCCCTGAACTTGCCAGTGACAGACCCTCCGAAGAGGAGCAGGAGGAGGAGCAAGAGGAAGGCGGCCCATCAGGGGAACCCTCAGCCGCGGCCACCCAGGCCAATGTAGGGGACACGTCTTCCCTGGAGGGCAGCATGGCGGAAGTGTCGAAGGGGAGGGGAGCTCCTGGGACCTGCGGGCTGCAGAAAGGCGGGAGGGGGGTGGAAGCTCGGCGGCCTTCTCCCCAGAGGGGGGAAGCGTCGGAGGGGAGTCCAATTGCTGGGCCCAGCGGCCTCCAGCAACGCAGGAAGGGTCGGCCAGCTCGGCGGCCTTCTCCCCAGAGGGCGAGTCCGGCCTCCAGTCAGGAGATGCTCTTCGCCGAGGAGATGGAACGCCTCGAAGACTTGTCCGCGGACTCGGAGCGCCGGCACACGGAGCTCATGCCGGCAGTGGCACAGTTACCTGAGTCCATCGATTCCCTCTCTCGGAGTGTGGCCGAGTTCGAGCCCTCAGAGGCCACCAGTCGGGCGGAATACCGGGCAGATCAGGCAGCGAGTCGGGCGGAATTCGGGGCAGCTCTGTCAGCGACTGGCCAGGTGATCAGTGGTGCCGCCCAGTCACTGGCTGCTCTGATGCGGTCAGTGAACAGGTCAACATGGGCACTCACTGCTGCCACACTCGCTGTGTCAGCCAGGCATCGCCAGGGCACCCGGCGCGCTGCAGCAGCACAGCGGTCTGTCCCTCGGCAGATTGGTGCGCATGCTGCAGTGCTGGCCCGGGCGAGTGCCAGTGTCTCAGGCGACCAGCGAGCGCCTGCCATCCGCCAGCTTGCCGCCATTCCTCCAGCCGCCACTGCCAGTCCCCCAGTGGAGCTGCCAGGAGCTGCTGCAGCGACTGATGCTGGCCAGCCACAGCTGCAGCAATCAACAGCCGCCCGCTCGACGGCCAGACCTCGACTAGGCCGACCCCCAAGGGCATCTGCCGTCACGACATGTGCCCCTCAGGAGCCTGCCCCCAGCCTTGCAGCAGCCAATGGCCTTACTTTGAGGCGGAGCAGCAGGGCGGGCAGGGGCCACCCAAAGATGGCCAAGGCATCGCCCTAGCGGGCCAAATAGTCGAATGTGTGGCCATTTGTGTTTGTTTCTTGAGGCCGAGAATTGGATGTTTGTTTTTTGAAGGCCGATGATGTGATGTTTGTTTTTGACGAAGGCCGAGAATGACGGCCATTTTAGTTGCCCTATTTTGTTAATCCTCTCCAGGTTGTGGGAGCGAGTAATGTGTTTGAGTGCTTTTTGGGGGTTTCGTCTGTTTTTGGTTTTCATGTGGGAAGGGCCCAGAGTTTGTACAATAAACCATTTTATTTATTCACATTGTCCATGTTTGATCTTTGAAGTGTTTGTTGCCTTAACCGGCTGAGGGCTTGCGGAGCGGCTGCAATCATGTTCTATCATTGGCACAAGCCATTCCCTGACAGGGGGCCTAGAAGTGACGTTCAATAAGCCGCCGACGGGCGGCCCTTGGACCTTGTGCCTCCCTCCTGGGCTGGTACTCCTCGTCCTCGTCGTCCTCATGCTCCTCCTGCTCCTCCTCCTGAGGTGGTGGTCCAACGTGAGGTGGCAGTGCCTGAGTCCTGCGGATAGCCAGGTTGTGCAGCATGCAGCAAACGACGACGAATTGGGAGACTCGATCCTGCGAATACTGGAGGGCTCCCCCGGAGCGATCGAGACAGCGGAACCGTTGCTTGAGCACGCCGATTGTTTGTTCTATGAGGTTCCTCGTCGCTTGATGGCTCTCGTTGTATGTCTCTTCAGCAGGGGTCGTGGGCGCGCGGAGCGGGGTCATGAGCCAGGTACACAAAGGATAGCCTTTGTCCCCGATAAGCCATCCTCTTGGGGGAGGCTGTGCCTGGAACATGTCAGCCACAGTTGTCTGTCGCAGGACAAAGGCATCGTGGCTGCTGCCTGGAAAGCGGGCATTGACAGCTAGGATGCGCTGCCTGTGGTCACACACCAGCTGTACATTGAGGGAATGGTAGCCCTTCCGGTTGCGGTAATCCTCGGCATGCTCAAGAGGTGCTCGCAAAGCCACATGCGTGCAGTCAATGGCGCCCTGCACCATGGGGAAGCCCGCTATTCTTGCAAACCCCACTGCACGCTGCTGCTGCTTGTCCAGGGTCATGGGGAAGGAGATGAATTGATGTCTCCTTCTGAAAAGGGCTTCGGTCACCTGGCGGATGCAGCAATGCACGGCGAACTGGGAGATGTTAGCGATGTCCCCAGTAGCGGATTGGAAGGAGCCGGTGGCATAGAAGTTGAGAGCCACCGTCACCTTCACTGCCACCGACAGAGACGTCCTGCGCATCAGCTGTGGCTGCAGATCTCTCTGAAGCAGCCGGCAGGTGTCTGCAACCACCTCCCTTCTGAATCGCAGCCTCCTAACACACATCGCGGCAGACATGGTCAGATAGGAGGTCTGCTGGCGGTATACCCTGCGTGGGTAAGGCCTCAGTTGGTGACGCCTGTTGCCCCCTCTGCGTCTAGCCAGGGCTGCCACTCTCTCACGGCGTCTGTAAGCCCTTCTGGCATAAGGCTGAAATTCAGCGTTGCCACCCAATGCAGCCCCCATTATATGCTGGCAAACACTGAGCTCTGAATGAAGGCAAAGATAATTGGTAAGCTCTGGCCTGAGCCAAAAATACCTGTCCAAGTGTTGGTCCAAACCAGTAAACTCTCCTCCTTGGTCTCTGTCCAAAAAACCAATGCACAAGAGTGAATGCTGCAAAATGGCTGGCCTTTATACTGCTGGGTAAGTGCCCTTTAATTTGCGCTCCCCGCGGCCCGGCTGGGCTGTGTACCGTTCCACTTCACAGTCGCTCGGGCCACCCGGCGCACAATGGGCCGGCGCGAGTGAAGTTCCGGTTCGGGGCGCACAAAAGGCGTTGCACTAGCAAATGACGTCATGATGTGCGCGCGCAGCAGGGCACGCGCTAAGACTTTGCGCCGGCGCTAAATGTGTACTGAAGTTGGGGCGAGGCGCAGATCGCGCTGCGCCCAGCCGCTAAGCGCCTAGCGCTCGAAATCTACTCCTCCTAAGGCGCTAACGGCTGCCGCGCCCAACTGAATTTCTAGGCCTAGGTGTTCAGGATAATTTAATGTTTTAATAGCTATGAAGATATGAAAATGACAGGCAGGAAAAGATCAGCTCATCCATCAAGCCTGCCCATTGCATGATGCCTGGAGCAACAAGAGCAGGTCAGAGGCTAGGTATTCTGCAGTGAGTGTCTCACCTCCTGACTCCCCAAAGCCTTTCCACCATCTACAAGGCACAAGTAAGGAGTGTGATGGAATACTCTCCACTTGCCTGGATGAGTGCAGCACTAACAACACTCAAGAAGCTCGACACCATCCAAGACAAAGCAGCCTGCTTGATTGGCACCCCATCCACCACCTTAAACATTCACTCCCTCCACCATCGGCGTACTGTGGCTGCAGTGTGTACCATCTACAAGATGCACTGCAGCAACTCACCAAGGCTTCTTCGGCAGCACCTCCCAAACCTGCGACCTCTTCCACCTAGAAGGACAAGGCAGCAGGAGCATGGGAACACCATCACCTCCAAGTTCCCCTCCAAGTCACACACCATCCTGACTTGGAAGTATATCGCCGATCCTTCATCGTTGCTGTGTCAAAATCCTGGAACTCCCCCCCTAACAACATTGTGGGAGTACCTTCTCCACATGGACTGCAGCGGTTCAAGAAGGCGGCTCACTACCACCTTCTCAAGGGCAATTAGGGATGGGCAATAAATGCTGGCCTTGCCAGCGACACTTACATCCCAGGAATGAATAAAAAAAACTAGGCACTTCCTACCCAAATCTCCTGGAAAAGAAAAAAGCTGAAAAAGAAGTCCGAGAAAAAAAAATGCCATTCAGCATATCCTGATGCAGGTTTAACATAGCCGTAAAGGTTCACCACCAGTGAGCTAGAAATATCAGTGAAGGTTCTCTTTTTAAGCACTGAATAGGGAATTTTCTATAAATTGACAGGTCTGGAAATCTGTGGAGGTAAGTCTGTGGATTACAATACACCAGGAACACTTAAGGTTCTAA
This sequence comes from Somniosus microcephalus, assembly GCF_052327205.1. Classification (NCBI taxonomy): domain Eukaryota; kingdom Metazoa; phylum Chordata; class Chondrichthyes; order Squaliformes; family Somniosidae; genus Somniosus; species Somniosus microcephalus. The sequence goes on along the minus strand of NC_140991.1, from coordinate 259,244,561 downwards.
GGAGCTGTGGCTTGTAACCCTCTCAGCAAGGGGAAAAGAGCACAGACTGGTAGCCCAGCATAACAGCAGACCATGGGTCTTTGCTAGAGAGATGGTATGTTAGAAGGTTGTTAATCGAGAGCTCGGTGCCAGTGGTGTGAAGACCACGGCCTAGAAATTTGTCTCAGGCGGTGAAGCAAAATGGGTGGCATTGGATTGATGGAATCAATGGAACTGAATATCAGGTGCTGTGTGTAACGGGCGGCCGGTCCAATATCGCTCGTTTTGCGCCACCGCCCGAGACGAATTTCTAGCCTCAAGTACAATTCATTATCTTTATCAATGACTTAGATGAAGGAATAGAGAGCCGTACATCCAAATTTGCTGATGGCACTAAGTTTGGTGGCACGGTAAATAGTGTAGAATGGAGCAGAAAGTTGCAAAGGGACATTGAATGACTAAGTGAGTGGGCATAACTGTGGCAGATGGAGTTTAATGTGGGGAAGCCCGAGGTTATCCACATTGGACCTAAGAAAGATAGATCAGAGTATTTTCTAAATGGTGAGAAGCTAGGAACTGTGGAGGAGCAGAGAGATTTTGGGGTCCAGGTACAGAAAGCACTAAAAGCTAGTGGACACGTACAAAAATAATTTAAAAGGCTAATAGAATTTTAACCTTTACCTCAGGAGGCCTGGATTACAAAGGGCTGGAAGTGATGTTACAGTTATACAGAGCTCTGGTTAGACCGCATCTGGAGTATTGCGTTCAGTTCTGGGCCCCGCACCTCAGGAAGGATATATTGGTTTTGGAGGAGGTGCAGCGCAGATTCAGTAGAAATATACTGGGGCTAGAAGGATTAAATTATGAGGACAGGTTGCATAGACTAGGCTTGTAATCCCTTGAGTATAAAATATTAAGCGGTGATCTAATTGAGGTGTTTAAGATGATTAAAGCAGTTGATAGGGTAGATAGAGAGAAACAAGGGGGCATAACATTAAGATTAGAGCTACGCTGTTCAGGAGTGGAGTCAGGAGGCACGTCTTCACACAAAAGGTAGTGGAAATGTGGCACTCTCTCTTCCATAAAGCTGTTGAGGCTGGGTCAATTGAAAATTCAAAACTGAGATTGATAGATTTTTGTTAGAGGTAAGTGGATGAAGGGATAAGGAACCAAGGTGGGTAAATGGAGTTAAGATACAGGTCCGCCATGATCTGATTGAATGGCAGAACATGCTCGAGGGCTGAATGGCCTACTCCTGTTCCTATGCTCCAATGTATCATTTGATTGCCTTCCTTAACATAACATTGATGAGGTCGCAAGAGTTCAAGAGACACAGCATTTGATTGTCTCTATCTGTACTTAACCTAATAACCCACATTCCTGTTACTGATCAGATATTCATCCAGCTCTCTTTTAAACATGTTAATTGACACAGCACCTAAGTGCTTTTGCATGCTGTCTATTTCACTTGTCCACAATTATGTAGGGGAAAACAGTCTTTCTAATCTCAGAGGTGGTTTGAAGCTTATCTATTTTATACTCGTGCCCTTTGAAGTAACAGTGGTATTTATACCTCACATGATTAGTTTGTAAATCAAACAAAAATATTTGGAAGCAGTACGAGCTGTTATTCAATCCAAGTATTTCTTAAAGTTTAATGCCTGCATTGGATCTACAGCTTCTTTTGTGTCTTCAGGAAGTTCTAATGAAAACACTTGCTGTTGAGTCACTAAATGCCAATTGCTTGCGAACATCTAATGTGAAATGTTCCTTGTTCAGAGAATTAAGCTGAGGCTCAAAGTTAGTCTGACTCTGATTGCAGGTGCTGCAGGGAGCAGCAATATAGAAGTAAGTTGCTAGTTATTTGAGATTGTGATAGGTCATGGGTGCTTGATTCTCTTAAGGAGTCAGAGATAAATTTTGTATAGAATCATAATTTTTAAGCACAGAAGGAAGCCATTCAGCCCATGGTGGCTGTGCCAGTTCTCTGAAACTGCTATCCACTTAGTCCCATTCCCCTGCCCTTTCCCTATATCCTTTTAACATTTTAAATTTTTTATCCACTTCCCTTTTAAAAGCTATTATAGATTCTGCTTCCCCTACTGTTTCCGATAGTGTAGTCCATGTTCTAACAACCTTCTGTGTAAAAATAAACCTCTTAACCTCTCCCTTAGAATGGCTTCCTTCTCACTAGTCACCCCTCACACTTACCCTCATCTTAGTACAATCATGCCAACTAACAACACATAAGGGTAGGCACTTGGGTGTTTTATGCAATGTTCATGTAAAGTTTCTGTTAATGTGGTGTCAAACATCGAAACTTTTATTTTCAACACTTTGCGTTCTTGGTCAGATTTGTCTGCACCTTTGAAAGTGGCTTAGTGAGTTGCAGTGAATGGTGAGACATAACGGTACCCCCCACAATGGTGATGAGTGTGAAAGGAATGGCTTGGGAATTTAGGGAAGCTTTATGGTGTTGGTGTGGGGCGGTGCCAACCTGGCGCATCATGTGGCAGCCAGTGTGTATAGCGTCAAGTGAAGTAAATCTGGCCATGGTGAGGCCATCCCTGGCTTCCCGTGCAGTAATATGGTCGGGTGCTGATGCCCTGTGTCCTGTGCAGCATCAGTTGATTGTGGAGAAGGTTGGTGTTGTTGTTGGTGCTGCTGGTGTTGGGGCTAATTGCGGTGGGGTTCTGAATACCAAGGTGAGAGAGTATAAAGTGCACCCATGCTGATGGAATAGATGGCAGGTGAAGTAGAGATGACAGAATCGATGTCAATGGTGGGAGAGGTAATGAGGTCAGACTGGATGGAGACTTGTGTAAAGACTTGTAGCATGGTGAATCTGTTGTCGAAATGCAGTGAGGAAGAGTTTGTGGCTGAGGGAAGATATCTCTGTAAGGTGGGAGCTTTTACTGTACATTTGAAGCTGTCAACTCAACAGCTGATTCAATGGCCACTAACCTGCCACCTCAGTTTCACAGATGAGGTCTAGACACAGCGGGAAACCAGTGGGTGACCTGTCAAATCCAACAAAACGGCAAAAAAACCATGGATAAGTGGCTGTAAACAAGCCACTAATGATTTTAATTGCCTCCCCCGCCGCTGCCTGTTGGATCTGCTCAGCACCAGCAGACCCGACATCGGGAAAGTCCAGTGTGTGCGTTTTGACAGCAGGTTCCCGATCTGCTGTCAATCATTTTAAATTTAACAGCTGACCCACCACCTATCCCGTCCACAAAGCACCGGCAAAATTCTGGTTACTATTCTAATTTCGGCCTAACCAATTATTTGTATAGGTTTAATATGATATAAGCCCCGATTTTAACCCCTCACTCCCGGCAAGAACAGGGCATGCGAGAGGGTTAAAACCATAGTAGCGTCTTTATCTCCACATTTGCAATGCACTCTTGCTGGCCGTGATTTTCACTTCTGGGTTTTGGGTGAAGAAAAGAAGACTTGCATTTATATAGCGCCTTTCACAACCTCAGGACATCCCGAAGCGCTTTACAGCAATGAAGTACTTTGAAGTGTAGTCACTTATGTAATGTAGGAAGTGTGTGCAGCCCTCACAACAGGCAGGCAAGGGCCTTATAAATATTCAAAGTCAGCTTCTAATGACATCATTCAGAACCTGATGCGATTTTAACCCCAGGCTGCATGAGATGTAAACAGTGATAAAAGCTGCTGACGTTTGGATCCAGGGCCAGAAGAGGCCCAGGTAAGTGATGCATGATTTTTTCAATGCTTTCCTTGTAGGCCAGGAGAAGCAGGAGCGTGATCACTTCAGACCTGTTCCTCCCCACCCCCACCCCTCTCCACCGGTTGTCACTCACCTTGACGGAAACCGTGGGGTCGATTTTAACTCAGGTGCGAGGAATTGGCGGGTTCCCCAATTTAGTGATTCCCACACGATTCTAAATGGGTCTGTGAGATTGATGCAATTTTAACTCAATTGGCCAATTGATTTCCAGCGTGTGGGAAGCCTTGGCAATTGAGTATTTCCAGTCAGAAAGTCGCAGAATATGACGTCATCATTGCTGCTGCTTTTAAGGTCCACAGCAAGCCTTGCTTCCTCTGCAGGCTTCCAAACTTCACCATTAAGATGGCACAGGAGCCTGCAGGAGCAACGGCCAGCGGGAGGGCCAGATCTGCCCCCAAATTTGATGAGGCTTCACTCCAGGCATTAGTCGATAGTACTAGGGCCCACAGGGAGGTCCTGTTCCCTTCTTCAGGGAGGAAGAGGCCTCCCAGCCAGACCAAGGCTGTGTGGCTACAGGTGGCAGGTCAAGTCAACTGCTTGGGGCTCACACGAAGAACGTGGTTGCAGTGCAGGAAATGATTCCATGACCTTCTTCGCACTGGAAAAGTAAGTACTGTATGAAGTTTCCATCACCCTCAATCTGATCCCCATTGCCTTTCCTCACCAGCACTCAGCTTTAGCACTCTCTTCCTGCATATCCCACTAGACACTCACATCCATGCACCCTTACCCATTCCCTCTCTCTCTATGCTCACATTCACACAACTATTCCACCATGCAGCCCTCACACTCCCTCTCACTCTGATGCTTTGAACACAACTGACTACACACAGGGAGGGCCCTTGGTCTTGCAAACTCACTCCATCTTTGTCTCCTTCTAAGTATCTATGCTATGCAATCTCTGCACTCACTCCTTCATTCTCACTCAACCTCCACTTGTCTCCCTCATTGCAGGAAAAGAGAGCTCACAACAGGAGAGAGCGAGCCAGGACAGGAGGAGGGCCGCCCTCATTAGCCCAGCTCACCCCCTGGGAGGAAGGCGTCCTGGAGATTGTCGGGGCTGACCTAGATGCGAGAGTTGGGGAAGGAGAGACAGGTGCATCCCCGCAAGCTGGTGACAGAATAGTTTTCCATCTCTCTCATTGGCATTGCATGAGTTGCTGATAATGATTCTGAAGCTACATCATATGGACTTATGATCATCTGCAAAATGCAATGTGCATGTAACCTTGGCATCACATCTCTAACTTTTTCCTTGACTCCCCCACAGGACCATCGAGAGCCCCCGTCCCCAGTGTGCAGGAGGAAGAGCCTAAGCAGCCAGGCTCCTCAGAGGAATCTGCAACCTCTGAGGGCACAGCGTCAGCAGAAATAAGCACACCTAGCACCAGCGCAGACACTCACACCTCGGTGGGACCTTCGGGACATAGGGTGGAGTTGTCACCTGGTATATTACAGCTCACAAGTGAGCATCAGCAGATTGTGGAGACAGGGACAGCAGTGGAGAGTCCTCGTCGGAGGGCGCAGGACTCTGCCAGCTCGGCTCAGCTGCATGTCGACCCTCTGCCTCTGGGTCCATCCGTAAGATCAGAGGTGAAGGAACTCCAGGCACAGATGCAAGAGTCTCTGGCAGGTTTTGTCTCTAGGGTCGCTGCGAGTGTGGAGCGAATGGAGGAGTCCATAGCGAGCATGAGCAGAGCCCTTGTGGAGTCAGTGGCGCATGAATGCATCAACACGGAAAGGATGGCTACCTACGTGGAAATGATTGCTGCCTCCGTGGTAAGGCTGGCTACGGTAGAGGAGAGGAGGGCTACGGCCATGGAGGAGGTTAGTCGCCAGGGTATGGAAAACATGGTGAGTGTTCAGAATAGAATGACATCTCTTGAGGAGCGATGGGCATCTACTGAACAGAGAAACCAGACCTTCATGGAAGTCCTTCTGAGTAGGACTGCCATTGCAGATACGGGTCCCCATGGCCCTCCTGATGTGCAGCAAGGTGCTCTCAAGCCACTTGCAGGCACTGAGGGGGACCTGACCCATGAGAGGGAGGTTGGTGGCAGACCTCAAGGAAGAAGGGGCCTCCCCTCCAAGCGCTCACACTTCCATGCCACTGCAGAGCCCTCGGTCAGAGCCCCGCCGGAGTCCACACCCAACGGAGATAGAGGTCTCAACCCCTGCACAGCCGCAGGAGCAGCAGACTGCTGGTGAGCCCTCACAGGCTCGCCAACCCAGAGGATGCCCGCCAAAGGTATCGAGACAGGAGCAGCAGGAAAGTGAGCACGGGGCCTCCACATCTGCTGAAGCCACAGGGGAACCACTATGTAGGAGCATGCGTAAGAGGAAAATAAAGCACAAATAGTCACAAGGGTAGTCACTTGGGTGAAATGCTGTGTATTTTGTAAAAATGCCATCAGTTGTGTGTTTTTCACAAAAATTCTGATGGCAACTTCTGCAGTTGTGGCGCGTGTCATTTCGCGAATGGGGTTTGAGGTCCTCTAATGCCAAGAGGGGAAGGAAAAAAAGGCCTCCCATGCTTCTGGTAGGTGCCTCAGTTGAGGAAGCGCTGAGTAAGGGTGGCGAGAGGGGTCTCGCAGGAGGTCACACTGGAGAAGTGTGTGAGGCTCCAACCTTCCACAGCTGTGGTTAGGCCTGGTAAAAGTTGCCCCAGACCTGAGACAACAAAGTCCTGCCACCTGTAAATGATGGCTGATCAAATATCCTCTTTAATGTTGGGCCTGCAGCTGCTAGTCAGCAAGCCAATAGTGTTCACACCAGGTTTCACAGGCGTGATCCCCACCAGGCGTGTTTTACGTGGGAAAAGGGTTAAACAGGCAAGCGCCTGTTAAAATGGGATTATAAAGGCCAATGAGTGCTGCTTAAGGGCCCTAAAGACCAGTCCCGCCTGTTGCAGGCGGGACTGATTCGGGTCCATCAGACACACCTAGGTTAAAATGGCGTGGAGGCGGGAACCAGGCTGGGGGGGGGGGGGGTCCCGACCCCCAGGTTTTGCAATTTTAACTCCCCACACGCCTAAAAGTCCACCTGTCGGCTGCGTTAAAATCGAGCCCCGTGTTTACATGTCCCTGGTGGCAGCCTGTTGCCGGTGATTTCCTGCTCCCGCCCATCAACATCACGTCATTCCCACCAGCTTGGGACGGGAATCTGACTTGAAAAATTGACATGAGGCCCGGGAGTTAAAATGGTCCATGCCTCAAGCGGGTGCAGCCATCTGAGCTTCCCATTCTCACCAGTGCTCCTGAGCCACATTCTCAACCTGAGTTAAAATTGGGACATTAGATTTAGCATTACCCCTTTTCCTGAACCAATCACGGGTTATTTTTTCTCTTTTTTTTGTCTCTCTCAGGAGATTGCATTGCGGACAGGAGGACAATGTATAAGGACCTGATTCTGAAGGGCCTGACGGTCTTGTCTTGGATTTCTTTGTGTACATTTGTAGGACTGCAGAGCTCCATTTTAATGTTTGCTGATTGAGTAATGAAAAAGAATACCACTGGTTGACTTGTTTAAACCTTGCTGAAAGGAAGCTTTTCCTGTGATGCACCCAAGGGATCAATCAGAACCACCTGTTGAAATATTGTTTTCTTAGCTATTACAAAGTCACAACATGTTTGGCTGGGTTCTTTGGTTGCATAACTATTACATAAACTGTTTTCGTAAAAAATACTATGCATGAATCAAGTCTTGAAGGACTATCGAAGTTCCACACTCGTACAGTAAGAGATAAAACAAAAGGCTGCAATTGCTGGTAATCTGAAACAAAAACAGAAAATATTGGAACTGTACAATGGGTTAGTCAGTAGCTGAGAAGAAAAAGCAGATGAACACTTAATAGTGGAACTCTTCATTAGAACTGGGTGTTGGTGCTGCATCGAAACTGCAATAGCTGTGGGGGCTTTGACCACAATCTAGGGCCTTGGCTGTTCCCATTGCTCTATTGCTGACTTTAAGATCATGAGAGAGCCTGCTGTGGTCAGAATGCAGTGTGTGATACTGGGAATTATGTTTGAATTTGACATATTACAAGATACTTACAAATGAGGAAAGCCATTCGGCCCATTTTAATTCATTCATCCATAATCAGTCTACTGTTCCCCCCCCACTGCAGCATCCCTTTGTTTTTTAATTGATTCCTCGGATTTTGCCTCCATTAGTCTATCCGGGTCTTTGTTCCATGTGTTGCTTACTCTTTTTGTGAAGAAAAGATTCCTAATATCAGTCCAAAATTTGCCTATTGTTAGTTTGAACTTGTGTTCCCTTCCTCTTGAAATGTAATTTAAAATAATATTCCGGTTTTATGTTTTCCATACCATTTAGCATGTTATATACCTCTATAAGATCATTTCTAAAACATCTCCTTTCCAGGCTGAAGAACCCAAGTTTCTCTAATATTTCCTTATAACTGAGACCTCTGACACTAGGGATCAGCCTCATGGTTTTCTCTGCACTGCCTCCAGTGTTTGACTGCCTCGTTTGTGTCTTGGAGATCAGAACTGGACACAGTACTCAAGGTGTGGTTGTGAGCAGAGCACTGTACAGTTTGATTCTGACTTCCTCTGACTTACATTCTACCGTTTAGTCTATGTAGTCCAACATTCTATTGGTTTTGTTGATTTCTGCTTGGAATTGGTTGGACATGTTTAGTGTCAAGTCTACCAATTCTCCTAGGTGTCTTTCAGTTTCATTCTTCAATACCATTCATGGAGTATGTGTGTCACTTACTTTTCCTACTTCACTTTTCTGCATTAAATTTCATCTGGCATTGTTCTGCCCACATGTTTTGCACAGCTCAAGCTGTAATTCTAGAGCTGCTTTCATCAATTCCACTGCCCCCTAGTTTGGTAACATCGACCAATTTGGCCACTTTGCATTGAGTTTGTGAATCCAGGTCGTTATGAGTGCCGCTGGCAATCATCGGAGAAAGTTGCAAAGAAGTGTCTTTTATGGAGGAAGGGGCAGTGGTACTGAGTACTATCTCTCTTGCTCCCAGAACTGCAGACCAGTGGTGGAAAAAGTTCACAGACCTGATGAGGGCAGGCAAGGTAACACACCAACCACTCCCCATTTTCTTCCCTTGGCAACAATGGTATTGATAGACACTTCACCCTGAAAAATTAATAATTGCAGAAGTAACCCTTCACACTGCACTGTGTTTAAGGTGTGGTCACTTACTTAGGATCTTAACCATATGAGTTGCCACTTCCTCTAACAACAATTATTTGCGTGCAGAACTTTGCAGCTCCTTCCTTTTAAGCAGGCTGTTACCAGCCGATGTATTATATCAGCTATTCGATGCCACCTGGGAGACATCTCTCACTGGCCAGCCTTCATCTAATTCACTCAATCTTGCTGCAGGAGAAACTTACACACAATGCCCCATTATAGGCAGGAGACCAGGGTTGGGGGGGGGGGCGGTTATTCTGGATATCAGAGAGCTCACCCCCTATGAGAAGTAAGCCATGGAGCTGCCGGGAAGGTTCTCTGCTCTAGCAGTGGGAGATGGTGAGATTGTTGGGACAGTGCAGGTGCCAGATTCATGGGCACCCATCTATACAGTCACCATGGCATCCCTGTGAAGCAGCAGACAATCAGAGGCTCCACTCCCCTCTCTGTCTCCTTAATGCCAAGGGGGTTATGCTCACATATTGCACTCTTTTTCTGCAGATTATTCACAAGAACTGAGGTAGTGAGGGGTGGGGGGAGCAGAAGATGATGAAGACAAGCAAAATGGAGTAGGAGTGGGAGAAAAGGAAATTCGTCCTCATCGACCATTGCAATGATGTTGATGTAGAGAAGGAGAATGTTGAGGACAAGTACCCACTGGAGTCCCGATAAAGATCCCGTCCTATGTTCCTCTAGCACAATCCCCTTGAGCTCACCCCACGTGCCACTTACTTTTTTGCTGCCGCGCAGCAGCTCATATGCTGTCACCTTGGATGACTTAGATAATGTTAGTGAGGATGTGGTGCCAGGATGTTTCACAAAGCCCGAGGGCACTGAAGGAGTGGAGAAAGGGTGAGGATTTGCCACCTTTCCAACAGAAGTTGATGAGAAATCTGCCCATGGCTTCGGAGTTATGGGATCCAGACCCCGTGGGTAGTCACCTGAAAAAGAGCATGTTGGAGATACATCACACCTACATGCAGGCTTTGAGGTCAGTCTCTAAGGATGTGCAGCAACTGACAGCTGTGACTCAGCCCTCATTTGTGGGAACATCAGAGGAGTTATTTAGGTATCAATGGAACATCCGGCAGCTTCATTGGAATCACAGACTGCTGCCCTGGCGTTAGTAGGGAACAGAATAGATAGTACCCTCATAATGGCTTTCAGATCCTGGGGGATGGGATGCAGGCTGCTGTCTCTCAGAGCTGGATTTCAGGATCAGATAGCTGCTATTCAACAAGCCATCCCGCTGATCAATGGGGAGACACATCCAGGGCTAAGTGGAATGGAAACAGCTGAAGATGACTTGCATGAGGCTGCAATTTCTCAGGACAGCATGCCAGGCATTTACCCTCCGAGCATCATGCAAGTGGCACATAGAAGGCAACACCAGGCTGTCCAGGCAGAAGCTCCAGAGAAGGCGCTAGCTGTGTGATGCGCTATCAATTACTCATAAAAGACGGAGAGTTAGGAGAGTAACTAAAGGCTTTTATTAGCAAAGAACAGAGCATGCCTCTCGTGGTTGACTGGGTTCCAAGAAAGCAGGGGGCTGCAGGGCAATCACCTTTGTACCTGGGCCTGTGGGTGGAGCCAGGGGCGGAGCCAGGGGCGGAGCCAGCAGAGACATGCTGAGGCATGCATAGGTAAAACAGTGTGCAACAACAACAACAACAGTGAACAACAATAACAGTGGTTTACCACATTCACCCCTTGTTTAAAATTGAGTCCGGCGGGGTGAAGTGTACTAAAGGTTCGTGTAAGTAAGTCTATCAGGTGGCCTTGTATGCCGTCCTGATCGTCGTGGTGGCAGCGGTGATGGTGCAGCATCCAACGTTGAATCTGGCGTCTCATTGAGTGGTTGGGTGGTCAATGACGGGACCTGGGGCTGCGGCATGCCGTCTAGCGGGGTTGGGTTGTGGGTAGTGGTGGATGGCAATGGTAGTGTTTCAGGGGCACCCAAAGGTGCGAGATCTCGTGTGGGGGCTGTGTCCTCCCGCCCGTCCGGGTACGCTACGTAAGCGTACTGGGGGTAGGCGTGGGTAGTGGTGGGTGGCGAGGGAGGTGTTTCGGGAGCACCCGAAGGTGCGAGGTCTCGTATGGAGACTGTGTCCTCCCGCCCGTCCGGGTACACCACGTAAGCATACTGAGGGTTGGCATGGAGGAGGCTCACCCTCTCGACCAGGGGGTCCGTCTTATGGGACCTCACGTGCTTCCGCAGTAGGACGGGTCCTGGAGAAGTCAGCCATGTCGGTAACGAGATCCCCGATGTGGACTTCCTGGGGAAGGAGAACATTCTCTCGTGAGGGGTAGCATTGGTGGCTGTACAGAGCAGTGACCGAATGGAATGGAGTGCCGCAGGGAGGACTTCCTACCAGCGAGAGGTCGGAAGGCCCTTAGATTTCAAGTTTAAAAGGACTGCCTTCCAGACCGTCGCATTCTCCCTTTCCACCTGGCCATTCCCCCGGGGGTTGTAGCTGGTGGTCCTGCTTGTAGCGATACCTCTCGAGAGCAGGTACTGCCGGAGTTCGTCGCTCATAAAGGATGAGCCCCTGTCGCTATGAATATAGCTAGGGAAACCGAACAAGGCGAAGAGGTCATTCAGACATTTAATGACCGTGGTACTGGTCATGTCTGAGCAAGGGATGGCAAACGGGAAACGGGAGTACTCATCAATTATGTTGAGGAAGTACACATTGCGGTCGGAGGAGGGGAGGGGCCCTTTAAAATCGACGCTCAGCCGTTCAAAGGGGCACGTGGCTTTGATCAGACTTGCTCTGTCTGGCCTATAAAAATGCGGTTTGCACTCGGCACAGATTTGGCAGTTCCTGGTCATGGTCCTGACCTCCTCGATGGAGTAGGGCAGGTTACGGGATTTGATGAAGTGAAAAAACCTGGTGACCCCCGGGTGGCAGAGGTCATTGTGGAGGGTCTTCAGTCTATCGACCTGCGCGTTGGCGCATGTACCACATGATAGGGCATCTGGGGGCTCATTGAGTTTCCCGGGCCGGTACAAGATATCGTAATTGTAGGTGGAGAGTTCGATTCTCCACCTCAAGATCTTGTCGTTCTTGATTTTGCCCCTCTGCTTATTATTAAACATAAAAGCTACTGAACGCTGGTCAGTGAGCAGGGTAAATCGTTTTCCGGCCAGGTAATGCCTCCAATGTCGCACAGCTTCCACAATGGCCTGGGCCTCCTTTTCGACAGAGGAGTGTCGAATCTCGGGGCCCTGGAGGGTCCTTGAGAAAAAGGCCACGGGTCTCCCCGCCTGGTTAAGGGTTGCAGCTAGGGCAAAGTCGGATGCGTCGCTCTCCACTTGGAAAGGGATGGACTCATCCACTGCGTGCATTGTGGCCTTCGCAATATCTCCTTTTATGAGAGTGAAGGCTGCACAGGCCTCTGCTGTCAGGGGGAAGGAGGTGGACTTGATGAGGGGTCTGGCTTTGTCCGCATAGTTGGGCACCCACTGAGCATAGTACGAGAAAAACCCTAGGCATCTCTTCAGTGCTTTTTGGCAGTGGGGGAGGGGGAGCTCCATAAGGGGGCGCATCCTGTCGGGGTCGGGGCCGATGACTCCGTTCTCCACTACACAGCCAAGAATGGCAAGGCGCTTGGTACGAAACATACATTTGTCCTTGTTGTATGTTAGGTTCAGCCGCTGGGCCGTACGGAGGAATTTCTCTAGATTAACATCATGGTCCTGCTGGTCGCGGCCGCAGATGGTGATGTTGTCTAGATAGGGGAAAGTGGCCTGGAGCGCGTTCTGGTCAACCATCCGGTCCATCTCCCGTTGGAAGACTGAAACCCCGTTGGTGACGCCGAAGGGAACTCTGAGGAAGTGGTAGAGACGACCGTCAGCTTCAAAAGCTGTGTACTGGCGGTCCTCAGCCCTGATGGGGAGCTGGTGGTACGCCGACTTCAGATCAATCGTCGAGAACACCCGGTATTGTGCTATCTGATTGACCATGTCAGATATGCGGGGGAGTGGGTATGCATCTAGCTGGGTGTAGCGATTGATCGTCTGGCTGTAGTCAATAACTAGGCGCTGTTTTTCGCCAGTCTTCACTACCACCACTTGTGCTCGCCATGGGCTGGTGCTACTTTCAATAATCCCTTCCTTCAGGAGTCTTGCTACCTCGGATTTAATGAAGCTCCTATCCCCGGCACTGTAACGCCTGCTTTTGGTAGCGATGGGCTTACAGTCGCGGGTGAGGTTAGCGAACAAGGAGGGGGGGGGACTTTAAGGGTGGAGAGGCTGCAAATGGTGCGCGGCGGGCGATTTAAAAGCTGCTGGCTGCAGACTGTGAGTGGGGGGAGGGGTCCGTCGTACGCTAATGTGACACTCTTAAGGTGGCACTGAAAATCCAACCCCAGTAGAACGGCAGCGCAAAGATGGGGCAGGACCAGGAGTTTAAAATTTTTGTATTCTGTGCCCCTTACTGAAAGGGTCACTACACAGTAGCCACCGACGTCCGCTGACTGGGCTTTGGAAGCCAAAGAGATCCGATGTTGCGTCGGCAGGACCGGGAGAGAGTAACTGCGCATCGTGTCGGGGTGGATAAAGCTCTCCGTGCTCCCGCTGTCAAAAAGGCAGGTAGTGGCGCGGCCGTTTACCGTAATGTCCATCATGGACCTGGACAGTTGATGAGGGAGAGATTGGTCCAGCGTCACGGAGGCCAGCGTATGGTCGAGCAAGTCGATGTGGTCGTCAGGTGAGGCGGTGGTTGAGTCCGGGTCCCCCGTGGTTGAAGTTGGAGACGTCCAAGATGGCGGACAAAATGGCGGCGCCCATGGTCCCGATCCCCACGTGGCTGGGGGAGCCCAAGATGGCGGACAAGATGGCTGCCCCCACGGTTCGCACGCGGCGCTGCTGGCGTTAGCGGTTTTACCTTTGCAGGCGCTGACATAGTGTCCTTTCTTCCCGCAGCCAGAGCAGGTAGCGTTTCTCGCCGGGCAGCGTGCTCTGGGGTGTTTTGCCTGGCCACAAAAATAACATTTCTGTGCCTTGGACATCGCAGCAGCAGTTGAAGGTGGCGGTCCCATGACCCAAGGTTGTGGCGTCCACGTTGCGGAGCGGTTAGGGGAGAAGGCGTCCATATTCCTGTGGGCCGCGTCGAGCGAGAGCGCGAGGGACACTGCCTTTCTCAGGTCCATTTCTCCCTTTTCCAACAGTCTCTGCCGGGAGTAGTCGGACCTTAGACCCGCAACGAAAGCATCTCGGATCAGTCCCTCCGTGTGTGCTGCGGCTGATACTTCTTTGCAATCGCAGTCTCGGCCGAGTATCCGTAGTGCCCGTAGGAAGGCCTCCACCGATTCCCCGGGCTGCTGTCTGCGGGATCTTAAGAGGTGCCTGGCATAGACCGTATTTACCGGGCGTGCGTATTGCCCTTTTAGCAGATCGATAGCCGCCGCGTAGGTCGTCGCGTCCTGGATTATTGTATAAACTTGGTGGCTCACCTTTGAGGCCAGGATTTCAAACTTGTTTTCGTCCAGGGTCACAGTTGAGGCTTGCAGGTAGGCCTCGAAGCAACGCAGCCAATGCACGAATTTGGTAGCCGAACCCGCTTCTTGGGGGTCTAGGTCCAGGCATGTTGGTCTGAGGGCTCGCAGCAGCTCCTGCTGCTCAGCGTTTGGTGCAGCAGCCTGCTGCTCAGCGTTTGGTGCAGCAGCCTGCTGCTCAGCGTTTGGTGCAGCAGCCTGCTGCTCAGCATTTGTTGTCGACATTTTGTTTTTGCTAATAAAATTGATGCGCTATCAATTACTCATAAAAGACGGAGAGTTAGGAGAGTAACTAAAGGCTTTTATTAGCAAAGAACAGAGCATGCCTCTCGTGGTTGACTGGGTTCCAAGAAGTCAGGGGGCTGCAGGGCAATCACCTTTGTACCTGGGCCTGTGGGTGGAGCCAGGGGCGGAGCCAGCAGAGACATGCTGAGGCATGCATAGGTACAACAGTGTGCAACAACAACAACAACAGTGAACAACAATAACAGTGGTTTACCACACTGTGGCTGCCTCCCAGGAGCAAGCTGCAGTGAGAGGAGAGGCACCTCAGTCCCAGGATCCTTTTGTACCAGAAGAACAGCCAACCATCTTTCATGATAATAGCTCTCAGGTTGCACCTAGGAGAAGCAAGGGGAAAGAAGGGCAAGTTTAGACATCCAAGCAAATCAAAGTGTGAGGAAAATTGGCTTGTCTTTGAACTTTGTTGAATTTAAATAGAATGTGCACTTATGTTGTGTTTATTATCGTGGCGATTATAGTCATACAGAAAAGGGTGCATTTATTTCATGCTGGTTTATGCAATCAAATGTTTAAGACTTGCAATATCATGTAGGGTCAAAGAAGTCAGATGTGATGTGATGTTAGAGGATGAGTACTTGATTAAAGGATTTGTCATTTATTTGAAGATAGGGGGATAAGGAGTTACGAGAGTTGTGACAAATAAGAATACAACTGAGTTGTGTCCTGACGCCCTTTATAATAGTCGTTGAGGAGTCCTCAGAGTGTTGGTCATCCTGATGCTCTCCTCCATGTTGTTCTGCCTCCAAAGTAGATAGGGCCACCTCCTCCGGAATGTCCAACCCCAGGGCTTTTTGAATGGCAAGGTTATGCAGAGCACAGCATGCTACAACTATGTGGGGTGCTTAATCTGGAGCATATTGCTGAGGCCCTAATCTATCAAGGCATTGCTCGCATTGCGAGGCCCTCTCAGTAAACACTCTTGTAGAGGCATATGCCTCATTGTAGCACTTCTCAGCAGTTCTTGCAATTCTTACAGGGCAGCAAGGGGTACACCTTGTCTCCCACGAGCCATCATTCACATGATTATCTTTCTTGAAGAACTCAGACAGGATAGAATTCCTAAGGCTTAATGCATCAAGGCAACTTCCAGCAAATCTTGTATTGACATGGAGCACTCTAGACTCCGGAGAATGTGGTAGTCCTTTCTGTTCAAAAAGTTGAAACAGTTAATGATAGGAGCTCACAAAGAAACATTGGTGCTATCTATTTCACCTCTGCATTTTGGGAAACCCAGTAACACCATCGAACTGGACAGCTCTATTACATTGCTGTATGGCTGTGTTGCCAAACTGGATAAATTCCCCAGATCTCCTGAAAAGTGTATCAGTTACCTGTGAATACATGTCCAGACAGCACCTTGGCTGATATTACACAGATCCCTCTATGGTTCCCTAAAATAACCTTCATAGCCACAGGCAGAGCTGTCTGGGCATATGGCCTTAGTTGCAGGTCTCTGTGCAGTAGGGTGGATAGGCCTGTTATTGCCTCTTTGGTGAAGTGGCTCTTCCAACACAGAGCTTCTCCCTAAGGTCTTCATCTGACCTGCGTGACCTGTAAATTCTTTGAAACAGGTAATATCTCGAAGCGTTCATCCTCTTCAATGCTGCCTCACTTTCCTTTCTTCCATCCTTTCCTGCTGCTGCTGCTCCTCCTGCTCCATTATAATGTAATGCCCATTAAGAATCGCATACCTGGTCCTCAGCACCTCTCACAGTGCATGGGGGCAAAAATATCCCAGTGGTCTCACAGTCACCATTGATGTCCAGGGGATATTCCAAACAAAAACAGCTCCAAAATCTCTTTCCCAGCTCCAGCAAATAGTTGCCAAAGTTTATGCACTCCTCAGGCTTACAGATTCCGCACTTCCACTAATCTCAGCTGTTACTATCAACAGTTACATCTAATTTACCTAATTCTAAATTATCCCTGTGCATTTTGGGTGTAACCTCTGGGATTGCGGCCCTCATTTTAATACATGTAAATGGGCTGTTTGGGAACCAGGTGGGGAGATCATGGGGAGGCCTAAACAAGGATCGGAAACTCAGGCACATCTAGTTTTTTGGGCAGACAACTGTTGGCAATGACTTCCGCCCTATTACTTTAGTTGTGGGAAGAGTTTAAACTATTGCGCAAGTCAAGCATTGTATTGCAAATTATCTGCTGTATAGGGTAATTTTTATGAGAGTGCACCCTTACCTGCTGGGAGCGCTTATAGAGAATTGAGTAGAAAATTGTGGGCGGCATGTGTGTAATTTCCTGTTTTGTGCGGGACTACTCTGTGTGTACTTATAAAAATGACTTCTGTGTAATTAAATATCATGTAAATAAACTTGGTTATTAGTTTTAGCCTGAACAACACAATATAACAGCAAAGGTTTTTTCTGAATTTTGGAAAGGACAGCAGAACATGGCAGGCAGGGTGTGTAAATTCTAATGCAAAAGAACTAGGCAATAGGGTAACTGTTAATCCTGTGGCATTCTACTCCCATTCACGGTGTACGTAAGCTGCAAATTTCAGAGCGTGCCAATGGAAAGCACACTTTGCTGTGAATAGGAATAAAGAGCATTGGAAGAAAACCCACTTTGGAACAGATACCTCTCAGAGAACTTCATATAATTTATTATTTGAGGTCCTGGTCTTCAAACACTCTCTTCCTCAGGCGACCGAAGGCTGCACTGCCACACTGAAGGTGGTGTGGGACTTCGTCATCGATGTCTGCCCTTGTTGACAGTAGGCTCCCAAGGTATGGAAAGTGGTCCATGTTGTCCAAGGCCTTGTCATGGATTTTGATAATCGGGGGGCAGTACTGTGTGGCGGGGGCAGGTTGGTAGAGGACCTTTGTCTTATGGATGTTTAGTGTAAGGCCCATGCTCTCGTACGCTTCGGTGAAGGTGTTGACGATGGTTTGGAGTTCGATCTCCAAGTAAGCGCAGACGCAAGCGTCATCTGCATACTGTAATTCGATGACAGAGGATGGGACGACCTTGGATCTGGACTGGAGGTGACGGAGGTTGAACAGTTACCCGTTTGTTCTGTAAATTAGCTCCACTCCAGTGGGGAGCTTACTGAGGGTGAGATGGACTAAGCTCATGGTCTACAGAGCAGCAGTGATACCCACCCTGCTGCATGCCTCAGAGACATGGACCATGTACAGCAGGCACCTCAAAGCACTGGAGAGGTACCACCAACGCTGCCTCCGCAAGATCCTGCAAATCCATTGGCAGGATAGGCGCACCAACGTCAGTGTTCTTGCTCAGGCCAACATCCCCAGCATCGAAGCTTTGACCACGCTCAATTAACTCCGATGGACGGGTCACATTGTCCGCATGCCCGATACGAGACTCCCAGAACAAGCGCTCTACTCGGAGCTCCGGCACGGCAAGAGAGCCCCAGGTGGGCAGAGGAAACGCTTCAAGGACACCCTCAAAGCCTCCTTGAAAAAGTGTAACATCCCCATCGACACCTGGGAATCCCTGGCCCAAGACTGCACAAAGTGGAGGAGAAGCATCGGAGAAGGCGCCGAACACCTCGAGTCTCTTCGCCGGGAGCAAGCAGAAGCCAAGCGCAGGCAGCGCAAGGAGTGCATGTCAACCCAAGCACCCCACCCACCTGCCCCTTCAACCACCATCTGCCTCACCTGTGACAGAGACTGTAGGTCCCGCATTGGACTCATCAGTCAACTGCGAATTAATTTTTAATGTGGAAGTAAGTCATCCTCGGTTCCGAGGGATTGCCTAAGAAGAAGAGGATTTATTATTATTTGGAGTGCAGTTGCAGTGCTTTCAAGATGACCAATTAAGCAACATTAGTGCCACTGAGATCGCTCATGGACCAGACTGCATGGTTGGAATGAAGTAACTGCAAAAGTTCATGCATGTGGCAGTATAATTTTATTACAAGAAATATAAAATAGGCATTTGAGAGACCAATGAATAAAGATAGCGCTGCCTGAAGATTCACAAGATTAAGCTTAGGTTGCTGATGGGGGCAGGCTTTGAAACGAATGATGAAGAAACAATAAGAGATTGTTGTCTATATTCAATTGTTTATTTCTGACTGCTTAAAAATCATGTCTTTTTACTTCAGTCCTGCACTAAGGTTCACTAGATAGGTGATGGCTTTGACGTGTATTGCATGCAAATGACATGATTTATGAGGCAGCACAGGGGAATAATTCACTCATACATTCACTGATAATTAATAATTCTCTTGTCATATACAGTGATTGGAGAGAAATAACAGGCAGGCTTATATGTTGGCTGAGCATTCTATCAAATTATAGAAACCTGCTTAGGCTGCCTGTTAAAATACATTTTTTACTCTCATTTTCTGACATCTTTTCAATAAATCCTCCAGCCACAAACACCTTTGTTCAATGAAAGAAATGACTGGGATTAATTCCTTGGCCCTAACAGTAACCTGCCAGCTCTTATTTAGACTTGCGGTTTTGTCAAAGTCAAATCAAAGATGAAAATTGGCCTTTTCCAATGGATTGGAAATTGGGGCCCCGATATTAACGGGGAGCATGGGGAGCAGTTTAGCGTTCAGGAAACCTGGAAGAACAGTTTTCCCTCAGTTTCTGCCCAATTTAATGGCAGGACCTGATTAACATTTTGTATCTCCGTTTCTTGGCCGCAGCCAGCCAGATTGAGAGGCTGTCTGGCTGTCGGGTGGTAAGCTTTTGGCACCAGGCTGCAACCTAGCAGCGGAGAAGAGGGAGGGAGCGATCGGAAAGGCTGGGGGAGGGGGAGCTCGGCGTGGTTGGAGGGAGATCGGAGGTCACAGCCGGGGAGCGCAGAGGAGGGATGGAAGGATCGAAAAGACCAGGGAGATGGGCGGGTGGAGGCATATCGGAAAGGTCAGGCTGGGGGAGATCATGGCTTGGGGGAACATCGTGGCTCGGGGGAGATCGGGTCGATTACTCAAACTGTGGAATTCCCTCCTTAGTTATCTCTGCCTTTTTACCTCTCTCTCCTCCTTTAAGACGCTCCTTGAAATCTATCTCTTTGACCAAGCTTTTGGTCACCTGTCCTAATATCTTCTTATGTGGCTCGGTGTCAAATTGTGCTTCATAAATGCAAGTTGTTGTTGTGAATTGCCTCACTGCGAAAACAGCTGAAGTGTGTCAGCTTAAAGAAATAAAGCAGCACATTACACAAAACCAAAAAAAATCGAGTGACAATGAAGCAATCCTCTCAATGGTTTAATATTGTAAACAGGACATCTTCCACTGAAGTGCAAGGCCATGGCACAAGGGCGGGGGTGACTTGTGGTGAAGTAAAGTCAACCACTGATTCCGTTCCCATGCTCTGTGTAAACTTTTGCGAGTAGTAAAGAGGAACAAGCATATTGCTGTAATGCTAAAGGAAAGCAAATCAATTTAATACAGCTGTTCTGCAATCATATATGGCATGAATAAATAGGGGCTGGAATAAACAGGAGCAAGAACTTGTTTTTGACTGGTGATTGAATATTAGAATTATAGAATTTGATACTATAGAATGAGGCCATTGGGCCCAAGGTGTCTGTGCCAGCTCATTGTTAGCGCAACCCAACACTAATCCCACTGCCCTCTGCTCTCCCCATAGCCTTGCATATCATTCTGCTTCAAATATTTATCCAATTTTCCCTTAAAAGAAGCAATGGTCTTTGCCTCAAACATTCCTAGTGGCAAAGCTTCCAATAACCCTCTGTGAATACATTTCTCCTAATCTCTATCCTCGCTATCTTAGTAATAATTTTGAATTGAGGACTGCTTATCACTTCCCCCAACCAGAGGAAATAATCATTCCCTAGTCACTCCATCAACGCACTCCATGATTTAAAAAACCTCTTACTATATCTCCTCTTAGCCTTCTCTGCTCCAGTGGAAATGCTCGCAATATCTCAAGTCCATCTCGAGTCTAACTATAGTTTCCCACTCTAGGTACCATCCTGGAGACTACGTGGTACACTGCCTGACTGGGGCAGGGCGAGCCGTTTGTTAGGATGAGCTACTTTGTCTAGGTAGGGTTACCAAGCCTCAAGGATTGCCCTGGAGTCTCCAGGAATTGAAGACTAATCTCCAGGACATTGCTGCGAAAAATCATACGGGCCATAAAAATTTATATTTCTTTTAAATTTTCTTTGAAGACTTTTGTTTATTAGTTGTAAAAATATTGGACATGGGAAAAAAGGCTGTTTGACTGATAGTCAATAATCATTCAATGGTGTAATGAAGAGTCTATTTGCTTTCCAATTGACATAGGAAGCTAGTGCACTGCGAGTATGGACATGTTGGGTGATCAATGGCAGGACTGTGGGGGTGGAGCGGTTGGAGGCATAACGTCATGTGATGACACCTCCAGGAATATGTCCAACATGAGTTGGCAAGTTCTGACGAAAGGTCATCGACCTGAAACGTTAACTCCGTTTCTCTCTCCACAGATGCTGCCTGGCCTGCTGAGTATTTCCAGCATTTTCTGTTTTTATTTAAGAGTTGGCAACCCTATGTCCAGGTGGCAGATGATCAGGAAAAAGCAGTCCACAGTCCACCTGGGAGCTGCACCCAGCTACCATCCAAATGCTGAAAGGTTGAGCAGGTTGGGCCTATACTCATTGGAGTTTAGAAGAATGAGAGGTGATCTTATTGAAACATATAAGATTCTGAGGGGGCTTGACAGGGTAGATGCTGAGAGGATGTTTCCCCTCATGGGGGAATCTAGAACTAGGGGGCATAGTTTCAGAATAAGGGGTCACCCATTTAAAACGGAGATGATGAGGAATTTCTTCTCTCAGAGAGTCATGAATCTTTGTCATTCTCTACTCCAGAGAGATGTGGAGGCGGAGTCATTGAATATATTCAAGGCGGAGATAGACAGATTTTTGAAAAACAGGGGAGTCAAGAGTTATGGGGAATGGGCAGGAAAGTGGAGTTGAGGCCAAGATCAGATCAGCCATAATCTCATTGAATGGCAGAGCAGGCTCGAGGGGCTGAATGGCCTATTCCTGCTCCTATTTCTTATGTTCTTATGTTCTTAAAACAAAGCTGGCGATACATGGTGGTCCAGCTGCAGGGGCCACACACACAATTTTGGGCCAGCCAGCTGGCGCAGGTTTACCTCACTGCACAATACGTGGAACTGTAGTTGGCGCAAGGGGTCGCATATCTCTCAGGCATAGTTCCACCCAGCTGGTAGGCTCCCGGAGTCACCATTTTGCTACAGAAAAGACTTGTAAATAAGAGTTACTTTTAAATATTAGGTTTTAAAGCAAAGTGGAATTGGCAAGTTTAAAAATGAAGGCAATAGCCTACAAGCATTTGGAGAATGTGTATTAAAGCCAGGCATTGATGCTTTTACCGAGGAAAATCGGGAACAATAAGGGAGCCGTTAGCTCATCCCAGGGGCTCCCAACAAATGTTCACACCAAAGGGGTTTGGAATGTACCTTCATGGTGAGCTTTCCATGAAGTGAGTTTCAAAGGGAGGGGATGCAGTAGTAGGTTTGATTAACAGTTCTTCTGGCCAACTTTAGAAAATGTATTCTCGGGATGTGCGCGCCACTGGCAAGGCCGGCATTTATTGCCCGTCCCTAGTTGTCCTTGAGAAGGTGCTGGTGAGCCTTCTTGTTGAACCACTACAGTCCATGTGGTGAAGGTACTCCCACAGTGTTGTTAGGTAGGGAGTTCCTGGACTTTGGCCCAGCAACGATGATGGAACAGCGATATGTATCCAAGTCAAAATGGTGTGTGATTTGGAGGGGAACTTGGAGGTGATGGTGTTCTAATGCATCTGCTGCCCTTGTCCTTCCAGATGGGGGGTCATGGGTTTGGGAGGTACTGCTGAAGAGGCCTTGGTAAGTTGCTGCAGTGTATCCTTTAGATAGTACACACTGCAGCCACGGTACGCTGGTGGAGGAATGAGTGGATGTTTAAGCTGGTAGATGGGGGTGTTGATCAAGCGAACTGGTATTACCATCCCCCATCCAGAGTATATTCTGTGTATTTGCTGCCCTCAGTGCTTCCCCCGAGTTGTGTTCAACATGGAGGAGTATTGATTCACCAGCTCACGGAGGATAGTAGGTGATAATCAGCTCTTTCTTTGCCCATGTTTGACCTGAAGCAATGAGACTTCATGGCCTGGGTGTGCCTTCGTTGTGTCCTAAGTTGATGGCTAAGTTGGAGCCGAGTGATCCGTCCACTTTTATTCTTTGTGCTCTTCATGCCCATGGTTGCCAGGGAATGGGCTGTACATGGAATTAAGTTTAAAAGACAATTCAATGAAAACAATCATCAGGCCATTTCCACATCATTTGTCGTGTTTTTTGTTCTACTCACACCGTGTTGCAGTTGTGCTGCTGCTACTTTTTTTCCTACAAGGGAGCCACAGTGACTTTCTCAGTGGAAACCCCCCTATATCTGATGAGTTTTTTGAACGGAGGAAGGGCAGACCAACGGGCAGGTTATGCCGTACCAGTGTACCCACTTACTTTTACCCTACTTTACGACTACAGGTAAAGATGCACTTACCTCACTTTGTCAGAAGATTAGTACATTCAGAGGCTCCAATTCACAAAGGAAACCCTGACAGCAAATCCGATGGTACAAATACGACATGTGACGGCTTGGCTCACCTTAACGCTGAATGATTTTTTGGAAGCACCCCAATCACAATGTGTCATGCTTTCAGGGGCACTTTACTTTGAAAGAAGGTATGCCTGAGTGATCAACAGCTAAAATAACCTGATTGGTGCACCTGCAGGGTGTGACCAGCCATATCTATAGGCCCTGTTATGTCTTCCTGGTAAAACTACGGGGAACTGTAAACTAACGTACCACAGGGCTGACAGGCCCAGTGAGAGCATTGGTCAGCTATAGCCTCAAGCTTGCCTCTACCTCTTTGTTGTAATGCTGATCTGTGGGGATACTGCTACAGAGTAGCAAATGAGGCCATCCCACTGCAATCATCATATGCAGTACCACCTTTATTTGAGCAGCTACCAGACAGGGGGATGGGTGCTGGGCTGCTCTGCCACTTGCCAGCAGATCCACTTCATGACTTCTACATTGGTTTTCCTTCACTTCATTTTCCCTTCTCTTCTTCAGCCTTGGGAAGGGCTGCCAACGGGTTGAAACGCCTTTCTAAATTTTGACCCTCTATCTTGCTGTTTACCTTTAAGTGTCTACTTCTCTTTAATTTTAACCTGAATTGCAATTTTCTGGTCCCACCATTTAGCTACCTCCCTGCACAACACCAAAGTTACACCCGGAGCGAGGAATAATTAAACAAATGAGCTGATCCAGGAGAATTACATTATATTAGCACACAATGGGGGTAATTCTCCTCCACCCACCTGGCATTGGCAGAGAATGTTGGAAAATTCAGACACACTGCTAGACTGGGATTTCCCTTCTCCTGCTGCCGTCAGGAGCACTGCTGCTTGCTCCCTCCCCACCTGCTACATGTAAATGGTGGTGGTGGGGGAGCGGGGTTTGTGGGGCCTGTTGTCTTGGGGGATTTCCATGCTCTCCGCCATACTTAGCACTGCTCCCTGAGGCTGCCATGTGGAAGGGGACAGCAGGCCCTGGGAACTGGCGGTACATACCAAAATAGAGGCAGAGTGCCTTGTAGCAACCCCCCTTCCCTCCAGGCAGCTCCAGAGATCAACTTGCTGAAGGCCTTGGTCTCAGCCAAGGCCTTTAGCAGGAGGCCTCATTCTGATCTTCAGGGCGCTTCCGTTCCTTTAAGTCCCTCACTAGTTTTTTGGGTTCTGCAGGAATGTATCCATTGCTGGAGTTTCCATGCTGGCACGGCAGGCTCCCTCTTCACAGCTTGAGTCCCGCCAAGAGCCTGCCATGCATCTCTCATGAGCACCGACCCAAGAAAATGGGACGCGGTAGGGGCAGACGCAGAGGGGCAGGCAGAAGTACCACCCCGCAGAAACCCTGCCCTGAAGAACAAAATCCAGGCCCACATTTCTGACTAGATTCGCACCCGTTCTTATCCGGTTACAGTTGAGTTATACCAGCACACAAAAATCTTTGTCATAAAACAGTTGTCTTGATATTTGTGGAGGTGTTTGGTTGAAAATCCATTGAGCTCAAACCTCAAGACAATGGATTGGACAATCAGGCGGGATGTATAAAAGGCGGCCGATCTGATACCACCAGTTTTAAGCCCTCACAAAGTTGAAAGTTACTCCTGCTAGAAACAGTTTTAAACACTAAATTGTTTGAATAAAGTATGATTCATAGGAACATTAGAAACAGGAGTAGGTCGTTTAGCCCCTTGGGCCTGCTCAGCGATTCAATTAAATCATGGCTGATCTGCACCTCAACCCCGCTTTCTCCGCCTTTATCCATATCACTTGATATCCTTATCTAACAAAAATTTATCTATCTCAATCTGGAAAGCTCCAATTCTCCTGGCTTCTACAGCCTTTTGGGGATAGAGTTCCAAATTTCTACGACCCTTTGTGTGAAAAAGTGCTTCTTGATTTTGCTCCTGAACGGTCTAGTTCTCATTTTAAGATGGTTTAAGATTCAGAGTGAAAACTCAGATCTTCAGCTTTTCTGTACACATGACTTAAGTTAAGAAATAATTAGCCAATAAAATCAATTTTTAAAATTAATTCTTGGAACATGCGCAATGCTGACAAGACCGGCATTTATTGTTCATCCCTAGTTGCCCTTTAAAAACAGTCTGGTTCAGCCTGAGACAGAGGCTGGGGAGGGTGATAGAATTAGTGGCGAGGGTACAGAGTTTGTGGTATGGTCCAAAGACGATGGCTTCGGTCCTGTCAGTGTTCAGCTGGAGGAAATTACAGCTCATCCAAGATTGGATGTCAGACAGATCTTTGGGGGGCCTCTAGTGGTGGGAAGAGAAGCCTTTGCTGGCAATGCCCTGGTTATGACCAGATAGGTGTGAGTGGAATCAAGCAAGGGAGTCCCACTGAGCTGGACAATGGAGGCGTCATTGGAGGAAAATGGTGTGATTGAACGTGTCAAGGGCGACAGAGAGGTCGAGGAGGATAAGGAAGGATATGCACTATGGTGACAGTCACAGAGGTGAATTTGTGACTTTGGTTAGGGCTGTTTCGGTGCTGCGCAGGGCAGAAACCTATTTGGAGAGATTCAAAGAGGGAGTTGTGGGAACAATGGGTTTTGGGGGGTGAAAAGGATTTTGGAGAGGAAAGGAAGATTGGAGATCAGGCAGTAGTTTGCAAGGACAGATGAGTTAAAGGTATTTTGAGGGACAGGATAGGGCTGCAATTTTGAAAGGGAGAGGGACTACACCTGAGGAGAAGGAACCCTTTGCAATATCAGCTAGTGTGAGGGCCAGGAAGAGCAGCAATTTAGTAGTCAAGAGAGCAGGAGGTGAGTCACATGGACAAGATGACCTTGGAGAATGCATAGGATATACAGCACAGAAACAGGCCATTCGGCCCAACCAGTCCATGCCGGCATTTATGCTCTACTCAAGCCTCCTCCCGGCTTTCCTCATCTAAATATAACAGCATAATCCTCTATTCCCTTCTCCCTCATATGCTTGTCTAGACTTCCCTTAAATGCATCTATACTATTCACTTCAACCACTCCCTGTGGTAGCGAGCTCCACATTCTCACCACTCACTGTGTAAAGAAGTTCCTTCTGAATTTCCTATTGGATTTCTTGGTGACTATCTTATATTGATGGCCTCTAGTTTTGCTCTTCCCCCTAAGTGGAAACATTCTCCCTGTATCTACTCTATCAAAACTGTTCATAATTGTAAAGACCTCTATTAGGTCACCCCTCAGCCTTCTCTTTTCAAGAGAAAAGAGACCCTGTCTGTTCATCCTTTCCTGCTAGGTATACTCTCGCATTTCTGGTATCATCCTTGTAAATCTTTTTTGCACCCTCTCTAGTGCCTCTATATCCTTTTCATAATATGGCGACCAGAATTCTACGCAGTACTCCAAGTGTGGTTTAACCAAGGTTCGATGCAAGTTTAGCATAAATTCTCTACTTTTCAATTCAATCCCTCTAGACACAAACCCTAGTGCTTGGTTTGCCTTTTTTATGGCCTTGCTAACCTGTGTTGCTACTTTCAGTGATTTATGTATTTGTATTCTGAGATCCCTTTGCTCTTCTACCCTATTTAGATTCGTAATTTCCAACTAATATGTGAGCTCCCTATTTTTCTTATCAAAATGTAATAGCTCATATTTATCTGTGTTGAATTTCATTTGACAATTATATGCCCATTCTTCAAGTTTATTAATGTCTTCTTGTAATTTGTTACAGTCCTCCTCAGTATTGACTATCCCCCCACTTTGGTGTCATCTGCCAATTTAGAAATTGTGTTTTTGATTCCAAAGTCTAAATCGTTAACATAAATTGTGAACAACAATGGTCTCAGCACTGATCATTGTGGAACACTACTTCCCACCTTCTGCCACTCTGAATAGCTACCCTTTACCCCTACTCTCTGCTTTCTGTCTTGAAGCCAGCTAGTTATCCATTCTGCTACTTGCCCCCTGACTCTGCATGCTTGGACCTTATTCATTAGTCTATTATGTGATACCTTATCAAAGGCCTTTTGAAAATCTAGATAAATTACATCTACTACATTACCCTTATCTACTCTCTCTGTTACCTCTTCAAAAAATTCAATGAGATTGGCCAAGCAAGACTTTCCCTTTTGAAATCCATACTGACTATTCATTATTATATTTTTCTTTTCTAGATGTTCTATTTTCTTCTTTGGTAGGGATTCCATTATTTTTCCTACCACTGATGTTAAGCTGACTGGTTTATAGTTCCCTGGACATGTTCTATCTCCCTTCTTAAATATAGATATTATGCTAGCTATCTGCCAGTCCTCTGGCACTACACCTTGTTCTAATGAATTATTAAATATGTTTAGTAAAGCCTCTGCTATCTCTTCCCTACATTCTTTTAAAATGCGTGGATGTAATCCGTCTGGACCAGGGGTTTTATCCTCTTTGAGTTTGATTAGTTTATTTAATATTTCTCCTCTTTTTATTTTAAATGCAGTTATCTCATTTCTAATCTCATCATCTGATGCCAAGTCCACCTGTTCTGTCTCCCTGGTAAATATTGAAGCGAAGTAATTATTTACTATTTCTGCAATTTCTCTATCGCTGCCTGTGATATAATCCTGTCCATCCCTTAGTGGCCCTATTCCCATCCTGACTCCTGTTTTTATTTATGTGCCTGTAAAATATTTTACTATTTTGTTTTATGTTCCTTGATAATTTAATTTCATAGTTCCTTTTTGCCTTCCTAATGTTTTTGACTTCTCTTCTAATCTCTTCATATTCTCTCTTTTCATGCTCTCCCCTGCTGTCCCTGTACTCAGCGTATGCCTCTTTCTTTACCCTCAATTTTTCCCTTATGTCTTTATTCATCCATGGTGTCTCATTAGTGTTTAGCTTGTTCTTGTTTTTTAGTGGAATATATTTTTCCTGGACTCTGTTGAACACCATTTTAAATATTTCCCACTGCTGTTCTACATCGTTGTTTGCCAATATTGTTGTCCATTTTATTTTCCCAAGTTCTAGTCTCAGCATCACAAAATTGGCTTTTCGCCAATCTATTACCCTGGTCTTTGTCATACTTATGTCCTTTTCAAATATTATCTTAAAGCACATTATATGATGGCCATTATTGCCTAGATGTTCCCCTACTTTAATTATTTTATCTGCTTTGGTTCATTCCCCATTACTGCATACGCGATGCTGAGAGGCTCGTGGATAGCACGTTTAGCGAGTTGTTCACGCCTCAGGGTAGGGCAGCACAGGGGGTGACCATCAGGCGGAGCAACAAAGGCAGGCAGGTAGTGCAGGGAACCCCTGCGGACATCCCCCTTTCAAACAAGTATACCGCTTTGGATACTGTTGAGGGGGATGACTCACCAGGGGAAGGCAGCAGCAGGCAACTTCCTGGCACTGGCGGTGCTCCTGCTGCCCAGGAAGGGGGGAAAAAGAGTGGGAGAGCAATAGTGGTAGGGGATTCTATAGTAAGGGGAACAGATAGGCGTTTCTGTGGCCGTAGACGTGAATCCAGGATGGTTTGTTGCCTCCCTGGTGCCAGGGTCAAGGATGTCACTGAGCGGCTGCAGGGCATTCTGGAGGGGGAGGGTGAACAACCAGTGGTCGTGGTCCACATTGGTACCAACGACATAGGTAAAAAGAGGGATGAGGTCCTGCAGCAAGAATTTAGGGAGCTAGGTGAAGGATTAAAGAGCAGGACCTCAAGGGTTGTAATCTCTGGATTACTCCCGGTGCCACGTGCTAGTAAGTATAGGAATAGGAAGATAGAACAGATGAATGCGTGGCTAAAGGGATGGTGCAGGGGGGAGGGCTTTAGTTTCCTGGATCACTGGGTCTGCTTCTGGGAAAGGTGGGACTTGTACAAGTCGGACGGTTTACACCTGAACCAGAGGGGAACCAATATCCTTGCGGGGAGGTTTGCTAGCACTGCTGGGGGGGGTTTAAACTAACTTGGCAGGGGGATGGGGTACAGAGTGGAGCTATAGTAGGGGGTGATTTACAGCCAAATACAGAGGGAAAAACAAGTCAGCTGGGAAGGCAAAGCAAATATGTGAAGGCAAAAGAGAATATGGCAGGGCTGGAAGGCATTTATTTTAATGCAAGGAGTCTTGCAAATAAGGTGGATGAACTGAAGTTGTTGTTGAACACATGGGAGTACGATATTGTTGCTATCACGGAGACATGGTTGAGGGAGGGTCAGGACTGGCAGCTCAATCTTCCGGGGTATAGAATCTTCAGGCGAGACAGAGGGGGGTGTAAAAGGGGAGGGGGTGTTGCAATATTAATTAAGGAGTCAATTACTGCTGTAAGGAGGGATGATATATTAGCGGGTTCCTCTAATGAGGCCATATGGGTAGAACTTAAAAACAAAAAGGGGGCAAGCACTTTGCTGGGAGTGTACTATAGGCCCCCAAACAGTCAGGGGGAGATAGAGGAACAGATATGTAGGCAAATCTCAGAAAAGTGCGAAAATAATAGGGTAATAATAGTGGGGGATTTCAACTTCCCCAATATAAATTGGGATAGTCAGAGTGTGAAAGGCTTAGAGGGTGCAGAATTCTTAAAGTGCATCCAGGAGAGCTTTTTGAGCCAACATGTAGAAAGTCCTACAAGAGAGGGGGCGGTACTGGACCTAATTCTGGGGAATGTAGCCGGGCAAGTGGTGGAAGTGTCAGTAGGAGAGCATTTTGGCGACAGTGACCACAATTCGGTGAGATTTAAGGTGGTCATGGAAAAAGACAAAGACGGCCCGGAAATAAGGGTTCTAAATTGGGGGAAGGCCGATTTTAATATGATAAGGCAGGATCTGGCCAAATTGGACTGGGAGCAGCTACTTATAGGAAAATCCGCATCAAAACAGTGGGAGACTTTCAGAAGGGAAATAGAGAGAGTACAACGCCAACATGTTCCTGTAAAGGTCAAGGGTGGGACCAACAAGCAAAGGGAACCTTGGATGACAAGGGATATACAAAAATGCATTAGAAATAAAAGGGGGGCTTTTGGCAGTTACAAAAGACTAAAGACGGAAGAAGCCCTAGAGGAGTATAAAAAATGCAGGGGCATACTTAAAAAAGAAATTAGGAGGGCAAGGAGGGGCCATGAAATAACACTGACGAGCAAAATAAAGGAAAATCCTAAGATGTTTTATAAGTATATTAAGGGCAAGAGGATAACCAGGGAAAGGGTAGGGCCCATTAGGGACCAAAGTGGCAATCTGTGTGTAGAGCCAGATGATGTAGGCGGGGTTTTAAATGAATTTTTTGCATCTGTGTTCACTATGGAGAAAGATGATGCAGACATAGAAATCGGGCAAGGGGGCTGTGACATACTTGAACATATTAGCATCGAGAGGGAGGAGGTGCTAGCGGTTTTAGCAGGCCAAAAAGTGGATAAATCCCCAGGCCCGGACGAGATGTATCCCAGGCTGCTGTGGGAGGCAAAGGAGGAGATTGCAGGGGCTCTGACACAAATTTTCAGAACCTCTCTGGCCACAGGGGATGTACCAGAGGACTGAAGAACAGCTAACGTAGTACCATTATTCAAGAAGGGTAGCAGGGATAAACCAGGGAATTACAGGCCAGTGAGCCTAACATCTGTGGTAGGGAAATTATTGGAAAAAATTCTGAGGGACAAAATTAGTCTCCACTTGGAGAGGCAAGGATTAATCGGGGATAGTCAGCATGGCTTTGTCAAGGGTAAATCATGTCTGACAAATCTGATTGAATTTTTCGAGGGGGTGACTAGGGGGGTGGATGAGGGAAATGCTGTGGATGTGGTTTACATGGACTTCAGTAAAGCTTTTGACAAAGTCCCGCATAGGAGACTGGTCAAGAAGGTAAGAGCCCATGGGATCCAGGGTGCCTTGGCGCGTTGGATCCTAAACTGGCTGAGTGGCAGGAGGCAGAGGGTGATGGTTGAAGGTTGCTTTTGTGACTGGAAGCCTGTGTCCAGTGGGGTACCTCAGGGATCGGTGCTGGGTCCCTTGTTGTTTGTGATCTACATAAATGATTTGGATGAGAATGTAAAAGGTATGATCAGTAAGTTCGCAGATGACACGAAAATTGGTGGGGTGGTAAATTGTGAGGAGGAAAGCCTCAGGCTACAGGACGATATAAACGGGTTGGTCAGATGGGCGGAAAAGTGGCAAATGGAATTTAACCCTGAAAAGTGCGAGGTGATGCATTTTGGACAGACAAATAAGGCAAGGGAATACACAATGAGTGGTAGGACCCTAGGAAGTACAGAGGGTCAGAGGGACCTTGGTGTACATGTACATAGATCCCTGAAGGCAGCGGAACAGGTAGATAAGGTGGTTAAAAAGGCATATGGGATACTTGCCTTCATTAGCCGAGGCATAGAATATAAGAGCAGGGAGGTTATGATGGAGCTGTACAAAACGTTGGTGAGGCCACAGCTGGAGTACTGTGTGCAGTTCTGGTCGCCTCACTATAGGAAGGATGTGATTGCTTTGGAGAGGGTGCAGAGAAGATTCACCAGGATGTTACCTGGGATGGAGCGCCTCAGCTATGAAGAGAGGCTGGACAGGCTGGGGTTGTTTTCCTTGGAGCAAAGAAGGCTGAGGGGGGACCTGATTGAGGTGTACAAAATGATGAGGGGCATAGATAGGGTAGATAAAGAGGAACTTTTCTCCTTAGTAGGGGGGTCAATAACAAGGGGGCATAGATTCAGGGTAAGGGGCAGGAGATTTAGAGGGGATTTGAGGAGGAACTTTTTCACCCAGAGGGTGGTTGGAATGTGGAACTCAATGCCTGAAAGGGTGGTAGAGGCAGGAACCCTCACAACATTCAAGAAGCATTTGGATGAGCACTTGAAATGCCATTGCATACAGGGCTATGGACCAAATGCTGGAAAATGGGATTAGACTGGACAGGGATGGATGGGCGGCGCAGACACGATGGGCCGAAGGGCCTCTTTCTGTGCTGTAAAACTCTATGACTCTATGACTCTATGACTCGATCCAATAGTGATTCCTCCCTTGTTGGGCTTCTTACATATTGGGTTAGAAAGAAGTCCTATACACATTATCGGAGCTTCTTTCCCTTATCCCTTTTACCTACCTCTTCTGGCCAATTAATATCGGGGTAGTTGAAATCTTCCATGATTATTATCCTATATTTTTTACTCATTACCCTAATTTGTTTGCATATTTCTTCCTCCACCTCCTATCCACTATTAGGTGATCTGTAGACTATTAGTGTGATATATCTTTTATCTCTAGCCACATGGATTCTATTTTTGTCTTGCTGATAGCTGTGTCACTTTTTTCTACTGCCATTATGTTATCGCTAATAAGTGCAGCTACACTACCTCCCCCTTTTCCCTCTCCAGCTTTTCTAAATATGTTATACCCTGCAATGTTTAATTCCCAGTCCTGATTTTTCTGTAGCCATGTCTCAGTAATCCCTACTATGTCTGGTTCCTCACAACATATTATTGCCTCCAGTTCCCCTGTTTTATTACGGACACTGTGTGCATTGCTGTACAGACAGTTTAACTCATTTTTAATAGCAATGCATAAAGGGGAGATGGGGAGAAAATAGAGAGAGAGACAAGTCTGGTCTAGGGCAGGGGGGAGCCTGTGGGGAGGTTTGGCTTGGTGTAAACGAGGAAGGGATGGTGGGGAAAGCAGAAGAGGCAACCAAATGGATGTTCTCAACCTTAGTTACAAAGAGATCCATGAGCTCCTTGCATTTGTTGTTGGAGGTGAGGGTGGAAGATATAGGGGAGAAGGGTTTAATAAGATGTTTGACAGTAGAAAAAAGAAGCCGAGGATTGTCTTTATTCTCTGGAATTATCCTTGTGTAGTGGACGGTTTTGGCAGCGGAGAGTGAGGCTTGATGGCGCTTGATGTGGTCCAGATAGATCTAGTGACGGATGGCTTAGTTGTGCATTAGATACGCTTAAGTCTGTGCCCCTTGCACTTGAGGGAGCAAAGATGGGAGCCATACTGGGGGAATGACCAGGATGGGAGGGAGTAAAGATTTTTCTGGTATTAGAGGTGGAGGTAAGGGAATGGTTAAGCAAACCAACAGCTGTAGAAGAATCGTGGCGAATGAAGGGCGAAGGTTAGACAGTTGGAGCTCGATAGAAACTCTATTCTGAAAATGAATTAGTAGACTTTGTAGCCTTGAGTAGGATGTCAGGAGCAGCTTAATGCCCTGAAATTGAGTCTTTGACTTTACTTAAGTGCAACCACCTGGTGTGGAATTGTGTTTCATGAAAGAAGATTTTTTTAAGTGCAATTGAATCAGAATATGACAGCATTACAGACAGTACTATTACAGTGGTTAAGCTAAAAAGGGAAAGTGGATAGATATTGAACTGGGAGGACTCAGATATAGAGGTGAAAAAATACTGCAATTTGTAACAAAAATAGGCAACCATGAAAGCAATCCACAAAGGAACATCATAAAATTATTAACACTTGCAATACTGAAGGATCTGTGATAGCGAATTTCTTTATAGAAAGAATATTCAAATGTTTTTAAAGTAATTTTATTTTGTTACCAATGATTTGTACAAGACTCAATAATCAATGTTTTCTCAGGTAATGGTAGAATGAAAAGTTCAATTCTACGGTCCTATGTGCTGGGGAGCAGGTGCACAACTTGCACAAAAGGAGCGTTGAATTGAGAGAGTAGGCTCTGAACCAGTTTCTTTCTGGTCTGCTTTGCTTGCACTTTTCTATTTTTAATAAGCTGAGGTGTTTGCGCCCAATTTCAGCACAAGCCTTACTGAGGTCACAGATTTAGGCCTAGAAATTCTGTTGTGTAGCGCCTGTTGTTTGGGTGCTACCGGTGCCAAATTGGGACCAAAATGGTGTCCAAGCAGCGCGCGCACATTGCTGGTGCAGGCCGCGCCAGATGCCATCTTGGTGAGGATGGTAGGGCGGCAATTAGGAGCATGTGCTGGAAGTATGGTAAGTAGGCAGATTGTGACATCAATCGGCGTGCAATGCTGATTTCACGCCAGCGCTGCCATTTTCGTCATCATCGCTGGAGCTAACGACTTCTCTTAACCTCACAAAACTGAATACGTGTTCAGCAGCAGGAAGGAATCCCCACTAGTGATATTTAAAGGGGTCATCACCAACTTTCAGGTAACTTGCTTTTTGATTTCTACTGGCTCTGTGTAAGTTTGTGGAAGTGTTTGGAACTTCCAGGGTTGTTTAAAGTTGGTGAGCTGACAGGAATTGGTGCTGCAAGTGGAGAAGGCCTTGCTTCTGACTTCAAGGGTTCTGGTCAGACCACTTGCTCCCAGTCATGGGTGCTCTAGTTGTCATCCCCCTTGGCCTGCAGCATGACAGGGAGATGGAGCAGAGGCAGCAAAGAAGAGGACAAGCTGCTTGCAGAGGGAGGCAGAGGAGGGGGAGAAGGGCTCTCAGTAAGAGGTCTTACCCACCAAGGGTCTCCCGAGAGCAATTCTCTTACCTCACCATGAGCCAGGAGCAGTGGGTGAGGCATTTGTGCTTTACGAAGGAGATGCTCACAGAACTCTCCCACCTCTTGCAACCAGACCTGCAGCCTTACACCAGGGCTAGGACAATGCTGCCAGTGGCTGTGAAGGTGACCGTGGCCCTGAATTTCTTCGCGTCGGGATCCTTCCAGGCTGAAGCAGGCGATATCTGTAACATCTCGAATCACCTGCCTGCGGTACCAGTGACCAGAACCCCAATTCCCTTTTCAACATTTGTCCCACACCTTACCTTCCCTCTGTTACTGACCATCACAGCGTCCTCTTGGACACAATGCTGAAATAAAAGCCACCACAAAGCAAACATTCCAATCAAAATTTATACATCTATCCATCCAATATTACATCAAAAAATCAACTAATCACCCTTGTGCATTCCCTTTTTGACTGTCTTGCATGTGCCTTTGCCTAACCTAGTGCTCCTACGCAGTGCTACCCCATGGCTGGTGGAAGACTGCTGACTTTCAGTGGGGAGACTGCAGATGGCCTTGCAAGGATGACCTTGAGGAGCTCTGGGCCTAGTAGGCCCAGCTTCAGACTACACCACCTTGGCATGCGGGGCAGCAGTCTTGGCTGGCTGGCTGACAGGCAACAGCAAGAGCACTGGCGGAGTGGCAGTGATGGGAGGACGAATGCTGTCATCCTGAGAGAAGACAGCAGGGTCATCTTCCATGGATCCATTGCCTCTCCTCCGGGGCAATGCCTCAGCAATCCTAGTAATCTGCTGGAGTACAGACTGCTGGACTGCTGTGACACCCTGCAAGCCCCTTTCAACACTGGTAAACCCAGCCATGATGGCAATAGTTTGTGTTTGCGTGGCAGCAAGCTGAACTTCCATTGCAGCACTCAGACACTGGGTGGCTTGTGCTTGTGCTGCAATAGAACCTGAGACTTCGGCTATCAGACGCGACATGATAGTTGGGTCCACAACTGCGGTAATGGATCTGCCCACCCCTTTCACGCTGGAAAAGATGGGCTCCATGCTCTGCACAAAGCCCTGTGCAAGGCTGGTGCTGGACTCCTCCATGCTCCTTGACATTGCATTCAGGCTTTCTGGCAGGCCTGCCAATGCACCAAGCATTTCATTGTACATAACAATCAGCGTTCTTCTGTCGGCCACCCCATCGACGTCTTCATCTGAGTCCTGTGCAGCAGAACTCATGTGTGATCCTGCCCTCCGGGGAGCTGGCACCTGCGCTACCCTTTCCCCCTGTCCTGGCTGCAGGCCACTCGTGCCCCATGTCTCACCACGTGCAGATCCTGTGTCTAACCTATCCTCTAAAGTATGCGGAGTGTCTGTATCAGAGCTGGTGGCTGGGAGTGTGAAATTGATTGATTCTTCTTCTTCATTCTCCTCTCCCTCTTCTTGGTCAACCACTGGCTGGGCAGGCTGTATTTCTTGGGTGTCTGAAATGAGAAAGGTATAACGGTAGGGTTGTGGTGAGGAGAGGGGGGGGGGAAGCAAGAGGTGCATGCTTACACCACGTGCAGCTTGTAAATCAGAAGATATTGTGGGATGAGGAGGAAGTGGGATGTGAGAAGGAAGATAACGTATGAGGATACTGGTATCTTCTATTCTTTCAGCCCCACCACTGGCTACGGGCTCAGCCATGCCCCTGCTAAGAATGGCCAGCACTGTCTCCTCCAAGGGGGTGATGTCATGAAGGTGAGCCTGTCCCCTGCTGGTTAAGGTCTGCTGGCGCTGGTTATGCGCCATCTTTTCCTGCAAGAGAAAGGGAAGTGTGTCAGTGTGAGTGTGGTGAAATGTGTTTGGGTGCTGTGGCTCTCATGGTTGAATAGCTGACAGTGTGTCCAAGCTGTGAGATGTGGGTGTGAGGCTTGCAGCAGTGGTAAGTGTGTGCAGGTGAGGTGAAGCTATGAGTGTGAGGTGTGAGTCATGTTTTAGAGATTGTTGGTAGATGAGTGATGGGCGCACGGTACATTGAACATTGTGTGAGGCTAATGGTGCAGATGGTGGGATATGGCATTTGAAGATGAATTCACTCACCTTGACCACTTGTGTGAGATCATTAAACTTCTTCCTGCACTTAGTTCAGGCCCTCAGGGCTACACTGTTGGTATTCACCACAGTGGCTCTCTGCTCCCACTGCACCCTGGTCTGTTGCCTGGAGGGCATCCTGGCTCCCTGTAGAAAGAGGACCTCTCTCGTGGAGATGACCTCCTGGACCAAGGCCTCCAATGCTGCATCCGAGAACCTTTGAGTCCTTTCTCTGGCCTGTTGAGCCATTATTCAGCCTTCTTCTTTCCAACATTTGCTTTCACAACCAGTTCCAGCACCTGTTGCAGGCAGAAGGCACCTCCCCTTTAAGAGGTGTAGACTGCCTTTAAGAAGTGGAGGCTAGCTGTAATTGCAGCTAGCCTCGCACGAACCTGGGCCTCCTGCTGTGCATTCAGCCACTCAGCAGTGTGTTCAGTGGCTGATGCTATAATAATGTAAATTAACCGGCAGCACGAATTTTATGTGCTGCCTGCAGTCCTGCGAATGGACACGGGTTGCTATTGCATCGCGATCTCTGTGCCCGTTTTTGGGGGATAGCGAATATCTAGGCCTCAATGTATACTTAGCTCAATTCAGTGCTGAGATTTGCTCTGTTTCCTTTTTTTGGCCATTTGGAATGAGAGCAAGGGACGCCCCATGGATACGTATTTCTAAAATGTATTAGTATATAGGAACATAGGAACAGGAGTAGGCCATTCAGCCCCTCGAGCCTGCTCCGCCATTCAATGAGATCATGGCAGATCTACGACCTAACTCCATATACCCACCTTTGGCCAATAATGAACATTTGGTTTCAATCCTTAAGGTAAATTTATTTTTTAAATGCCTCAATACAGTATTTCATGGTTAAGATAATGAAAGAAGGCATGCCAAGGGGATCAGCAGACCTGAAACCATTCTGAAGAGCATGCCACACCTATGTGTCTGTGGCCTAGGATAACGGTCTCAAGTTTCTGCAGGTCAAGAGAACCAAGTTTTGTCATTTGGATCAAGGACACCTGTAGCAAACCTGCCACATAAGAATGGGAGTACCAGTATCTGGCAAGATCAGCCTTACTCTCAATTATTATACCTTTGACATAGCAACAACTATGACTTGCATTTATATAGTGTCTTTAACATAATAAAATCTCCCAAGGTACTTCACAGGAGTGTTATCAGATAAAGTTTGACACCGCGTCACATAGAGAGATATTAGGACAAGTAACCAAAAGCTTGGTCAAAGAGATAGGTTTTAACAAGCGACTTAAAGGACAAGAAAGAGAGAGGTAGAGAGGCAGAGAGGTTCTGGGAGGAAATTCCAGAGCTTAGGTCTTAGGCAGCTGAAGGCACGGCCACCAATGGTGGAGCAAAGGAAATCGGGAATGTGCAAGAGGCCAGAATTGGGGGAGTGCAGAGATCTCAGAGAGTTATAGGGCTGGAGAAGGTTACAGAGATGGGGGTGGGGGGGGGGGGGGGGGTGGTGGTTGGTGGTGGTTGAGGTCATGGAGGGATTTGAGCACAAGTATGATTTATGAAATCGAGGTGTTGCCGGACCGAGAGCCAATGTACGTCTGCCAGCACAGGGGTGTTGGGTGAGTGGGACTTGGTGCGAATTAAGATACGGGCAGCAGAGTTTTGGATAAGCTCAAGTTTACGGAGGGTGGTAGGCCAGCCAGGAGAGTATTGCAATAGACGAGTCTGGAGGTAACAAAGACATGGATTATCACTGACCAGTGCTGCAATATCAAAAAGATGTGTTGATCAGCATGGCCAGCACATTTAGCTCCTTCCCACTGAACATCATGACACATTTGCCCAATGTCACCACATTGGTGCATTTTCTAAACTACAAGGGGTCAGTGATGGCTGCCACATGTTCAACCTGAAGCCCTTGAAAGAGTGAGTGTGGCTAGGCTTTCAATTGTATGTTGCATTTTGACAGTGTGCCTTGTTGAGGTATGGGTAGGCATGAGGTGCAGCGGAAGAACTGTAAGATTGTGCGTGAGGGCTTGGCATGGAGGAAGCAATAAGTTTGGGCAGGTTGTCAGGCAACACTTTGTGACCATCTATCTGGTACATGGTACTGTTGGTTCGTTTTACCTTGCCAGGTTACTCAAAGTGCGCTTTATTTTCCTGTATCTGTTTTCAGATCCTATAGACAGCGTTCAGTTTACCCAGCACCTCCTCTAAGGCACAGTGTACTGGTGAAGGTACTCAGGAAAGCCAAACAGAGCAAGCCTTCTTGCACTCATCTCGTGCAACAGAATATCCACCTTGCCAGTCATCAAACAGGGGTTTAGGGGCAGCAACACTCTGTCACTTGCACATGGACCTCGTTTTGTGCCTCTGCATTGAGTTATCTGTCCTTTCAG
The DNA here is from genome assembly GCF_052327205.1 of Somniosus microcephalus. NCBI lineage: Eukaryota > Metazoa > Chordata > Chondrichthyes > Squaliformes > Somniosidae > Somniosus > Somniosus microcephalus. The sequence goes on along the minus strand of NC_140991.1, from coordinate 259,205,433 downwards.
TTTGTGTCAGTTCCTCTGACCCCATACAGTCTATGCAAAGGCTGAAAACTGCTGTGACCATTTTAAAGCTTTAATGTTGTTCCTCTCTCGGCAGCTATTTTCCTTCAAGTGGCTGCATCCCTTTAATTTTGAGCAGCAGTCCTTTAAGGGCAGAATATGCCAGATTCAGTGCTTCCCACATTAAATTCTTTGTGCAATGCTCAAGCTGAGCACTTGTAAATTATTAAAATTAGCCGCCCTTGTGGATTCGATGAGGTCAGCTCCCCACTCTAAGTGCACTTCATATAGCGATGGTGAGGCCATTTTCTCCAGGATTGAATTGGCCCTGCAGTATCACAGACTACATGCTGGTTTGTATGTTACACAGTACTTTCAGATACATACACTGAAGGGCCTATATAACTATACGCTCTTCACCTTTTGGCGAGGTTACTGATTAGCAGGTCAAGGCCTTTCCCTGTCAGGAGGCTCAGGTAACATGGTAGAAAGGGGCGAACAGTGTCACTGCAGCAATAATGGCCAGATAATCTGTTTTTAGGTGTTGGTTAAGGAATAAATATTGTTCAGGTCAGGTCACCTGGTTGCTGCAGTGCTTAATACCTGTAGTGACTAAGAGTTTGATGAGAATGGAGATCTGTCCATTCAGAGGTCAGCCCAGTGGTTCCTTTGGTTCCAGGGATTTGTGGTGGGCGGGGATAGGCCTGCAAGAAGTGGGACCATATCTCCTGGCATTTCCCTAGCTCCAAATACAGTTGGCATATCCTTTGTCCTGATTGGCAGGTGATACACATTATTGCCGGCTGGAGTGAAAGCTGGGTTAATCTGCACCTTTGTATTTATCTAGCACCTTTCATGACCTTAGGATGTCCCAAAGTACTTTACAGCCAATGAAGTACGTTTGAAGTGTAGTCACTGTTGTAATGTAAGAAATGCAGCAGCCAATTTGTGCACAGCAAGCTCCCAGAAACAGCAACGTGATAATGACCAGATAATCTGTTTTAGTGATGTTGGTTGAGGGATAAATATCAGCCAGGATACCGGGGAGAACTTCCCTGCTCTTCTTCGAAATAGTGCTATGGGATCTTTTACATCCACCTGAGAGGGCTGACAGAGCCATGGTTCAACGTCTCATCTGAAAGACGGCACCTTTGACAGTGCAGCACTCCCTCAACACTGCCCTAGTGTCAGCCTAGATTATGTGCTCAAGTCCCTAGAGTGAGACTTGAACCCACAAACCTTCCCGACTCAGAGACAAGAGTACTACCCACTGGGCTACAGCTGACACCAGATAGTTAAGGTTAGTCAGATATGCTGTTCTTTGTCAATAGATACCTGAGAGTGCAGCTTAACTATAACATATGATTCCTTCTCTCAGTGTAGGAAGTAAAATAGTTCCTGCAGGAAACCTTTACTGGAGCTTAGAACCAATCTATGGCTGTCACCTGCTTGGTTTTGGGACTAATGAGATTGCTGGGTGTTTTTGACTGAGCTGTTTAGGAATTTCCAAATGATTAAAAATGGTTTAAAAATAGAAATCAATTTTTTCCACTTACTTCAATTTCTTAAGATGCGATGACTTTCATTATTGAGGTTATTAAGGATTTCAGTGGATTTTTATCACCAAAGAAAATGTTGCAGTGCAAAGCCCTGCTAGCGGGGATGTGAATGGCAGCCAAGCGAGGGCCACAACATCGTAACCCTGATTTACTGACCTGTACTTGCTGCCAGTCAGGCTCCGCACCACAAGTGCAGTCTTATAAAATAATGCCATGGACTCTTTTATGTGCACTATAATAATAAGCTCTGCTCTCTCTGGTGTATATAAAAGATCCCGTGGCACTATATCGTAGAAGAGCAGGGGCGATCTCCCCGGTGACCTGACCAATATTTATCCCTCAATCAACACCTAAAAAACAGATTATCTGGTTATTATCACATTGCTGTTTGTGGGATCTTGTGTGCAAATTGGCTGCCGCGTTTCCTACATTACAACAGTGACTACACTTCAACAGTGCTTCACTGGCTGTAAAGCGCTTTGGGACATCCTGAGGTTGTGAATGGTGCTATATAAATGCAAGTTCTTTGTTTCTCTGTGCAGTTGGCATGCCCACTCAATTCTATATCCACATCCGGTTTAGAAGGGGCAGCCAGCACACCTCAAAGCTGGTCTCTTTATCACCCGCTGCCATTGCTCCCATTACCTCAGCAGTGCTCAGTGTACTCACTCGGTAGTGCCTGGACCTTGTCACCAACAATGCCCGAAGAGGCTTGCTTCAATTGTGAGTGGTGATGTTTGTGCTTAGGTGTGAGGTGCTCTTCTGCAGATGACAATCCACTGGGTTCTCTTTGCTGTGTGAAGAGAACCAATGGTATATTAAAAGTGGAAGCAATGCTTGAGATGCTCAGCAGCCCAAAAAGTGGCGATCAGTGCATAGATCATTTGGAGCTCATATACCAACTATGCACAAAACTCATTACATTTCTAGGGATATTCAAATGAAGGGACGGTCTCACAATGCAACTGGGATGCCCAAGCACTGTTGCAGCTGCTCAGTACCCATTACCTCGTTGTAATTAAAAAAACATTTTTTGGGTAACCCTAGCCTTGCACTAGGGCCATGCAACCTACCTTCTCAGTCAGAGATGGACCTCAAAAGGCCGATTCTTCCCTGATGTGAGCCGATTACCCCCCTCCTCCAATGGACCTGTCCTGTTTAACATGCTGCTGGTGCCCAAAATCCTGCAAACGTGGCACAATTCCAGCATGTCAGGAGCTATACAGTGGGAGTGTCAGAAAAATATTTACCTGTCTCCTGGTATTTGGTATATCTGAATCTCAGATCATGATAAACGTAATCATTCTCTCGCCATTGTCCCAGGGATGCTGGACTTCCACTTTTTAGTGTATTGTCGGGTTCTTTAGCAAAGACCAGGTCAAGATGAACACTGCTTGTCGTGGCTTCCTTGAAGCACTTGGTCATGAAGCAGTCATGCATTACATATACCAACTCTGACTCTAAACCACTTGCGTTTTCCTGCTTTATATTTGGTTGATTGAAATCTCCCAATAAAATACCTTTTCTGCTCTTGCATATCCTTTTTTCTTAACATAGAGCAAATCCTTTTCATCATAGAATCATAGAATCATAGAAAGTTACAGCACGGAAGGAGGCCATTTCGGCCTATCGTGTCCGCGCCAGCCAACAAAGAGCCATCCAGCCTAATCCCACTTCCCAGCTCTTGGTCCCTGGCCCTGCAGGTTAGAGCATCCCAACTGATGTGCGGGTTAGGTTGATTGGCCATGATAAAAATTGGCCCTTAGTGTTAGGGGGGATTAAATACGTGGGGTTACGGGGTTACGGGGATAGGGCTTGGGTGGGATGGCTGTCGGTGTAGGGTTTCTTCTATGTTTCTATAAAACTGCACATCCAAGTACTTTTTAAATGTGGTTAGGGTTCCTGTCTCTACCACCCTTTCAGGCAGTGAGTTCCAGACCCCCACAACCCTCTGAGTGAAGAAATTTCCCCTCAAATTCCCTCTAAACCTTCCACCAATTACTTTAAATCTGTGCCCCCTGGCTTTTGACCCCTCTGCTAAGGGAAATAGGTCCTTTCTAGCCACTTTATCTATGCCCCTCATAATTTTATACACCTCAATAATGTCTCCCCTCAGACTCCTCTGTTCCAAGGAAAACAGACCCAGCCTATCCAGTACGATAGCAAAATACTGCGGATGCTGGAAATCCGAAATAACAACAGAAAACGCTGGAAAAACTCAGCTATGGGTACCCGCATGGGTCCTAGCAATGCCTGCCTTTTTGTGGGATATTTGGAACACTCTTTGTTCCAGTCCTACTTGGGTCCCCTCCCTCACCTCTTTTTCCGGTACATTGATGACTGTATCGGTACCATTTCCTGCTCTCGCCCTGAAGTAGAAAATTTCATTTACTTTGCCTCCAATTTCCACCCTTCCCGCACCTTCACATGGTTCATCTCCGACTCTTCCCTTCCCTTCCTCGACTTCTCTGTCTCCATCTCTGGGGATAGGTTATTGACCAACATTCACTACAAGCCCACTGACTCCCACAGCTACCTGGACTACACTTCCTCCCACCCCGCCTCCTGTAAGGACTCTATTCCATTCTCCCAGTTTCTCCGTCTCCGCCGCATCTGCTCTGACGATGCCACCTTCCACACCAGTGCTTCTGACATGTCTTCCTTTTTCCTCAACCGAGGATTCCCCTCTACCGTGGTTGACACGGCCCTCGACCATGTCCGTTCTATCTCCCGCACTTCTGCCCTCACCCCTGCCCCTCCCTCCCAGAACCACAATAGGGTTCCCCTTGTCCTCACCTTTCACCCCACCAGCCTCCACATTCAACGGATCATCCTCCGCCATTTCCGCCATCTCCAACATGATCCCACCACCAAACGCATCTTCCCCTCCTCTCCTCTTTCAGCATTCCGTAGGGACCGCTCCCTCCGAGACACCCTAGTCCACTCCTCTATCACCCACAGTACCCCTTTCCCTTCGCCCGGCACCTTCTCGTGCAAGCGCAGGAGATGCAACACCTGCCCTTATACCTCCCCCCTTCCCACTGTCCAGGGCCCAAAACACCCCTTCCAGGTGAAACAGCGATTTACTTGTACTTCTTGCAATCTAGTATACTGTATTTGCTGCTCACGATGTGGTCTCTACATTGGGGAGACCAAACACAGATTGGGTGACCACTTTGTGGAACATCTCCATTCAGTCCGTAAGGGTGACCCCGAGCTTCCGGTCGCCTGTCATTTCAATTCACCGCTCCATTCCCACTCAGACCTCACCGTCCGCGGCCTCTTGCATTGTTCCATGGAAGCTCAGTGTAAGCTTGAGGAACAGCACCTCATCTTCCGATTAGGCACTTTATAGCCTTCCGGACTCAATATCGAGTTCAACAATTTCAGATCATAACCTTGGCCCCTATTATATTTTTATATATTTTTTATCCACGCCTTTGTGCCTTTTCCTTTTTTTCTCTCCCACATGGCAGCTGTCTCTCATTCTGCCAGCGCATTTTACACTTCATCTCGAGCCATCCTTTGTCTCTTTACCTGTCCTATTACCATCTCATCTCGCCTTGAATATCTCTTAATGTCTCTTCACCTCTCAGACCTTCCTTTTTGTTCTTTCATCCCCTCCCCCATTTCCCAGCCCCCTAACCTACTTTTTAATCTGTCTCATTTCCTGCTTTTTTCTCAGTTCTGAAGAAGGGTTTTGACCTGAAACAATGGCCCAGAAATTCGGGTTGGGGGCTTCCCGCGGGTGTAAGCCCCCGACCTGCACTTACCTTGTGCGCCGGCAGTTGAGCTGTAGGGCCCCGTGGATTTCCGCTCCGGGGCCTGGCCCAGCTGCCGGCGCACTGTGCTTGCGTGTCCCAGGGGCGTAGTTAGTTCGATTCATCCCCTGGGATCACGTGGGCCATGGGCAGCCAATCGTCGCAGGGAAAAGCCCATTCATAAGTAGTGACAGGAAGACCTGTCAAAACTTATAAATACTACGGCCCCAAAATAGTAGTAAACCTGTAAATAAATTTTAAAAAATCATCACACTTTTTAAATAAACTATAAATTACATTAAATAACTATTTTAAACAATAATTTACATTTTTGAAAAAAATAATTTTATATTCTAACAGGGCTAAAAATAAACTTACCTTGCTTTAAAGTATTTAAAAATAATAAATCTGTGGAAAAAATGTTTTAATTTTAATTAATTGACCACTTACCTTTTAAAATGCAGGCCTTACGCCTGGTTTTTACATTTCTAAAATCTAAAGACTTACCCTCACGGAAAAACCTGTAATAAAAATGTAAGTTCAAAGCGCACGCGCAGACTCCCGCGCGCACGCGTTCGACCTCTGAACACCTTCGTTCAGAGGAACGGAAGTGCCGGTTTCCCGCACATGCGCAGTGCATGCAAGAAACCGGCACTTCCATCGGGCCCACGCGTGAGTACCTGATACAGTAAACTCTTGTTTAAATGGCACTTAATCATCCAGAATTCTCTAATAACCGGCAAAATTGATACTCGGAAAACAACACCTCAATAACCGGAAATGTTGCCGAGTCCGAGTCTTAGTTTCTGTTTGCTTCAGAATATTGAGAGTGGCAGCCACTTTAGAATTGAATATGTGTTTTCCAGAGACTCAATGGATGAGTTCATTTTTCAGTATGTTACTGTGCCATATAGACTAGGGAAGTCCCAAGTTCTATTGCCGATTTGATGTGAAATTGATTTTCTGAAATCACTGGATTCTCTTGGGGTGCTGAGAAGTTTCTTTTTAAAACTTATGGGGTTTGTTTTTTGCTGTTTCTCTTTGCTCATCATTGTAACAAATGACAGTGCTGAGAAATGGAGCACTTTTTTGTGAGAGGAGTTAACATCAAGGACAGTCAGATTATGTATTCAATTCCTGTCGGGGAGAAGGAGCTGAATTTTCTCCATTTGGAGGTTTACAGGTGCGCGTTAACCACCCGATAGATTCATGGCTGTCAGGTGATAGGTCAGAAAAAGGTGACTGGCTGTTGGTGAGTTAGGCAGAGATTGAAATGTGCCTCGGTAGATATACCTCTCCATTATCCGGAATTTTCAATTAGCCGGCACCATCCTGGTCCTGTCGGTGCCTGATACGAAAGAGTTTACTGTATCCTTTTTAATTGCACCCCTGCACTTTCTGTACTCTAAAGATTCTGGAGTATTTAGCCCTCGGTATCTGTCATACGCCTCCCTTTTTTTCTTTATCCTACCCTGTGTGTCTCTAGACATCCAGGGGGCTCTAGATTTTTTAGTCCCACCTTTTTTCTTTAAGGGCACATATTTGGTCTGAACCCTCCAGATCTCCTCCTTGAATGCCTCCCACTGCTCTGACACTGATTTACCTTCAAGTAGCTGTTTCCAGTCCACTATGACTAAATCCCCTCTGAGCTTAGCAAAATTTGCTTTTCCCCAATTTAGAATTTTTATTCCTGGTCTATCCTTGTCCTTTTCCATAACTACCTTAAGTCTAACAGAATTATGATCACTAGCACCAAAATGCTCTCCCACTGATACACCTTCTACCTGCCCAGCTTCATTCCCTAAAACGAAGTCCAGAAATGCCCCCTCCCTTGTTGGGCTTGCTACATACTGGCTAAAAAAGTTCTCCTGGATGAATTTTAGTAATTCCGCACCCTCTATACCCTTCACACTAATTTTATCCCAGTTAATATTGGAGTAGTTGAAATCCCCTACTATTACTGCCCTATAGTTTTTGCACTTCTCAGAAATTTGTCTGCATATTTGTTCTATCTCCCTCTCACTGTTTGGGGGTCTGTAGTACACTCCCAGCGGTGTGATTGGTCCTTTTTTGTTTTTCAATTTGACCCATATGGCCTTGTTTGATAATCCCTCCAACATATCATCCCTCCTCACAGCTGTAATAGTTTCTTTAATCAATACCGCGACCTCCCCTCCCTTTTTACCTCCCTCATTTTCCCATCTGAAAATCCTGTAACCAGGAATGTTGAGCTGCCATACCTGCCCCTCTTTCAGCCACTTCTCTGTAATAGCTATAATATCATAGTCCCAAGTATCTCCCTGTGCCTTCAGCTCATCTGCTTTGAACATAAGAACACAAGAAATAGGAGCAGGAGTAGGCCAATCGGCCCCTTGAGCCTGCTCCGCCATTCAATAAGATCATGGCTGATCTGATCCTAACCGCCAATCTACTATCACAGAACCATCTCCTGAATCTAACAGAATTAGACACACGAAATAGGAGCAGGATCAGGCTACACGGCCCCTGGGCCCGCTCCGCTACCCACAGAGCCATGACCGATCCGAACCTAGACTCATGTCCAAATTCCTGCCCGCTCCCCGTAACCCTTAATTCCCTTTACTTCTAGGTAACTGTCAATTTCTGTTTTAAATTTATCTAATGATGTAGCTTCTACAGCTTTTTGGGGCAGCATATTCCATGGACCTACCACCCTCTGAGTGAAGTAGTTCCTCCTCATCTCAGTTTCGAAAGAACAGCCCCTTATTCTAAGACTATGTCCCCTAGTTCTAGTTTCACCCATCATCGGGAACATCCTCCCCGCATCCACCCGATCCAACCCCTTCACAATCTTATATGTTTCAATAAGATCGCTTCTCATTCTTCTGAACTCCAATGAGTAGAGTCCCAATCTACTCAACCTCTCCTCATATGTCCATCTCCTCATCCCCGGGATTAACCGAGTGAACCTTCTTTGTACTGACTCGAGAGCAAGTATGTCTTTTCTTAAGTATGGACACCAAAACTGTATGCAGTATTCCAGGTGCGGTCTCACCAATACCTTGTACAACTGAAGCAATACCTCCCTATTTTTATATTCTATACCCCTAGCAATGAAAGCCAACATTCCATTGGCCTTCTTAATCATTTGCTGTACCTGCATACTAACCTTTTGAGTTTTGTGCACCAGGACCCCCAGATCCCTTTGTACTTCAGTACTTTCCAGTTTCTTGCCATTAAGATAATAACTTGCTCTACGATTTTTCCTGCCAAAGTGCATAACCTCACACTTTCCAGTATTGTATTCCATCTGCCAAATCTCTGCCCACTTACTTAGCCTGTCTATGTCCCCTTGCAGGTTTTTTATGTCCTCCTCACTCACTACTTTCCCTCCCATCTTAGTATCATCTGCAAACTTTGATATGTTACACTCGGTCCCCTCCTCCAAATTGTTAATATAGATTGTAAAGAGTTGGGGACCCAGCACTGACCCCTGCGGAACACCACTAGTTACTGATTGCCAGTCTGAGAATGAACCATTTATCCCAACTCTCTGCCTTCTGTTAGATAGCCAATCCTCTATCCATGCCAGAATATTACCCCCAATCCCGTGATTTTTTATCTTAAGCAATAATCTTTTGTGTGGCACCTTGTCAAATGCCTTTTGGAAGTCCAAATACACTACGTCCACTGGTTCCCCTTTATCCACCCTATATGTTACTTCCTCAAAGAACTCAAGCAAATTTGTCAAACATGACTTCCCCTTCATAAAACCATGCTGACTTTGTCCTATTAAATTATGATTATCCAAATGTCCTGTTACTGTCTCCTTAATAATGGACTCCAATATTTTACCTACCACAGATGTTAGGCTAACCGGTCTATAGTTTCCAGCCTTCTGTCTACTGCCCTTTTTAAATAAGGGCGTTACATTAGCAGTTTTCCAGTCTGCCGGGACCTTTGCTGAGTCCAGGGAGTTTTGGAAAATTATTACCAATGCATCCACAATCCCTACCGCCACTTCCCTCAAGACCCTAGGATGTAAGCCATCAGGTCCAGGTGATTTATCCGCCTTGAGTCCCATTATTTTACCGAGTACCACTTCCTTAGTGATTTTGATCATGTTTAGCTCCTCTCCCCCTATAGCTCCCTGTTTGTCCAGTGTTGGGATATTCTTAGTGTCTTCTACTGTAAAGACTGATACAAAATATTCATTCAGTGTTTTTGCCATCTCCATATTTCCCACCATTAATTTCCCGGTCTCATCCTCTAAGGGACCAACATTTACTTTAGCCACCCTTTTTCTTTTTATATAACTATAAAAACTCTTACTATCTGTTTTTATATTTTTTGCTAATTTACTTTCATAATCTATCTTCCCTTTCTTAATCAATCTTTTTGTTATTTTTTGCTGTCTTTTAAAGTTTCCCCAATCCTCTATCCTCCCACTAGATTTGGCTACATTATATGCCCTTGTTTTTAGTCGAATACTATCCTTAATTTCTTTACTTAGCCACGGATGGCTGTCTTTTCTTTTACACCCTTTTCTTCTCAGTGGAATATATTTTTTTTGGAAGTTGTAAAATAACTCCTTAAATGTACACCACTGATCTTGTATCGTCTTACCCTTTAATCTATTTTCCCAATCCACTCTACTCAATTCCGCTCTCATACCTTCATAGTCTCCTTTATTCAAGCTTAGCACGCTTGTTTGAGATCCAACCTTCTCACCCTCTAATTGAATATGGAATTCAACCATGTTATGGTCACTCATTCCAAGGGGATCCTTTACTAGGACATTTTTAATTAATCCTGTCTCGTTACACAGGACCAGATCTAAGGTTGCTTGCCCCCTGGTCGGTTCAGTTACATACTGCTCAAGAAACCCATCCCTAATACACTCAATGAACTCATCCTCAAGGCAGCCCTGCCCAATTTGATTTGTCCAATTAATATGATAGTTAAAATCCCCCATAATTATAGATGTTCCCTTATTACAAGCCTCAACTATTTCCTGATTGATACTCCGTCCAACAGAGTTGCAACTGTTCGGAGGCCTATAGACTATGCCCACCAGTGTTTTTTTCCCCTTATTATTCCTTACCTCCACCCAAACTGTTTCATTATCCTGATCTTTTGACCCAATATCATTTCTCTGTATTACAGTGATTCCTTCCTTTATTAACATAGCCAGCCCACCTCCCCTTCCTTCCTGCCTGTCCTTCCTGATCGTTAAATGACCTGGTATGTTTATTTCCCAGGCATTGTCACCCTGCAGCCATGTTTCTGTAATGGCCACAAGATCATACCCATATGTAGTTATTTGTGCCATTAACTCGTCTATTTTGTTACGAATGCTACATGCATTCAGATAGAGAACTTTCAAATATGTTTTGTGACACTTAGTTCCTGCTTTTGCCCTTTTTATTACTTTACCTTTTACTCCATACCTTCTGCCCCTTCCTGACACGCTCTGGTTTTTAATTTCCCCACTGCTACCTAAGTCTATGACCTTCTCTGTTGTCATTTTTATTTTTTGCTCTCTAGGAACCTCCCCCCCACTAGTTAGTTTAAAGCCCTCTCTACAGCCCTAGTTATATGACCCGCCAGGACTCTAGTCCCAGCACTGGCCAAGTGAAGCCCATCCCAACGGAACAGCTCCCTCCTGCCCCAGTACTGGTGCCAGTGTCCCAGGAAGCAAAACCCATTTCTCCCACACCAGTCTTTGAGCCACGCATTTAACTCTCTAATTTTATTTGTCCTAGCCAAATTCGCTCGTGGCTCAGGTAATAATCCAGAGATTATTACCCTTGAGGTTCTGTTTTTTAATTTGACCCCTAGCTGCTCATACTCCTTTAACAGAACCGGCTTCCTAGTCCTATCTACGTCGTTTGTACCAACATGGACCACGACAACTGGATCCACCCTCTCCCACTGCAAGTTTCTTTCCAGCCCAGAGGAGATGTCCTTAACCCTGGCACCGGGTAGGCAACACAGCCTTCAGGACTCTCGCTCTCGGCTGCAGAGAACTCTATCTATCCCCCTAATAATACTATCTCCTACCACTACAACATTTCTATTTACTCCCCCCTCTTGAATGGCCCCCCGTTCCACGGTGCTGTGGCCAGGTTGCTCATCCTCCCTGCAGTCCCTGCTCCTGTCCCCACAGGGAGTAAGAACCTCGAACCTGTTGGTCAAGAGCAAGGGCTGCGGCTCCTCCAGCTCTACCTCCTGGATCCCCGTACCTGCCTCACTCGTAGTCACACCGTCCTGTCCCTGACCATGGGCTACATCTGAATTACTTAACTTCATAGGTGTGACCACCTCTTGATACACAGAGTCCAGGTACTTCTCCCCCTCCCTGATATGTCGCAGTGTCTGAAGCTCAGACTCCAGCTCATCAACACGGAGCTGGAGTTCCTGTAGCAGCAGATACTTGTCACAGACCTAATCACCGTGAGCCTCAATGGGGTTCACCGGCTCCCACATCTCGCAACAGTAACACATCACCTGCTCCATTCTATGTAATTAATTAAATTTTTTATTGTTAGTTATGGACACCCTCTGCCCGATCTTAGATGCTAGTATCCCCTTTAATTAATTGGATTTAAATTAAATCAATCCCTCTAGTTACACCAGTTAAATGGTTTACCAACAGTCACTCTGCACCAGAAAGGCCTTGGTACACCACAGCAACCTTAAAAACTATAAACCACAGACTTAAAGTTTTAAAACGAGAGAAATACTCCAACCAATCACCTACCTGTTTTGTGGTGACGTCACACCTTGAATACTTTTTACCTCTCTCCTTGCCTGAGATTGGAGATTGGTACGCCTACCTGAGCCTCTGGGGCCTCTTGTAGTCGCTCTGCCGCACTGCTCCGCCTCCACCCGCTGCTGATGCCGCACTGAGGCCTACCTGAGCCTCTGGGGCCTCTTGTAGTCGCTCTGCCGCACTGCTCCGCCTCCACCCGCTGCCGATGCCGCTATACTCCTTGCATTGAAGTATATATCATTTAGAAACAACAACAGAAAATGCTGGAAATACTCAGCAGGCCAGGCAGCATCCGTGGAGAGAGAAACAGAGTTAACGTTTCAGGTCTGGGACCCTTCATCAGAATAACCTAGCTGGAATAAACTTAAAAACTTTAAGAAAGCCAAGTAAAAACACTTACCAGATACTCACCAATCAGCTCCCTCTTTTCAAACATTTAGTTTTTAATCGCGGCTCTTAATTTAAACCAATGCCCAAGATAAAGAGAGAAATACTGGCCAACCAATCACTTCCCTGCTTTCCTGTGATGTCACTCCTTATTTTTTGGACTCCTGGATTTTTCTTCTCAGCTCCGGTTCCCGGCTAGGTCCGCTCCTCCTCGGCTGCTCACAGTGATTTCAGGCCCCTCTCCAACCGCGCTCTTTATTTACTGGCCTCTGCTTTGGTTCCCTGCTAGGTCCGCTCCTCCTTGGCTGCTCGCAGTGAGTTCAGGCCCATTTCCGACCGCGTTCTTTATTTACTGGCCTCTGCTCCGGTTCCTGGCTAGGTCCGCTCCTCCTCGGCTGCTCGCAGTGAGTTCAGGTCCCTCTCCGACCGCGCACTTTATTTACTGGTCTCTGCTCCGGTTCCCAGCTCGGTCCGCTCCTCCTTGGCTGCTGCTTGGCGGTGTTGCAACGGGGATGCCCATTCAAGGCGCGCAGCTCATTGGTGGCATGTTAATGAGATGCGACCCCCTCGTCGGAAAGCATCGAGCGGGCGGCCTACAGGTTAGGCTGGCTGACTGGCCAATAGTTAAAATTGCCCCTCACAGGTCCTAGTCATTGAGGTGAATCTTATGGCCAGCTTCTTCCTGCTGTTTACATTCAGACCTGCGCGCTGTGCTGGCTTCTCAAATATTTCAAATATTAACAGAGACCAAGCGGATCGTCAGTTGCTGCAGAAGCTTGAAGTGATCATTATTGCAGGAACATTGTGATGGGCAGACTCTTTTCCGCTGTTAATGCCAAAATCGTATTTTCACATTCCGCACGATCAAATGCTGCACCTGCCCATAGATTTCGGCACCACCACATAAAAAATTTCATACAGCAGGATTTTTTTCCATATTGTGTTTGAAAAGGTAATATTGATCCATGGACTCTTAATTAGAATGGTAGCAGTTGGCAAACCTGACAGCATGTGAGAAAAATAAGAGGCTTGTTGGTGACATTAGTGGCAAATGCTTTGCACGTCTGTTACTCTGTGTGCTATTTAAACTGGTTGCATTGTCCCATTTAATATAAAGAGATGATATTTGTGTCACTAGCAGAAAAACATCCTATTCATTTCACTCAGAAACTAGCATCCCAACACCTTCCAGGACCTTTTATGCAAATTGATAGTACCCGGATGGTAATTTGCTGTTATCTTTGGGATTTATGGTGTGGGGTTACACTATAATAGACTCTGCTCTCTCAGGTGGATGTAAAGGATCCCATGGCACTATTTGAAGAAGAGCAGGGGAGTCCTTCCCGGTGTCTTGGCCAATATTTATCACTCAACCAACACCTAAAATGTGGTAATTCAAGACAGAGATCGATAGATTTTTGAATATTAAGGGAGTCAAGGGATATCGAGATAGTTCAGGAAAATGGAGATGAGGTAGAAGATCAGCCATGATCTTATTGAAGGGCCAAATGGCCTACTCCTGCTCCTATTTCTTATGTTCTTATGTAATTTTATGGCTGTTTGTGGGAGCTTGCTGTGCGCAAATTGGCTGCTGTGTTTCCTACATTACAACAGTGACTACACTTCAAAAGTACTTCATTGGTTATGAATGTCGTGAAGTCGTGAAAGGCACTGTAGAAACGCAAATTCGTTCTTTTTTTTAATGCGTTAAGCATTTGTCAATTAATATCGGCTGTCATTTCTAGTGATAGCATGGAAGATGAAGCAAAGAGGTTAATTTTCTACTTTTGTGCTCCCAGCACAGAGCATCGTGCCCTGGAAGCGCATATTGGGAATAAGGGGCGCAAGGGCTGGCGCGCCTGTTACGCAGCATGCTCAATGTGCCGCTGTAAATGGTCACAAAATTCGACGGGTTCAGTAACAGGCAAGCTGTCCTCCATGCCCAGTACTTCGATGTGGGCTCCTGGGATGGATCTTGACTTTGTGTGATAATGTAAAATGGGTGATAGCGAGTCGGCAGCCCGTTTTACATCTCTCCCTGATTTTTCTTTCCGTTGATTTCGCTGAAAATTGGGGAGAGATGTAAAACGGGCTGCCGACTCGCTATCACCAATGTTCCCATTAAGCAGTGCGGCCATGCAGCCTCGCAGCGGTCTGGAGGTCCCGCACAGGCCGGTCACCGGCTTTTGAATGGAAAAACCACGTATGCATGGAAATTTGAATGGGCCCACAGCCCGTTAAAGGGGCCGTGCACTCCAAAACAAAATAAGAGGGAACATTAGCTATCACCCGTTTTACACTATCACACAAGGTCAGGTTTACTCTCTGGCGTGTGGTGCTCTGCTCTGCAGGAGTAAAAAGGTGTGGAAAATTACCTCTTTAATTCCAGTCACTTTTACTGAAGCAATTTGGTGGCCACCTGCTGAGAGAAATAGCGTTTAGTTTCATTTTCACAGTCTTCACGTTCTAAAGCAACTCAAAAGCAGAAGTCCCAGTTATCTTTGATCTGCTGAAATTGTGAGGAGGAAATGACGATGAATGGATAATTTTAGCACTATAAATAACTCAAGAGTCTCGGCTACCAGGGCAGCTGCAGACCGTTGCGCCAAGCTCAAGTGCAGACGTGTTCGTGAAGACATGGATGACACTTTCGGTAATGTAGTACAGACATCTTGTATTGGTCAGCTGTCCAGTGATATATCTCAGTTCATTTGCTTTTTATTCGTGTTTAAGAGCCTTTGCTATGTTAGCAGAAGTATTGATGTTAAAATAGAGGGGGAGAAAGCAACTTTGGCTTCTAAACTATCTTGCAACAACTGTTATTTCTTCAATATAAAAGTGCACCCTCTAGGACCTGTGTTTAACCCTTTGAGATTGCGATAGTGGCTTGGCAACAAAAAATAAACAGCGTGACAACAGGGTAGGAGTTTTGACTTCATTTGATGACTAGAAGATTGTTCTGAAGTTTGATATGTTTCCTTAATCCTGCCTTCATATGAGGAATATAAAGATTGCTTCTGCAACATGGGCTAGGAGATCAGATGCTCATATTTGAAAAGAAGCATTGTACAAGAATATAATCCATTATGCTGCACCCCGCATTCTTCTCAGGCCTGTTTGATAGACTTATCAGTATTTTACTAACAATTTTTTGAGCCGTTTATTTGTTTATTGCAATGTGACTAGGCAGTATGTATTGATCCCAGCATTCTAATTTCAATTTTATTCGGGATGTTGCGAGCCTTCACCTATATTATGGTGGGCATTGCGAAGGAGTTTATGTGTGTGCATGTGCGTCTGTGTGTTCATGCGTCTATCTGTTTCATATGTGTGTGTGCGCATGCCTGCATATGTGTGCATGCACAAATATGTGTGTTTTTTTAACCATGATTTGCTCTGGGATATGGGTGATACTGGCAATGGATATGGGTGATACTGGCAAGGTCACATTTATTGCCAATCCCTAGTGGCCCTGAGAATTTGGTTGTTGGGCATTTTGCTTGCACCACTTGTGGCAATGGTGGTCCCACAATGGTGGTCCCACAATTCACTCGATTTCCAGCTGTAACATTGGTGAGAGATTGGTGGAACCCCTGAAGAAACAGGTAGAATGGCCAAATTCAGCCATTTCTCTGTGGTTTTGCCGATCTTCCACCACAGTTACAGCAGGTTATTAAGAGAACTTACGAGGAATTCGGGGCCATTTTGTAGATTATAAGTCATCATGGCATAGAAGGAAGTCTCAAGGAGGCATCTTTGCCATGCAGTTAAGTATCTCCATGTACCTTCATAACACCCTTATAGTGCCCCAATGGTGCTGTAATACTAAACTGAAGCACAGATGGAGACCATAGAACATGATGGATGCCAATGGCCCAGTGGGTAAACACCCTGCAGGATGTAACACTGAGCCATTCAGAGCAGAAGGCTCCAGGTTCCAGTGCGTGCTCAAGCAGGTTTAATCAAGATGGCAGTGTGGGCATCACAATTGCACTCAGTGTACCTGGGCTAGGGAATGGAAAACCGACCAGGTTCCCATTCCTGACTCACGCTGGCATCTGTGGGATGTCAGAGCAGGACAGAGCTGGGCTTGGCACATGATGGCTCCAACGGTTGAATTGCTCATTGATATGTACTGTTCTGAACTCGTACATGAAGAGTTGTTAGTTCAGTGAGGTAGTTCAGTGAGGTACAGAGTAGACTGCTGCCATCAATGGAATTGTAACCCGACATCAGTGGCTACCTCCATGTGCGGAGGAATGAGGGGAGAATTTTAGAGTGAAAAAAGAAACAGCACAAAGTTCTGTGAAGAATATTATAAAATAAAACATAATTAAATTATAAAAGTGTTTAATGTGCATGCTTGTCAAATAATGATGGACTTATTATATGCCGTGTGTTGCTTATGCCTCCTCCACGCTCTGTGCAGTGGATGGTGTTATTTTTAAGACTCTTGGTTAGTAATGGGCATCAGAGTAGTTAGGAGATTGGGCACTGTACTAGTTAATAACTGTGCCAGTGAGGCGGAGCAACCCTAGCAAAGAGATCGGTTTTCTTCACGATTGCTAAGGAATAGCTGACACTTTCTAGGAAAAAGAGGTCCTGCAAATTGATGGAGGAGGATACAGCTTCAGCTGCGGCTGGTGTTAGCTGATGCCATAAATGACACTCCTGGGCTCACTGAAAAGACAAACAGAGAACGCTTAGCAAATTAACAAGCTTCTTAGTTATGTGTGTTCACTGTGCACTGCTCTGGAGCATGTCTGTGTATGTTCTACACTGACATTTTAAAAGCCGGTTAGTATGCAGATCAAAACTTTTTTTTTGGTAAAGTATTTATTATTTCTCCCCTTCCTTCTTCCGTTTTGGTCTCCTCATCCCACAGTAGCCCTCTTTGAAAGGTTTCTGAGGGGATGGTCCAGGTTGACTCCATCTCTGATTTTTCCCTTCACTCCATCCCTCCCTTTGGAGATGTGCATAGCTTCTGTCAGCTACTGCCCGCAATGGCACAGCTGAGATCGTAAACTCGCTCAGGGGCAATTTTAACCTAACCTCCCAGTTGGGACACTGATTGGATCGGGTGCAGCGCTGGTGTTATATCCTGCTCGATTTTGAATGAATTCTCGATTGAATTCAAGGGTGTAAATCCGGCGTTCCACCCAATCCAATGGGTTTCCTGCCTGGCAAATTCGGTTAAAATTACCCCCGATGTGTCAGGGATTACACAGCAACTTGGAAAACTAGCAAGATCTGACACCCACCCACCCACACAAAAAGCCAACAACTCAAAAACAGCAACAACTTGTATTTATATAGCGCCTTTCACTTAGTAAAAAGGCCCAAGGCGCTTCACAGGAGCATTATCAAACAAATTTGACACCAAGCCACATAAGGAGATATTAGGACAGGTGACCAAAAGCTTGGTCAAAGAGGTAGGTCTTAAGGAACATCTTAATGGAGGAGAGAGTGGTAGAATGATAGAGAAGTTTAGGGAGGAATTCCAGAGCTTAGGGTCTAGGCAGCTGAAAGCATGGCTGCCAATGGTGGAGCAATTAAAATCGGGGATGTGCAAGAGGACAGAATTGGAGGAGTGCAGAGATCTCGGAGGGTTGTAGGGCTGGAGGAGATTACAGAGATAGGCCTGAAAAACAGCCCTGAAGAAAGGTCCATGAGAAGTAGTTACACCATTGAAGTGTACTGAGGCTCAGGTTTGTCATAACTTGAGTTGCAGTTATACCCAACACTCTATCAGTTGTCCAGGGGAAAGACAATGGCATAAACCTAGTTTTTGTGGAAAGATTGCAAGTTATTGTGGATGTGCATCGGTATTCGCTATTGCTAAATCTGATTGTTAGATTGTTTTAAAATTGTTTGTACCGTTGTCATAGTAGCACAGACACACTTTTCTCCCTCTCACCCCCAGTTCATACTGGCACTCATCTACCTCTGCCCCTCCCTATTGAGTTTACACTGACATCATCATTCTTATTTAAGATGATTAAAGGATTTGATAGGGTAGAGAGAGAGAAACTATTTCCTCTGGTGGGAGAATCCAGAACAAGGGGGCATAACCTTAAAATTAGAGCTTGACTGTTCAGGGGTGATGTCAGGAAGCACTTCTTCACACAAAGGGTAGTGGAAATCTGGCACTCTCTTCTCAAAAAGCTGTTGAGGCTAGGTCAATTGAAAATTTCTAAACTGAGATTGATAGGCAAGAGTATTAAGAGTTATGGAACCAAGGCAGGTAGATGTAGTTTTGATACAGATCAGCCATGATCTAATTGAATGGCAGAACGGGCTCGAGGGGCTGACTGGCCAGCTTCTGTTGCTACATTCCTCAATTCATGCATGCCCTCTTCTTCCCTTCCCTCTCAGCTTGTGCTGTCACATTTCTCCCTCTTGACCCCCCACCTCCCCCAGTTGACACTGGCATTCTTCTCTCCCCATCTCTGCCACTCCTGGCTCCTACGTGACTTTGCTATCGCACTGGACATTCGAGCTCTTCCACAGGCTGTGGGCAGGAATTCCTGATCTCCCAAAAATATTGAGAGAATTCCCACCCACAGCCTGCAGCAGTCCTATCCCCTGAAAGAGTAGAATTAGCAACAACTATAACATGCATTTATATAGCACCTTTAACATAGTGCCGGGTACCAGAGCACAGTGGTTATGTTACTGTTAATCCAGAGGCCTGGACTAATAATCTGGAGATGTGAGTTCAAATTTGAATTCAGTTAATTAAATAAATCTGGAATAAAAAGCTAGCATCAGTAATGGTGACTCTGAAGCTATAGAATTGTCGTAAAAACCCAGCTGGTTCACTAATGTCCTTTAGGGCAAGAAGTCTGCCATCCTTACCCGGTCTGGGACTCCAGACCCACAGCAATGTGGTTGACTCTTAACTGCCACTCAGCTGTATCAAACCGCTACAAAAAAGCATGATAAGAATAAAACTGGAGAAACCACCTACCATCGGCCTAGGCATTGGACCAGCCCAGTTGACCCTGCAAAGTCTTCCTCACTCACATCTGGGGACTTGTGCCAAAGTTGGCAGAGCTGTCCCACAGTGAGGAATGGATATATCTGTGGTTGGTAATTGAGTTCAGATGTCAATGATTAGATCAGCTGATTCACAACAGGAGAATGTGAAAATTCATGAAAGAATTTTCTTATATAAAAAGTTTGTCTCATCAGGACTTTGGCTTTCCATTAATACTAAGTGATGTAATGACTGTCACCCTAAAGGCCTCACAGTGTTGGAAAAGCACTTCAACCTGTTCCCGTTATGTGTGCTGTCGCTCCCTTCCCCCTAACAAGTGCCACTTTTGTGTTCCAAATGTTGAGTGTTGAGTTGCTCATTTTCTTCTCAGCATCCTCATCATATACACATTCATATAAACATATACTTGTCATCTGATCAATGACCACCTCTCCTCCAGCCTCTCTCCCTCCATCAAAGCCTCTGTTGTCTCTTGCTATCATATCGATACTACTGTGACCGATCGTATCTCTCTTGTTTCTTTGAAGCTGCAAATCAGCTGTTCTGCACACATTTCCTCCTTCCTACACCCTCACTGTGTTGAAATCAAGATTCATCACACCTACTGATTCTTCCCTAGACCACAAAACTCCACACCTCCTTCAGTCATAGAATCATAGAAATTTACGGCATGGCCTCCTTTTAAAATCCAAACTTAGGGGGGATTTTAAACCCCAGGACTGGTGGGACAGTGTCGGGGGTGGGGGGGGGGATTAAATTGTTGAAAAAGGGAAACCTGACCCCAACTTGCCACAAACACGCCTACTTCCTGTTTAACCACTGTGGGTTTGGGGTTAGCCAAGTGACCCGGTCTGGAGATGCGGTTTGCTAATTATAATATTTAAATGAGACTTCTGAAGGCTGAGATTTTCACGTCAGGTGGTTGCAGACATTTGCAGCCTCCTAGAAGACCTGCTACCTGCTGGAAGTCACCACTGCCCTCGATATTTTTGCCTCTGGTTCCTTCCAGTGTGCTGCCGGAGACATATCGAGAACCTCGCAGTCCAGTGCACATAAATGCATACGGCAGGTGACTGATGGATTGTTTGCCAGGGCTAGGAAGTATATAAACTTTCTCTGTGATGGCAATAGGCAGAATGAGCGGACACGCGTGGCAATCCGAGCACCCCCAGATCAACGAGGAGCATTCATCACTTGCAAGGGATTTAATTCCATCAATGTTCAGCTGATGTGCAATCACAAGGAAAGGTTTTATGCTGGCCTGTGACAGATTCCCTGGGAGCTGCCATGATGCTTTCATACTGCAGCAATCCAACATCCCCGACTTGTTCATACTTGGATCCACCTTAAAGGGTGGCTGCTAGACAACAAAGGATACCCCCTTCAAACCTGGCTGATGACACCTCTGAGGAACCCGATCAATGAACACCAGGAGCGCTACAACGACAACCATATAACCACCAGATATGTCATCGAGCAAACCATCGTCATGCTGAAGATGCGCTTAAGGTGCCTGGACAGATCTGGAGGTGTCCTTCTGTACTTGCCAGTGAGGGTCTCCAGGATAATCGTGGTGTGTTGCGTTCTGCACAACCGAGCGCAGCAGTGAGGACTAGAGGTGCAGGAGGAACAACCTGCTTAACGCTCCTCATCTAATGAAGATTCAAATGGAGAGGACGAAGAGGAGGAAGATGAAGATGGAGCGCCCTACACCAGACCAGCCACTCATATTGCTACTCGGGGTGCCAGGGATGCCCAATAGCTAAGTTAGGCACTCAGACTGAACCAAAGTAACTAACACATCCCCTGCCCCTTCATCACCACCGCACCACCCCCCCCTCCACCCCCACTGACACTAAGCAGTCTTGCAAGCAACCAACCACCCATTGCACATGCACCAATGATCTCAGTCAATTCATGTCTTCACATTCATCACCAAACAACTAAAAATCCGAGTTGCCAGCCGGCAGGCAAGAATGGTAAACACGGGAAAGTGGTGCAAAATAATAAATCGTCTGAATACCACCTGTTGAATATAAGCTTCTGGTGAGTGCATCATTTTTACAAAGACAACCTGTTCCATTTCAATTTCAGTGGCGCCTTGCTTTATTAAATTTGTACTCCACACTCTGTTCTCACTGAAGCAACTGTGAATTGTCCCCTGCAGCGTAAAGACTGTGAGCTAAGTTCTGTAGGCAGTCCCAGGGTGTCCAGTTATATTTATACGAAGCTCGGGTTGCCAGCCCTCCAGGATTGCCCTGGAGTCTCCAAGAATCAAAACTCAATCTCCAGGACACTGCCGTGAGCAACCCAGGAATTAAAAAAAGAAAATGTGTGTTTTTTTTATCGCATTTTATTTGAACGCTTTCGTTTATTAGTCATAAAAATATTGGAGACGGGAAAGAAAGGCTGTTTGAGTGGGGTGGGGCATTTGGAGATGAAAGGTCATGTGGTGATACCTCCAGGAATATGTCCAACCAGAGTTGGCAACCCTGTACAAAGCATGGACTAGGTTTTAGTTTTGAAGTATGCATGAATACTCACAGCCTCACACTGCCGATCTCAGCATCTCAAGGCACTGTTTCGCTAACTTTAGTTGGTGCTGGAACGTTCTGTGTAGTCTGAGACAAAATGGCGTTGCACAGCATGGCAGAAGTGCAGAATATATTTCCTCCTCATCGCAAAACGGTGGAAGGAGTTTTTTTTTTGTTTTAGCTAAAAGGATAGTTACCAAAGCCATTTTCGGGCAGCTAATGCATCCTTACATACAGTGCTAGCCTTGACTCAGTGGTAGCACTCTCGCCTCTGAGTCAGAAGGCCGTGGTTTCAATTCTCACTCCAGATACGTGAGCACATAATCTAGGCTGGCACTTCCGTGCAGTACTGAGGGAGTGCTGCACTGTCGGAGGTGCTGTCTTTCGGATAAGACATTAAACCAAGGCCCCATTTGCCCTCTCAGGTGTACATAAAAGATCCCATCGCAATATTCAAAGAAGAGCAGGGATGTTCTCCTGGTCTCCTGGCCAACATTTATCCCTCAACCTGTTTGTGGGACCTTGCTGTGTGCAAATTGGCTGCTGCATTTCCTACATCACAACAGTGACTACAAAAGTACTTCATTGGCTGTGAAGCCCTTTGCCTCATCCTGAAATCCTGAAAGGCACAATATAAATGCAAGTCTTTCTTCCCCTTTCCTTTTTCAAAATTGACAAAAATATCTTTTTTGAAGTTAAACTTGGCACAGGTATTCCACTCTCCATGGGATGTTGTTTGTCAGACAGGTATTACATGGGATTACATAGAATGTACGGCACAGAAACAGGCCATTCAGCCCAACCAGTCCATGCTGGCATTTATGCTCCACTCGAGCCTCCTCTAGTCTTTCCTCATCTAACTCTATCAGCATAACCCTCTATTCCCTTCACCTTCATATGCTTATCTAATCGCCCCTTAAATGCATCCATACTATTCGCTTCAACCACTCCCTGTGGTAGCAAGTTCCACATTCTCACCACTCTCTGGGTAAAGAAGTTTCTTCTGAATTCCCTATTTGATTTCATGATATTGGCAGCACATTGAGAACTACATTGAAGAGTTAAATCATCTGTTATGTGTTATCTATTGGAGCAGAGGCTGGTTACCAGGGTCACTGCTAGGAATAACTCAGCTGTCTGTCTGCAACTTCACTCAGATTAGCACCAAATCTGTTTAATGTAACTAAACTGAAGCGTGCGCCTTACTTTCTTTGTTCACAGCACGTCCCTTTGTTTTGAAGAGCTGATCTATTAAAGTTTATTTGAACTTAGAATGTTTAGACAGAATGTTTAGAGGAAAATAGTTTTGCCATCAGCTGGTTGCGAAAATATATTAGTGAGGTATAAAGAAAAATAAAGTTTGAGCAAAATGTCACTCAGCTTACTCTTAATCATCTGAGCACTAAATGATGTCATTGTAGCAGATGTATCTGCTTTCTATCTCTTAACGAAGCATTAAGTAACAAACTAAGTGATGCTTTTCAAATATATGTGTGGGTTTGTGCACATATATAGCTAAGATTGATAACAGGAGAATTACAGTATAATGGATCCTGGCAGTGCTGTTATAAACCTGTCATCCAATCTCGGGATCCTGATGAGGATCTGTAACTTTAGGAAAAACTCCATCTAGTTCAAAGAGGGAACCTTTATTTCATTACTAGGTAAATGATGAGAAATGGCCTGATGTTACCTTACACTGTCAGTATAGGAGAGGAGTAGGCCTCCCTGCCCAGCTTGATAAACATTTGCTCTGCAGAGGGTAGTTCACCCAAGATTGCTGGATATAATGATTAATTATGATGCGCAACAGAACTCGGATGAGACAGAAAGGGGGAATTTTAACAAACTCCACCCGATGGGAATGGAGTGGAAGTTCAGTTAAAATGGCTTGGGAGTAGTTGTCACCCCGTTCCGGTGGGATTCCCGCTGGCCGCCTTTTTAAACGTGCACTTTTTTTAGGCGGCCGAGGCGCCTGCTGGGGCCTCATGCATACATGTAAATCATTAGGACCCTGATAGCATTTTAACGGGCCACTGGCAGGGAGGAAGAGGAGACTTTCTAAGGTAAGTCAGAAACTTCCCTTAGTGGAGCCAAGTGCTCTCCTCCAGGCCTCACAAGGGAAGACTGGGCCACTGCTTCTCTGGGCTCCTTCACTCCCCTCCCCCACCCCATCCCATTTAATAAACAGCCCCAATCACCCCCCCTCCCATGACTTACCATGGTGCCAGTGGGCAGGCGCCAGGCCCTTCAATTTTGACCTGCCCGAAGCTGGCCACCTACCTGTTTTGAGTGGGGGCAGCTGGCCGGCAGGATGTAAATTGGGCCTGGAAATTAATGTTGGTCGAGGCTTCCCACGGACACTCCCAAGCGGGAAGGCCCTTGGAACACCACCCCCCAACCCAGTCTCCCGCCCAAGATTTCAAATCCACCCTAGAACATTTAAGTGCTGAGTAGAATGCTCCAGGTCTCAGATGGAGCACCTCTCAGCCATTGTGAACCCTCATCCAAAACTCTGCTGTCCATATCCTAGCTTGCACCAAGTCCTGTCCACCCATCACCCCTGAGCTCGCTGACCTACATTGGCTCCCTGTCTGGCAATGCCTTGGTTTTAAAATTCTCATGCTTGTTTTCAAATCCCACCATGGCTTTGCCCCTCCCTGGGCAGGATATTCATTGGGTCGTGGAGTCGGGATTGGAGGCGTGCGGGGGGTTAAAATCCCGAAATCAGGGGTCCCAACACCATCCCGCCTCCAACCCGCCTCCATGCCAGTTTCAAAGGAGCCGGGTACCCGCCCCGCACTGGGACCCGCCTACCCGAGGCGGGAAGAGATTAGTACCAATTAACTGCTTGTTAACAGGTAGTTAACAGGCAGTTTTTAGCCTAATCCCTATTTTGAAGGTTGAAGTGTGGGAATCCCGACGGCTCCAAACCACGCCAAGTTAGAGGAGGTGGGCCGTCGGGTTTAAGGTCTTTGAGGGGTCGAGATGTTGGTGTTCAGGTGAGTGATGTGTGCATGAGTGCAAAGGTAAGTGTGTTTGGTGTGCCTAAAGTGATTAAAGAAGTGTAAATTACCTTTTCTTACCTTTTCAGCCTTCCTTCCTTTAGGTCTCGGGAGTCCGTCATCTCACTGGCACAGAAAGCAGAATGGCTGCGAACTGTCAAAAGTGACAGCCTGCAGCTTTCTGTGCAGGAGAGATTTCTAACTGAGTCTGTGGAGAAGGACTCAGGTTAGAAGTAAGACTGTCAGTGTTTGACAGCTTCAAACAGCTGTGAAACGCTGATATTTCATCTGTCAAAATCTCTTGACAGATGAAATTTCAATCTGTGACGTCACCTGTTGCCGGGTGGCCCTTAATTGGCCTGCTGAGCCCGCTGGGTGGACTCAACAAGGTCAATCAAGTTAAAATCGTGTGGATTGGCCGCATCTCGATGGAGGCGGGACTACAACCCCGAAAGTTGTAGTCCCGCCTCCAACCCGACTCTTAAGTTAAATTCCTGCCCATATCTCTGCAACCTCCTCCAACCCTACAACACTCTGAGATCTCTGTGCTCCTCCAATTCTGACCTCTTGCACAGCCTCAATTTCCATCGCTCCACCATTGAGGACTGTGCCTTCAGCTGTCTGGGTCCTAAACTCTGGAATTCCCTCCTCGAGCCACTCCACCTGTCTATCCTCTCTTTCCTCCTTTAAGACGCTCCTTAAAACTTACCTCTTCGAACAAGGTTTTGGTCAGCTGTCCTAATATCTCCTTATGTGGCTCTGTGTCAAATTTTATGTGATAATGCTCCTGTGAAGCGCCTTGGGATGTTTTATTACAGGTAGACTATCCTTTATCCAAAAATCTCGGGACCAGCCGTGTTTCGGTTTTCAGAAAATTTCGGATTTCAGAAGGTATTTTATAAGACTGGGAAATTTGTCGGGGGTCGGGGTCGGCGGGGGGGTCGGCGGGGGTCGGCGTCGGGGTCGGCGGGGGGCCGGGGTCGGCGGGGGTCAGCGTCGGCGGGGGGTCGGGGGTGGGGGTCGGCGGGGGTGGGGGTCGGCGGGGGGTCGGCGTCGGCGGGGGGTCAGCAGGGGGTCAGGGGCGGGGGTCGGCATCGGCGGGGGGGTCGGCGGGGGGTCGGGGCGGGGATCGGCGTCGTGCGCACGACTTACGCTGAACGAAAAAACTTTCAGTTTTTAGAGGTTTTCGGTTTTCGGAAGTTCGGATAAAGGATAGTCTACCTGTACGTTAAAGGAGCTATATAAATGCAAGTTGTTGTTGTTGCCAATAGTTTAACACCAAGTGAGATATCAGCAGGCTGCAAGTGCCAGTTGAACTGAATGCCAGCATCAGCAAAAAGGAATAATGTCCTTAACTTTATGTCAGGAACTGGGAGCCTGGGTATAAATCGCTTTGCTGATGATAAGGATATTCTTCCACTTGTGCCAAAAATCTTTGTACCTCACTTGTGTTCTGCTTAGCTTGTTTGGATTATAGCTCACCATCCCAGGTGTGACAACCTCTTATATGTTTTAAATGTTTAAATACACATTAGGGGTCTGTGGTTTATGGAAAATAAACCTATAACCCCTGTGCACAACAGCTTGGTAGGATTGTCTGTCGACCATTGGTCCTGACATATTCTATTTACAGATAGATTGTTTGCAAAGAAAAATAAATTGATTTATATCCATAATTGATAGATATTTTCCACGAATTTCAAATGTAAAACATTTATTTAAACTCCCTAGTTTTCATGCAAAGGCTTTGAATGAAAGCGCACAGAGTTAGTGTGTATCTGACTCTTGCCTTGACAAATGTTTTAGTGGCTGTTGCAGGGAGGTATAAATGACAGAGCTTAAACAGCAGCCTGCACTAAAGTCATGCTGTGTAACTGTTCCATAAAGATAGAGAGGGGCTCCTGTACCTTTAAGGAATATAGTTAACAATTTCAGAAGTTCTCAGCTATTCATTTCAAATATTGATGTTTTAGTTTATAATAATCGTTTCAGAATGATTGGATTCATTATCCCCATATCAAAATAAATCATATCAAAGATAAAATGATTAAATAAGAAAATAGATAATAGGCATCGCACGCATTCACAAACTCCTCCAATCTGGCTGATGAAGTCTGTAAGAATCTTCTGTGCAGCCTCCATAGCAACTTTAGTCAGCATCTTTGGTGAAATAATATCAGTCTGTACAGATAGTAGATAATCTGTTCACGTTGCACGGCAGTCTGAGGTCATTTCTACCCGAGTGTTTATTTTACTTCAGCAACAAGGAGACCATGAATCTTCCTTTTATAACCCTACTGTACAAAATAACGAGAGATTAACATCCAAGATAAGTGAATAATTTACAACTGGACATTGTAGTAACAATACAGTTGGAGCTCTGAGATCTGGTCAATAATAGATGGTCACTGGCAGTTTCCATGGATGTTGCACAGAGAGGGAGATAAGTGCGCAAGTATTTTTGTTTTCCTGATCAATGCTGATTATAGGTCTTGTACAACAATGTGCGCAGGATGGGCTATATGTGATTTATGAAACTATTTAAGTAGTCGGGAATGTCTAAGTAAACAGCTGTGGAAAGCTGAAGCTCGCTATACTGTGAAGCAGCTGCCAGTTGCTTGCTTTGTGTAACAGATGACGCAGAATCTCAGGCTGCACCCAGGCTTTTTTCTCTCTCTCTCTATCTCTCTAAATTATCCCTTGAGACAGAGCTACTTTTAGCATCAGTCATTTCACAGTAAGCAACTGGATGAAGAAGACAGAAAAAAGTCTCCACTGGCCTTTTTGTCTGGAGTGAGACAGTGAGACTCACTGGTGCCTGTCTGTGGGTAGCAGGGTCTCACCGTTTGGATGAGAAAAGGCTTCTTTGAAAGGGAATTTGCCGAACGCTAAGCAGCCAAACCTTAACGAGAGTTGAATAAAGGGGGTGTCTCCTAGCCAGTGAAATGTCCACACTTTGAAGATGTCTGTTAAGCTGCACTCACCATTCTGATGAGGGGACCCAGAATTCCTGCTGTATGAGAATACCGAAGGTAAGCGTGACTCTGATCTGCAGCTAATGGGCACAGTCTGTGCCAACAGCTCACATTATTTTACAGTAAATCTGAGAGTTTGCTGTGGTGATTCTGTATCAGAGTTGATAACAAGTTTCAGTAAACACGGTAGCTCTCACAGTACTGTTCAGTGAGATGTCACAACCTGGTTAACAACAAAATAAAATGGAACAGCCCCCCCTCACTAAAGCTTGCTTCTTGTATGATGTTTAGAGAGACTCCAAGCTGTTGCTCAGGCTCTTTTAGTCATGTTTTTATTTTCAGATCCCTTGTTATATTCTTTCAGCAATGCTAAGGGCAGTTTGCACTGACATTTGGACATGGTCCATCTTGTACTAGCTGCACCCCAATAAAACAACACCCTCCTACAGTTTGATTCAGATAACTGCCAAGATTTTTTTTGTTGCTGTTTCCTTGCTGCAACTTTTGGGAACTGTTGTCACTGTTTCACATAGACTTCCAATTTTACAGAACCCAAATTGAAAACAACAACAACCGAGTATTCCAGGTGACACCTTTATTTCATAGATTTGGAACACTTCTACAGTCCCTCTACGTCAGTGGGTATGCTGGGTTGTGGCAAGATGGCAGTATTGGTGACTTTGACAAAAGTCAAGGGTTGACCCTACTGCCTCATTCTAGGATGTGACACTGATTCACAATGCCAGTAATTCTTGCCATTACACAGCATGAGCATGTGCAAAGAGAGGGGGTGGGGGGAGGGGAGGGACATTCCGCATTCAGCACCCTTGCAATGTCAACCCAAACAAACATCTAACCCTGCAACTTATTTTGCAACTCTTTTTCTTGTTTTGAGCAACTGTATCTCCAATGGTACAGTACTCTTTCAGTACTGCACTGAGGTGCCAGCCTGGATTATGTGTTGAAGACTCTGTAATGGGGCTTGTACCCACAACCTACTGACTCAGAGGTGGGAGTGCTACCCACTAGCCCAGCCTGCAAATGAGACAGGTGGGACGTAATGACATCTCCCACCTCCATTTTGTTCCAGGTATACCAGATGGACACAGATATAAGATAATTGGCAAAATATCCAGGGGGAAATGAGGAGAATTTTTTTTACACAGCAAATTGTTATGATCTGGAATGCATTACCTGAAAGGGTGGTGGAAGCAGATTCAATAGTAACTTTCAAAAGAGAATTGGAGATATACTTGAAAAGGAGAAATTTGCAGGCCAAGGGGAAAGAGCGGGGTTGGGGTGGGGGGGCTGGGTGGTGTAATTAGACAGCTCTTTCAAAGAGCCGGCACATTCACGATGGGCCGAATGGCCTCCTTCTGTGTTGGATGATTCAATGATTCGATGGGTACCTGAACACAGGTGGCCTGAAGAAGTTGGCATTGTATTTTGTGCTCAGGCCCATTCCAGATCGACAGATCTGAGAAGGGACAGGCAGCAAGACAATGGAGGAACCAAAAAAGTAAATTAGCCTTTTTTGTAGGCAACAACTAGAAGGCCCTAAAGCCAGAAGCCATTAACATTGCTGTAAGGCCTCTCAGGCCTAAAGCAGTGGTTGGATTTCCGTCCTCATTTTCAGGCAAGGCTTGCACTTGGGGTGCATTGGACCCAGGCTAATAACTGAAACCGCATATCTGCTGGGGTTCAGGTCAGGCAGAGCAAACTCTTTGGTGAGCAGTAGCTGAGGTGTGTATGCAGCTCCTAAAACTCCATGGTTTTCACTGTGTATCCTGCAAAGCCAAAAACTTGGACACCCCTGTTCTAGAGTTTTTTCGATTACCCTTGAGGATCAGGGAGAGATTGCACAAATGGTATCTGCAAGGAGGTTTGCTTTTGGTTCATTGCCTCCCTCAGAACAGTAAAGATAGGCAAGGTCTCCACCAATGCAGTGGCAGATCAGTCAGAGTAGGGTTAGTGGTCTAACTAGGGGATGTTGAGAGAGGGGAAGAGCAGTCAGAGCTGGGCCAGTATATTACAATATATTTGGTCAGACTGTCAGGGCAGGGCTAGACTCCCTCAGTAATAACAAAAACAACAGCAACAACTTGCATTTATATAGCACCTTTAATGCAGCAAACAGTCCCAAGGCGCTTCATAGGAGAGATTATCAAAAAAAATTGACACTGGGCCACATAAGAAGATATCAAGACACAAAGAGGAATTATTTAAGGAGAGTCTTAAAGGAGGAGAGAGAGAGCTAGAGTGTAATAATTACACTCTGGCCAGGTCTCTGACTGTAGGAGAGTGAAGTTTTGTTCTCCTTATACCTCTTCAGCCAAGCAGTCTGGACATTAGAAACATGGGTGTTGGATTTCCTCCTGGCATCTCCCGCTCTGCCGCCAATACTTCGACGGAAGTTTGGCAGGAGCCAAGTTTACTCGTGCAAGTGGGGTTTCCAACCAAACTTCTTAAGTTACAGTGGCAAAATGGGGGAATCCCTGAGAAAATTCAGCCCCTCATGGTAATCAAGGATCCCATACCATTAAATAGGTCATTTAAAGAGGCACCGTCCTTGTGGAAAAAGGTATGGTAAACCATATTTTGTTTGCTATGAAAGAGCTGTGCATTGTTTCTGTTGTGCTGATGGCCCACCCACATTTGACACAGCTTCCATTGCCTTGTTCTTGTCAAGAATTAAAAAAGGAAAGGTTTGCCAGATACTTTTTCTTTTGTAAAGACGGTGCCCCTTTAAGTAAAATAACAAGCTGACCAAATTTTATGTCTGAACCTCTGCAGGACTTGGTTGCGAAAAACAAAGATAGGTTTGTGAATGAAAGGATGAAGTGTTGGATTAACAATGAAACAACACAGCAGCACTACATGTCTTCCTTGGCACTGTCAACCAGCAGTTGTCTCTGTTATCTACTACGTGCCTGCTCTGTTACAGGCTGCTTTCTCTGGAATCTATATTTGTTGCCAGTCAGTCATTAAGTGAAGACTGTTATGTGACTCAGAATAGATCCTCTAATACTCGGTGGAATATGCGATTAATGGAACTGATTTCCCATAGTGGGGGCACCAGTTCTTTCTATTCTAACAAAGATAGTGACTTATTTCCTCTGGTGGGGGAGTCCAAAATAAGGAGGCATAACCTTATAATTAGAGCTAGGTCATTCAGGGTTGATATCAAGAAGCACTTCTTCACACAAAGGGTAGTGGAAGCCTGGAACTCACACCCCTAAAAAGATGTTGAGGCTAGGTCAATTGAAAATTTCAAAACTGAGATTGATAGTTTTTTGTTGGTTAAGGGTATTAAGGGTTACAAAACCAAGGCAGGTAGATGGAGTTAAGATACAGATCAGCCATGATCTAATTGAATGGCGGAACAGGCTTGAGGGGCTGAATGGCCTACTCCTGTTCCTATGTGACATTTTTATTAATAAATGCTGTGGTAAAGGAGTCAGCTCTTGCTTTAGTTTACTCCCTCTTGACCTGACGGCACTGTCTGGAATGGAGGTCCGTTTACTTCCTTTCTCCTGGTGTACCAGCCTTCAATGTTTCACTGGAGGCTGGGGACACAAGTCTCCACCCACTCTGTCATGAGTACCCAAGTAAGGGGCAGAAGGAGGCACAGCCCCTTACTAGCCCTTTGTCAGCTGTGGCTCAGTGGTAGCACGCTCGCCTCTGAGTCAGAAGGGGCTGTGGGTTCAAGTTGTGCTCCAGAGACTTGAGCACATAACCTAGGCTGACACTCCAGCATAATACTGAGGGGGTGCTGCACTGTCAGAGGTGCTGTCTTTCAGTTGAGGCGTTAAGCTAAGGCTAAACCTCTCAGATGGACGTAAAAGATCCAATGGCAGTATTTTGAAGCAGAGCAGGGGAGTTCTCCCAGGAGTCCTGGTCAATATTTATCCCTCAACCAACATCGCTAAAATAGATTACAGGAAACTTTGTGCTATCCGGCACCGACGGGACCGAGCTGTTGCCGTTCCCTCAAAACTGCTGGACAAACCAGCGTTAATGTTGAAGCATATGGAGCGCTCCGTATCTGGCAACAAACACTGTTGCTTAGCAACAGCTTCTAAACAGTCGGCCATACCTTGGAAGTGTCTCTGTCGCTTAGCAACAGCTTCAGAGAGACTTTGCAGAGCCTGACTGTTGAAAAAAAGCCATGAGAAGAAAAAAAACCTAACAAAACGGCTCCTGATTTTTGCCGGTGGCTCGAGCTTGCCGGACATTTAGCCTCCGGATAACACAAAGTTTCCTGTATCTGGTCATTTATCTCTCTGCTGTTTGTGTGCGAATTGGCTGCCACGTTTCCCACATCACAACAGTGACTGCACGGCAAAAGTATTTCATTGTCTGTAAAGCACTTTGGGACATCCTGAGGTTGTGAAGGAGCTATAAAAATGCAAGTCTTTCTTTCTTTCTCCTCCTGCCCAAGGCTGTGACCCAGGTGTGCAGTTTCGGCCCCTACATCTATACACCATTACAAATTCTTGTGTAGAATGTGCATTTCCTGCCTATAACCCTTACCTTCTGTTGTGATTTTTGGTCATATTTTCATGTCAGCATTTACCACTGCAAAATTGAATGAAAAATCAACATTTTCCATTGAAATTTGCAATGTCAACTGTCACAGTGTAATTGCAGGCTCTGATCACTAGGTGGTTCTTTGGGGTTGATGTTTTGTGAAGTCCCTCTCCCAACTTCATTGCCATCTTGTGTGTATATATATAAAAGCATATTCATCAACTGCCCATGGACAATTCCGTATCTTATTTGAATTTCAATCCAACCTGATCCATCGGCCCATCTCTTTACTGTCATAATATTGTCAACACACCATGTAGCCTGTAAACATTTAAAATGTGACTTGTGCACCTAGTGTCGATTTACAGGTCCCTTGGTGAGTGCAAATCTATTAGGAAGCAGCAGGTACTTTTCTTTAAGTGTGTTTTTCTTCCTGTGTTTGAGCTGATTTCCTTTCTCATGCAAATAGTTTTGTGCCCCTCTCACTGAAAAAAGATACACAATAGTCTGATTTTCTCCTTGTATCCCTTTCAGCTCTTTCATCATTTGAGGCTTCAAGGTAACAAAGAAATGAATATATGTTGTCATATTGCGATTAATGAGTTCAAATCAATCCCATTGAATTCTATTAAGATTCCTATTAAACTAAGGTATCTTGTGATAGAAGTGGGAATGCTAGAGTGAGAGGTTAATTCAGTTCCTCATATAGATAGGCTAATGTGGAGTGTTCCACTTCACTTTGTATGCAAAATTATATTTTTTAATAATTAATTTCAGGTAAATTACTACTTGTCATGATTAGGAAAAGCGTTAAGGTTGGTCCCAGGTTCAATCTGTGGCCTGTGCTGAACGAGCTGCTATCGACTGGGGACAGCAGTTGGGACATTACAATGGACCCAGCACTCCTGCTTCAGGAATTTCTTCTGGGCTTCTCTCGTTCCACTACTGTAACTTTGGTAGAGGTTCAGTGGAAACCTTTCTTGCGCAGCCATGGCTCGGTTAGTAGCACTCTCGCCTCTGAGTCAGAAGGTCATGGGTTCAAGACCCACTCCAGGGACTTGGACACATAATCCAGGCTGACACCTCAGTGCAGGACTGAGGGAGTGCTGCACTGTCAGAGGTGCCATCTTTTGGATGCGACGTTAAACCAAGAATCCGTTTGCCCTCTCAGGTAGACGTAAAAGATTCCATGGCACTATTTCAAAGAAGAGCAGGGGCGTTCTCCCCAGTGTCCTGGCTGATATTTATCCCTCAACCAACATCACTAAAACAAATTAACTGGACATCATCACATTGCTGTTTGTGGGACCTTGCTGCGTGAAAATTGGCTGCCGCGTTGCCTACATTACAACAGTGACACTTCAAAAGTACTTAATTGGCTAGAAAGCACTTTGGGATGTTCTGAATTCGTAAAAATAAGAAATAGGAGCAGGAGTAAGCCATTTGGCCCCTCGAGCCTGCTCCACCATCCAATAAGATCATGGCTGATCTGGTCTTGGCCTCAACTCCACTTTCCTGCCCGCTCCCCATAACCCTTGACTCCCATAAGAACATAAGAAAGCCATTATATAAATTCAAATCTTTCTTTTTATGCGTGCGGATGGAGTTTCTGCTGGATTTCTGCCAAAGTTACCACAGGAGAATCCCCGAGGAAATCCATCCCTTCGACATATGGAGGGGAAAAAAAGCATTTAAGGGTCCCACTCATGATTGTTTTGTGGTGATGCCTGCTTGAAAGCGCTTGTGGATGGGTTTGTCTGGGGTGCCCCATGTGGTTGAATAGCCTGCCATCACCCGACAAACTGGGCTTACATATGAGGGCTGATTTTCTGAGTCTGTGGCTGTCGACCGGGAGCCTCAACCACTGACTGGGAATATCAGGATATCTCCAGCATGCATCACTCAACCTTTCCACCCATTATAAGGAAGGGAGGGAAAATCACAGGCCACGTGCCGGGAATTTGCTGATGTGGAAGGCCTACTGGGTGAGGCTCCCTGCAGCAGATTGGACTCGTAAGATCTGGCCTACGGAGAATGGCGACTCGAGTGAGGTGCCGGAAGGAGACCGATGCCCGTGGAACCAGACGCCAGCTCCAGCCCTACAATCCTCCGAGATCGCTGCGCTCCTCCAATTCTGGCCTCTTGAGCATCCCTGATTTTAATCGTTCCATCATTGGCGGCCATGCCTTTAGCTGCCTAGGCCCTAATCTCTGGAATTCCCTCCCTAAACCTCTCCGCCTCTCTACCTCTCTTTCTCCTCCTTTAAGACGCTCCTTAAAACCTACCTCTTTAACCAAACTTTTGGTCAGCTGTCCTAATGTCGCCTTATCTAGCTCAGTGTCAAATTTTGTCTGATAACTCTCCTGTGAAGCGCCTTGGGACATTTTACTACAATAGAGGTGCTATATAAATGCAAGTTGTTGTTGTTGTCAGTCATGTCAGGGGAGGACTGGACAAAAAGATTGATTGAAATTGTTCTATCACACTGTCCAAACTCGCTCCTCCTTGTAGCACTAATCTGGCATTCCCTGCTGTTTGCTTGACATTGTCACATGGTGCGAGCTACAAAACAATAGCTGCATTTGATGTTGTGAGCCTGACCTTGTGACTGATATTGACTCTTGTGAATTATTTGTGGTGTGAGTCAAAGAGACCTTTCTTACATAATTGATAAAAACAACCAAATTGTAAACTAGTTCCATGACAAAAATGAAAGAAAAACGGTTGTGTCAGCTTGGCCAGAAAGAGAGGAAGGTGGGGGTGGGGGCGGTGGCAGGAAATTAACCCTCATTCGGGGGAAGACCTGCTCCGGTCACTGTGTTACGACATTGTAAAAGTATTTGTGTTAGACTTTCTGGATTGGCATTTATAGCAAAATTGTAAAGTGTTTTAGATGGCTGTTGGATGTGGGGTCCACCTGGGGGTGGGGATCCAGACCTGGATCTTGACCTGAAGACATAACCTTGTCTTATTATTTGTGGCTTCAGGCCTGATTGGTCCCCTTCACAGTGGGGCCAATAGGCCCTTTGAAATATACTAGTTTGGCTGCTGTTGCCATGGTCAACTCGAATGATGCCCTCTGCCACTCCTCCTGCCTATCACCCCCCGCCACCCCCCACCCCCCCCACACACTGACGGACACCTGAGATGCACACATAGTGATGCAGGTGCCCACCGGTAATGCTGGAATTAAGGAAACTCCTCATGATCTCGAATACTCAGCAATGGAGGTTCCCAGTGGGTCATCCCAACACTTACACTGGGATCACTGCAAGGGGCTTAGGGTTAGACTCAAACATAGAGGGTGGAGGCCATCCTGAAATTGGGCCTCGGGGTGTGCTGCCAATGCTGGTCGCGGCTCCACAGGCACCTCGCCCCACGAGACAAATTAATGTCGGACCACCAGCAGCGGTCCTCAGGTAAGTTCCCGGGGGTGTGGGGGGGCTCGTCGTCAGCACTGTGGAGTTGCGGGGAACGATCCTGCTCCTCCTGGCTCTATAGATTTTTTAAAAATTCAAGTCTTATCTGGAGTTGGCGGCCGCTGAAGAACCTTGAGTGGGGTAGGCCCGCGCCTGCCCCACTCATTGGGAACAAATTTTGCAGAGGGGTCCCTCAACAGGCAATAGGCCCCTCATTAATATATTTAAGGGGTCCAACAACTGTTTAGGCATCCGCTCTGGATGCCTAGAAAGTGGTCCCCATGACTGTAGCAATGGGACCAACGACTGTGCAGATTTGGCACAGGCCGTCCCACTGCTAAATTGACATTAGTTGCGCCTGTTTTACCTGAAAAACGGGCGCAACACATAGCAATTTCTACCCCTTAGTGTCAGCACCCAGAGAAAGCCTGAAGGGGTTCACAATCCATAGTGTTGGTTTATGTATGGGCATGCTGGGCATTAGGTTACAGTTGTGATTTAAGATATTGCTGATGCAAAGCACACTTTGTGAAGTGATAGATGGTGATGGATGTTATCTTGGGTATTTAGTATGAGTGCAGCTGGCAACAGGAAGCTGATACTGTAACAGGAAAGAATTACTGAGTTTCACAAACAAACTTTAGTGAGATTACTGTGCCAACCTTGACCTCTTCCTGATCTCAAAAGTACATTTCAGGAAACATTGGGGGAGAAATTTGGTTGTTAGCGCCAGCGATTAGCGCCTAAAGAGGCCGAGAATTGGGGCGTTACCCAATTTTCGGGCGGGCACAGTGAACCCAGCGCCTCTTGCCATATTGAGTGGGCTTTTAGCGCCAGCGCTAAATCTTAGCACCCGCTCGCGGGTGCAGGCTGATCATGACGTCATTTCAGTGTGCAATGCCTTTTTGGTGCCCCGGACCGGAAATTCAGTGGCGCCCCCCTCTGTTCCGACTGGCGCTAATAAGGACAGCTTCCTGGAACGTTCCCCAGTGGCTCTTGGGCTTAGGGGGGCGCTCTTTAAGGGGGACTGCACTGGTATAAAAGCGGCAGCCATTTTGGGAGCACAACTTATTTGAGATTTACACAGAGTTGCAAAGTTGAACTCTGAGCCATTTCACTAGTGACCCAGCGCTGCCAGAGGACCTTACATAAGAACATAAGAACATAAGAAATAGGAGCAGGAGTAGGCCAATCGGCCCCTCGAGCCTGCTCCGCCATTCAATAAGATCATGGCTGATCTGATCCTAACTGCCAATCCACTATCACAGAACCATCTCCTGAATCTAACAGAATTAGACACACGAAATAGGAGCAGGATCAGGCTACATGGCCCCTGGGCCCGCTCCGCTACCCACAGGGCCATGACCGATCCGAACCTAGACTCATGTCCAAATTCCTGCCCGCTCCCCGTAACCCTTAATTCCCTTTACTTCTAGGAAACTGTCTATTTCTGTTTTAAATTTATGTAATGATGTAGCTTCTACAGCTTTTTGGGGCAGCATATTCCATGGACCTACCACCCTCTGAGTGAAGTAGTTCCTCCTCATCTCAGTTTTGAAAGAGCAGCCCCTTATTCTAAGACTATGCCCCCTAGTTCTAGTTTCACCCATCATCGGGAACATCTTCCCTGCATCCACCCAATCCAACCCCTTCACAATCTTATATGTTTCAATAAGATCGCCTCTCATTCTTCTGAACTCCAATGAGTAGAGTCCCAATCTACTCAACCTCTCCTCATATGTCCATCCCCTCATCCCCGGGATTAACCGAGTGAACCTTCTTTGTACTGACTCGAGAGCAAGTATGTCCTTTCTTAAGTATGGACACCAAAACTGTACGCAGTATTCCAGGTGCGGTCTCACCAATACCTTGTACAACTGAAGCAATACCTCCCTATTTTTATATTCTATCCCCCTAGCAATGAAAGCCAACATTCCATTGGCCTTCTTAATCACTTGCTGCACCTGCATACTAACCTTTTGAGTTTCGTGCACCAGGACCTTCAGCCTTCATACCATCACCCTGCTGCTGGTGAGCCTTTACACCCTGTATAATTTCTTGTTACCTATTATTATGGGGGCTGCTTTGGAGGGGAACGTCCTGCTGCTCGACCATCTGGAAAGGGCACAGGGACGGAGGGAGAGAGGGCCAGGAATGGCCAGATGGAGGAGGGCCAACAGACGTCGCCACACCAGACCTTACGCTGCCAGGGTATTCAGGCAGCAGTTCTCTTACCTCAACATATCGGAGGAGCAGTGTGTTAGGAGGCTGCGATTCTGAAAGGAGGTGGTGACTGAGCTGTGCCACCTGCTTCAGGAAGATCTGCAGCCACAGATAAGGTGCAGGACCTCTCTGTCGGTGGCTGTGAAGATAACAGTGGCATTGAATTTCTATGCGACCGGCTCCTTCCAGTCTGCAACTGGGGACATTGCCAACATATCCCAGTTTGCGGTGCATAGCTGCATCCAGCAGGTTACAGATGCCCTGTTTAAAAGGCGGCGTCAGTACATATCCTTCAATGTGACACCGGAGAAGCAGCGGGAGCACGCAGAGGGCTTCGCAGCAATAGCGGACTTCCCCATGGTGCAGGGCGCCATTGACTGCACACACGTGGCTTTGCGGGCGCCTGTACAGAATCCTGAGGAGTTCCGCAACCACAAGGGGTTCCACTCCTTGAATGTGCAGCTGGTCTGTGACCACCGGCAGCTGATCCTGGGGGTCAATGCACAGTTCCCAGGCAGCAGCCACGACGCTTTCATCCTGCGCCAGACTTCAGTCGCTGACCTTTTCGAGGCCCCGGCTCACCCAGAAGGCTGGCTTCTCGGCGACAAGGGCTATCCACTGTGCCCATGGCTGATGACCCCGCTCCAGACGCCCAGCACCCCTGCAGAAGAGCACTACAACGTCAGCCATCAGGCGACGAGGAACATTGTGGAGCACACAATTGGTGTGCTGAAGCAGCGGTTCCGCTGTTTGGACCATTCGGGAGGAGCCTTGCAGTACTCACCAGAGAGAGTCTCCCACTTCGTCGTTGTCTGCTGCATGCTCCATAACCTCGCCACCCTGCGCACCCAGCCAATGCCAGCAGACATTGAAGGACCAGCAGAGGAGGAGGAGGAGCAGGAGGAGGAGCAGGAGCAGGAGGAGCAGGAGGAGGAGAAGGAGGAGGAGGAGGAGGAGGAGGACCAAGACGGGAGGGTCCGAGAAACTGGAAGGGCTGTCTGTCTGAGGCTGATAAGGAATCGGTTCTAGGCCCCTCTCACGGACTGCTTGGTGCCATTCGAAGGCCAGGAATGGAACCATTCAGATAACCAAAAGCCTATGAAGGCCACAATGATTGTAAATAGCAGACATGGCCAATGACATTAAAAAGTTTTGTTTATTTTGAAAACTGTGCTTCCTTCCAACATGACAAAGCAATGGCAACAGAAAGCTTAACTAACAAACTAATACATAAGTGCTTCGCACACCCGGGAGACTATCCAAAACATGTCTAACATTCAGAACAAGTGACTCGCACACCCGGGAGACTATCCAAAACATGACTAACATTCAGAACAACATCCACGGCCTTGATTTCTAGAAATAGGACGTTTCAGCAGCACCTTCTACTCTTTCCCCTTTGATGGTGATCTACTTCTCTTGCGAGAACGGCCCCTTCCCTCCCTGCAGCTCCTCCGTAATGGGACCCCAGTGGCTGCATGAAGGCTGGGAGACGCCTGCTGACTGTCCGAAAGCGCAGATGCCCCTGAGGGACGGCCTGGACGGACTCTGGGCTTGGAGGGGCCGGATGCTGACTGCTCTAAATGGGCATGGGTGGAAGCAGTCTGTCCTGCAGGTGATGGCAGCTGCTGTGGAGACGTGCCATGGTTGGCATCAGGAATGCTGACATCCTGAGAGCGGACACCTGCTCCGTGGTCGGCCGACACACTGGCACTCTGACGGGGCAGCACAGCAGCATGCGGACCAATCGGCTGGTCCACAGATTGCTGGCCTGCTGTGGTGCTGTAAGGGCCCCGGGTAATCCTGCCTGATCCATCGAGGGTGGCAGCAGTCAGTGCTTGTGTGGCCTCAATCTGCCTCTGCATGAGGCCAGGGAGGGACTGCGTGGCAGCACTCAGCACTTGCGTGGCAGGTGCCAGTTCTTCGGTGAAGCCCTGGACAGTCCTTTCCAGTGATGTCGCGACGCCCTGGACAGTCCTTTCCAGCGATGTGCCGACGCCCTGGGCAGTCTTTTCCAGGGCTGCCCCGAAGCCCTGGGCACTCCTTTCCAGGGCTGCCCCGAAGTCTTGCACAATCCTTTCCAGGGCTGCCCCGAAGACTTGCACACTCCTTGCCAGTGTCTCGATGGATTCAGGCATCCTTGCAACTGCAGCCATCAGCTCAGTGTGCCTGAGTCGAGCCTGGGCGTTCATTTCTGCGATGGAACGCACCTCTTCTGCGCTCTGTGCAGCAGTCATCGTGGCCTGACGCGCCCTCCGGGGAGACGGCTCCCGAACTTCCCTACCCCCCTTGCGCTGCTGGAGGCCGCTGGTTCCTGCAACTGGTTCCTCCTCAGAGCCACCCCCCCTGCTCCCTTCCAGGGAAGCACTATCCCCAGTCTGCAGATGGGCTGGCTCGCCTGAGGGTGGGACAGATGGTCCGGCTTCCTCCTGGTTGTCGCCTCCGGAGCCAGTGTCCCTGGCAGCTTGATGGCCCGGCTCCCGAGCTGGTGATGCAGCATCTGAAAACAGGGAGGTTGAAGAGTGGCTTTAGCGAAAGGACAGGGTGGCAGCAAGGGATGCAAGAGTGCTGCAATGCTCTGACATGGGTCCAGACTGAAAAAGCATGCTGGTGGGGGGAACAAGTGGAAGGAGAGAGTTCAAAAAGGTGATGACCTTACCATCGCTGTGCACAATGGGGTCGGCAGCTCCAGTGGTGACAGGACCACTCATCCGGCCTCCAACAATCTGGTGGACTCTTTCCTCCAGGTCCGTGAGTTCCTGCAGCTGAGGAGGGCCCCCTCCAGTACGATTCTGTTTCCTCTGGTTCCTGGCCAGCTTGCCCTGCAGGAGAAAGGACGGGAAGTTCTGAAACATGCTGCCCTGAGTTGTCATCTCATGCCGCCCCATGGTGGATCAGCCTTTACATTATGTCCTGAGTTGTCATCTCATGCCCCCCCATGGTGGATCAGCCCTTACATTATGTCCTGAGTTGAATGTGCGTGTGCGTTCCCAGAAAGGGCCATGGGTGCTGGCTGACAGATGGCCATTGGGGCATCGCGCACCCTCTGGCCATAAAGTCAGGTGCAGATGGAGGGATGAAGAAGATTGCCAACAAGCCACTCACCCTAACGACCTGAGTGAGATCGTTGAACTTCTTCCTGCATTGCACTGGAGTCCTGGGGGCAGCATATTCCATGGACCTACCACCCTCTGAGTGAAGTAGTTCCTCCTCATCTCAGTTTTGAAAGAGCAGCCCCTTATTCTAAGACTATGCCCCCTAGTTCTAGTTTCACCCATCATCGGGAACATCCTCCCCGCATCCACCCGATCCAACCCCTTCACAATCTTATATGTTTCAATAAGATCGCCTCTCATTCTTCTGAACTCCAATGAGTAGAGTCCCAATCTACTCAACCTCTCCTCATATGTCCATCCCCTCATCCCCGGGATTAACCGAGTGAACCTTCTTTGTACTGACTCGAGAGCAAGTATGTCTTTTCTTAAGTATGGACATCAAAACTGTATGCAGTATTCCAGGTGCGGTCTCACCAATACCTTGTACAACTGAAGCAATACCTCCCTATTTTTATATTCTAGCAATGAAAGCCAACATTCCATTGGCCTTCTTAATCACTTGCTGCACCTGCATACTAACCTTTTGAGTTTCGTGCACCAGGACCCCCAGATCCCTTTGTACTTCAGTACTTTCCAGTTTCTTGCCATTAAGATAATAACTTGCTCTACGATTTTTCCTGCCAAAGTGCATAACCTCACACTTTCCAGTATTGTATTCCATCTGCCAAATCTCTGCCCACTTACTTAGCCTGTCTATGTCCCCTTGCAGGTTTTTTATGTCCTCCTCACTCACTACTTTCCCTCCCATCTTAGTATCATCTGCAAACTTTGATATGTTACACTCGGTCCCCTCCTCCAAATCATTAATATAGATTGTAAAGAGTTGGGGACCCAGCACTGACCCCTGCGGAACACCACTAGTTACTGATTGCCAGTCTGAGAATGAACCATTTATCCCAACTCTCTGCCTTCTGTTAGATAGCCAATCCTCTATCCATGCCAGAATATTACCCCCAATCCCGTGATTTTTTATTTTAAGCAATAATCTTTTGTGTGGCACCTTGTCAAATGCCTTTTGGAAGTCTAAATACACTACGTCCACTGGTTCCCCTTTATCCACCCTGTATGTTACTTCCTCAAAGAACTCCAGCAAATTTGTCAAACATGACTTCCCCTTCATAAAACCATGCTGACTTTGTCCTATTAAATTATGATTATCCAAATGTCCTGTTACTGTCTCCTTAATAATGGACTCCAAAATTTTACCTACCACAGATGTTAGGC
The DNA here is from genome assembly GCF_052327205.1 of Somniosus microcephalus. Lineage (NCBI taxonomy): Eukaryota > Metazoa > Chordata > Chondrichthyes > Squaliformes > Somniosidae > Somniosus > Somniosus microcephalus. The sequence goes on along the minus strand of NC_140991.1, from coordinate 259,162,949 downwards.
TAACCGGTCTATAGTTTCCAGCCTTCTGTCTACTGCCCTTTTTAAATAAGGGTGTTACATTAGCAGTTTTCCAGTCTGCCGGGACCTTTGCTGAGTCCAGTGAGTTTTGGAAAATTATTACCAATGCATCCACAATCCCTACCGCCACTTCCCTCAAGACCCTAGGATGTAAGCCATCAGGTCCAGGAGAGTTATCTACCTTGAGTCCCATTATTTTACTGAGTACCACTTCCTTAGTGATTTTGATCGTGTTTAGCTCCTCCCTCCTATAGCCCCCTGTTTGTCCAGTGTTGGGATATTCTTAGTGTCCTCTACTGTAAAGACTGATACAAAATATTCATTCAGTGTTTTTGCCATCTCCATATTTCCCACCATTAATTTCCCGGTCTCATCCTCTAAGGGACCAACATTTACTTTAGCCACCCTTTTTCTTTTTATATAACTATAAAAACTCTTACTATCTGTTTTTATATTTTTTGCTAATTTACTTTCATAATCTATCTTCCCTTTCTTAATCAATCTTTTTGTTATTTTTTGCTGTCTTTTAAAGTTTTCCCAATCCTCTATCCTCCCACTAGATTTGGCTACCTTATATGCCCTTGTTTTTAGTCGAATACTATCCTTAATTTCTTTACTTAGCCACGGATGACTGTCTTTTCTTTTACACCCTTTTCTTAGTGGAATATTTTTTGGAAGTTGTAAAATGACTCCTTAAATGTACACCACTGATCATGTATCATCTTACCCTTTAATCTATTTTCCCAATCCACTCTACTCAATTCCACTCTCATACCTTCATAGTCTCCTTTATTCAAGCTCAGCACGCTTGTTTGAGATCCAACCTTCTCACTCTCTAATTGAATATGGAATTCAACCATGTTATGGTCACTCATTCCAAGGGGATCCTTTACTAGGACATTTTTAATTAATCCTGTCTCGTTACACAGGACCAGATCTAAGGTTGCTTGCCCCCTGGTCGGTTCAGTTACATACTGCTCAAGAAACCCATCCCTAATACACTCAATGAACTCATCCTCAAGGCAGCCCTGCCCAATTTGATTTGTCCAATTAATATGATAGTTAAAATCCCCCATAATTATAGATGTTCCCTTATTACAAGCCTCAACTATTTCCTGATTGATACTCCGTCCAACAGAGTTGCAACTGTTCGGAGGCCTATAGACTATGCCCACTAGTGTTTTTTTCCCCTTATTATTCCTTACCTCCACCCAAACTGTTTCATCATCCTGATCTTTTGACCCAATATCATTTCTCTGTATTACAGTGATTCCTTCCTTTATTAACAAATGTGCATTGTTGCTGAATCTGGCACATGTGGAGATCCCCATTGTTACTGAATTGATTCACAGTATAAATGGGGCACAGATGGCAAAAGGGAACGAGGATATATTTCAAAGTCACTGTGGGCGGTCCTATATAAAAGGGGGATAAAACAAAGTTCCATGTCAGCCAGTTTTAAACTGAAAGTTAGAAGGTGTGTAAGGAAGGTGAGCTCCTATAATGTTTCATTCACACAGTACTTTGCAAGAACATTATACGATGAGTTATCAAAACATTTGTGCATGTCGCCAATGTTTAATGTCATCAGTGATTGGCAGCCAAGCAACCCCATATTAAATCGGTCCAATTCCAGACATCACGGTCGGGCTTGAGTTGGGTGAGGGGCAAATAAATACTGGCCACGAGAAATTTCTGCCTCACTGGGGGTCACGCTTTAAGTTCTTCTATTTTGCTTCATCAAAAGAACAGAGTTCCTTTTAGTGTACTCAGTGTGAGCTTTATTGAGTATTAAATGTGGAATCAAGTACAGTGACACCAAGAGTGAAACAAAGCTTCAATTGTAAGAGGTAACAGGCTGCATTGTGCTACATTCTTGCTTGAAAGCACTAGATTTGCACACACCAGTAAACAGGGCCATAGTCTCAGGCATTATTCTTAGCATCACATTCTAAAATCGACACTGTAGGAAACACTACTAGTAAGTTTCCTCCAGAAGTGTGGGAGGAGAGGGGGAAATTACAGCTGTTGTAGCTACAACAGCAACAACAGCAGCTTGAATTTATGTAGCGCCTTTACTGTAGAAAATACATTGCAAAGCCCTTCACAGGGATGTAATCAAAAAGTGGACAAAAAGAGACTTGGTCAAAGAGATAGTATTTCTAGGAGGGTCTTGAGGGAGGAGAGGGAGGTGGGGAGGCTTGAGGGGTTTAGGAAAGGAGCTTCAGAGTGTGGGGCCTAGGTTGGCTAAAGCCACGGGTGCCAGTGGTAGGACAGAGAGAGAGAAGTTTCACAAGAGGCCAGAGTCAGAGCAATGGAGAATTTGGATGGGTTACTGTAGGGCTGGAGGAGGTTACAGAGATAGGGAGGGGCAAAGGCATGAAGGGATTTAAACATAAAGATGAGAATTTGAAATTTGAGGTGTCAGGGGATATAGGTCAGCGATGGCAGGGTTGATGGGTGAGCACAGCAGAATTTCTATGAGCTGAAGTTTATGGGGCTGGGGAGGGGGAGGGGGGGTTGCCGGGTGGCGGTGGTGGAACATGGGACACCGACCAGGAGAGCATTGGAATAGTCAAGTCTGGAGATGACAAAGGCATGGATGAAGGTTTCAGCAACTAGAGTTGCCTAGCCCAGCCTTATCAAAAGGCAACTTTAAAGGTTCACAGTGATGTGTAAAATCAGTGAGACTCCTGTCAAATTAGGGCTTCCTAACCTCAAATTAACTCCTTTTATATTCATTTTATGGCATTTGTGGATTTTACTACCTCTTTGACCAAATCCATTTTTATTGGTAGCTCCCATGTCACACATTTCTTTTCCATCTTGTCAACGTATTATCTCATGGCCTCTCTTCATTTATTTCAAACTTTAAACATTAATTTGAAAGTGTGCCAAGTGCTTGTACTTCTAATAAGCTGGGCTAGCACCAAGTTGAAGCTTATCACTTGCCGCATGATTTCATAGTACAATATCTCACCAATCTCGCACTCAAACTCTTCAACTTTCTCGTTCACATGTGCATTCTCATTTTTCGCGCTCTCACTTAGTCCATCATGCTCCATCTCACTTGTTCTCTTGCTCGTCCTTTTTCTTATCCAGTGTAGCTCATGCAATTCTCTCATTCCCTTATTCTCACTCACTCACTCGCTCCTCACTCATGCATTCGCTGTCTCAGCAGTTCAGACTTCATTGAACAAGGGCCATCCCGCTGTTCTTCAAAAGCTCCAGAAAAATTGTCTGTTCGAAAGTACTGTGGCTTTAAGATTTGCTCAGTTCTGTTTCTTTTTTATTTAAACAGAAATCTCCTCCAGGTTACCGAACGTCATGTCAGTAGGATTGCCCTCCTCCCCAGGTGGGCCCAATGGTATCATTAGAAGCCAATCCTTTGCTGGCTTCAGCACGCAGCAGGAAAGACGGTCTAGGTAGGTACATGACCATGGTCTAATTGCTGCTCTATAATAAGAGGAATCTGTCTTCACATTTAAACACATACACAAAGGTCTGTATCTTCACACTTAAACACATACACATGGCAGCCAGTTTGTGCACAGCAAGGTCCCACAAACAGCAAGAGATGAATGGCCAGTTAATCTACTTTTAGTGGTGGTGAGTGAAGAATGTTGGCCAGGACATTGGGAAAACTCCCTGTTCTTCTTCGAATAGTGCCATGGGATCTTTCGCATTCATTTGACCAAGGAAATGGGGCCCCCATTCAAGAAAGGGCACCCCCAAACAATGCCGCACTCCCTCAGTACTGCACTGAAGTGTCAGGCTACATTGTGTCCTGGACTTCAATCCGCAATCTTCTGATTCAGTGCCAAGAGTGCTCCCAGCTGAGCCAAATTGTCAGCTGGGTAAGATTTTTTAAAAAGTTGCATTGCTCTCCCTGGAAAAGCAACTGCCATGTGCGAGGCAACACGCATCTTCTGCTCCAGTTGTTAGTCAATGGGACAACAGAGGCACATTTTATGAGTTAGCATTCCCAGCGCAGAGCCTCATGTGATGAGACCACATACTGGGAGTACAGGCGTGGAGGTCACCATACCCAGTAGCATGACCCTCACAATTGTCCATGCATTAAAATTAATAACTGAAAAGTTGTATGGGCTGCAGGTTGAGTGTGCTGACTTCCATGGCTGAATTCCCAATATATTTTCCTATTGGGTGAAGCGCTGCACTGAGTGCAATAAATCATAAAATTATTCCTAGTTATGCTACAATATGAATTCCTATGTTGTGTGTTTTTTTAAAATAAAAAGCTTTATTCAACATAGGGAATATCATGTGGGACTACACTGACCAATCAGGTACCCAGGTTGCACAGTCTATCATTTTGATTTCACTGAAGGTGCTATTTGTAACTTCTCCCTTTCAGTCCATTTCATCAATGTGATATCCCTACAGGTGTCACTCCTTCATTGGAAATAACGGAGCGCTCAAAAAACCACAAGGAAAACTAAAGAAAATGAATGCTTCGTCCCATAAGAACAACTGCACATCCAAGGACGTTCAGCCAAAGCGAATGGAGGAAGTATACGAGTCTCTGAAGAAAGGATTAATGTAAGAACTTGTGAATGTTCAAAATCCCCAAACTGATGATTTAAAGATTGACCATTGCCAATTATAGATACTGTTTGTTGTCAGGTCCATCACACTTCAGGTGTCACGCAGTAACATTTCTGAGTCTCACACACAAAACAATTACAGATATTTCCTGCTTGATTTCCTGTCTTTGGAGGAGAGCCAGTTATTAAGAAATACCTGTCCATCCACAGAGGAGCAATTAACCTCAAAGTGACTGAGGGTATACCAAGCAGCAATTAGCCTGTAAATTGACCTTAAGATGTACCTATTCATAGCCATTAGACCTTGGGGCCAGGTTACACACAGTCCACCTGAGCAGCAGAATAATATATTGCACGTTACATGATTTAAAGCAGGCGCTAGGAAGAGGGCTGAAATGTGATGCCATTGCATGTAAGTCATGTCCTGTTGCAAACCTTTCTCTTTTTCTTGTTAAACAGTGAGTACCTGGAGGTGCATCAAGCAGAGCTGGACAAGCTGACTACCCAGCTGAAAGATATGAAGTGCAATTCCAGACTGGTAAGTGGGGGTCCAGTTAACTGGAACCAAAATAAAAACAGAAAGTGGTGGGAGACTCAGCAGGCCAGTCAGCATCTGTAGAGAGAAAAGAATGGTTAGCACCTTTTGGCTGTGCACCCTTCATCAGAACCAAATGCCATAACCTGTAACTCCCCTTTACCAATGCTAATGGGCCTGCTCTGTATTTCCAGCATTTTCTGGTTTTATTTCAGATTTCCAGTTTTTTCTCTTTATTTTACCACTTAATATGAAATCTGGTGCTGCAAATGTTAAGTTAACCTTCAACTTCCTCCCCTGAAAATGTCGATTCTTACAGAAGCTTGTAATTCTGCATGTTGGAATCTAAACAATGAATGCTTAGCAGGTTATGCATCCATGGCATCACAGCCAAATCCTATCTTGTCCTCATGTAACATTCACGTGCACACTTTTTAATATTGGTCCCTGGACAGCAATTGGAAGCATAACCCCGGCTGATTCCGCCCCCCCCCCCGACAAAAGCATGTTGAATCCATTTGTAGTGGCCCACCACCATCCCACCGGAGATCAGCACAGGCCAGGGATTGAACCTGGGACACGGGGCATTTAACCACTGAATTCTCAAGCGAGCTGAACAGCTTCTCTTTTTATTAAAATATCATACAAACCTTATACATTGTGACATTATCAAAAATTTATTTGGACACCACAAGGGAGCTATATGATGAAAGATTCAAGGTCCTGTGAAAATTTATATCTACTCTACACACTGTGTAGAGATCGCTGACCTCGTCGTTGGAAATTCATATTTATTATCTGTTAATAGAGAAAATTACTGAAAAAAAGTGGGTAATGTTAAATACTTTTAAACCAATCATAGTAGAAGAAAAATGCAGCGCCTTTTATTTCTCTCATGAGTAACTCATGGGTATCGTACTTGAGCTTACTGTATTAAATAAAAGATGAATCATTCTGCTAGCACCATATCTTCCATTATTTTAATTTGAGTTGTCTGTAGCCAACATTAATCCCCCATTTTTCAATAAAAGGCAGCTGGATTGGTACTGAAATATTAGGGGAAATTCTGCGATCCCAGTGAGGAGAGTAATCACAGTGAGCTGGAGAAATGGAGCTACAATGTTCTAGCTTTATCTCCGACCCACATTCCTTTGAGCTGGGACCTCGGGACCACAGAATTTATCCTATTAATAATTTGGGAAATATCAGCAACTGGCTAATTTTGTATTTGCTGAGCTGTGAAATTAATTTTCCATACTGTGTTTTTCCTTAGTCATTGAATAAGCTGCAGTAACTGTTGTGTAAAACCACACACTGTAACAGATAGGGAGAGGGAAATTCTAATGAAGGTCACTGGGCCCCATTCCAGCAGTTGTAAATGTAACTGATGTAACGCAGGCTGTTTACTGCTTGCAATGCTTTTACTTGGTGCTAATTGGCAATGGTGTCCTCTGTGTAAAACTGTTTTCCAGATTATGCTCACACCAACAGCACTGGCTTACCACTAGTGTGCATGGTATAGGATAGGGCAATCGAGGAGACCTGGGCAAAGCACTGACCAAACTCCATCTTTACATTTTTTTCAAAACTGTAGGGAGAAATCCAAGTAAAGGTTTTTAAAAAACCTCTCCTTGTTGCCTGAAAGCAGTGACTTCTTACTGGGGGACAGTTCACAAGCTCTAGCAGGCCTCCAGTGCTGTGCCAAAATGACCATTACTCAGATATGAATCAACAAAGAGTGTCAACTGGCAATTCAATCAAGGAGGGCATCACAACCAAGCCTGGCACTTTGGAGCCGGGGCCATTGGATAGTGATCAGGAGTGGAAACCTTACCTAATCTGTTCTCCAAGGCCATCTGTAGCCCTACTGTAACCCCAGCTAAGATCAGCTAACTCAGCACAGACCAGAGATTGAAACTTAGTACGACCCAATGCATTTCATTTACCCACAGTGCCACCGAGGTATCCTTTGTCATTTTTGAAAGGAGTGCTGTCTTCTTGAAAAAAGTATTTTAGGAAACCTTTCCTTTGGTGTGTTTATAGACACACAATAAATATAAACCATGTCAAACCATGTTATCACAGCACTTGTATGTGATGCCATTCTGATAAGATCTCCACTTGGCTGCTCATCTCGAGGAGGCCAGATCTTCAGATATTTTTTTTTTCTACACTGACAGTTGCTGGATTTTCCTCCTTCTGTCTATTCGCAGCATTCCTTACCATTGCTGTTAAAATAGTCGAATGCCACTGTAATGGTGCATTTAAATGTACAAAACTTGCAGCAGTAAACCTATTGCAGCAGTAAACTAAATCTAGCCTGGTGTGAACCCTCACTCGCTTACCTACAGGAGAGCTCTGGCTCTAAACATTGGAAGGGACATAAACACTATGCAAAATGGAAAATGAATACAACATGTCATCATATAATACTTTATTTGTTTTATTCACAGGGAGTCTTGTATGATCTGGATAAGGTGAGTAATTATTATACCCATTCAGTGTGCAACTTTATTTATGTAGCTTAGCACAGTACTATAATAAATTCTGTTGTATGATGCCCCTGCCAGGAATTTTCTGGGGTGGGGAGGATGTTGTCTTGATCGGCCCCCATATCTTTAAGATTGGTGGAAATCCTTGAAATGCTTGAATGGAGCTTCTGTCAGAGTTACAGCAGCCGAACGCGAGAACCTTCACGCGACTTCCTGCTGGCCATTGTTATGTGGAACTAATTCCAGTCTGGCTCAGCGGGAACCGAGTCATATTGCAGAGCCAGGCCGCATTAGATAGCAGTGCTGCAATAGGACTCGGTTCCCGCTGTATTGAATTTTCCCTGCTTACACTCGGCATCATTGAAACAACTGCACGCACAATTGTAATGACGCAACTGGCCGAAGAAACCTGCAAGGGGTGAGCCCACGTTCCCAGTAGGAAGCTGTGCTTGCAGGGATTGCGGCCGGAGAATCGGGCAACAATCCTTGTCGGGAATTTCCTCACTGGTTCTCTCAATCAGCCGCCCTAACTTTGGTGGAAGATAGGCCATTTTTGCGTCTATCCGGGGTTTCTGCCGAAGTTGCAGCAGCCAATCAGTAGAACCCCCTGAGGAAATTCCCAGTGTCCGTTTCCAACCCCCGCTCTCTATGAGCGCGACATTCCTGCTGGGAGTGCATATCGCCCCTATAATGATGTAATTAACTCAGGAGACCGGTAATGAGGGATATTGTAGTACTGTAACTAAAGGTGTCTGTAACAATGTAATAATGTTAGGAACTTTGCAGTGATCCAACTAGCCAAATGTTTGGTACTTATAACCCACAATATGCACTTGGGTTCGGTGATTTGAGTCCTATGTATACACTTGCTACAGGGTTTTGCGAAAGAAGTAAACAAATGTAATGAGCCACTTTAGCCAAACTTGACCAATGAAGACATGGGAGTAATATTCTGATGGCCATTACTCCTTTTCTCTCTAGGTTTCTGCTCTTGTTTTGGTTTCAAGGCTGCTTCGATTATTAACCTGCTGGTCAGTCCATTGCGATTAGCTATGGATCTTAATGATACATTTGCTTCTCATTGCAGCAAATCAAAGCAATAGAGCGATATGTGAGACGGCTGGAGTTCCACATCAGTAAGGTAGGTATAATAATGGTACAGTTCAACTTAAATTGACCTTAGATCATAAACACAGTACACAGCTAATAGACAAGACTCAATGTACATTCAAAACCAATGAGCTTACAGGAAGACGTTTTGGGAGAAAAGTGTCATTACCACTTGGTTTTCAATAACACTATTTGGCCCATTCTTTGGGTGTCAGCTGTGGCTCAGTGGTAGCACTCTTGCCTCAGAAGGTTGTGGGTTCAAGTCCCACTCCAGATACTTGAGCACAAAATCTAAGCTGTCACTCCAGTGCAGTACTGAGGGAGTGCTGCACTGTCAGAGGTGCCATCATTCGGATGAAACACTAAACTGAGGTCCGGTCTACCCTCTCAGGTGGATGTAAAAGATCCCATGGCACTATTAGAAGAAGAGCGGGGGAGTGCTCCCCGATGTCCTGGTCAACTAAAGTAAATTCATTAATTAAGTACTAATGACAGGCCTTGTAAATTTCACTTGCTGACTATCCAATTGGACATTACTTTCCACTTTCGTCAGCTTGATACACTGTTAAATCCAATTGAAGTAGTTCTGTAATAGAAACAAGTTCTTTTCCTGTGAGATGTGCCACAATTATGCTGCGGGCCACGTTCAGCCGCAGCAACGGACAACGCTTCACACATCAGATCGCGACATCGCCAGTCTGGTTGGGACCTTCCCTAATGTTGGGGAAAGATCTGTGCAGGCCCACATTGCTGGACACACAGACAGCTTGAAGGGTCAGCCTGGCAGTAGCCCAGAGGCAAGATGGCAATGTGACCCACGTGAGGCTAGCAAAAACTGTACGTTTGGCTCTGGCGCTTGAAAGTGGTTAGATGTACCAAGGGGAAAGAGTTTCAGTGCCTCCGACAGCAGTGGTGTTACTTTATATACTTTACAGGGTAGCCCCCAGGGGCATTCTTACCACCAGAGCCAATCCTGTACGTTAAACAGGATATGAAAAACAAAGTAATTCACAAGTAGAATCAATCAGTTGCTCCCTCCACGTTGTTCCTGTACCTGCTCTCTTGTGACCTGTTGCAGCTCGTCTTCACTCACCAGCTCCTTGTTTAACCCCGAGTACGATCTGTATCCTTTTTGACACTAATTTACTCTGGTTATAACTTAATTAACATTTTTTGCTAATTATTTTTTTTTTAAATGCATTCCTAGCACTCATTAATATTCTCAAGTTGGGTTGCCATAATCACTATGAACCTTCCCTGACCTCTTGAACTCAGCATAGCATTGTTTCTAGGATGTGGCTTGATTTAAGATACCAGAAAGGCCTCAGAGAGTACAAGAGGGTTTCATCAGCATGTGTTGTGCAAGATTGGTGTTAGTCATATCTGTACTGAACATACCCAACTAAAGTGACAAGTGTCCAAGTACAGTTAGTAACAGGAAGCAGGCTGTGGCTAAGAGGAAATGGTGTAACAGGTGGCAGAAATTTCCAATGTTTGTCAGTAGTTACAAAGCTCCTAGCAGAGCAAATCTTTAAAATTAACCAGTTCATGACAAAGCTATTAATAACATTCCTATTAAACGAAACTGGCCCACCATTGACACTAAGACATCCCTACTGCTTTCTCATTAAAAATACAGTGAACTTTACAACATTGAATGAGAAGACATGTACACTTCTGGGGTTTATCATTTCAGAATTGTCTTATTATAAGGTAAAGCTAAAACAGATGCCATCATGGAAAAAGGTTCCCAGATAACTGCAACAATATTTCAAACAAATGTGCAATTAACAATATAAAGACTGTTGCGATAAACGCAATGGATTTACTCCATTTCTCCAGGTTTCTGTTGACATTATGGCAGAAGATCTGGAGAACCCTCATGGAAATTCTACCCCAGTGCCACAAGTCCCAGATAATATGACCACTCCATACAAATGTGTTAATCAGCAAAAAAATCTGTATAATGGATTTTCACGTCAAATAAATAACTACATCAAGAAAGCAAACTGTAATGATCAGTAACATGTCATTCTAGAATGGTACACTAGGTGGAGCTGTAAGTTTAGTAGGGGGCTACCCACAAGGCAGTAGTCAAGATGGATGCCTGTACACTAGTCCACATGGCAGAATAAATGACTAGCTCAAGCTAGCTGTTCATAATGAAAATGTCTATTTATTTATGAACATAACATGGTACCAGGATTGGTAATATCTGCTGAATATTGTGAAACACGACATGGAGAATTTGAAGCCACCGGAGGGTTTGAAACTCACAGGGAATGTCGACTGCAATTGGCGGACTTTCAAACAACAATTCGAACTCTATATTGCTGCCATCGGGTTCGGTACGATGCCAGACGCAAGGAAAATAGCGTTACTGCTCACGGTTGCAGGCCCACAGGCAATAGAGGTATTTAATACATTTGTCTTTGATCAAGAGGAGGACAGAGAAAAAATGGACGATGTGCTAAAGAAGTTTGATACACATTGTTCTCCAAAAAAGAACGAGACCTATGAGAGGTACGTGTTCCGTTCACGGACACAGCAGCAAAATGAGACTTTTGATAGCTTTGTGACCGATCTGAAACTGAAAGCACAGACATGTAATTTCTCTGAACTGAAATCATCCATGATTCGTGATCAGATTGTGTTTGGTATTCATGATAAGAAAGTCAGGGATAGTTTGTTGAGAGAAACCGAACTAACATTGGAGGATGCTGTGAAAATATGCCATGCCAGTGAGCTAGCTCGGCAGCACGCAAAGACTTTCAGTGAAATTAATAGCGGTGCGACTGTAGGAATGGACAGTGCTGCTGTCGGTGCTGTGTCCTACAAGGGGAAGAAACATGGGCAGAACAGAAATGCAAAGCAATCGGAGGATGGAACGTTTAATTGTAAACGCTGTGGTTACCAGCACCAGTCAAGACAATGCCCAGCGTTTGGGAAAATGTGCACAAAATGTAATGGAAAGAATCACTTTGCCAAACAATGCTTTTCAAAAGTAAAAACAAAGAAAGGGCAACAAGTCAATGTGATTGAGGACACTGATTTAAGTGAGACATTTTTTGTAGGAATGGTGTCATGTGACAATATAGAAAAGGATACAGAAAATGTGCAGCCCTCAGGAATGGACAATGCTGAACATAAAGTTAATGCAGTAAAAGAGGACAAATGGATGATGCCACTGCAGGTAAATGGAGCATTAGTTACATTGAAACTAGACACTGGGGCAAAAGCAAACTTAATCAGTATGAGTGTCATTAAAAATATGAAAGAAAAGCCCAAAATACGGAAAAAGTCAGTACTACTGAAGAACTATAATGGACAGAAAATAGATAGCTTAGGTGTATGCAGACTTAAAGTGACAGTCAAAGACAAAGTGCATCATCTCATGTTTTCTGTTGTGGCTGAAGGACTTGATTCACTACTAGGTGACAAAGCTTGTGAGGACTTAGAACTGGTCATGAGAGTCTACCGTATAAACTGTGCCATAAGCAGACCAGATGACTCAGTGGATTCTGTAGTGAGTAATTTCCAGGATGTGTTCAAAGGATTTGGAGTTCTACCATTCACTTACAAGATCCAGCTAAAGGAGGATGCTCAGCCAGTGGTACATGCTCCACGAAGAGTTCCAGCACCCCTGCGTGACTGGCTCAAGAAAGAACTGGACAGAATGACCACACTAGGAGTCATCAGGAAAGTAGAAGAGCCAACAGACTGGGTTAACTCCATGGTATGTGTAAAGAAAAAGAAAAATGATCTAAGAGTATGCATGGATCCAAAGGACTTAAATGCAAACATAAAACGTGAACACTACCAGATTCCCAAGCGAGAAGAAATCACCAGTGAAATGTCAGGTGCCAGATACTTCACAAAGCTCGATGCCTCACAAGGATTTTGGCAACTAAAACTGGATGAAGAGAGCACCAAATACTGTACCTTCAACACACCATTTGGCAGGTATTGTTTCCTCAGAATGCCTTTCGGGATAATATCTGCATCTGAAATCTTTCATAGAGCGATGGAACACATAATTGAAGGCCTGGAAGGAGTTCGGGTCTATGTTGATGACATCATCATCTGGGGCTCCACACTGAAAGAACACAATGAGAGACTGACTAAAGTGCTACAGAGCATAGGCCAGAATGGACTGAAGCTCAACAAAGCCAAGTGTCAGTTTGGCATCCAGGAAGTCACTTTCCTAGAGATAATCTATCTGGTAAAGGAATAGAGCCAGATATGGAAAAAGTAAACGCCATACTCAAAATGCCCCAACCCACTGACACAAAAGGAGTGCTACGCATCATGGGGATGATAAACTTCATTGGAAAGTTCATTCCTAACTTGTCAGCCAAGACAGCCTGTCTGCGAGACCTGCTACATAAAACAAATGAGTTCGCATGGACAGAAAGACATGAACAAGAGTGGATGAACCTCAAAACAGTGCTGACAACCACACCTGTACTCACCTCCTTTGACCCAACAAAGAGAATCAAAGTGTCAATGGATGCATCAAAAGATGGCCTAGGCGAGGTCTTGCTACAAGCAGAGGGTGAATATTGGAAGCCTGTTGCCTATGCCTCCAGGTTTATGACTGATTCTGAGTGTCGATACGCCCAGATTGAAAAGGAATGTCTAGGCTTGGTAGTTGGACTAGAAAAGTTCCATGGCTACATATATGGACTTCCCACCTTCACAGTTGAGACAGACCACTGCCCACTGGTTGCCATCATAAAAAAAAATCTGAATGAGATGTCTCCAAGGATTCAATGACTCATGATGAAGCTGCAAAGATATGACTTTGAACTGATCTACACACCAGGCAAACACATAGTGTTAGCAGATGCACTATCCCGAGCACCCACAATGAGTCATGTGAGCTCTACTGAGGAAGACATGGATGTTCATGTGAGTGTGGTCACTGCTGCGCTGCCCATGTCAGACACAAAATCAAAACAAATAGCAGAAGAAACAGTAAAAGATACAGTGTTACAAACAGTAATAGAGAACATTCATCATGGTTGGCCAAAAGGTTCCTGTCCAAAGTACTATCACATCAGGTCAGAGTTAAGTGTCGCAAGTGGACTATTACTAAAACAGAACAGAATAGTCATTCCACAGGCTCTACGTCAAGACATGCTCAAAAGGATTCATGAGGGACACCTCGGATTTGAAAAATGTAAAAGGAGAGAAAGAGACACTGTTTATTGGCCTGGCATAAATAAGGACATTGAGAACATGATTGGCATATGTGAGACATGTCAGAAACACCAAAACAAACAAGCAAAGGAACCAATGATAGTAGCTGACTTACCAACAGCACCAATGCAAAAGGTTGGTATGGACCTCTTTCATTTGAATGGTAAAGACTATCTAATAGTGATCGACTACTATTCTAACTATCCTGAGATGGTGCTGCTCTCAAGCACATCAGCAAGCAGTGTCATAATGCATGTTAAATCCATCTTCGCCAGACATGGAATTCCCAGGATTGCCGTTAGCGACAATGGTCCGTGCTTCAACTGTAAGGAGTGGCAACAGTTTGCAGCACATTATGACTTTCAACACATCACATCCAGTCCTCTGTATGCTCAGTCGAATGGTAAGGCAGAGAAAGGTGTTCAAGTTCTCAAACAGCTACTGAAGAAAGCAACAGAAAGCAAGTCTGATTCTTATCTCGCCCTGCTGAGCTACCGAGCCTCCCCTTTAGACTCTGGTTCTTCACCTGCTGAACTCCTAATGGGTCACAAGTTGCGCACAACGCTACCCTGCTGTGCAAAAGAAAAGCAGAGTAAGGAACTAAGACAGAGACTTCAACTGTTAAAGCTGAAACAGAAATCACACTATGACAAGTCATCCAAAACTCTGAAACCATTGACAAGGGATGATGTTGTCAGGATTGAGGATCCAAATGCATGGAACAGGAAAGCTACAGTTCTTGAGGAAGTAGGACCAAGGTCATACACCGTTAGAACTGAGGAAGGACAGGTTCTCAGGAGGAACCGCCGTTCCATCCTGAAAACACAAGAAACTATCCAAGAGCAAATCGATGACAATGCCACAACTGAATCTTGTCACTCACCACCAGAACAATCTAACACAAACACACATACAGGCTCTCATGAAAACACATTAGACTTACCTGTGCTGAGAAGATCCACATGTGAAGTAAAAAAGCCTGATCGGCTTAATCTTTGAGTACAAAGAAAACTATAATAAAAGAATGAAAAGCTTAGAGTTCATAAAGTAAAGCTTTGAAAATGTGTTGACCGTTGTGAAGATGTTTATGTCGTTATGATTGATTGATATTGATTTTGTTTAACCTCTAAGGAAGGGGGATGTAATGATCAGTAACATGTCATTCTAGAATGGTACACTAGGTGGAGCTGTATGTTTAGTAGGGGGCTACCCACAAGGCAGTAGTCAAGATGGATGCCTGTACACTAGTCCACATGGCTGAATAAATGACTAGCTCAAGCTAGCTGTTCATAATGAAAACGTCTATTTATTTATGAACATAACACAAACTACTTTGATCTTTTAAGTAAATCAAATCAGCCATTCAACTTCACTACAGATCTTGTAAGGATGGAAATTTCAAGGTGGTGTAGCAGGAAGTGCTCTTCTGAGCTCTGAGTTAAGGGACAGAGTAGGGACCTTTTACTTTAGTGCTTACTCTGTACCTAGGAATGCTAGATGCTGAAAATCAGTGACAATAATTTGGTGTTCCATTCGATAGAATTGACCACTGTCAATTTAATGAGAGGAAAAGAAAATCAACAAATATCTATCTATTGCTAAAAAGCTCGAATAGAGCACACATTTCCTGCTCACAAACCTTATTTGCTGTGGTCACGATGTTATACTGTACTTTTCTGTCAACATTTATCATTGTAAATTGGTATGTCAACATTTCCCATTCAAATTACTGTATCAACGGTCATAATGTACTTTTTGGTTCTGGTCAGTAGATGGCACTGTTGAGTGAGTTTCTGAAGTCCCTCTTCCAACTCCTTCACCATCTTGTATATGAAAAAGACTTATATTAATCAACTGACAATAAACAACGCCATGGGCAATTTACTAGTAAAATGTACAAAACATTTTTTTGTGCCTTGGCACTTAGATAATTATTAACAATAATGTAAATCTGTACTGACAGTCTAAATAGCCACTTGAACCTTCAGAAATACTTGTAATTTGTTACCCTTTTCCCTTTTTAAAGCTCCCTGCTCATTTTCAACAGGCCATGTTTGTCCTTTTAACTTTCTGACATTCTTTGAACGTGTGTAGAAGGAAGTTGCAAGCAGCACTCTGCTCTTGAAATCCCCCTTCAATAATCAGAGCAAACTGATTAAGGCAACACTCTTGTTGCAGTTTGAAAAAATTGGTAGTTCATGAAACACGCAGTCGATTAACGTTATTTTTTATTGCATCATGCCATGGCAGGTGGATGAGTTGTATGAGACGTTTTGCATCCAGAAAAGGCTCCGAGATGGAGCCTCCAAAATGAAACAGGCCTTTGCAATGTCTCCCTCCACTAAAGGTGCTCGGGAAAGCCTAGCGGAAATAAACAGGAGCTACAAAGAAAACACAGAGGTATGGTCTTATCTTTAATGGCATTAGCTTATGGAACTGCAGCAGCACTGAAGAATATATTTCATTTCAGCAGCAACAGTTTGCTTAGCAAAGAATGCAAAACCCATTGCATGAGAGTAATTCTGTGTCACACGCACGGTTTTTGCTGCACAAAGCAGAGGCGCAACTTTGATGGGTCACTGATTTACGTTAGTACGAGTGGGTAGGCTGGAGTCTTGCATTGAGCATGGTACGAAGGCAATTCATGGCTGTGGATTCCGGTTTTGTGTGGTTGATTAGAAAGTGTTGGTACAAATTGAATAGGGCAGTGCACTCACTGAATAACCAGTTACAGTACTACAGGCTGTCAGGTCCCACCCTCTGGAATTCCCTCCTTTAACCCCTCTGCCTCTCCACTTCTCCTCCCTTAAGATCCTCCTTAAAACCTATGGCCAAGCTTTTGATCATCCCACCTAACCTCTCCTTCAATGGCTCAGCATTTGTTTTTCCTTATGTCTCCGTGAAGAGCCGTGGGTGTATTTCTTTGTTAAAAGCGCTATGTAAGCGCAAGTTGTTGTTGACTTGAGGGTTATTATTAAAGGATTGAGAATCGGGCACACTGGCCTCTGTGCAAAAACACTGCCATTGTCAGAAGTTCTGTGCCGGGAGCTCTAGATCTTAAGATTTACCCCAATACCTCCATGATGGGGAGTGATTTTTTACTGAGAAACATAAGGGAAAGGCTCATTGTGCAGGACACTATCAAGATCAAGAGGATCTAAAAGAAGAAGTATTGATAAATGCTTACTGAGTATAACCAGAAAAATATTTACTGAGAAATTGCACTGGAAAATGAAAAGATACGTAGAAGTGGTACTGCATGAAGAATAAGTTCTTTTTAGGCCTGGATGAAGTAAGCTAAATCAACTGTTTGTGATAAGATAGATTTCAGAGAAATTTATAGAACACGACAGCCATTGTTACAACAACTTCATGGATTTTAAGCAGGCCTTTGACATAGCGAGAAGGGATATGGCATGTCTTGAGGATGTATGGTATTCCTGAGAAACTTGTCAGTGGATAGGAAACTGATGGAATCTTTTAGATCAACAGTTGGGGTGAAGGATATTCCAAGGATATTCACTGTCGTCTAATTTATTTAATCCAGAGTTGGTACTTAATCTGATACTAAGAGATGATATTGGAGGAGTCTCCTTGTGTGGCAGGATTTTAAATAATCTCAGATTTGTTGATGATCATAGAATAGAATCCTAGAAATTTACAGCAGAGAAGGAGGCCATTCAACCCATCATGTCTGTGCTGGCCGAAAAAGAGCTATCTATCCTAATCCCACTTTCCAGTACTTGGTCCGTAGCCTTGTAGATTACGGCACTTCAAGTGCATATCCAAGTACTTTTTAAATGTGATGAGCGTTTCTGCCGCTACCACCCTTTTAGGCAGTGAGTTCCAGATCCCCACCACCCTCTGGGTGAAAAAAGTTCTCCTCAACTCCCCCCTAATTCTTTTACCAATTACTTTAAATCTGTGCCCCTTGGTTATTGACCTCTCTGCTAGGGGAAATAGATCCTTCCTATCCACTCTGCCTAGGCTCCTCATAATTTTATACGCCTCAATCAAGTCTCCCCTCAGCCTCCTCTGTTCCAAAGAAAACAACCCCAGTCTATCCAATCTTTCCTCATAGTTAAAATTCTCCAGTCCTGGCAACATCCTCGCACATCTCCTCTGTACCCTCTCTAGTGAGCTCATATCTCTCCTGTAATGTGGTGGCCAGAAATGTACACAGTACTCTAGCTGTGGCCTAACTAGTGTTTTATACAGTTCAAGCATAACTGCCCTGCTCTTATATTCTATGCCTTGGCTAATAAAGGAAAGTATCCTGTATGCCTTCTTAACCACCTTATCTACCTGTCCTGCTACCTTCAGGGATCTGTGGACATGCACTCCAAGGCCCCTCTGTTCTTCTACACTTCTCAGTATCCTACCATTTATTGTGTATTCCCTTGCTTTGTTAGCCCTCCCCAAATGCATTACCTGACACTTCTCTGGATTGAATTCCATTTGCCACTTTTCTGCCCACCTGACCAGTCTATTGATATCTTCCTGCAGTCTACAGCTTTCTTCCTCACTATCAACCAGGTGGCCAATTGTTGTATCATCTGCAAACTTCTTAATCATGCCCCCTACATTGAAGTCTAAATCATTGATGTGTACCACAAAAAGCAATGAACCTAGTACTGAGCCCTGTAGAACCCCAGTGAAAACAGCCTTCCAGTCACAAAAACATCTGTCGACCATTACCCTTTGCTTCCTGCCACTGAGCCAATTTTGGATCCAACTTTCCACTTTCCCTTGCATTCCATGGGCTTTTACTTTTCTGACCAGTCTGCCATGTGGGACCTTGTCAAAAGCCTTGCTAAAATCCATGTAGCCTACGTCAAACACACTACCCTCATCAACCCTCCTTGTTACCTCCTCAAAAAATTAAATCAAGTTAGTCAAACACGACCTTCCCTTAACAAATCCATGCTGACTGTCCGTGATTAATCTGTGTCTTTATAAATGATGCTATTAACCTGATAGCAACCTCTAAAACAAATTTGTAGAGAATAACAGATACAGTGTACATGGTGAGTAGAACAGTTGGATTACAGATTAACATAAAGAAGACAAATGTCATGTCATTGGGAATCATCGGGAAGATGTACACATTACAGTTGGAGAGGATGCCGTTGAACAGGTGGAAAAGTATACTTTGGTGGGTTAGTCTCAGAGAATGGGAGTTATGAAGAATACATCAAAACTAAAATTGGTCGTGCTTCTGCTGAAGATTAAGCAGAATATAGAAGACCAATGATATTTCAGTAAAAATGAAGGTAAGAGTTTATGAAGTGATGGTTATCCCATATTATTATATGGATCTGAGTGTTGGAAAGCTGTTGAGGCTAGGTCAATGGAAAATTTCAAAACTGAGATTGATAGATTTTTGTTAGGCAAGGGTATTAAGGGTTACAGAACCAAGGTGGGTAGATAGAGTTAAGATGCTGGTCAGCCATGATTTAATTGAATGGTGGAACAGGCTCGAGGGGCTGAATGACCTACTCCTGTTTCTATGTAACATGAGGAACTCATGAGAAAAGTCGACGAGCTACTAACAGCAGAGATGAGTTCATTGAGAGGAATACTGGGAGTATCCAGGATGCAAATAATCAAGAATGATATAATAAGAACATGGCCTGGACAAGAACCAACACTTATACAGAAGATCCAAGAAAGATGACTGCAATGATTTGGGCACGTTTCAAGAATGGAAACAGCTAGAATACATTTCATGCCCCTGCATACATGGAACAAGAAGCCGAGGAACACCAAGGAAGCGCTGGATAGACATTGCCAAGAGTGACTTGTCACAGAAAGGGAAACAGATGACTGAAGCGGCTGGGCTAGTTCAGAACCGATATTAATGGAGTGAATTCATTCAGCCCCATCGATGCTGCTGATGGGAATTTAGTAGTTAATAGTTGTAATGATTAATTGGGTTTTAAAAAGCCTGTGAATTATAGAAGAGGAGACTTAGGGAGGTAAGGATTTCCATAGTTTTGAGGACTTGGAAGAGAATGAGTTAGACAAGGAGACAGTGCGATAAGTCTTGATTCTAACACAGTAAGGATGAAGGGAGGAGGAAGAGTGTGCATCACAGAACACTTGCATACAGGAAAGGTAAGAGTTGCAAACAATTGGTGCAATATTCACTGAATGGGTAAAGGATTGCCAGCCATAGTGGAAGTGTGCTCAGAATGTATTGTAGCACCGTATGAAGGCTAAGACATGTGGATGATCTTTGCATGGCTGACCTCTCCTTAGTCATCCCACTGCAACGCTAGAAACACTCACACTTTGTACTTCAGAGACTCAATGCCAAAAAAAAATGCTTTTGTGAAAACAACATTCCCCAGCAGCAGCATCTTACAGCAGCCATTAGGAAGCCACGTTGTATTAGCACACTAACCATTAAGTAGAACCATAGCAGAAAGTGAGTGCAAATAGATAGATCCCGGATACACTAAATGCACCATATCAAACTTGACCTTTATATTTAAGAAGCAGACACTTATTCTATATTTTATTGAAATATGCATTATTTATATCACAAATAAATCATTTTGATCATTGTCAAGGTGTTGTGATTATTGAAAATTACCTAAAAGCTGTGTCGTTGAGCTGGGACTACATCCCAGGTCTAAAGCTCAATATCCAAATGCATCCCAGCTGTAAGGATCCACAGCCAAATAATTATTGGGGTGGCTGACCTAACATCTAAATCCTAGACCCAGACAGGCTTGTCCACTTGTGCTTTGATTGGAGAAAGTCTACAATTTACTCTGTTCGACAAGATACCAACTGCAGTGGAAATTGTAAATAGCCACTGGACTCCTTGCTACAGTATTTTTCACCCATCCAATAAAAAGCAGTTGCATATTTAATGACAAAAGCAAAATACTGCGGATGCTGGAAATCTGAAATAGAAACAGAAAATGCTGGAAATACTCAGCAGGTCAGGCAGCATTTGTGGAGAGAGAAACAGTTAATGTTTCAGGTCGGTGACCTTTCATCAGAACTGACGAAAGGTCACCGACCTGAAATGTTAACTCCGTTTCTCTCTCCACAGATGCTGCCTGACCCGATGAGTATTTCCAGCATTTTTTGTTTTTATTGCACATTTAATGATTGGCTTGTTCTTTGGTGCAAGGCAGGAGTTAGTTCATTTGGGTAAAAGAAATAACTGCTCGTTTTCAAATAAACCTTTGAATGTCCAGGAGAAAGCATTTCATTAAACAATATAAGCACATCTCTGATGGATCTCCAATGTCACACAAGCTTTTCTGTACTGTTCACCTTGACATTGTTAGGCCTAATGTGCTGCTCTGTGTGTGCCTTGGACTGACAGTAACTCCCTTCACCCTCAGGCATTGTGCTCACTGGAGGGAGAGATTGGAAGCCTACTGGGAGAATTTCACATTAAGATGAAAGGTAAGTATTAACAGAGTAAAAGTGGCACTTTTTTTTAATATGTTGCCTGAGGGGGCAGGGGATAATTTTACAAGTCTGCACTATTGTTGTGTGTGTGTGTGTGGGGGAGGGGGGGGGGGGTGTCCTTGCCTAATAGGAGCTACATCAGAAATTCGGGTGCATAATACCCATGACTTTCAGTCCAAATTAGAAAATCACATGCTTGAATTTCAGATAGGAACCCCCAAACCCCCAACAGATGACGCTTAAATATATATATATATATATATTTCTATATATATATAAATAAATGAGTCTGTCTGTCTGTGTGTATGCGTGCGGTAAACTCAAAAGTTATAGAGCGTACCTACACATATGTTATATCAAAAGAAAGCTTATGATTAGGGGAGTGTCATAGGCATGTTTATTTTTTGGTCAGACAAAAATTGTTCGGACAGTTTACAAAAAACGGACACAATCCGCTCATTTTAACAAAGCTTCTTCGGCGTGACTGACGAGTGGATGGACCAATCGACGGGCCGCATTAGTGTTGAGTGATGTGATGGTTGACCAATCCTACGGGGGAACCGTGGTATGATGCGTCATGGGGGGCGTTTCATGGCGTGTGTGGGCGGGGCCTAAGCCTGCGGCCTGCCGTGAGTGCAGGACCGGGAAAAGAGATACAGAGACAGAGAACCGCGCGGCCCGAGAGACAGCGAGCGGGGAGCGGTGGCGGCGGTGGGCCGGAGCGGCAGCTGAGCTGAGGTGAGTCGGGCCAGGCCTGAGGCGCTAGGCCGCGCACGGGGGCTCCGGGTCACCGCGGCCGTGCTCTGAGTCCAACCCCTTCCCCGGGGTGTCTTCCTCTCTTCTCTATCTCCTTCCCTCACTCTCTCCTTCCCCCTCCCTCTCTCTCTCTCCTTCCCTCTCTCTCTCTCCTTCCCCTCTCTCTCACTCCTTCCCCCTCTCTCTCTCCTTCCCCCTCCCTCTCTCTCTCTCCTTCCCCCTCCCTCTCTCTCTCTCCTTCCCTCTCTCTCTCTCCTTCCCCCTCTCTCTCTCTCCTTCCCCCCTCTCTCTCTCCTTCCCCCCCTCTCTCCTTCCCCCCTCTCTCTCTCCTTCCCCCTCTCTCTCCTTCCCTCTCTCTTTCCCTCTCTCTCTCTCTCCTTCCCTCTCTCTCTCTCTCTCTCTCTCCCCCTCCCCTTCCCTCTCTCCTTCTCTCTCTCTCTCTCTCCTTCCCCCCCTCTCTCTCTCTCTCCTTCCCCCCTCTCTCTCTCTCTCCTTCCCCCTCTCTCTCTCTCTCTCTCCTTCCCCCTCTCTCTCTCTCTCTCTCCTTCCCCCTCTCTCTCTCTCCTTCCCCCCTCTCTCTCTCCTTCCCCCCCTCTCTCTCTCTCTCTCTCCTTCCCCCCCTCTCTCTCTCATTAATGTCAATGATAGCATTGCAAAGTTATAATTCTGCTTGCTACCTCCAAATTCACATAGAAGGAAAACTGTAAAACCTGGAGTATATGGCTACTGGCAATCCCCATTAACAAAAAACGAAGCTAAACAACCACCTCCTGGGTGCTTAGCAAGAGTTCTTCAATCCCAACAGTTTTATAAACAGTTTTATAAACATGGCAGAGGGTTCTTCAGTTCCCTCGGCAATGCCGGGTACTCCAGCTAGTATATATATATATTTGATTTCTGGAAAATATTATAACACTGATATTTTCCTGAAAGTCAAAGGATTTATTTTGTGATAATATTCTTTAACAGACTGGATTATGGCGGATTTCACTGAGAGTTTCCAAACCAGGCTGGTTTGCTGGAGTTTCTGTCCTCCCTTCCCCTCTAATTCCACCCCCACCCTCCCGACCCCAACTGAAGCCAGTGGTGTGCTGATCTCTGTATGTGCCTTGGACTAACAGTTACCCCCTTCACGCTCAAGCATTCCACTCACTGGGAAGCCTGCTGGGAGAATTTCTTGCTGGGATACGGATCCACTGCATCAGCAACCCCAGCCCATTTGGAAAAGAAGAAAAACTTGCTTTATATAGCACCTTTCATGACCTCAGGACATCTAAAAATGCTTTATAGTTAATGAAGTACTTTTGAAGTGTAGCCACTGTTGTGTGTTCTTCATGCATAGGCTGTGGTTGTCAGCAGGTAGTTCAGCTTCATCATTCATCATCCATACTTTCCAGCAGGAGTCATTGGATAGCAATCACTCAGCAGTTTTCTGTTATTTTGTACCAATTAACTGGCTGTTTAACTGCCCGAGAATTGTTACAGGATCATTTTTTATGATGTTTGCAGTAACAGGTTCATTATAGCGAGAAATTGCCCGCTTAAGAATCGCGTGCACCTGCCATTTTCTTGTAAATTACTGCAAAATTTTTTGTATCTTTTCTTTTCAAACAATGACGAAAATATATAGGCCTAGAAATTCATTACAGCCACTTTTGGGGCGGTAAAGTCGGGCGGCCGCTAAAGTTTGCGCCCGGCGCAAATTCGAGGCCACTTCTCCGATATTCATTAGCTTCGCCCTAAGAGTTTGCTCGAGCGCTAAAACTGGCGATGCACGCCTCTCTTTAGGCGTTAAGCCGGAGGTGCTGAGCGAGAGCGCCGAGGCCGGGCGCAGCGCAGGTGCGGCCATTTCTTGATTGACAGCAGACACCCTGGCGCCGGCCAGCTCTTAAGGGGGAAGGGTCGACTTGGTCTGCTGCCACGCCCTGGATAGTGGAGCCCTGCAGCTAGGCCTGAACACTGCTGCTGGACCCAAATAGCACCTGAAACCATGGAGAAGGCCCGTGAACGAGCGCAGCGCTTCTCAGAGCTTGATCTGAGGGTGCTGGTTGGTGCTGTGGAGAAGAGACGCCATATTTTGTTTCCGGACAATGGCAGGAAGCCGCCGGCCCGCGTCTACCGGAGAGCCTGGAGGCATGTTGCCACCAAGGTGACATCCAACAGCGAGGTCCCCAGGAGCGGTGTCCAATGCCGCAAAAAGCTAAATGACCTCGCCAGGATTGTCAGGGTGAGTACCCTTTCCAGTGTCCTCCTCATCCTTGCATGTGCACCTCACATTATGGGCAAAGGGACCTGAAAGCCCTAATGGGCAGCCCTCATGCAGCAGCTATGGGACACTCATGAACATCAATTGCACATTGTGCACTTAACACACTGGCCAGGCTATTCGACTATGGGAGGCAGTGCACACAAGATCAGGGCTACACACTGGCCAGGCTATTCGACCATGGGAGGCAGTGCACACAAGATTAGGGCTACACACTGTACTTAGAGGCCGTCCTTTCTCTTGCAGGCCAAGCTGGCCAATAATAAGAGGAGCCGGACTGCGACCGGGGGAGGCGGACCCCAGATCCAGCCGCTCACCGAGCTGCAACATCGCGTGGAGCGCATCATGGGTGCCCGGGTGATTGGCCCCGTTGCATCTGGAGATGCCGACCCTGTTCTGGGCACCAATGGTAAGGACATCACCTTTTGGACCTCTCTCGTCCCACTTGCGCATCAGATCTACATCCTTTGCCACTGTCCGACCAATGCGCTGAATGCCACCACTCATGCATCCCTCGCTGACGCCCTCTCCTCACTCTAAAGCTACTCTTGTGCCTTCCTGCTTTCAGATGGTGAGGAGGAGGTCCCTGAACTTGCCAGTGACAGCCCCTCAGAAGAGGAGGAGGAGGAGGAGCAAGAGGAAGGCGGCCCATCTGGGGAACCCTCAGCCGCGGCAACCCATGCCAATGTAGGGGACACGTCTCCCCTGGAGGGGAGCGTGGGGGAAGTGTCGGAGGGGAGGGTAGCTCCTGGGACCAGCGGCCTGCAGAAACGCGGGAGGGGGGTGGAAGCTCAGCGGCCTTCTCCCCAGAGGGGGGAAGGGTCGGAGGGGAGTCCAATTGCTGGGCCCAGCGGCGTCCAGCAATGCAGGAAGGGTCGGCCAGCTCGGCGGCCTTCTCCCCAGAGGGAGAGTCCGGCCTCCAGTCCGGAGACGGCCAACGCCGAGGAGTTGCGCCGCCTCGAGGGCTTGTCTGCGGACTCGGAGCGCCGGCACACGGAGCTCATGGGGGTAGTGGCACGGTTGCCTGAGGCCATCGAGTCCCTGTCTCGGAGTGTGACCGAGTTCGGGGCCTCACAGGCCACCAGTCGGGCGGAATTCGGGGCAGCTCAGGCAGCGAGTGGCCAGGTGATCAGTGGTGCCGTGCAGTCACTGGGTGCTCTGATGCGGTCACTGAACAGGTCAACACGGGCACTCACTGCTGCCACACTCGCTGTGTCAGCCAGGCATCGCCAGGGCACCTGGCGCGCTGCAGCAGCACAGCGGTCTGTCCCTCGGCAGATTGGTGCGCATGCTGCAGTGCTGGCCCGGCCGAGTGCCAGTGTCTCAGGCGACCAGCGAGCGCCTGCCATCCGCCAGCTTGCCCCCATTCCTCCAGCCGCCCCTGCCACTCCCCCAGTGGAGCTGCCAGGAGCTGCTGCAGCGACTGATGCTGGCCAGCCACAGCTGCAGCATTCACCAGCCGGCCCCTCGACAGCCAGACCTCGTCTAGGCCGACCCCCAAGGGCATCTGCCGTCACGACATGTGCCCCTCAGGAGCCTGCCCCCAGCCTTGCAGCAGCCAATGGCCTCACTTTGAGGAGGAGCAGCAGGGCGTGCAGGGGCCGCCAAAGTTTGCAGAAGGCATCGCCCTCGCGGGCCACTAAGTAGAGGGTGTGTCCAAATGTTGTGTTTTCTGGAATGTGTGTTTTGTGAAGGCCGAGGATGAAGGCCATTTTTGTTTACATCTTTTGTTAATGCTCCCCAGGTTGTGGGAGTGAGTCATGTGTGTGAGTGTTTTTTGGGGGTTTCGTCTGTTTTTGGTTTTCATGTGGGAAGGGCCCTGAGTTTGTACAATAAACCATTTTATTTATTCACATTGTCCAGGTTTGATCTTTGAAGTGTTTGTTGCCTTAACCGGCTGACGGCTTGCGGAGCGGCTGCAATCATGTTCTTTCATTGGCACAAGCCATTCCCTGACAGGGGGCCTAGAAGTGACGGTCAATAAGCCGCCGACGGGCGGCCCTTGGACCTTCTGCCTCCCTCCTGGGCTGGTACTCCTCGTCCTCCTGCTCCTCCTCCTGAGGTGGTGGTCCAACGTGAGGTGGCAGTGCCTGAGTCCTGCGGATAGCCAGGTTGTGCAGCATGCAGCAAACGACGACGAATTGGGAGACTCGCTCCTGCGAATACTGGAGGGCTCCCCCGGAGCGATCCAGACAGCGGAACCGTTGCTTGAGGACGCCGATTGTTTGTTCTATGATGTTCCTAGTCGCTTGATGGCTCTCGTTGTATGCCTCTTCAGCAGGGGTCGTGGGCGCGCGGAGCGGGGTCATGAGCCAGGTACACAAAGGATAGCCTTTGTCCCCTGTAGTGTCCGTGTGTAGATAAAGACACTGAAGGCAGGAGTTGGTTCATAGGTATTTACTAAGCAAATCTGGGGGGGGTTCTAAAGGATATACACAATACACAGGCTTATATAGCCCAAGTGGCAATTACCGGCATTACGCACACCTGGGGCTCTTAAAGGCACATACACCACAATTGTTCTTAAAGGCACATACACCACAATTCCTCCCCTTCTAGCTAACTAGTACATCATATTTTAAGTAATTATTAATTACATGTTATATGCAAAATAATATACATTGCTGTATTAATTAATTATAAGTTAGTCTCTCAGGAGGCTTCCGGACTCGGTCCGGATAACGCCTCGGGGGTGTAGTAGTTTCTGGTGGTGTAGTAGGTTCTTCTGGCAAGGCTGATTCGGCTTGAAGGCCAGTGTCGGGTTCATCGGGTTCCAGTATCACCGGATCGGAGGTAGATATGGGTATCTCTACTTCATCGTTAGATGTATAGCGTGGTGGTGTAGGTTGTCCCTTTTCGGATGACTTGATGATTTGGTCAACATGGCGCCTTATTATGCTTTCTCCGATGTCCACGGTATACATCAGTGGTCCTAGTCGTGTGCAGATAGTTCCAGGCTGCCATTTCTCGGTACGGTAGTCCCGGGCCAAAACCGGTTGGCCTATCTGGAAGGCCCTAGTTGGCCTTTCATTCATGCCCTGAAACTGCCGGTTCTCCACGTCCCTTCGGATGTTGGGCTTGACCAAATCCAGCCGGCATCTTAGGTTTCTATTGTAGAACATCATGGCGGGAGTTTGGTTTGTAACCATATGTGTTGCATTCCTATATGCCAATAAGAAGTTATCCACCTTGTGCTGAAGTTTTATGTCTTCATTACCCATGGCCTTTATGGCCTTCTTAAAGGTCTGGACAAACCTTTCAGCCAATCCATTGGTGGCGGGATGGTATGGGGCGGACGTGTAGTGCTTTACCCCATTGTTCTTTAAGAACTTTCTGAATTCTTCGGACACAAATTGCGGTCCATTATCAGAACATATCTGTTCCGGCAGCCCATTCCTGGCAAATATGGTCCTTAATACTGTGATGGTTTTTTCTGTGGTGGTGGAGGACATCTTTATTACCTCCGGCCACTTGGAGTGTGCATCAACTGCGATTAAGAACATTGAGTCCATAAATGGACCAGCAAAGTCGATGTGCACCCTTTGCCAGGGAGATGAGGGCCACTCCCATGGATGTAGAGGGGCCTGTGGCGGAGCATTTTGGACCTTCTGGCATCCTAGGCAGCTCTTGGTCATGTCTTCGATGTCTCCATCGATACCTGGCCACCATACAAACGCCCTAGCTAGGTTCTTCATTTTCACTCCACCCAGATGCCCCTCGTGAAGCTCCTTTAGCACTTTATCCTGGAGTTTGGGTGGAATCACCACTCTGGATCCACACATCAAGGTTCCTCGGCACACTGACAGCTGTTCTCTTCTTTGCGAGAATGCTGGCAACAGTGGTTCGCCATGTGCTGGCCATCCCTTCATTGTTAAATCGTAGACCCGTGAGAGAGTAGGGTAATTTCTGGTCTCCCTTTCAATGGCAGAATTTGTCACCGGTAGACATTCCACTATGGTAGAGTGGAATATCTCTACTGGGTCTACTGTAGGTGCCTCTTCTATCGTTGGCAACGGCAGGCGCGATAAACCGTCAGCATTCCCATGCTGTTTTGACCCTTTCTATTCAATGTTGTATTGGTGTGCCCCTAGAAAAAGGGACCACCTCTGTAGTCTTTGTGCCGTCATAATGGGGACACCTTTCTTAGGGTTGAATATGGAGATGAGGGGTTGATGGTCAGTCAGCAATGTAAATTTTTGTCTGTGTAGGTAATGGTTGAATTTCTTCACTCTCCATACCAGGCTGAGTGCTTCCCTGTCTATCTGGGAATAGTTACGCTCAGCTGAGTTCAATGAGCGTGACGCAAAAGCTATCGGCCGTTCCGAGCCATCAGGGAATCTATGGGACAATACCGCTCCTATGCCGTAAGGGGATGCATCGCACGCCAGTCTGATTGGTAGTGATGGGTTGTAATGAGCCAAAACTTTCTCGGATGTGATTAAGTCTTTACGTTTATGGAAGGCACGTTTACAGTCTTCGTTCCATTTCCAAATCACTCCTGTGTGTAGAAGATCATTAAGAGGGTGTAGAATAGTTGATAAGTTCGGTAAAAATTTATGATAGTAATTTATTAATCCCAGGAATGACCTCAATTGTGAAACATTTTCAGGTGCTGGGGCTTTTATAACTGCTTCAATTTTTTCAGGTGACTTATGCAACCCTTCCTTATTAATTATGTGGCCACAATATGATATCTGATTTTGGAAAAATTCGCACTTGGGGCGATTTGCTCGTAGGCCCCGTTCTTTCAGCCTAGTGAGCACCTGCTCCAAATTGGCAAGGTGCTCGTTGTCATTTTCTCCTGTTATAAGGATGTCGCCTAGGTAACACTGAGTCCCCGGAATCCCTTGCAGGACTTGCTCCATAGCTCTTTGCCAGATAGCTGGAGCTGATGCTACTCCAAAAACCAGTCGATTGTACTGGTACAGGCCTTTGTGTGTGTTTATTGTGAGAAACTTTTTAGAGGTCTCCTCAACCTCCATCTGTAGATATGCCTGTGCCAAGTCAATTTTTGTGAAACGTTTTCCTCCGGATAGTGAGGCGAAAATATCTTCTATCCTCGGAAGAGGATACTGTACCGTGTGAAGGACCGGGTTTACAGTCACCTTAAAGTCTCCACAGATGCGAATTTTTCTCTGTTCCTCAGAGTTATTTTTCAATGCTTTTTTCATGACTGGAACGATGGGTGTTGCCCATTCGCTCCAATCTATTTTGGATAATACGCCTGCCTTTTCCAAATTCTCCAGCTCTGCCTCGACTGCCGGACGTATTGCGTATGGCACCGGTCTTGCCTTAAAATTTTTTGGAATTGCTGCATCTTCCACTTTTATTGAGGCGGTGATGCCTTTCAAGGTTCCTAGTTTCTCTTGAAACACTTCTTTGGCGTTGGCCAAGATGTCTTTTAATCGTTCAGGTATGATGTCATCATTGTTTTTTTCCTTACTGGTCACCGTCAGTGCCTGAATGGAGTGCCAGTCTAAACGTATCTTCCTTATCCATTCACGTCCCAACAACGGTGGACCACCATCTTGTAGAATGTATAAATACAACTTTTGTATTTCTTTGCCGTTGTATACCACAGGCACCTTTATTTTTCCTTTGGGGTATACTTTCTGCCCCGTATATGCTTTTAAGATAATGGATGTGTCTTTTAGAGGTATATGCGAAAATAGCCTCTCGTAATCTCGTCGATTTATTACGGTTAGAGCTGATCCTGTATCTAGCTCCATTTTAACTGGGGACCCTGCTATTATGAGGGTAACCCAAATGGTCTGGTAATCTTCATTGGCAATTACATTATGTAATTTGAGAGAGCTTAGTCTCTTGTTCCCGGAGTCGCTATCGCTCTTCTGGTCTTTGGAGCTACTGTCCGTCATCATTTGTACCTTTCTGTGCTTTTCCTTATTGATTCTTTTCCCGTTAGTGGATTTTTTATTTTCAGATCGGCATACACGTGGAATGTGTCCCATCTTCCCGCATCGCCTGCATGCTTTTTCTTTGAACCAGCAATCCCTCTGGTCATGGTTGGATCTGCCGCAGCGATAACATCTCTTGAAACCCCGTGTCATTTCATGGGTGCCGAAGTCCTGTGGCCTTTGCTGTATCTTTGCAGCTCCTATTGCACTGAAAGCCTTGTCCAGTGTTAAATCTTTTCCAGAAGATACCTTTTTTTGTGTTTCTACACTTAGGGGATCGCAGATGAATTTGTCTTGCAGAGAATCTGCCAGTCCTGCCTCGAATTGGTAGTGTAGGGTATCAACAATCTCCTCAAAATTCTTGTCCATCGGTTCGGCTGGAGTGATTAAGTTGCGTAACAGCTTGTATGTTTCTGCGCCCATTAGATCCAGAAGCACTGAAGCTTTTTTTTCATCTTCTATTCCATTTGCGGTGCAAAACACCTCCACTCTTTCTACATATGTGGTCCAATCCTCTATCTTGTTATCAAAAACATCAATATTGCCAAAGTTAGGCTCTGTTTCGTTATCAAAAGCATCAATATTGCCAGACTTAGGCATTTCAAAAAAGATATGGCGCTTCCCGCGCTTTTTTTTTCTCTCTGTAGCAACGATATGGCGCTTCCTGCGCTTTCCCGCCGCTGCTACCGATAACAACGCTGTTTTACTGTGGTTTCCGTTTATTCACTGTTGGAGACTCGTTCCCGACGGAGGTCTAAACGCTGACCCGCTTGCCGCGCCGGCCGTCTCCCGAGTGCACCCTCCCAGTCCGTCATTGCTTGCCTCCGATTTCGCTGCCTGTCTCAGCTGTAGAGCCTGACGCTGGAGCCCCAGCCTGACGCCCAGGAAGGATTAGCGCAGTACCTGCCACCAGCTTGGCCAGCTGGTGAAACCACAGTTTCTATTACTTCCTTGAGTCTTCTGGACGCTGGAGGAATCGATGTCCTTGAGGTGCTGCCGAATTGCAGGTAAGTCCGTTTCCACTTCGTCGCCACTGTAGTGTCCGTGTGTAGATAAAGACACTGAAGACAGGAGTTGGTTCATAGGTATTTACTAAGCAAGTCTGGGGGGGTTCTAAAGGATATACACAATACACAGGCTTATATAGCCCAAGTGGCAATTACCGGCATTACGCACACCTGGGGCTCTTAAAGGCACATACACCACAATTGCTCTCAAAGGCACATACACCACATCCCCGATAAGCCATCCTCTTGGGTGAGGCTGTGCCTGGAACATGTCAGCCACAGTTGTCTGTCGCAGGATAAAGACATCGTGGCTGCTGCCTGGAAAGCGGGCATTGACAGCTAGGATGCGCTGCCTGTGGTCACACACCAGCTGTACGTTGAGGGAATGGTAGCCCTTCCGGTTGCGGTAATCCTCGGCATGCTCCAGAGGTGCCCGCAAAGCCACATGCGTGCAGTCAATGGCGCCCTGCACCATAGGGAAGCCCGCTAGTCTTGCAAATCCCACTGCATGCTGCTGCTGCTTCTCCAGGGTCATGGGGAAGGAGAAGAATTGACGTCTCCTTCTGAAAAGGGCATTGGTCACCTGGTGGATGCAGCAATGCACGGCGAACTGGGAGATGTTAGCGATGTCCCCAGCAGCGGATTGGAAGGAGCCGGTGGCATAGAAGTTGAGAGCCACCGTCACCTTCACTGCCACCGACAGAGACGTCCTGCGCATCAGCTGTGGACGCAGATCTCTGTGCAGCAGCTGGCAGATGTCTGCAACCACCTCCCTTCTGAATCGCAGCCTCCTAACACACTGCGCGGCAGACATGGTCAGATAGGAGGACTGCTGGCGGTATACCCTGGGTGGGTAAGGCCTCACTTGGCGACGCCTGTTGCCCCCTCTGCGTCTAGCCAGGGCTGCCACTCTCTCACGGCGTCTGTAAGCCCTTCCGGCATAAGGCTGAAACTCAGCGTTGGCACCCAGTGCAGCCCCCATTATATGCTGGCAAACACTGAGATCTCAATGAAGGCAAAGATAATTGCTAAGCTCTGGCCTGAGCCAAAAGTACCTGTCCTAGTGTTGGGCCAAAGCAGTAAGCTCTCCTCCTTGGTCTCTCTCCAAAAAACCGTTGCACAAGAGTGAATGCTGCAAAATGGCTGGCCTTTATAGTGCAGGGTAAGTGCCCTTTAATTTGCGCTCCCCGCGGCCCGCCTCGGCTGTGTACCATTCCACTTCACAGTCGTTAGGGCCGCCCGGCGCACAATGGGGCGGCGCGAGTGAAGTTCCGGTTCCGGGCGCACAAAGGGCGTTGCACGACGAAATGACGTCATGATCTGCGCGCGCAGCAGGGCGCGCGCTAAGACTTTGCGCCGGCGCTAAATGTCTACTGAAGTTGGGGCGAGGCGCAGATCGCGCTGCGCCCGGATGCTAAGCGCCTAGCACTCGAGATCTACTCCTCCTAAGGCGCTAACGGCTGGCGCGCCCAACTGAATTTCTAGGCAATAGAGTGGGAGCGAAGAGTGAAAGATGATCTCAGCCGTGGCTTAGTGGCAGAACTCTCGCCTCTGAGTCAGAAGGTTGTGGGTTCAAGTCCCACTCCAGGCTGACACTTCAGTGCTGTACTGTTGGAGGTGCCATCTTTCGGATGAGACTTTAAACCGAGGCCCCATCTGCCCTCCCAAGTGGATGAAAAAGATCCCATGGCATTATTCAAAGAAGAGAAGGGGAGTTCTCCTGGTGTCCTGGTCAATATTTATCCCTCAACCAACATCACTAAAATAAATTATCTGGTCATTATCTCATTGTGGTTTGTGGGCACTTGTGTGCAAATTGCTGCCGCGTTTCCTACATTACGATAGTAACTACACTTCAAAAAAGTACTTCATTGGCTGTAAAGTGCTTTGGGACATCCTGAAGTTGTGAAAGGTGCTATATAAATACAAGTTCCTTCTTCCTTTCAAATTTGGAAATCATAATAAGAACATAAAAACATAAAAAATAGGAGCAGGAGTAGACCATTCGGCCCGTTGAGCCTGCTCTGCCATTTAATAAGAACATGGTTGATCTTCTACCTCAACTCCACCTTCCCACACTATCACCATATCCCTTGATTCCCTTAGTATCCAAAAATCTATCGATCTCAGTCTTGAATATACTCAACGACTGAGCATCCACAGCTCTCTGGGGTAGAGAATTCTGAAGATTTACAATTCTTTGAGTGAAGAAATTTCTCCTCATCTCAGTCCTAAAGAGCCGACCACTTATTCTGAGAATGTGACCCCTAGTTCTAGACTCCCCAGCCAGGGAAAACATCCACCCAGCATTCATCCTGTCAAGCCCTTTAAGAGTTATGTTTCAATGAGATCACCTCTCATTCTTCAAAACTCTAGGGAATATAGACTTATAATGTGCAACACAGAAACAAATAAGAGATAGTATATTGTTGGTGGATACTGCAAGTATGTATTATAGAGATGTAATCTGAGCAATTGCACTGTAATACACTGTTAGGTAAAGTGTGGAATATTCCATAGAGATTACTGAGGCGTCTTTTCCTGTTTTGTGCTGGGACATTCAATGATCACCGAGGTGGAGCACGTAGAGAAATAGGCACCATTGTGGACTTGTGACCCTCTCCACCCAATTTTCCTCTGTATGCTCCACCTGAGTGATTAATTAATGCCAAAGTGCAAAAGAGGAAATCTGTCCTGTTATTTTCATGTGCCAGTGCTGATTGTGACAGGATTCAGAGGCCGCATAATAAGGAACATCGACACATTTTTACCTAATACATTTAAAGCCTGTTTAAAGGTCACAGGAACATCAAATGGACTCTGGCACTTCTTTTCAATAAATAAAAACAATCAAGCTAAAGGTTTAATTTTCCAATTTCCTACTGCCAGTGGTGAGCTTTCCCCTGCCGAGAGCATTATTCAGATTTTCGGGCACCCGTGATTTTCTGACCTAAACCGTGCGCAGTGTGAGCTTAAATTTCCAATAAGTATTCTCGGTGAGCAAGGACTCCCACCAGCAGTAGGAATTCAGAAAATTACCCCTTAACTGTTTATGAAATAGAATATATTTGTGAATTGGAAGCTTTCAAATGGCGGAGCAGGCTCGAGGGGCCGATTGGCCTACTCCTGCTCCTGTTTCTTATGTTCTTACACCCAGCAGCTGGTAGTGTAAGGCTTTTGAGTAGATTCTATGCAGACTTGAAGCTCTAACTGTGATCTTGATCTAATTTGAACTCTACAGGTTTAGCTGGTTTTGCACGCCTTTGTCCAGGAGATCAATATGAGGTAAGTGGATTATACTTCAGCTTTAAGTTATTCAAGTGGGACATGACATTTTAGTCCTTGTACTGTAAGGACATATTGATCCTCAGTGAGGTGATAATGGGTCGTCTCAATGCTGCAAGAATAAAAAAAATCTGTTTGAGCGTTTACTTCCACTTTTCTCTTTGTTACACATTTTCGGATTTCTGTGTAACTTGCAGCTCAGCCAATCTGAGTGACTGTGCTGCTCAAAGCGGCCATTCCTGCTAATGGAGCAATAGCAAAGTTTGAAAGGGGAAGGGGGAACAGAATGAGAAGTGGCTTTGAGTTGCGAAATTAAATCATATGTAAGATACACACTAACTGGTTTGTTTTGTCTTCACCAAGATCTTTATGCGCTACGGCCGTCAAAGGTGGAAATTAAAAGGCAAAATAGAAGTAAATGACCGGCAAAGCTGGGATGGAGAGGAGATGGTCTTCTTACCCCTGATTAATGAATTATTCTCAATTAAGGTACTTGAAGCATACATGTATAGATATAGGGGTAGCTCTCACAAATTAGTGCTTTGTTCAACGAGATTGCCTGTTGAGAACTGTGTCAAGGGATGCCAACTCCGGCTGGACGTATTCCTGGAGGTTTGGCGACATGATATCTGATCATGTGACATCTGATCGCAGTTTGCAAATTGCACTTGCCGTATAAAGGTTGGGATCCCTGTAATTTAATGGCCAGGTCTATCGGCGCCTCTGCAGCGGTGCACGCAGTGATGGTCAAATCTTTTTCATCTCATCTAAAGCAAAAACAGAAAATTCTGAAAGCACTCAGCAAATCATGCAGCATCTGTAAAAAAAGGAAAATGTTAACATTTCAGGTATATCAGAACACCCCGTCGGCTAGGAATGGGGTTGCTCTCAGTGGTACACCACCAGTAAACCCTTGGTGTTGACCTGCCTTTTTCTTCCACCAGTCTCCTGGGCCACTGGAGACTGCTTCATTTTGTCAGGTTTTCATTTCTCTCATCATGCCTCCTTTTGTCTTATGCCATTATCAGTCAACCATCTCCTGCTCTCCACCCAATCAATTTAACAGCTCATTCTTTCTTTTTCTCTTGTGTACGTGGTCCTCTTCTTTGTCACTCCCACACCCCCGCCCGTTGCATCATTCTGTTCCTTTTTCTAAGTTGTTCATCTGTAATATCTTCATAGAATCATAGAAATTTACAGCAGGGAAGGAGGCCATTTGGCCCATCTTGTCCATGCCAGCCGACAAAGAGCTATCCAGCCTAATCCCACTTTCCAGCACTTGGTCCGTAGCCTTGTAGGTTATGGCACTTCAAGTGCATATCCAAGTACTTTTTAAATGTGATGAGGGTCTCAGTCTCTACCACCCTTTCAGGCAGTGAGTTCCAGACCCCCACCACCCTCTGGTTGAAAACCTTTCTCCTCAAATCCCCTCGAAACTTCTGACCAATTACTTTAAATCTAAGCCCCCTGGTTATTGACCCTTCTGCTAAGGGAAATAGGTCCTTCCTATCTAATCTATCTAGGCCCATCATAATTTTATATACCTCAAACAAGCCTCCCCTCAGCCTCCTCTGTTCCAAAGCAACCAACCCCAGCCTATCCAATCTCTCCTCGTAGCTAAAATTCCCCAGCCCAGGCAACATCCTTGTACATCTCCTCTGCACCCTCTCTAGTGCAATCACATCCTTCCTGTAATGTGGTGACCAGAACTGCACGCAGTATTCTAGCTGCGGCTTAACTAGAGTTTTATGCAGTTCAAGCATAACCTCCCTGCTCTTATATTCTATGCCTTGGCTAATAAAGGCAAGTATCCCGTGTGCCTTCTTAACCACCTGTCCTGCTACCTTCAGGGATCTGTGGACATGCACTCCAAGGTCCCTCTGATCTTCTGCACTTCTCAGTGTCCTACCATTTATAGTGTATTCCCTTGCCTTGTTAGCCCTCCCCAAATGCATTACCTCACACTTCTCCAGACTGAATTCCATTTGCCACTGTTCTGCCCACCTGGCCAGTCCACTGATATCTTCCCGCAGTCTACAGCTTTCTTCTTCATTATCAATCACACGGCCAATTTTTGTATCCCCTGCAAACTTCTTAATCACACATCTTACGTTCAAGTCCAAATCATTGATATATACCACAACAAGCAAGGGACCTGGTACTGAACTCTGTGGAACCCCAGTGGAAACAGCCTTCCAGTCACAAAAACACCCTTCGACCATTACCCTTTGTTTCCTGCCTCTGAGACAATTTTGGATCCAACTTGCCACTTTGCCTTGGATTCCATGGGCTTTTACTTTCGTGACCAGTCTGCCAGGCAGGACCTTATCAAAAGCCTTGCTAAAATCCATATAGACTACATCAAACGCACTACTCTCATCTACCCTCCTTGTTATCTCCTCAAAAAATTCAATCAAGTTAGTCAGGCACGACCTTCCCTTAACAAATCCACGCTGACTGTCCCTGATTAATTCGTGTCTTTCTAAATAATCCTGTCCCTCAGAATTTTTTCCAATAATTTTCCCACCACCGAGGTTAGGCTGACTGGCCTGTAATTACTCGGTCTATCCCTTTCTCCCTTTTTAAACAACGGTACTATGTTAGCAGTCCTCCTGTCCTCCGGAACCACACCTGTAGCCAGAGAGGATTTGAAAATGATGGTCAGAACCTCTGCTATTTCCTCTGTTACATCTCTTAACAGTCTGGGATACATTTAATCCGGGCCTGGGGATTTATCCACTTTCAAAGATACTAAACCCCTAAATACTTCCTCTTTCACCATGTTTATTTCATGTAATATTTCACTCCTCCTCCCTGATTGCAATGTCTGCATCGTCCCTCTCTTTTGTGAAAACAGACGCAAAGAATTCATTAAGAACAATACCCATGTCTTCCGCTTCCACCCACAGGTTACCTTTATGGTCCCTAATAGGCCCTACTCTTACTTTAGTTATCCTCTTGCTCTTAATGTATTTATAAAACATCTTTGGGTTTTCCTTGATTTTACTTGCCAATATTTTTTCATGCCCTCTCTTTGCTTTTCTAATTTCCTTTTTGATTTCACCCCTGCACTTTCTATACTCCTCTATACTCCTCTCAGCTTTCTGCAGTATTGTGTCCTTGGTATCTGTCATAAGCTTCCCTTGTTTTCTTTATCCTACCCTGTATGCCCCTTGACATCCAGGGAGCTCTAGGTTTGTTAGTCCCACCCTTTTTCTTTAAGGGAACATACTTGCTCTGAACCCTCACTATCTCCTCCTTGAATGCCTCCCACTGCTCCAACACTGAT
The DNA here is from genome assembly GCF_052327205.1 of Somniosus microcephalus. Classification (NCBI taxonomy): domain Eukaryota; kingdom Metazoa; phylum Chordata; class Chondrichthyes; order Squaliformes; family Somniosidae; genus Somniosus; species Somniosus microcephalus. Next base: position 259,125,072 of record NC_140991.1, on the reverse strand, counting down.
TTACCTTCAAGTTTCTGTCTCCAATCCACTTTGGCTAAATCACCTCTCAGCTTAGTAAAATTAGCTTTTCCCCAATTGAGAACTTTTATTCCTGGCCTATCCTTGTCCTTTTCCATAACTACCCTAAATCTAACTGAATTATGATCACTACCACCAATATGCTCTCCCACTGATACCCTTTCCACCTGTCCAGCTTGTTTTGATGGAGGCCTGACTATATCCGAAACATTAACAATTTATTTTCTTCACAGATGCTGACTGCTTCCAGCATTCTCTGCTTTTTCTTTGAGCTATGTTTTCTTCTTCTAAGAAAGCGCTTGCAAAACATGTGAACGAGCTATATGATCCCACAACAGCGGAGAAATGCCAGTCATGTTTTGGCTTCTGTGCTTGGAGCGTAGTTTGATTTAACTGTTTGACCCCCGGCAATACTTTAAAATCTTTGTGTTAATTTTGTTCACGAACGCACTGTCTGCTCCAAAGTTCAGTACTGAAAATTACGTACAAACGGAAGAATATTTTACTGCCACTTTCGACCAGGTGATGGAAGCAGTATCCTTATTAGCTTTTAAAAGGGAAGTGGATAAATATTTGACACAGAAGAATTTAAAGGATACGGGGAAACGGCGTGGGAATGGGACTAAGTGGATCGCTCTTTCGGAGAGTCGCTGTCAGCTCCTCCAGTGCTGTAAAATTCTGTGATTCTAAAATAAAAACTTACTGCTGACATTGGGAAATAGGTACAGCAGCTAAATTACTACTTTCCACAGGCCGCCTGGTCTTATCCAGCAGTAAATTCTGTAGCTGAAGTAATTGCCTTTTAAGCTATCAGATTTATGTGGTGTCAGCGCAGAATTCAAAATTCCTTAATAGGACGTCTCTGTTTCACATCAGGTTGTTCTTCGTAAATTCAACATGATCTCGTTTAGGATTCCAGTATCCAGTCTCTTTTTTATTGCTACGCATTCAGTAGATGTTTTCTTGGCTCCATTGCTAGCACTCTTGCCTCTGGCTGAGTAGGTTGCCGGTTTGAGCACTTAATCAAGTCTAGTGTTGCATTGGACAGTTGCATTATTGGTGCTGTTGTCCTTCAAAGGAGACATTAAACTGAGGCCTGGTCTGCCAGTTCAGTTATGCGTTAAAGATCTCATGGCCCTATTTCAAAAAGAGCAGAGGGTTCAACTGGTGTCCAGGTCAAATTCTTCTCAAGCAATGCACCCACAGCAGATTAACTGGTTAGTTATCTCACTGGTGTTTGTAGGATGTTGCTATTTCAGAATGGCTGTTCTCTTTGTCTAGATAGCACTTAAAAAGTAGCTTCATTGTGTAAAAGGCTATATAAATGCAGGTACTGTGTAGTGTTAGAATTCAGCAAATATTTAAATTTCTCCTGAAAACTTTCATGCAGATCTTTATAAATTACACTGCTGAAGGGTGACATTGCCCATTGGAGCACCAACTTCTGCTGCCAATGAGCAGATAATGTTGGTTTGACCTCCCTGCACCAAGAAGTTTGCAATGTGAATTGTGCCACTCTGATGAATGACCGGTGGTGGCTTGGTGTCGCCTAACAGGCGAAAGGGAAAATTTGGATTAAGTATCCTTTCCGGGCTGCTGCTTCATGCCTCCTACAGGCTGACTGAGGGCAGCATTAGCTGTGGCCTGGGACCATGCTGCCCAGCCTGCCGCTTGGCTACAGAGACACCTGCCCCAGGGTGTTACGTCCGTGAATAATTGAGACACGGACAGCAGGAGTGAACAAAATAAGTCTTTACTGGTGGAAGTCAATAGTGAAACTAAAAACACAGAGGCTCACTAGCGCCTTTTATACAGGGGTGGTCACTGCCGGTACTGCAGTCTGAGACCAGTTATTCTCTTAAAGGTACATACACAACAATTCCTCCCCTTTTAGATAAACAGTACATAACATTCATTTAACAACTAAATGATAACTAATTACAATCACAATTACTGTTGCTAGATACATTGGTTAAGTTTAAGCAATTATAAGTTCAGTCTTTGAGGAGGCTTCCTGATTCTGTCTGGATAACGCCTCTTTGGGGTATCAGGTTCTTCTGGCAATGTTGAGTCGGAATCAATGTCGTTGTTTGGTTCATCTGCTTCCAATATTACCGGTTCTGCGGTAGCTGCAATTGGAACGTCGATTTCATTACCAGGTGTATCAGATCGTGGTGTGGAGTTGACGTTTTCCAGTGACTCTAGAATCTGGTCAGCATGGCGTCTTACAATGCTCTCCCCAACGTCCACGGTATACATGAGAGGTCCTTGTCGTGTACAAATCGTTCCTGGCTGCCATTTCTCAGTGCGGTAGTCCCGGGCCAAAACTGGTTGACCTATCTTAAAACTCCTGGTCGGCCTTTCATTCATATTCTGAAACTGCCTGTTCTCCACATCTCTTCGGACGTTTGGCTTAACCAAATCCAAGCGGCATCGTAGTCTTCGATTGAAGAACATCATGGCTGGAGTTTGGTTGGTAACCGCATGTGTCGCATTCCGGTAGGCAAACAAGAAGTTGTCCACCTTGTGTTGTAGGGGTATATCTTCATTACACATTGCCTTGATAGCCTTCTTGAATGTTTGGACAAACCTCTCGGCCAATCCATTAGTGGCTGGATGATATGGGGCAGATGTGTAATGCTTAACACCATTGTTCTTTAAGAACCTCCGGAACTCTTCAGACACAAACTGTGGTCCATTGTCAGAGCAAATCTGTTCAGGCAGCCCATTCCTGGCAAATATGGTTTGTAAAACTGTGATAGTTTTTTCCGTGGTGGTTGAGGACATTTTTATTACCTCTGACCACTTTGAATGTGCATCCACCGCAATTAAAAACATCGAGTCCATGAAGGGACCAGCAAAATCAATGTGCACCCTTTGCCATGGAGATGAGGGCCACTCCCATGGATGCAGAGGAGCTTGTGGTGGGGCGTTTTGGACCTTCTGGCATCCTGCACAGCTCTTGGTCATCTCTTCGATTTCTCTATCGATTCCCGGCCACCACATAAACGCTCTGGCTAAGTTCTTCATTTTTACCCCACCCAGATGACCCTCATGAAGCTCATTGAGCACTCTATCCGTCAACTTAGGTGGAATTACTACTCTGGATCCACACATCAAGGTTCCTCTGCACACTGACAGCTGTTCTCTTCTCGGCGAGAATGCTGGCAGCAGTGGTTCGCCATGTGCTGGCCATCCCTTCACCGTTAAATCATAGACCCGTGATAGTGTCGGGTCATTCCGTGTTTCCTTTTCTATGTTTGCATTCATCACAGGGAGACATTCGACTATGGTCGAGTGGAATAACTCCATTGGATCCACTGCAAGGTCTTCTTCTTCCACCGTCGGCAACGGTAGACGTGACAATCCATCAGCATTTCCATGCTGTTTAGTTCCTTTGTACTCGATGTCATATTGGTGTGCCCCTAGGAAAAGGGACCATCTCTGCAGCCGTTGTGCTGTCATTATTGGTACGCCCTTCTGAGGGTTGAAAATGGAGACAAGAGGTTGATGATCGGTTAGTAGAGTAAATTTTTGACCGTGCAGGTAGTGATTGAACTTCTTCACCCCCCACACTAGGCTGAGGGCCTCTCTGTCAATCTGGGCGTAGTTACGCTCGGCAGAAGTTAACGAGCGTGACGCAAAAGCTATCGGCCTCTCTAAACCATCAAGGAATTTATGTGACAGTACCGCCCCAATGCCGTAGGGAGACGCATCACACGCCAGCCTGATTGGCAGTGCTGGGTTGTAGTGAGCCAAAACTTCCCTTGAAGTGATTAAGTCCTTACTCTTCTGAAAAGCACGTTTACAATCATCGCTCCATTTCCATGCTACCCCCGTTCGTAGCAGGGCGTTCAGTGGGTGCAGAATTGTCGACAAATTCGGCAAAAACTTATGATAGTAATTCACCAACCCGAGGAATGACCTCAGTTGCGACACATTTTCAGGCGCTGGGGCCTTAACAACCGCTTCAATTTTGTCAGGGGACTTATGTAACCCCTCCATCAATCACGTGGCCACAATACGATATCTGTTTCTTAAAAAATTCACACTTGGGGCGGTTGGCTCGCAGCCCATGTTCCCGTAGTCTAGTGAGCACCTGTTCTAGGTTGTTAAGGTGTTCACTGTCATCTTCACCTGTTACAAGGATGCCGTCCAAGTAACACTGACTCCCCGGAATCCCTTGCAGGACTTGTTCCATTGCTCTTTGCCATATCGCCGGAGCCGATGCTACTCCGAATACCAATCGATGATACTGGTAAAGACCTTTGTGAGTGTTTATCGTGAGATACTTCCTAGAGGACTCTTCAACCTCCATCTGCAAATATGCTTGTGCTAGGTCAATTTTTGTAAAACGCTTCTCTCCAGACAGTGAGGCGAAGATGTCTTCTATCCTTGGAAGAGGATATTGTACTGTGTGAAGGACTGGGTTCACCGTCACCTTGAAATCCCCACAGATGCGAATCTTCCTTGGCTCCCCGGACTTATTGCTTAACATTTTCTTCATGACAGGAACGATGGGTGTCGCCCACTCGCTCCAGCCGACCTTAGACAACACGCCCGCCTTCTCCAGATTCTCCAGCTCTGCCTCGACGGCTGGGCGAATTGCATATGTTAACGGTCTTGCTTTGAAAAACTTGGGAACTGCATTCTCTTCTATTTTTATCGAGGCGGTTACGCCTTTAAGCGTGCCCAGTTCTTGTTGAAATACCTCTTTGGCGTTAGCTAAGATTGTTGACAATCGTCCAGGAGTGACGTCTTCATCTTTTTTACCGTCCACCGTCATTGCATGAATGGAATGCCAATCTAAGTTTATCTTCCTGATCCATTCCCGTCGTGGAGCGGACCCTCTGGGACACTTCCCTCCCTCTTCTTAGGTCCGAACGCTGCCCGGCTTCGAAGCACCGGCCGCGCCCTGTGTGCTCCACCCTCTCTCTCTCTCTTTGCTTCCCGACTCGCTGCCCGGCCCCGTTGAAAAGCCACCCGATCGAGCTCTAGCCCGCCGCAGCCCAGGAAGGATCAGTGCACTACCTGCCACCAGCCCGATTAGCTGGGAAACCACAGACCGAGGAACCAAGCCTGGCTCTGGACAGTCTCTCCTGCAAGTTTTCAATCTGACGATTTGGAGGGCAGTTGCCCACGGTCGACGCCCATTTCTCGAGTTTCTTTGGATTTTTTTTTTCTTTCTTCTGGCTTCGACCTTCAATAACGTCGTCTGAGGTGCTGCCGAGTTGCAGGTAAGTTCGTTTCTTACTCGTCGCCAGTGTTACGTCCGTGAATAATTGAGACACGGACAGCAGGAGTGAACAAAATAAGTCTTTACTGGTGGAAGTCAATAGTGAAACTAAAAACACAGAGGCTCACTAGCGCCTTTTATACAGGGGTGGTCACTGCCGGTACTGCAGTCTGAGACCAGTTATTCTCTTAAAGGTACATCACAACACAGGAGAATAGAGTAAGACAAGGTGAAGTGTGTGACTGTTCATAGGAAGGTATCCTCAAGAAAAAAGACACTACAAAGAAACAGGTCTATAGAGTTACCGGCAAAGGTGGTATAGCTATTAGTCAATATTTTGATAGAAGCGCATATGTCTGTTAGCTGGAAGTCACACCATGTAGCTAACATACTTTCTCTCTCTCTCTCTGACCTTCAGGTGTCAGAGTTGAAGGGACTGGCTACTCATCTCCTGGTTGGCAGTGTCATTTGTGAAACGAAGGACTTGTTCACAGCCAGACCGCAAATGGTTGCCGTGGACATCAATGACCTTGGAACTGTTAAACTAAACCTTGAGGTCATCTGGTAGTAAGTATCACAGTTGTTGACTGCTGCTATGCTCTTCACATCCCATAGATGGCAGTAGTGTTACTGGGCCACTGGTGTCAGCGATACACGTATATTCATTGCCTCTTTATTCAGTGACAATATTGTTTATCAGTGTGAAGAAGTATTTGAAGCTAAGATTTTTAAAATCATATTACAACATAGCATGAAAAAGATACTAATAAAATGGGATATTTATGTTAAATGGTAATATAAAATGCAAGAAGTTTGGAACGCTAATTATTCTTTTCATGTATTACCTACAGTCCATTTGACAAGGAAGACCTGACTCCATCCACAGGCAATCTGAACAAAGCCTCCTGTGTACAAAGACGATCTTCCATATACAGCCAAAGCACCCCAGAAACACCCACCTTTGAAGACTTCTCCTTCTTTGTAAGTAATGTGCCCCATTAAGAAGCCTGCACAAGGTTAAGCAAAATATTATGCATGCATGATAGTAAGTAATAGACTATTTAACAGTTTCAATACAGCAAGACTGTTGCTTTTTGTGGATTCTAACTTACCTTGTTTTCTGTTTCATTACACTTTGTGTCTTATTGCAATGATATTGTAAAATTAAGCAGGGATACTAGAATGTAGGTTGGGATTATTACAGCTGATGTCCTATTATTATTGTGATACCACAATTGTCCACAATAATGATGGAGTAGCCCAGTGTATTAGCACACTGTCCTTGCACCTTTGGTACCTATGTTTAAAGTCAGTGCAGACTGATGGGGTGAAAGATCTCCCTATCTGCTGACTGTAATGGTCCAATGTGATATCACTTAGCCCCAACCCAGTTCATAGAACAAAACTGAACATAATATGATCTTACTTGTCTCACTTAGAAAAGCATGACTGGTGTAGGATGTAGAACTATCACAATTGTGCAGCAAGGACTGTTTTTCTGTGGTGGAAGCTGAGTAGAGGAAGGTTTCCAGTGGATCCGGACAGTGTTCTATATGATGTAGGCAACTTGAAGGTGATGGGAAACAGGAAGTATTCCACAGACGAGCACTGACATCCCTCATCATGATAGATACAATTTCTATCACCGAGTTAACAACAGAAAATGCTGGAAAAACTCAGCAGGTCAGGCAACATCCGTGGACAGAAATTTGAGTTGACGTTTCGGGTCGAACCCTTCTTCAAAACTGGAAAGAAAAGATAGATCGGAGGCAGGGCTGCGATCGGACAAAAGAATAAAAGAAACAAAAGAAGTAAAAAAGAGACAATATCACCGAGTTACCTGATTTAACCTCAGATGAGATAACAGATTAGACTTTCCGTGTGCTAATTCTAATGGACGGACCATTGTGTGGGTAAGCTCGTGACCTCTGCACCCAACTTCCTAACATGAGTTCCTGCTGTGCGCGCTCCTGTGCCAGGACCACTAACTTGTGAAACCTGCTCCTATATTTCCAGAGCTAGTGCTTCTGAATTTGATGCTTACAAAAAACAAATGTTAATGTTAAAATAGTCGCATCTGGAACTTGATTGGCTGAAAGAACAAACTTTTGGAGGCTATTTTTCAGAAGAAAACAGCCAAGTTACATCTAGTAGTTACAAATAAAGTAGTCAGTATAGTAAAAATAGAAGATGGAGAGAAAATGCAAAAAAAGGAAGGCAGGCCAAACAGAAGCATTTCATTATTTTAATTGACACTTTGGTGTTTATTTTATTTTTGTAGGATTAATATTGCAATAACAACTCCTGATATCTGAATAATTAATATTGAAATATTAGGGTTTCTTTTAGCTTCATTGTGTATAAACTGAAAGCTTCCTAAAAATGGCAAGGCCAGGGTGCTTGGAACACCGTGGAACAGCAGGCATTCTGAGGGCTATTACTAAATATGTAGTTCAGAAACTGAGTGACCATTTTTAATATAATTTTGGGGTAATTCGGGTGGGGCGGAATTTGGGTGAAATCCAAATCTGCTGAGTTTCCACCTCTTTAAAGCTACCCAACAAATTGCTCTCGGGGTGGGAGGAGGTCGGGGTGAGGGTGTTTCTTGTAAGGGGTAATCCTGAGTTTTTCACAAGAATTCTACCAGAAGCACCTTGCTAGGCTCAGCAGGACCTAGGTCTGCCATTGGCAGGTGCAGGTTTTGTTGTGGGGCCACAGTGGGACCCAAGGTTGAAAAGGCAAATGGCAATCCACCCAGAAGGATCGACTGCCATTGCCATAGGGGCCAGGTATCGAGGAGGCAAAGAAAATAAACAAGATTGCATAACCTTTTCTAAGACCCGGCGGTCTCTTACTTCCCTCACGGAGCAGGGTGCTACTTCGAGATTCCACTATGTCCAAGTTGTCTGCGTGGCTATGGGGATGAACAGCTGCCCCCATTATTAAATGGCTATGTCACGGATTTGGTGTGGGGTCACTGATAGTCTCAAAATTCGGCAGCGAACAGGATTTTTAGGCTTATACATCTGTGAGAATTCCTAGAGAAGACACGTTGGCATAGAAATTCCTCTTGGGCGGAAACGCAAAACGGGTAGTATCGAACCGGCCGCCTGTTATACAGCCCGCCTGATATTCAGTAACATTCACTTCAATAGAACTGAATATTGGGTGAGGTGTATAGCAGGTGGCCGTTGCGATACCGCTTGGTCAGTGCTAATGCCCAAGACAAATTTCTACCATGAAACGTTCAATTGGCCCCAATTCCTAAACTTTTATTTACCTCTTCAAAGGTGATTCTTTCCATAAATAATAACATTCCATCGTTTGTAGAAATTCCTATGCGAAGCTGTAATTTAGCTTTGTGAAGTAGGGCCGTGGAGTTAACTTCAGGGAGTACTTCTGTCTTCAGCTGTTGATGAATCTAACTGAGGAGACTTCTTTCTTCACTGACACTTCAGTCTCATTAGCTGATTCTCACTTCAGAACGTCAATAACCAGTTTAACCTTCTCTCGCACATTCACTATTTGAGCACAATGCCCTCAAATTTGACAGATTTATTCCGTTTTCAAGGCAAATTCCTGAAGTAAATTCCGGTGAGATTGTAGAGGATAGGAGCTCACAACCTGACCCTAATCCAGCCTTGACCTCTTCCTCACCCCACCAGATGATCGGAGCACAAACCAGAGAATCCATCACCCAAGTCATGACACCTGATGCGTGGCACTCCCCATTTTTTGGGTGATTTTTCCTTTTAACAGCAAGAGGTTTTGAGTGAGGCCAGTTGGATAGAATGCCCTCTGCACCTCCATTTGAACGAGACTCCACACTGGAAGCGGAGCCTTGCAATTTTGGGGCAAAGACTTTAGAGTCCTTTTTTGAGATGATTTAGTACAAATCTGAATTGCCAGACACAGAGTGCTGAATTTATAGATTTCGGAGGGGGAAAAGAAATCTAGATTTAGGATGTTTTCAGTGATGCTTTGATAGACCCCCAAATTATGGGACTCACAGTAAATTAGTGAGATTTTGCTTATCTGATTAAGGTAATAGAAAAAAAGAATGAACTTAAATTTATATATCATCTTTCACTGCATCAGGACGTCCCAAAGCGCTTTACAGCCAATGAAGTACTTTTGAAATGTCGTCACTGTTGTAATGATATGACCTATGTGTCAATAAATCTCATCAAATGACATCTCAAAGAGTTTAAAGAGGTGATTATACGTCTGCAGTCCTTTAATCTGAGCCTTCTGCCATGTTCCTCCCATAATGCCACATTGAGCATATCCCCGGTAAACTGGCTATTGTTTTTTTTAAAGCATTCGGCTTCTTCCATTAAGCATTTACCACATTTACTAACTCTTTGAATTTTGACATGTCAAGAAATGCTTGCAGCCGTCACCAGACAGACTACGGCTGTCATTCATAGATGCTCTTCGGGACACGTTCTTTGACAAACTGCGACGGAGTCGCTCATTCAGTGACCTGCCATCTCTCAGGCTGCGGCCTAGGGAAAGGCTGGAGCTCTATGTGAGTCCCCTTTGTGGGAGTGATCTGTTTCTGTGATTGGGATTTTGCCAGTCGCATGTCTGTGTTTTGCTGTTACAGCAGTTGCTGATCTTCCAGATCTCTTGTGTGTTTCATTCCACTTCCGTGTGTTGGTGTGAAGAAGCGAAATGACCTGCTGGATAGCCAAATTCCTTTATGAATAAACCAGTGGAGAACAATTGTGGCTCATAGGAAGCCTGATTGCATTGTTTTCAGATATGGGCTTTTGACTTTCCTTACTTACCAACTATGACAACGTATTGGGATACACCTCGCTTTTGAATTCCAGATAGGCTCCGATTTTCTTCCTCCATTTGGCGCTAGTCAGGTGTTCCAACTAATATAACCTGAACCCACCTGCATTTCAGGGTTCACGTCATTGACGTGGGCCTGAAGTGCCCCAGGCATAGACCCAGGCCCTGGTAGGGACCTGCGCCCAGAATTCAGGGATGGAAATCCAGTTGCTGGGATTGGTCACTGGCTTTGGGGCAGAAACAGCAGCTGAAAGACCGCTAGGCTCTCCAAGGTCTCTGGGGATCCAAATAAAGTGACACTTAGATTTTTCGGTGTCGATGGCCTTGTTGCCTGCCCTCCTCAGATCCTCAAATCTGATAGGGGCCAGGCACAAATGCTACTCCCTGCTCCTTCTGAGCACCCTTCCTAATGGCCTGATGTACCTGCAGGAAATTGAGATGGAAGGTCCTGTTAAGGCCCTCCCACCTCATTTGCATAACCAGCCAATACTAGCTCCAGGGGCAAGCTCTCCATCCCCCTTGGGGATCCTCAGGAAATCCCAATAACATAAAGGGGGCAGAAATCTGGAATTACAGACCTCCAGCCCTTTATCCTCTGCTTTGCAACCGCCAACTGAGCGTTCCCCAGGTGCAAAGCAGCGGGAAATCTGATCTATAATTTGCTGCTTTCCAATTTTGGCTAAAATTCTTTTTCCTTGATTTCCCATCATGCAAAAAACCTCTCTATTGCCTGGTTGCTGAGACTAAGACTGAGGAACGAGCTTTATCCCTGACCTCCATCTATCTGCCCAGTCTTGTAAGACCCCTCCCTTGTTGAAACAGTGTCCAGTCTTTATGACTCTACCTGAGTTCCTTGCATCCCCCCCGCCTGTCCAAATTTGGGTTGACAAGTATGAGGGTGAGCCTATAAGAAATACAAAACCTCTTACTACTGCCAGTGGGCTACCGATGGCATCGATTTATAATGGATGTCAGCTTCAGGTCTATTCCTTGAGGGATTGGTGTGTACTTTTACATGGTTTGGTTTGAGAAGTATAAAAGAAGTTTGTTTATACCATTATTTATGCTACATGTTGAACTCATAAATAATGAAGGAATGCATACTTCCTTTAATACTTTTAGGAAATGGAACTATGTTCCTTTTCCAGTAGCTGTGGCATCAGGCAACTGAAGTTCCAATATCAGATTCCATTCTTTATACCACACATGATAACATCACATGTGCATTGTTCACCCTGCATTACCTTTGAATGTTCAAACACCAACACCACCAGCAACAGCTGTCAGCCACGCGTTTGGATTCTGATTGTTGAAGAGTTAACTTGAGAAACTTCTGACCAGCAGCCCCAATCTTTGAGATGATAGTTCCACCTACAAAAAGTAGATGGTGATTTTTTTTTTACAGTTATCAAATGGCTCTTCATTCCGAAAAAAGAAAAAATCTGCAGATGTAGATATTTTTCACCAAAATTTAATGAATTGGATATTAAGTATTAGTAGCGGTCAACAAATCTATGTTGACCATAGCTTCAGCTTAATTCTTTTCAATTTGCTGCAGAAAAAAATGAAATAAAGAATGCTATATATTTTAATTAATAGCAGAAAGATTAATTAAAAATTTTTAAATTGAGGTATTCAAAATACCTCACTGATTTGCTGGTAGTTTTACTACTAAATAAAACTCTACAGAATTGTTTTCAGCACCTTGGTATGAAAGCTGAATGTGGATAGTGTTGGTATTTTCCAGGACCTGATTGCGAGCAAAGTCACAATAAACATTTTGGTATGTTTTCATTCCATTTGTGGAAGTCTCCACTAGTTTCTAGGCTCATTGCATGCTGAACTAAAGCATCTTTGCAATGTCAGTGTTAATTGCGTCCTGCTTCTTGGTTTCATACTACTTCTGAATTGGGATTTAAGTATTGGCAGTACTTGCCTGTAAGAGCAGCTCAATACTGTAAAATATCAAAATGGACCTCAGTCTTTTTAATATTTGTTACATTCTTTTTTCCACTTAAAAGTCCTTGGGGGTCATTTTGACCTTGGGAGATAGCAATTCAACTACAGGTAGACTATCCTTTATCCGAACTTCCGAAAACCGATAAAAACCGAAAGTTTTTTCGTTCAGCGTAAGTCGTGCGCACGACATGACCAGAGTGGCGCACGACTTACGCTGAGCAGGGCAGAGGGTCACAGAGTTCCCTCCTGGGTAGGAGATTGCAGGCCGAGCCGGGCAGTGTGAAGGAGGTATCGGGAGAGTGAACCCAACAATACAGCGGCCCGTCCGATAGCTGCAGCGGCCTGTCCGATATTCTTTTCTCCCCCCCCGACCCCCCACCGACCCCCACCCCGACCCCCCACCCCCGACCCCCCGCCGGCCGACCCCGACCCCCCGCCGACCCCCCCGCCGACCCCGACCCCCCGCCGACCCCGACCCCCCGCCGACCCCCCGCCGACCCCCACCCCCGACAAATTTCCCAGTCTTATAAAATACCTTCTGAAATCCGAAATTTTCCGAAAACCGAAACATGGCTGGTCCCGAGGTTTTCGGATAAAGGATAGTCTACCTGTACCCGTTATACATCTCTTCTGATTTTCATTCCCATTGACTTAAGCAGGCTCCATCAGATGCAGGGAGTTTATATTAGGAAGATTATGGACTTGACTTTTATCCTAATGTCTCTTTGTGTTCAGTTGGCAGAATAGGGTGCAGTATCAAAGATGATGGTGACAGAAAGGACAGCTCACCGTGATTTTATGCTCTAATTATTTTGTAGTTAAGGTTTAAAACAGTGGACTTTAAATAATAGCTTTTCTCAGAAGGTCTAACAGTCCAAAGGCTATTATTAAAAATAAAGCAGACTTGAATCTCCACTACTCCAAACTGCAGTTTATATAATGTAACTTTCCACTGGTACCGCCACCAATCTTTCAGGTGAGATCTTGCCAGCCGACATGTCCTGGTGACCATGACCCTTTTAACTGCTATGCTACTGTGCTACTTCATGACATTTTTTGGTCCATTTTGATCAGTAGTTTGTCAAAGCTGCCATGTTATTTGCAGAGATGGTCACTTTCTGTGAACTGCTTCAGTCAGCATATTTCTAAAGCAGGCCTTTTTTATTCCAGTCTTCACAGCTTGAGGATGATATCTTGGTTAATGAGAACTTGACCGGTGAGAAGTCCATCTCACTTAGTCATGGCTACCTTGCAAATGGTACATGCATTACCCAGCCCAGTTTGACATCCACCAGTCGCGTCTACTCCAACCCTGAAATCACTGTGACTCCACCTGATACTCAAGATGAAGACTCTGAATCTCAGATTTCAGCTACTGAGATGAATGGTGTCTCAACACCAGCAAACAAAACAGAGAGAACTGGTAGTCCACATTCACTTGAATCTGACCTAGAGGAAGAGGTCACAGATATTGGAGGCCTGTCATCTCTGCAAATGGAATACCATCAACAGGCATCAGACCATGAAAGTGATATATTTTTAGAATCCAGTGTCACAGTGGGAATCCTTCAAGATTCAGAAGAGATGTCTGACCTAAAGCCTGTTGAATTGGATGCCTACGAAGGCAATCTAACCAAGCAACTGGTGAAGAGGTTAACCTCAGCAGAAAGGCTGCTGGCCCCTGACAGGCAGGAATCTGATGCCTTCATAGCCAGTGATTATGAAGGAACAAGGTTGATCTCAGAGATGAGCCTGGAAGAAGCTCTGCAGGGACTTCTTCTATCATTGGAGCCACACAAAGAGCAATATAAAGAACTTCAAGATTTGGACCAAGAAGTCATGCGACTTGAGGACCTGTTAAAGGTCAGTATTTTCAAATGCATCTGATTAATAATGTGTGTCATAAACATGCAATTATTGTTTATTATACTTTTATGGAGAATAATAGTGGTGCAAAAATCCCTTTGAGTGGCAAGGCACTCAACATGGAATCTCACTCCACATGAACGTGGATCAGAGAATCAGGTGAGAGTGGTGCTTCTGATTTCAGGTGACCAGATATCAAAGCATCCCTAATTGGGTTCAGAGGTCAGTGCACCCTACCCATGGAGGTTGCGGTCCCAGATGACCAGAAAATTGTGAGTGCCACTAATCAGATGAGAACTGTTCAGATTACGTATAATTGGCAGTGGTCTCTTTTTTGAAATGTTTTCCCCTTATTCCTCTGTCCAGGGATGTTACCTTGTTAGCCTATTGTTTGTTGTGCTATAAATGCAGCCCTTAGCAGGTTAGATCTTCCAAAACGCTCTTGATTCAGGAATTGTGCCCTTAGACTGGAAAATTGCTAATGTCACTCCATTATTTAAAAAGGGTAGAACAAATAAACAAAGAAATTATAGACCTGCTAGTCTAACATCTGTTTTGGGGAAGTTATTAGAATCTGTTATTGGGGATAGAGTGACTGAGCACATGTACAAACATGAACTGATCTGAGAGAGGCAGCATGATTTTGTAATGGGTAAGTCATGTCCAATGAACTTGGTTGAATTTTTTGAGGAAGTAACTAATGTGGTAGATAAGGGATTGTCTATGGTTGTTATTTATATGGATTTGCAGAAGGCATTTGATAAGGTTCCACATAAGAGACTGTTGACAGAAATAAGAGTGCATGGAATTGGAGGCAACCTATTGACATGGGTAGGGAATTGGTTAGGAGGTAGGAGACAGAGCAGGGATAATGGGTATGTACTCAAATTGGCAGAATGTGACTCGTGGTACCCCCAGGCATCTATACTAGGGCCTCAGCTTTTCACTATATGTATAAATGACTTGGATGAAGGAATAGAGAGCCATATATCCAAGTTTGCTGATGACACCAAGTTAGGTGGCAAAGTAAATAGTGTAGATGGAAGCAGAAAGTTGCAAAGGGACATTGATAGATTAAGTGAGTGGGCAAAACTGTGGCAGATGGAGTTCAATGTGGGGAAATGTGAGATCATCCACATTGGACCTAAGAAAGATAGATCAGAGTATTTTCAAAATGGCGAGAAGCTAGGAACTGTGGAGGAGCAGAGAGATTTAGGGGTCCAGGTACAGAAATCACTAAAAGCTGGTGGACAGCTACAAAAAATAATTAAAACAGCTAATGGAATGCTGGCCTTTATCCCAAGGGGGTTTGAATACAAAGGGGTGGAAGTTATGTTACAGTTGTATAAAGCTCTGGTTAGACCCCATTTAGAGTATTGTGTTCAGTTCTGGGCACCGCACCTCAGGATGGGTATATTGGCCTTGGAGGGGGTGCAGTGCAGATTCACCAGAATAATACTGGGACTAAAAGGGTTAAATTATGAGGACAGGTTGCATAGGCTAGGCTTGTATTCCCTTAAGCATAGAAGATTAAGGGGTGATCTAATTAGGTGTTTAAGATGATTAAAGGATTGATAGGGTAGAGAGAGAGAAACTATTTCCTCTGGTGGGGGGAGTCCAAAACAAGGGGGCATAGCCTTAAAATTATAGCTGAGCCATTCAAGGGTGATGTCAGGAAGCACTTCTTCACACAAAAGGTAGTGGAAATCTGGAACATTCTTCCCCCAAAAAGCTAGGTCAATTGAAAATTTCAAAACTGAGATTGATAGATTTTTGTTAGGCAAGGGTTTTAATAGTTACAGAACCATAGCGGGTAGATGGAGTTAAGATACAGATCAGCCATGATCTAATTGAATAGTGGAACAATCTTGAGGGGCTGAATGACATACTCCTGTTCCTATGTTCCTTGGATGCCCGAACAGCGGACAGAGAAAGAAAGAACCTACATTTATCATGTCCTTAGGACATCTCAAGTCGCTATGCAACCAATTAATTATTTGTGAAATACAGTCACTGTTGGTATGTAGGCAGAGTGACTAAACTGGGTAGTTTTTCTGAGATTCTGGTCCCGGCATGGAACCTTGCTTGATGGGAGCACCAATCAGGAAATTGGTCACCATCCCCGATTTGCGGCACTCCTGATCTTCTGGCATTGATTTTAATGACTGGTAAAAACAACAGCACTGAAAATTGGACATACCCGATTCTCCAATCGGCATTTCCGATTCTCCAACTTAAGGTCAGAAGTTAAAACATATACGAGAGCCAATGGCAAACGTAAAACTCTGTCACAGTGATGTCCCCAAAAGTATTTGTGCCAAACCTCAAAATTTTGCTAATTTGTAATCAATACACTTGTCAATATAAAGTATAAAGGGTGTTTCCATTATTCAGAATTGAAAACCAATCAACAACTCTCCCTTCCCCTGCCCCATATAATCACCTAATAGAATTTATTGGGAGTAACGCCGACTTAATTTTCCCAACATTTCTTGATTCCCTCAGACCATGCATTGACTATAGCTGAGACAGCACATAAGTGACCTGCTTCTAAGGCCGTGATTTTATTAATGAAGGCAGATTGGGTGGGTAAGGTGGTTTCCGGTTTCCAGTCCCACCCCCAACTGCATCCGGCCCACGGACGTGATTTTACGTTGATTGACCTTGTTAAGCCCGCCCTGCGGGCTTGCCGGCCAATTACGAGGAAGCCAGTCAGATGACGTCATTTGATTATGTGTCATCTGCCGATTTTCTTAAAGGGACCACGCACAATTTTTTTTGACAGCTCATTTCTCAGTGTTTGACAGCATTGAGGTGCTGCAAACACTGACAATCACTGTACAAAGGTGAGCTCTTGCACCCAGGCTCTCCAGTGATTCCCTCCATAGGCTGAAACAGATGGCAGCTGCAGGTGAGGTGACAGGAACGATCTGTCACTGGTGAGAGAGGTTCTCCCAATGAGGTGGCACTAGACATCATTTTCAAAATTTGTTACCTAAAGAAATGTGTAAATGCATTAAAAATGATTTTCCCAACCTTTTCTTACCTCTGAGACTCACCAGTGCACCATTGGATCCTTCACACCACTTCTGCAGCTGTCATCAATGCAGAAACATTACAGCAGACTCACAACACGCCACACTTACCTGGCATGGTGTCCGGATGTCGGGAAGCCCGAGGCAGAAGCTGCAAAATTTAAAAAGAGCCTGTTAACTTACTATCAAGTACCTGTTAATAGGCAGGTAAGTGGCTTTAATCCTCTTCCCGCCGCCAGGTGTCGGATCCATGCGTAAATCGGGGACCCGACACTTGGGAAAATTGTTTGGAGGCGGGTTGACGGCAGGATCAATCAAAACGATTTTAACCTTTGACCTGCCTCCAAACCCGCCCTCTCAGTGCCGATAAAATCGCGGCCTAAGTCTCTGTGCTGCTCTGAACCAGCAAGAATAGATTAGAGATGACCCTCCCTTCAGACTTCCCCAGCCTCTGTCAGTGCTTCCCCAGGATGGCATTGGAGAGATTAGAAGTTCAATTGTCTGGAGAGCTGCAAACACACACATGTGTCCACCCTCTGCGGCATCCTATGCTGTCATGCACCAAATACAATTCTTCAGCCTTGATTGCCCTTTACTGGGAGATTTATAGTAATTTGAAGCCCTGTTATTTAAATACATTCTTGCTTCAATTTCGATTACTTTTTTTTTTAATATGTTAATCTGTTTGGCTTCTCTCTTAGTCAATCTGCTCACACTTTCGTTCCATGATTTTCATTGATTCATTCTACTTGCAGTGTAAACCAAGTGCTAACAGAAGCCGGTCATCCAGTTTAAGTCTCACTGTTGAAAATGCTTTAGAAAGCTTTGATTTCCTAAACACGTCAGACTTTGATGATGAAGACGGTGGTGACGATGATGGCGATGAAGATGCGGACTCTGAATGTTCTGACGTCGAGGCTCAGAAAAACATTGGGTAAGTTCGTTGAGAAAAAATTCAGGATGATGAGTATTGTGAGTATTGCTAAACTCCTTCACAGCCAGCATAAGGAAGATGTTACTTTAGTTTGATCAGTTTTTATTTATCACAATGTTTAGGCATTATTTTATGATGATGCTCCAGACACAGATTATTGTGAACACCTTAACCTGAAAGATCAGTGGGTAATTTTAACTCCCGGGTGAGAACGTAGCCTAGCGAGTGGAAGGCCCGGGGTCAATTTTAACAGCTTGGCCTAATAAGCATGTTGCTGACCAACTTCCCAAGCAAAGGCCGTGGGGAAGTCAGCGGGAAATGGCTGTCCGTCGGTTAAAATCAGACATATGAGGCCACAGGCTGGGCCAAGGTAATTGTGGAGACAGGGGTTCCGAGGTGGTCAGCAATTTGGGATGAGGCGGTGGGGGAGGGGAGTTTAGGCAGGAGAGGCTTACACTTCCCTTGTGAAGCCCGGCGGAGCTCTCCTGCTCCTACTGGCCCCACAAGGGAAAGAAATAAACATCCTGTGGTAACTCTTCATCTGCTGATCCTCCCTTCGCTAGCTTCAGCCTGCCAGGAAAACTGCAAGCACTTACCTGGTCAGGTCAACGTTAAAATGGCAGTCGGATCCTCAGCTACCTACTTAAAGAAGAACCCCGCCAGCTTCAGGCAGGTGTCCTAGGCAGCTGCGATTTAAAATTGCAGTCAGGGGGATTGGGGCTGGAGGCCAGCAGGTAAGTCTCCTGCTCCATTTTAACTGCCCCCCTGCCCAGTTTCTGCCCAGGTTCTTGACAGTATAGATTCAGTTGTCACTGAAGGAAGACAGAAAAGCCCTCAGTGATGCCTGTATGGCTTTAGCAGTATGCGACGTAACCAGCAAGCCATTGAATGGAGAAAGACTCAGTTATATATTCTAAATTTTATGTTGGGCATAATCATTTAAATAATAGGGTAAATTTTGAGGTGAAGTTCAAAGCTTCACTCAACGGATCGCAACAACTGGTGTGGATATTAGCGTGCCTAATTTGTGATACTCCCGATTCCCCAGTCAGGTGCAATGATCTCCGTGCTCAATTCTCCAATTTGCACTCCCATTGAGTGATGCTTTGCACATTAAACCCAACCTTGCAAAATTTATCATATTGAAGTTCTTAGTTATTATTTGCTTTTTAAATTCAGTTTCTAACTAATTCCACCTTAGATTACTTCTTTTTTAACCAATTCAGCTGATAAAGCAACCTCGTGTCTAATTATAAGGTTTAAGTTTTCATCTAGGGACAGAATGAATAATTAGTGAATCTAGTTGGTCTGTGTCTCAAAAGCCCACATGGTATCATGCAATTTGTAACCTGACTAATTGGTGGTTGCCCATAGGAACGCTGTTTGAATGAGAGGATAGGTGGAGGTGACTTGAAGGTTAGAAATAAACTAAAGAAGAAAGAATGTGCATCTATGTAGTGACTTTCAGGATGTCCCAAAGTACTTTGCAGTCAAGGAATTACTTTTGAACTGTAGTCACTGTACAGGGAGAGGTCCCACAAAAGCAACTGAGAAGAATGATTAGATAATCTGTTTTGGTGCTATTGGTTGAAGGATGAATGTTAACGGATATATAGAAAGAACTCCCTGCTTTTCTTCAAATGGTGCCATGGGATCTTTTATCTCCACGCAAGTAGGCAGGTGGGGCCTCAGTTTAACGTCACAGTGACACATTGAAAGACTTTTCACAGAAGACAAATGTAGTTTAGTGGTCAAATGTGTAAACACAGACTGTTTTACTCTTATTACATGTTTTCAGCAGCAGTATTTTGATGTGAAATTAAAAAAAATCTTTGCAGGGGAGTGAGGTACTGCTGTGCCAGCACAGGACCCGAGAGGTCTGATGTAACTTTAGAATCAAAGATCATGGTTAAAGAATTTGTAAATGACAGAGATTAAGTCTAAACTGAAGTCAAAATATAAGTGGAAGAAAGAGGAGTGCTTGGTTCAAGGTCTGGTCACACTTCTCCTTGTTACACACTCCTCAAATAGATAGGAGCAAAGGAAGACAATAACATTTAATTGTAATGGCCCAGAAATTCGGATCGGGGGCTTCCCGGGGGTGTAAGCCCCTGACCTGCACTTACCTTGCGCGCCGGCTGTTGTGCTTGGGCCCCTGTGGAATTCTGATCCGGGGCCTGCTCCAGCTGCCGGCGCGCAGTGCTTGCGTATCCCAGGGGCGCAGTTAGTTCAAAGCGTCCCCTGGGATCACGTGGGCCATGGGGAGCCAATCGGAGTAGGGAATGCTCCATTCATAAGTTTGACAAGAAGAGCTGTCAAAACTTGTAAATACTACGGCCCCAAAACGGCACTAAATCTTCAAATAAATTTTTTAAAAAGCATCACATTTTTTAAATAAACTATAAATTACATGAAATAACTATTTTAAACAATAATTTAAATTTTTGAAATTTTTTTTTACATTTTCTAACGGGGCTAAAAATAAACGTACCTTGCTTTAAAGTATTTAAAAATAATAAACCTGTGGAAAAAATGTTTTAATTTTAATTAATTCACCACTTACCTTGTAAAAAGCAGGCCTTACACCTGCTTTTTAAATGTGTAACTTCTGCAGACTTACCCTCCCGGGAAAACCTGCAAAAAAACCCGAAGTTCGATGCGCACACGCAGCCTCTCCCGCGCACGCGTTCGAACTCTGAACCCCTTCGTTCAGGGGAACGGACGTGCCGGTTTCCCGCGCATACGCAGTGCATGCAGGAAACCGGCACTTCCATTGGGCTTACGGGTGAGTACCCTGTGCGTACTCACCCGTGGAGACCCGAATTTCTGATTTTTACAATGAAGTATGGCAGGCTGGATAACTGCAAAACACCCCCAATACTGGCAAGGAAATTATAATGACTTTTAAGAGAAGTAGAAATTATGAAGAATAAATAGTGTCTGGGATTGTATTAAAAGTCTGGAACACTCTGTTTTACAAAGCTATGACACTTCTATTTTACTGATTAGTCATGATGAACATTCTCTGAGATTTTTGTCCCCATGTTTTTATATTTGTTCTGTGATTTTCTTGGATTGTACTACAGTGTCCCTTTCAACTTAATTGCACTTTCAGTGCATAAACACAAATGTCATTACATTGCTGTTTAATTGCATGATGCCAAATGCCACTAGGGCACTTTTCTGTGAGTTTCCTTTCTATCTCATGCTAGAACAGGGTAACATTAGAACATTGTGAATGGAATAGTTTCCAATTGTGCTTTTGCTCTAGTTCATGACTGTGTTTGTGCTTGTTTTACAATATTTCATTCTGTCTTTGCTGCAGCATTAATAATGTAGCAAGTTGGAACATTTAGAACATATGCTCTGAGTAGTTGACTAATGCTCCAAATTAGGCACGTTACTGGTCCCATGAGTGGAGGAGCCGAACTCTCAGTGAGCTTTAGCATTGATTTAATAAAAAAGCTACTTTTCTGGTCCCCAAAATTTATAATAGTGTGGGTTGACTTTCAACAACAACAACTTGTATTTATATAGCGCCTTTAATGTACTAAAACATCCCAAAGTGCTGCACAGGAGTATTTTAAGACAAAAAATAATTCACATGTAATGTTGCCGATTTCCAATTGAAGGGGAATGGACACCTCTGCTGAGACACCTCCTCCCCTTACCCCACATAACTGCAAGCACTGCCCGCTAGAGGGGAAATCTTCATGGTGAGTGATGGAACAGGAGGCCCCTGTGTCCACTAAAAGTTGACTCGGCGGCCTCTTACCAAGACTGGAACACATTGGCCGCGATTTCGCTGACCGAGGCAGGTCCGGGGCGGCCGGGGTCAGTGTCACGGTCCCAGCCCGCTGCCTACTGCAGCCCGCACTCTCCAAGTGATTTTACGTTAATAGGGCTTGTTAAGCCAGCCCTGCGAAGTTCCCAGCCAATTAATAGGAAGCAGGTCTGAAATTGTCATTTGATGAGGCGTCATCAGCCGGTTTCCTTAAAGGGGCCAAGTCCAAATTGATCTTGACAGTTCTGCTGTCAGTATTCTACAACATTGAGGTGCTGCAAACACCGACGAGCACTGCACAAAGGTGCACAGCTGCACCTAGGCTCTCCCATGACTCCCTCCATATGCTTATGGAGAGAGTCACAGCACACAGGGAGGTTCTCATCCCTTCCCATAGGCAGAAGAGAGCTCCTCAGGAGATCAACGCAGCCTGGTTGCACATTGCACAGGAGGGCACAAGCAGAGATGTCATCACCTTAACATAATTCAGATGAAATGGTATAGAATTCATTTTGTTTTGTCTCCATATTTACATCTTTTACTCCCAAAGTCCAGACCTTTCCATGTTGTACGTTAGAATACATTCCGTGAGATAAGAATGGGATTGTTGGTCTCCCCCCCCCCCATTCTGAAACAGACGACATGGGACAAGGGCTCCATCTAGGGCCCAAACTAATAACAGATTAAGTCAGTCCCAACTCTGTTATATTCAATTGATGGGCAGCCCTGTGACTATAATCATCTGGTTAAAAACCCAGTGCGATGGCTGACAGTGTGATAAATTTTCTCTAACTTAGCACTTAAGCCATTAACATACTCAATGAAACTCTCCAAAAATTACAATTATATATTAAAAGAGTGGTATGCATTGTTCATTTTACTTTTTAAATGGAGGATTCAGTATTCTTGTCCCTTCAGAGGGTCTTATTTTAATGTAAAATATGTATTTATTTATCTTTAATATTTGCTTCTAGTGTATCCCTACCAAGCCGACCACGTCTCCATCCAAATCAGCAGCAGTGACAGACATAGTTGTGATTATAATAACAATCAGGGTCTTTTTATTAATGAGAAATTAAAGTAAAAGCTAAGGCTCATAGTGAAGGACACTATCAACATTAAAAAGAGTAAAAGATAATTTGAGGTATGAGGTACAAAAAGTAGTGATTGAGTTTTAAAGCCTAAAGTTTGCAAGAGGTAGGAAAGACTGAGGGAGTTAAGGAGGCCCAGTGCTTTATGTCCCTTGGAAAGAACGAATTAGAGTAGGAGCCTTCATTGATTTCAACACAATATTGCTGAAGGGAGGAAGGCGAGAATGTAGGGCAGCACATTTTAAGCTCAAAAGAAAAAGAGTGAAAAGATCAGAACAGCATTGGCCGTAGTAATATTGATCAAATAGAGAAAGCCAAGAGAGGCTGTACTGGTTTAGGGAGAGTGAGTTCTAAAGTGTAGAGCCTAGATGGCTGGAGGCTCTGCCACTGAAAATTTGGCATTGGATTGGCAGGTTGGATGCAAAGAAGGCCAGAGCTGGAAAAATAGAGGGAAAGGCTGACATGCAGGGCTGGAGGAAGTTGCAGAAGTAGAGCGAGATGAGACCATGGAGGGATTTGTAAATTAGGATGAAGATTATGAATTCAGCACATTGGGGTATGGGGATCCATTGGAGATCAGCAAGGACGGAAGTGACCATGAAGTGGGACTTGATGAAGTATGGAGGCTGGATTTTGGACTAATTAGAATTTAAGTAGGCTGGGAAATGGGTGGCCAGTGAGGAGATCATTGGAGACGTTGACCCTGAAAGTGATGAAAACATGGATGAGGGTTTCAGTGGTGGTGGAGGTGATGTGAGGGTGGGGACATGTGACATTGCAGACCTGGAAATAGGTGGTCTTGGGAATGGATAGGATATGGGGTTTCAAACTCAATTCTGGATCAAGCAGGTTGCCAGGTCCAGGTGTGCACTGTTGGATAACATCAGGGGGGTCTCTGGAGTTTTTGGCGGGAGCTGAACAGGACAGCTTTGGTCCTGTTGCCATTAGGGTGGAGGAAGTTCTTGCTCATCCAGGTCTTGTTTTTGGGACACTCTTGAGGGGTTGTCCGGGTATATTAGTAGAAGGCATTGGAGGAGATCTGTTGGCTATGTTGGGACTGGTAGGACAGTGAGCAAGTGAGGGAGGTTCCACAGAGGTGGACGGTGGGACAGTGATGGTTGAAGAAAATGTAGTGGTCATCTATGTTGAATGCTGTGGAGCAATCAAAAGATATCAATAGAATTACCACAGCTGCAGTCAGGTTATAAACAAGAAGTATTAGAGTATTCTCAGGTACAGGAGCAGTATTCAAGCCCTGGATAGAACTGAACTTTATAGAGAGTTAAGAGTTGATCATGGAAAAAGAAGTGTTTGGCACGAAGGAGGAAATCGACCTTCTTGGAAGCAGCTTTAGCAATGAAGATGTGGAAGTTTCATTTGAGGTCAGAGGAGCTAGTGAGGTCACTAGATAAAGAGGAGGATCAAAGTGGGGGATAGTAGCTGTTGGTTGGGCCACCATCCAAGGAGAAGGAAACGTGAGCAGGGAGTGAGATGTGGTGGCATAGAACAGGAGAAAGTTTAAAGCAACACATATTCAGGACAATAGGAGGAGCCAGTAGGTCAGCTAGAGATAAAATTTGATATTGGTCTTAGTGGTGGGAAAATGAAGCAATGCAGGAAGGTCCTTTACCAAGATCACCAAAAATTAGAGGAAACAGTGACCCTAAAAGGACAGCTTTCTCTTTAGGAGAGCTAGTAACTGGACTATCAAAACAGTAGAGCGGAAAGGAGGTTTCATAGAAATTACAAGGGACAGCTTTGGAAGGGGCCAGAGCAACAGCTGCTGGGGGAGTAGGAGAGCAGCAGGATACAAATGGAATCCTTCTGGAATCTTATACCAAACTGTCTTTGGATAGTTACATCCTAGTGCAAGTGCAGTCTGAATCCCTAAAAAGGTTTTTGTTTTGGCGTGGGTTATTTTGATATACTTTTCTGTTCAATGTGATAGTTTTACATTATATCAAGTGTACTTAAAAACTTTTAAGATTTGTGTAATTGCTTTGATTTGTTTTCAATGACAACAGCTCCGAGCACCCAGATGCCAGAGGTCATCTCAGTGAGGCATTGACAGAAGACACGGGAG
Organism: Somniosus microcephalus; assembly: GCF_052327205.1. Classification (NCBI taxonomy): domain Eukaryota; kingdom Metazoa; phylum Chordata; class Chondrichthyes; order Squaliformes; family Somniosidae; genus Somniosus; species Somniosus microcephalus. The sequence goes on along the minus strand of NC_140991.1, from coordinate 259,100,263 downwards.
TTGGCACTAGCGTTGCTGGAAGTCCTCTACCACTCACCACAGGAAACGAAAGTCTCGACTTCACCATCGTCAAGCACTTACAGCACTCTGAACAGCTCTTTCAGGTAATGCATCCAGATGAATATAACAACTCCATATATTCATAGTGCTTTTGATTGTTTTTTTTACAGAAGTGCTCCCAGATCATAATCAGCTTTGTCTTCTGGTCAATCCAGATTTTCCTTAAAGTCCTTGATCATGTTTGCACATGGTTTTTCTGTGTGTGTCCGAGTGAAAATGCACTAAGTATAGCAACAACACATTGATGGCGAAGAAATGCAGGTTATTCCTGATATCCCAAATACTTCCTCAACCCACAGTGACATTTGACAGGGGCACATAACTTGTAGTATCATATTTGAACACAAGACAGCCACTAAAGAGTCAGGTGGAAAGTAACTGGAGCCACCAGGCTAAGGTCTTACAGGGAGGTATATTTCCCGGTACCCAGTGAAGCTGAGCCAGCTGTGATAAGCTTTCTGGCAGGAGTGAAGCATAACTATGTCGGAAGCAAGACATACTATGTATAATTGTTAGAAGCACAGATCGTGCAGTGCAATTTTACTTGTTATTAAGCAGTCATGATATATCTCATTTGTTGTCACTTTATTAAAGAAAACTTATATTTTTGGAGAAATGTTAATAAATCTCAGTATTGTATAGATTAATTAAAAAATATACTTAAAGTAATATTGATATTTTTTTTTCACTGAACAGAAACTTTTGTCATTTGAAGACTGCCCGGTCATTCGGGACAGTCTCCTCGATAAGATTACCCAGCAGACCCGTGTTCTAGAAAACCTGGCCGAGCTCAGCACAGAGAAACCAGGAAGCATTAACCCTGCATTAGAAAGTAAGTGGCAGATTAAACCCATAACAGGACCGACATTCACCTTTGCTTTCATCAAAAGCTCTTCATATATTATTCCCTCCAGGTTATTTTAGAAAATGGTCAATTTTTCTATTCCCTCTGCGCTTGCTGGAGCCAAGTATCGCACTCCCATGTTTCAATTCCGCCCCAAAGAGCTTTGCTCATTGGAGCCAATGCCAGGTTTTTGAGGCCTGCCACATCACTCCTGTTGCCATCCCAACGCAAGGCCCTGCCAGGGAGTGGACCTGCACCAGGAGTGCATCCAGAACATGCAAATTTCTTAAACCAGGAAAATGGAGCTTGCCACATCTCTGATTGACAGCACCTGTCAAACACTCAGCGGGGTCCAGAGAGGAAAATCATCTGTTTCTGCCCCAAGGATTAACCCGTCTTTTCTCATTACAGATACCAAGAGTTGTGATATGTATTTCACGCATTTTCTGGTTTTATTTAGAATTCCACTGTTCAGTTTTTCTTTTCATCATATTAATATGTAAATAAGTGGATAATGTCACAGGCATACAACATTAATATTTAAATAAAGGGATAATCTGCCAAGCACACATGACATCAATGTTTAGGTAAGCGATTAATGTCACAGGCACACTCATCAATCACATTTAAATAGGGGGTGAAGTGCCTCCCCCATAAATATGCCCTTAAAGAAACTGAAAAACACATAAAATAAAAAGACTTCTTATGATTCCAAATTGCTGATTGATAAGTGGATGCAAAAAGAGATGGCTACAGCTCAGTTTGATTTTTTTGGGGAAATCTATTTGCTTTATCTCCCTGTGCAAAAATGTCATTTTTGAGGCCTGCTACATCACTCCTGTTGCCATCCCAGAAGTCCTCATCAAATAAGAGGTGTTGGTAAGGTTGCCATTTTTTGTCCAGTCCAAAACCAGATGGAGGCAGGCCAGAGGGTAGGGCCTACAATGAGATAATTTGCTGCATCTTAAACACACCATGTGTATGTGTGAAACTGGTCATTTCAAGAAAGCAGAATGACTGATGCAGATACATGGCCATTTTCTTTAAGGTATTGCAGCTCTAGCAAAGAAGCTGCCACAGACACAATGGGCCGAATTACCTCCTTGTGTGCTGTTACCTTCTGTGGTTCACAAACTGGGCTTCTGCTGTTTGCCTTTCAGTTACCAAAATTACTAGTTGGGCAAAAATAATTAGTGTTTAAAAAAAATGATACTGGAAAAATTTGATAAAGCAATAAAATTGTTCACTGTTGGCTCAGTGACACAAAAGCCTTCCGCTTTGTTTCTTTTTGTTTGATTAATATTTTATTATGTTTCAGTTTGAATATTGAGCTGTGTTATTTAATCATCTATCTGCAGCTGTTCCACAGCTACAGGGAAATCAGGCTTTGCTCTCCAGCTGGTTGGAGAGTTCCAGCTCAGGAAATACGTTTTATGCGCCGGTGGGCAGACTGATGAAACAAATTAGTATCCACTTTGGCGAAAGTGTGAACGGAAGATGTCCAGGTCATTCCGAAGCAGGTACGGCAACTGTCAGCTACTCCAGGTAGACTTCTAATCGCCTCTGACTTAAATGGAGAAGCCAAAGTAACGAGTGATTCTGGCTCCTCTCCAAATGACAGGTTGCAAATAAAATAATGGCACCCCCAAGTGGCTCAGTGGGTAATTGCACCACATGATGTTGCTCGCGGCCACATAAAGAAAGACTTGAATTTATAAAGTGTCTTTCACGACTTCAGGCCGGCCTGAAATAGGACCTCGGGCCTCATTTACCATATTTGTGTGAGGCCAGTCTCCACAGGCAGTTCACCCATTTTAAGTAGCTGCGTTTCAGGCAGCTTCCCTTGCCGGCAGCGGCCCTAAGTTAAGTCCTGGTAGGGAGGTGGAGCAGCAATGGGTGGGGCGTGGGGGGTGAGGGTGGGGCGCTCCTGAGTACTGAGTGTGGGGCGCTCCTGCGTACTGAGTGTGGGGTGGGGAGCACCCCTGCTCCTCCTAGCTCCACAGCAACTTAAAAAAAATCTTATCTTTTGGTGGCAGGCGCTGATTAGGCCACAATGACTACTGAAGAATCCTGAGAGCTTTGAGCCTGCTCATGTCAGCGGAATCCAATTTAGCAGAGGGGGTCTAAAGCAGCTATAATGGGACCCTCATTTACATATGGGCCTAATGTCTTTTTTGGATGACCACTAGGGATGTTTGAAAAGTTGCCTGATCCAATATTCAGTCGGATGTCTTTCAGGCGTACTTTGCGGGGTGAAGTTTTTTATTTTTATTTATTCATTCATGGGATGTGGGCATCACTGGCAAGGCCAACATTTATTGCCCATCCATATTTGCCCTTGAGAAGGTGGTGGTGAGCCGCCTTCTTGAACTGCTGCAGTCCGTGTGGTGAAGGTATTCCCACAGTGCTGTTAGGCAGAGTGTTCCAGGATTTTGATCCAGCGACAATGAAGGAACAGCAATATATTTCCAAGTCAGGATGGTGTGTGACTTGCAGGATAACTTGGAGGTGGTGGTGTTCCCATTCGCCTGCTGTCCTTGGCCTTCTAGGTGGAAGAGGTTGCGGGTTTGGGAGGTGCTGTCAAAGAAGCCTTGGCGAGTTGCTGCAGTGCATCTTGTAGATGGTACACACTGCAGCCACGGTACACTGGTGGTGGAGGGAGTGAATGTTTAAGGTGGTGGATGGGGTGCCAATCAAGCGGGCTGCTTTGTCCTGGATGGTGTCGAGCTTCTTGAGTGTTGTTGGAGCTGCACTCATCCAGGCAAGTGGAGAATATTCCATCACACTCCTTACTTGTGTCTTGTAGATGGTGGAAAGGCTTTTGTGAGTAGGGAGGAGAGTCACTCCCCACAGAATACTCAGCATCTGACCTGCTCTATTAGCCACGGCTTTTACAGGAAACTTTCGATTAACTGGCCCCTAAATAACCGGAACGCTCTATCACCGGATAAATTCAGGAGTTGGTTCAGATAACTTTTATTACTTTTTTTTACTCCATTTGTTGCTGTGCAAGGGTGCAGCTGAAGCTGTTGCTAAGCTACAGAGACGCTTGCAACTTGTGCCGATTGTTTTGAAGCTGTTGGTTTGTTGCTTTATATGGAGCTCTGAGCTCTGTATCTTTTACTATAGCGTTCAGTTATCCAGAATTGTTGATGAACCGGCAACACGTTGGTCCTGTCCGTGCCGGATACCAGAAAGTTTCCTGTATGTGGCTGGTCTAGTTGAGTTTTTGATCAATGGTGACCCCCAGGATGTTGATGGTGGGGGATTTGGCAATGGTAATGTCATTGAATTTCAAGGAGAGGCAGTTAGAATCTCTCTTGCTGAAGATGGTCATTGCCTGACACTTGTGTGGTACGAATGTTACTTGCCACTTATTAGCCTTAGCCTGGATGTTGTCCAGGTCTTGTTGCATGTGGGCATGGACTGCTTCATTTTCTGAAGAATTGCAAATGGAGCTGAACACTGTAATCATCAGCATACAGCTCTACTTCTGACCTTATGATGGAGGGAACCCACAATCTTTTGACTCAGAGTGAGTGCTACCAACTGAATCAAATGAACACCACTAGAGTCTAGGAAGGGAAAGGGAAAGCTTTTAAAATTGCCTATAAAGATACTTGTATTTGAACCTAATCATACCATACACCTCTCTTGAATTTTAATGTTTTAATACATTATTGTGATCCCCAGTCTTACGAATATTCATGAATCAGATGCTGGATAAACCTGAGCTGTTCTCTGCCCCCAACGCACAGGAAGTGATAACTATCTGCCAGTTTGCTAACTATCTGACTAGTCACAACATATCTGACCTCGGAGATCACCTGACACAGCTGGCAAATGAAGGTACAATATGATGGTTTGGGCTATTTGTTTGTTTTTGCCCGCACTCAAGAAACTGAAGCAGTCAGCTTCTTTCGTGCAATGCCTAAGTGGTTTTAACATTGACTTCATCAACTTCAGACCTTTGCTGTTTCTGCTATCTTATTTTACTGGATTCTCCCAGTATCATTCATGTTCCATTATTTTTCCTTCTATTTTAACTCATCCCTCTATTGTTCTGATGCCTTCAAATGTTTGCATATTTAGCCCTTATCTGAGATGATTTTCTGTATAATGTGCAGCACATTATATAGGGGTAGATTTTTATGAATGTACAGAGCTTTGCCAGATAGAAAATTGTGCGAGGTGCCTGTAATCTGCGCTCTTATTCCATGAAGTTCTGCCCCAGGAGTGCTAATTCATTAAATCTGCCCCTATAGAGGTAATTTTAAGCTAACCCACGCGGGCGGTTGCTTGTTTTACACCCTGCCCAATGGAGAGTAAAATTGGGCAGGGTATTAAATGGTTATCCGACCAAACCCCCTCCATTCTTGTCAGACGGGTTTGGTTAAAATCACCCCCTATATCTCTTTCCAGCCTTTTCAAATCTGCTGATACACCATCAAACCCATTATCTCTCTGTTTGGGTGTTGCATTGCCAATCCCCAGTCTGAGCCAAAGAAGATAAAACTTGCATTCATATAGCACCTTTCACATACTCAGGACATCCCAAAACGTTTTACAGCCAATTAATTACTTTTGAAGTGTGATCATTTTGGAAACGCAGCAATAAATTTGCACACAGCAAGGTCCCACAAACTGCCAGTTAATTTTGTTGCCGTTGGCCAGGAAACCAGGAGAACTCCCCTGCTATTCTTTGAAATAGTGCTATGGGATCTTTTATGTCCACCTAAACAGGCAAACGGGGCCTCGTTTCAACACCTGAGGAGTATGACATGTAGTCAACAAGCATAAGTTGCTGCTGCTATTGTGTGCATCTCTCACTAAACTCAGTGACATAAGGAGCACATCGAACATGCTTTTGCACCGGTTATGGGGAGTGGCGGTGGCGTTTGCAGAAAACACATTGTGGATGTTTCTCCTATGATTTTTCACTCATTAATTATAATGGTGGCAAGTCATGGGCTGTGTCCTAGTGATTTTCTGAATCGTGCTCCTTGGGAATGCCATTCCCCCCACTCCAGAGACTTGAGCACAAAATCTAAGATGACACCACAGTGCAGTACTGAGTGAGTTCTGCACTGGCGGAGGTGCTGTCTTTCGGATGAATCATTAAACGGAAGCTTCGTCTGCCCTCTCAGTTGGACATAAAAGATCCCACGGAACTATTTGAAGAAAAGCAGAGTAGTTCTCCCAGTGTCCTGATCAACATTTATCCATCAACCAACCTCACTAAAACATTAACTGGTCATTTATCTCATTGATGTTTGTGGGAACTTACCAAGCGCAAAATGGCTGCCACATTTCCTACATTACCACAGTGATTCAGAAGTACTTAATTGGCTGTGAAACAAATCGTGACGTCCTGAGGATATGAAAGGCACAAGATAAATGCAAGTTCTTTCTTTGTTTCATATAGTTTTTTATCTAAACTTTGAAATGTAATGAAGCCAGGCGATTAAAAACCATCTCTTTGTTTTCAAACCTAGTCTTACTGCTGCAGACTCTTCAATCCTTGCAGCCGGCAAAGACATTAGAAATGCTGGGTGAGCAACCAGCCCAAAACCTTCAACCTTTAGAGGAGACCTTAAAGGCATTAGCTTTCCTTCTGTTGGAAACTAACAGTGACCTCGTGCAGGCCGCCACTTCCTACCTTGCTACAGCTTCAACAAACAACAATTTCAGAGAAAAGGTACACGCTCTAATATAATATTGAGAGATATTTTACTTTTGTGTTGTATAGTTCACTAGTCACTATAATATATAATAATATATGTATTAGCTATGTGCAGTTATATTTGATGCATAATGTATTATGCAACACCAACCACTACTTTAACATATTTGTGTGTAAGTGAAGCTTGTTACTTGAACGTAGAAGTACTGCTAATAATATGAGTCCGAAGTAGTATCCAGTAACAATATGTATTATCTCGCTCATGTCTGAGCCTCTGCATTTATGGCAAGTTTCACTAACTCAAATCGTCTTTAAGCTAGCATTAATTTGATAACATTGGATTCATAGTTGGCTTTTTCTTTAACCTAGTTGACAAAATATTTTGGAAGTCAGGATATTGCAGAAGTACTGTCTGTGATTTTCTGTCCATTAATTTTAATTCAGTGGGTGGGCTCCCAGATGTGTGTACATAGAAAACAATCTCATTATTTTGTCTCACATCATAGAATCATACAGCACAGAAGGAGGCCATTCAGTCCATCCTACCTGTGCCAGCTCTTTGAAAGAGCAAAGTAATTAGTCCCAATCCTCTGCTCCTTCCCCATAGCCTGGCAAATGTTTTCCTTTTCATGTGTATATATTCAACTCCCTTTTGAAAGTTACTGTTGAATCTACTTCTATCATCTTTTCAGGAAGGGCATTCCAGATCATCATAACTCGCTGCATAAAAAATACCCTTAAATCTCCCCTCTGGTTCTTTTGCCAATTATCTTAATTCTGTGCCCTCTGGTTCCCAACTCTCGTGCCAGTGGAAAGAGTTTCTCCCTATTCACTCTATCAAAACCCCTCATAATTTTGAACACCTCTATTAAATCTCCCTGTAAGCTTCTCTGCTCCATGGAGAAAAATCCCAGCTTCTCTAGTCACTCCATATGGAGGTAGTGTTTGTCTGACTAGATTTTTGCAAGCAATGGATGATTCAGTGAGTAAACACATTTCCTTCACATCTGTAACATGGACTTGTATCTACCTCAGAATAACTGGATGAAAATCTGCTCTCTTTAAAAGCTGTAGGTTTTTAGATAAAATCAGTTTGGTTAGTCTCAACTCTGTTTCCACTGTGTATGAATCCAGAGCACAATCTATAGCATTAGATTAGATACAGGTCAGTATTTCCATTCAGAAAGGACATCAGCAAGGTAGAAAAACACAGACCAGTTTTACTCTGCATCTGCATCTTGCTGCACCTGATCTGAGTACTTGGTGTTTTCACTAGAAAGTGGGAAAATGTTCCTTTTCTCAGCTTGCTGAATATTGACAATTCACCAGAAAAAATATCAATGGGAAAGAAGAAACTTGTATTTCTATACTGCATTTCAGAGCTAAAGGATGTCCGAAAGTGCTTTACAGCCAATTAAGTACTTTTGAATTGTAGTCACTGTTGTAATGTAGGAAAAGTGGCAGCCAATTTGCGCACAAACAGCAAAGAGATAAATGATCAGATAATTTGTTTGTGATGTTGGTTGAGGGGTAAGTATTGGCCAGGACTCCCCTGCTCTGCTTCAAAATACTGCCATTGGATCTCGTACATCCACCTGAGAAGGCAGACAGGGCCTCACTTTAACATCTCGTCTGAAAGATGGTACCCGAGATGGTGCAGTGTTCCCTTGGTACTGCACTGGAGTGTCAGCCTACATTTTGTGCTCAAGTCCCTGGAGTGGGACTTGAACCCACAACCTTTGGACTCAGAGGCAAGAATACTACCACTGAGCCACGGCTGACACATTTGACAGTGAGTAAATATTTTACAAAGCTGTTAGTTTATGGAATAGAAGTCCATCTCGTGCACTGAATGTAGACTCCATTAAATCATTAGGGCCGTGAAATTCGGTATGTTATCGACTCCCGTTAGTGCCTGGTGGGGGCGCTAATGGGGCACTAAGGGGTTAGTGCCCGGGTGCGGAAAATGCAGCAACGCCCGCGAACTTCAGTGCCGGTTTAGCGCTGGCGCTAACTCTTAGCACCTGGGCCTCTAGCACCTCGCAGATCATGACAGCATAAAGTGCGCAGAGCCCATTATCACCCCGGATGGAAAATTGACTCTCGCCTGCTGCTTTTTCACCTTGTGTCGACAATGCCAGCAAGAGGAGGCATTGTGAACTTGGCTGGCCGCTTCAGGAGTGGTAATTAAAGGGAATGCTTTTCAGCTAGCACAACCTTTATTATTTGCACCGGTCTGGTGCCTGCGCAAAGTTTTTAATGTTTCATTGGTGCGAGATGCCCAAGCCCTCCACTTTGAGAGAGTGTTTGGGGCTGTAATGACAGTTGCCCAGGTTGTCCTGCAAAACAGAACTGACGACAACCAGCTTGTGCAGCATCATTGACCCTTCCCTTTAAGCGAGGGAAGCAGCCTCTGTGATAAAAGAGTACCGTTTACAATGCGCTCGAAATTGTTTAGCGCTCTGCTGCTACCATCCTGCTCTCAGACTTTAGCGCCCTAAGAGAAGCAGTTAGCGCTAGATTTTGTGCTCCACTTCCCTCTTGGAGTACTAAAACTGAATTTCATGGGAGGTGAGAATGATTAGCGCCTGGCACTAATTTTTCAGCTTTTAAAGTTTTAGAGCCCCAAACGGGGCTATACCGAATTTCTCCCCCTCGGAGTTGCTAGATTCCTGGTTCAATGGAGAATCGAGCACACAGGCTTGATAAGGCACTAGGCAGGTGAATTTATGGACATAATAGTGAGTCCTGACATGACTGTTAGAGCAAACACAGTTTTTCATTCTTTTACAAATTTCAAACTAAAAATCAGGAACTGAAAGTTCAGATTCTTTTAGCTTTTTCTTTATATAATTGCTTAATATACACAAATCATCCAAAAACAGAGATGACAATTGTTTTTTTCCTGGTGTGATCTAAAATTGCATTCGCATTTCCTTGAGAAAAAAACTATTAAGTGCACATTTGAAAGAATGTTTATCTTCCTTTCACAGGCTTTGCTTTATTACACCAAGGCACTGACCCAACCCAATGTAAAGATCCAGAGGGCAGCTTGCACAGCACTGAAATGCATCAAAGTAAGTACAGCTTTTATCAAATCCACAATATAATAATAAAAATGATAATAATCACAAGATTTATGGCACATTCCGAACATGGTGCGTGCGCCAGATCTTCAACTGGAGTTATTCACTACAGTACTTCCCTGCCCATTCCCCACATCTTTTTATGTTCTTGCTTTTCATATATTTATCCAATTTCCTTTTGAATGATGGGATATTTCCATTGGAGCAGAGAAGGTGAAGAGATTTAATAGAGATTTAAAAAAAAGCTTTGATAGAGTTAATAGGGTAAGATCATTTCTATTGTTTGGAGAGTCAGTGACCAGGGGTCATTAATTTAAAATGATTACTAAGAGGACTTTCGGAGAAATGTCTTCATGCAGGGGATTTTTGGAGCATGGGACGCTTTGCCAAAAGGAGTGGTTGATAGAGAGTCTGTTGCATCTTTCAGTGGATAATTAGATAAATATTTGGAACATGATGGGCTGAATGGCCTCTTTCTGTGCTGTAAACTTCTATGATTCTACGGGAGCTGATTTTAAGCCTACCTGCCTGTTAGCAATCAACTCCTTTCACCTCTGGTTCACACCAACATGTTTCGAGTATGGATGAGACTTCGTAGTGGAGTATATGGAACAGACCTTATTGATACACAGTGATTGGCCTTTAACTATACAGAGAGTGGCTTTTTCAGTTTCATGTATCTCTCGAGCACTCTGGACATACTGTTGAAAACCATGATCTTTTATGCACCATATTTTGACTATGACGTAAACATTCACAAACCATTTGAAAACAGAATATTATTTTTTTCTTCAGTCATGGGATGTGGGCATTGCTGGCAATGCTTGATCTGCTGCAGTCCTTGTGGTGAAGGTACTCCCACAGTGTTGTAGTGGTTTGGTACAACTGAGTGGCTTGCTATAGGCTGGGTAAGAATGGCATATTTCCTTCCCTAAAGGACACTAGTGAACTAGATGTTTTTTTTTACAACAATCCAGTAGTTTCATACTAGCTTTTTAAATTCCAGATTTATTTAATTAACTGAATTTAAATTCCCCCGTGGTGGGATTTGAGTCCTGGATTACTAGTCCAGTAACATAACCACTATGCTACTGTACCCCCCAATGGAAATAGTTGTAGTTTGTTTACTTCAGAACTACTTCCCCTACAAGAGACTCCCTGACGTAACAGTTGCTAACATCGTTGAAGTAAAAGCTTTACCAACTGCTATCTATAGCTAATGGATTCCTCCTACCCATGTTTATTACCCTAAAACTAAAGTTACATTTTATTACCTTAAAACTAAACATTAACCACTCATGGGTGACATCATTACTAACGCTTATTCCCTTACACAAGCAATTTACATCTCAGAAAACAAGCAATGCATTCTTTTTACGACACTTCAAAGTCAGCCTGTTTATATCGGAAAGCCTGTTAATCCAAGATACAAAGAAGTTCGACTGGTAACCATTAACTCCCTAAGGTAGAATCATAGAAATTTACGGCACAGAAGGAGGCCATTCAACCCATTGGGCTGGATTTTCATTGAGCCATGGAGTCGGGATTGGAGGTGTGCGGGGGTTTCAAATCCCGAAATCGGGTGTCCCAACCCCATCCCACCCCCAACCCGCCTCCATGCCAGTTTCAAAGGTGGCAGGTACCAGCCCCGCACTGGGACCCGCCTCCCCAAGGCGGGAAGGGGATTAGTGCCAATGAACTGCCTGTTATCAGGTAGTTAAAAGGCAGTTTTTAGCCTAATCCCTATTTTCATTGTTGAAATCACAGAATCACAGAAATCACAGAAACCCCACAGTGCAGATAGAGGCCATTTCGGCCCATCGAGCCTGCACCGACAGGGGTGGGATTCCCGACGGCAAGTTAGCGAGGCGGGCCGTCGGGATGAAGGGCTTGGAGGGGTCGAGATATCTGGTGTTCAGGTGAGTGATGGGTGCATGAGTGCAGAGGTAAGTGTGTTTGGTCTGTGTAAAGTGTTTAAAGAAGTTACACTAACTTTTACTTACCTTTACAGCCTTCCTTTAGGTCTCGGGAGTCCCTCATCTCACCGGCACAGAAAGCAGAATGGCTGCCAGCTGTCAAAATCTGCAGCCTCTGCTTTCTGTTCCGGGGAGATCTCTAAATCATCCTGAGAGGAAGGAATTAACCCGGAGTACAGATTGTCAGTGTTTGACAGCTTCAAACAGCTGTGAAATGCTGATATTTCATCTGTCAAAAGGTCTTGACAGATGGAATTTCAATCTGTGATGTCACCTGTTGCCGGGTGGCCCTTAATTGGCCTGCTGAGCCCGCTGGGTGGGCTCAACAAGGTCAATCAAATCAAAATCGCGTGGGTTGGCTAGAACTCGATGGAGGCGGGACTACAACCCCAAAAGTTGTAGACCCGACTCCTCAATGAAAATCCAGCCCTTTGTGTCTGTGCCGGCTGAAAAAGAGCTATCCAGCCTAATCCCACTTCCCAGCTCTTGGTCCGTAGCCTTGTAGGTTACAGCACTTCAAGTGCATATCCAAGTGCTTGTGATGAGGGTTTCTGCCTCTACCACCCTTTCAGGCAGTGAGTTCCAGACCCCCACCACCCTCTGGGTGAAAAAAGTTCTCCTCAACTCCCCTCTAATCCTTCTACCCATTACTTTAAATCTATGCCCCTTGGTTATTGATCTCTCTGCTGAGGGAAATAGGTCCTTCCTATCCACTCTATCTAGGCCCCTCATAATTTTATACACCTCAATCAAGTCTCCCCTCAGCCTCCTCTGTTCCAAAGAAAATAACCCCACCTATCCAATCTTTCCTCATAGTTAAAATTCTCCAGTCCTGGCAACATCCTCATAAATCTCCTTTGTACCCACTCTAGTGTAATCACATTTTTCCTGTAATGCGGTGGCCAGAAATGTACACAGTACTCTAGCTGTGGCCTAACTAGTGTTTTATACAGTTCAAGCATAACCGCCCTTTTTAAACAACAGTACAACAGTACAACGTTAGCAGTCCTCCAGCACCACACCTGTAGCCAGAGATGATTGAAAGAAGATGTTGAACATACATCTCTCCAGGATGTCCAACACCGCCCAGCTCAGATTAAAGCAGGAAAGGTCATCTCCGACTGCTCGTGTTATCGTTGCCAGTTACTGCGCTCAACAACAACAACTTGTATTTATATAGTGCCTATAACATAGTAAAATGTCCCAAAGCGCTTCACAGGAGTGGTATAAAACAAAATTTGACACTGAGCCACGCAAGGCGAAATTAGGGCAGATGACCAAAAGCTTGGTCAAAGAGGTAGGTTTTAAGGAGCATCTTAAAGGAGGAAAGATAACCATGTTTATATCTTTGGCACAAGGCAACATCTCACCGTACACCGCTAACTCTGAAATTCTCATATCTAGGATTTGCCTATTGTTGGCAGCTCTGAACACATAATAACTCACATTTGTGTGGCATCTTTAACATAGAAAAACCTGCTTCACAGATGTGTGAGAAAGAAACCGGTGGCAAGCCACAGAAGGGGAGATTAACAAGGGTCAAAAAGGTGTTTTTAAGGTTTAAGGAGAGTCTTAAAGGTGCAGAGGAAGGTGGATGGGTTTAGGGAGGAAATTCCCTAAATGAATGGAATCTAGGTGTGTGAAGGCGCAGCTGCCGACTGTATGTTCCTTGATGTATCATTTAACTCTTATTGAATATTATGATTTTACGTGTGGAATGATTAAATCCTTCCATGAGGTGTTGGATATCCACCAATACTCATTTAATTAATTCAAAATATTCAATTTTTTACCCCAGGCTTGTGAAAGCATTGACATACTGGTGAGTCTGTGCCAATCTGATAGAGAAGTTCTACGTCAAGCTGCTGCTGAATCACTCCTCTCACTAGGTGAGTGCTCTTCCTTGTGGGTGAGCCACACAGTGTATAGATCTTTGCTCAAAGTTATATTCAACATTTGTTAACGGTTTGCCAAACAATTTGGGCCAGATTTTACAATCTAGCACTCTGGCTGTCAGGTTTCTCGGGTCAGGACAACAACTGGAACGTTGGCCACAGAGGTCAGGCGGATTAACAGCCCACCTGATTATCTGACCATGGAAATTAATGGATGGAAGGTCAGGCTGGCTAGGTCAGGCTAGGAGTCGGGTACACTAACCCACTCGCCTGATATTACGTTTGGTGCTCTCGTCATGCAGAACTCGGGGACGAGAGCACTAAACTGTAAAACCTGCCCATTTCCTTTTGAAGGCAGTACTGCCCCTTGTAGTACAATCTTCTCACGACGACATGAGGAAGACAGAGATAATGCAGTAAGTGGCTGATGTTTTATTGCAGCATGGGTCCAGCACAGAGGATCACAGTGGTCAATGGTTTTATTGCCTTCGCCACTCGGACGCAAAGCAGCATAAAAGCTGGATCCAACTACCACACGGACTGCAGTGGTTCAGGAAGGTTGCTCACCAGCACCTTCTCGCGGGCAATTAGGAGTGGGCAATAAATGCTGGCCTTGCCAGTGACGCCCACATCCCATGAATGAATAAAAAAAAAATTGAGGTAATGTGGCCAGTGCTGCAGCTGCAAAAGGTGCCTTTTTCTATTGGGCATTGAGAAAGGAGTTGCAGCAAGCTATCAGTACAAGAATGAGCTGAATTTCTCTCCATCTGATTCGTTTATTATATCTTTTTCATTTAGTGAAATTAAAATCAAATTAAAATTGTGCCTAGGGGAAATGTGGGATCCCGCCTACATTTTTGAATTGATTCTATCCTGCCACAGAATGTACATTTGATTAGTGTCAGCATATGCTAATGATTGTAAGGTGAAAAATGATGATGTGTAGATCAGTAACATGGCTCCAAAGTGTCTATCACATCTTCCAGTGCATCATGGCTGTCAGTCAGCAATAACACTTACATTCTGGGTTGATTTTTTTGTATCGACCTATCACTGTCCTGTCTCCGGCACGCAAATGAATGAAGTAGACCCTTGAGGCTGATGTATGGAAATGACTACGGATAGGTTGCAATGGGGTTACTTAAAAAGAGGGTGCAATTTGCAGGTTTCCACACTTTGCCACTCGCCTCTCGTATAGTCTTGATTTCAAACAGAGTGAACATTGACACCACTATGTCAGCCAATTTGTTGGAGGCGGGGCTGGAACTTGTGGTTTTAAGTTAGAGTCTCTGAACTCATATCCAAAACTACAGCAAACCGAGTCTCCCGAGAACATCAGAATTATTTCTCCAGAAAAATGCAGTGAGTGGAAGTTAGTTACATAATACAAATTGTGTGTGTGTAAAATCAATCCCAGTTACTTACAGCAGTGTGGCTTCCAGGCGTGATTGACTGGGGAATTACCCAACCATCTCCAATCTGGCTGGGACTTGTGCCGTCACTATATACAGCCTATTTCAAATTGAGGCTGCAGATTCCTCCATGGCTGTCACCAGTGTGAATAACCAACAGGAGGATTCTTGCTGCTGACAGGAGACAACCCATTGAGTAAAAGGATGGAATTGATCCCAATTAAGGCACTGGGACCAGCAGGCTCTGGGTTGTGAAACACGTGCTTTTTATCATGGCCTGTGGGGCACCATTTAGAATTTGGGCAGAATCAGCTGTGCCATGCTTGTACATCCCACTTTCAAAACAGTAAAGGAGCAGAGAGACTTAGTGGTTCAGATACACAAATCTTTAAAAGTGTGCGGACAAGATAACAAAGCATAGGGGATTAAGGGTTTTATGAATAGGGGCAAAGAGTAGAAAATCAAAGTGATAATGCTAAACCAATACAAATTATTGGTTAGGCCACAATTGGAATATTGAGGTAGAAATTGGACCTCGTTGCTCCTGTTTTTTTAGGGCGTAAAAGGGGCACAGCAAGGCTCAATTTCAGGGACCAACATCCCACGCCCAAAGTACACCTGAAACATGTCCAACACGATATTGGGTTGAGTCGTATTTCAGGCGACCCTGGCAGCTGCCTAACACAGGCATTAGACCCTTTACATATGTAAATGAGGGGCCTATTGCCTGTTTTAGGCCCGCTCTGTGAAATGGGATAGTGATGAACGGAGCAGGAACTGGGCCTACTTGGCTCAGGATTCTTCAGCAGCTGTTGTGGCCGAAGCAGCAACCACCACCAAAAGGTAAGTATAGGTTTAAAAAACGTGGCTGTGGAGCTAGGAGGATCAGGAGTTCTTCCCCCCTCCCCCTGCACTCCCTTCCCAACTCTGCGGTGCTCCCAACCAGCTCCCTCCTCCCGTTGATGCTCTACTTCCCCTCCGGGACTTACCTTCAGGCAGCTGCCAGCCAGGCACTTAGCCTAATATTCATCTTCTTAAAATGGGCGAACTGCTGGTGGAGGTGTAACAGGCACCAGCAGTTTACCCAAATAATATTAGAGGCCTGAGGCCCAATTTTTGACCAGCCTCAGGTCGCCCAGTTGCTCTATGCACAACACCCATTTCAGGACTGAAAATGGGACTAAAGGAATTTCCACCCCATTATGTCCACCTATGGGCACCCTACTTTAGGAAGGATATCAAGGTGTGAATAAAGAAGTGATTTAATAAAATGATACCAGGGCTGAGAGGCTTTAGTTATGAGGAAAGACTAGAGAAAGTGGTGTTCTTTTCACCAAAACAGAAAAGGTTAAGAGGAGATCTGATAGAGGTGTTCAAAATGATAAAGGGGTTTGATAAGTAGAGAAAAACTATTTCCACTGGTCAGCGAGTCAGTAACTACAGGGTATAAATTAAAAATATCAGGAGAATGAGGATAGGGGTTAGGTGATTTTTTTTTATGCAGAGGGTTGTTTGGACATGGAATGGCCTACCAGAAACAGTGAGGGGAAGCAGAATCCGTAACAGCCTTTAAAAGGGAAGTGGAGAAAGAACTGTGAATGGGACTAGTTGTGCAGCTCTTTCAGAGAGCTCAAAGGCCAAATGACGGCCTCCTAAGCTGTAAAATTCTGTGATTCTATGATCCACCATAAACCCATCACATGCAAATTGGGGCCAGTATAATGTTTAATGTATTGAAAATATGTGCACATCACAGTCATGACCCAATTGCAAAAAATCATTCTCATATCCCACACTTCTTCCTTCCCTAGGAGAAGAAGGTAGCTTGGCTTACGAGCAGCTGGACAAGGTCCCTCAGGAAATAGTGCGACTTGCAGGAAGGCGAGGGAATGCGGTCAGCACTGCCTTCTGAAAAAAAACTCCGCAATGCACCTCAGTATTAGGGACTGCCCAGATGGATGGTAGCTGCCCAAATTCTGCGCTAAGGGTGAAAGATGTGGCACAGCGGCAGATCAAAGAGAATCAGGACTGCACACCCAGAGCAAAACCAGCCATCCCCAACAACAATTGAACCACAACGCACGTGACGACACCATCCCAAGAGAAAGCGAACAAATCAACGAGAGAGTCATTTCGTTCAAACATCCTTTTACCAAAGTTATTCGAACTCCACTTTATTTCGTGTTAATTTATTTAGAATTAATTGAAATGTTTTAACTACTGAATTTTCTGTTTCCTTCCTTTTTTTGAGATCACACTGGCATTATTTTTTTTTAATTTGCACATTTTTGAGATGGGTTATCAGGGTACACAATGTATATATTGCATCTTTAGTTAATGTATTCTTATTTTCTATTAGCTTTCTGGCGTACCACGGCCTTGATCTGGCTGTATAGGTGAAACAAAAGCCAAACGGACATAGTGCCTGAGAAAGGGAGGGTGCGGTGGAATTGGGATTGGTCCTTTGAAGTTTGCATCCATGACAGATGCCGTGTTTCAGCCATTAGAATTTAGAAGCAAAAAATATTCCACAGAAGATGACAATCATCATGTGCATAATGCAGTACCTGTGGATATTGTACGTGTAACATGCTTAAAATACCCTTCCTGCGAGGCATGATCTCTCCTCCAAACACGCTGCACATGGAGCTGAGAGGTTGGTTTTGACACATGTCAGAGCTGACAGGTTTATTGTAGGACTGTGACTGTGGGGGTACTAATTTATAAAATGTTATGATGCAGGGTTTACCTGTGGAATGTCAGATTGAACATAAACTGAGGACTACATTGCCTACTAATGAATAGATGCAGTTGTAAAAGAGGGATTGCCCCCGCTCAAATACTCTATTGTATAATTAAGCAATTTGAAAAAAACCTCATTTCTTTGCCTTGTCTTTCGGAAGAAAAAGCAGCAAATTCTTTGTTTACCTAAATGGCATTTTTAAAATAAAATTTCAAATATGCATTTTGTCTTTATTACTACGTCTTTATATCATAATTAAAATAAAAAAAATTTTCATGTCAGACACTGACCTGAGGTAAAAATGATGGATTTAAACAATGGACTTTGGTTCACTTAATTGTTTATTGGGGTAAGTGCACAGCTTTCTGTAGAACTGAGTCATGGGAGGAATTTTAACATGGGGGAGTGGGTGGGAGTGAGGGGTTAAATGGGCAAAAGTTCCAAGCATGTTGGGAAGCTGGCTCCAACCCGCCGATCTCCATGTTTTACTGAGGCGAGACAATGGACGGGCAACCAACCCACTCCCAGGAGGCGGATTGGCATTTTAACTATGTTAATGAGGCCAGAAGCATCGAATTTAACATTTTACTATGGCCGTCCGGTTTCCCCGGGCCTCGTGAAACCCGACAACTAAAGCGAGGTGATTGGGGCGGGCCTAAGAATGATCGGGGGGGGGGGCCGGAGGATGATCAGGAGGTCGGGGGTTGGTGTGGGGGGAGTCAGAGGATGATCGGGATGGAGGCAGATGACATTGGGGGCCGGAGGAGCATTGAGGAGGGGGGAGGCAGAAAACATAGGGGGCCTGAACATCACCGGTGGGGGATGGGAGGCCGGGAAGGTAATTGTGGGGGGGGGGGGGGGTGGGGGGGTGGTGCGGGATCAGAAGCCTTGTGGGGGAGTCTCCGATAGCAGCGGGGTGGGTTAGACAGGCGGGTTTCATGAGGCCTGCAAAACCTAACCAGCCACTGTTAAATTTAAAATGATGCTTAGATCTGAGGCATGCCTGCTTCATTATAATATTTAAATGAGCGATCCGCCTCCTGGGAGTGGGTTGGCTGCCTGCCCCCTTCCCCCCGCCCCCCCCCCCCCACCCCGCCTCCATTAAAACTGTAAATGAGTGGGTTGGGGTCGGGATTCAGATTTTTAACACTTTAACTTCCGACCCGACCCCAATCCACCTGTTTTTTGGGGGTTAAAATTCCTCCAAAGTGTAATGGACAGGAAAGGAGAAACGTGACAAGACAAGAAATGCATGCTAAGTACGCCATTTCTATAATATAGATAGATGGTGCCACAGTTTGGAATTTCTTAACCAGTTTTCCACAGAAAGGATTTGGAAATTAATTATATTTAAGTGGTGTGTTTTTAAATTAAACTGGATCGGCACAGGTTTAGAATTCTCTTTACAGCCATGTGCTTTAGTCACTGAGAGAAAGAGGAGTTTATTTGTATATGAGCCAGGTATTGAAGATTAGTATTAAAGCTAATACAAAAGATCCCACCACCAAACACATCTTCCTCTCACCTCCCCTTTCAGCATTCCGAAGGGACCGCTCCCTCCGCAATACCCTGGTCCACTCCTCTATCACCCCCAACACCCCTTCCCCTTCGCCCGGCACCTTCCCGTGCAAGCACAGGAGATGCAACACATGCCCTTTTACCTCCTCCCTTCCCACTGTCCAGGGCCCCAAACACTCTTTCCAGGTTAAACAGCGATTTACTTGTACTTCTTGCAATTTAGTATACTGTATTCGCTGCTCATGATGCGGTTTCCTTTACATTGGGGAGACCAAACACAGATTGGGTGACCGCAAGGCATTCCTGATCTGGAAACAGCAACAGAACTCGAGAGCAAGAAAGCAGCTCTACAGAAGCCTGAAGGCCGAGGTCCAGCAAAAAATTTGCAACCTAAAGAACAGATGGTGGGTGGAGAAAGCGCAGGCCATCCAGTAGCTAGCCGACAACCACGACGTGCGTGGATTCTTTAGCGCAGCCAAGACCACCTACGGCCCAAGCACCCCACTGCGGGCCAAGAACGGAGAGGTACTCATCAAGGACAGAGAGGCAGTCAGTGCCTGCTGGAAGGAGCACTTCGAAGATCTCCTTAACCGAGACTCTGTCTTCAACGCGAGTGTCCTTAACTCCATCCCGCAGCATGCTACCCGCCACCACCTCAGCACAACCCCTGCCCAGCACAAGGTTGAAACGGCTATCCGACAACTGAAGAACAACAAGGCCTCAGGAGCAGATGGAATCCCCGCTGAAGTGCTAAAGCATAGCAGAGAAGCACTATTGGTGCAAATACATGAATTCATTTCCCTTATTTGGAAGGAGGAGAGCATGCCAGGGGATCTCGGAGACGCTGTAATCGTGACCATCTTCAAGAAAGGTGACAAGTCTGATTGTGGTAGTTACAGAGGAGTCTCCCTGCTGTCTGCCACAGGGAAAGTCATCACAAGAATCCTCCTCAATCGCCTTCTCCCAGTGGCTAAAGAGCTCCTCCCAGAGTCGCAATGTGGATTCCGCCCACTAAGGGGCACAATGGACATGATCTTCACCGCGTGTCAATTACAAAAGAAATGCAGGGAACAGCACCAACAGCTGTACATGGCCTTCTTTGACCTCACAAAGGCCTTCGACACCGTCAACCGTGAGGAATTATGGAGTGTCCTCCTCAAATTTGGCTGCCCTCAAAAGTTTGTCACCATCCTCCGCCTGCTTCACGCCGACATGCAAGTCGCGATCCTGACCAACGGATCCACCACAGACCCAATTCACGTACGGACCGGGGTCAAGCAAGGCTGTGTCATCGCACCAACGTTCTTCTCGATTTTCCTTGCTGCAATGCTTCATTTCACCCTCAGTTAGCAGCCCGCTGGAGTAGAGCTAATCTACAGAACAAATGGGAAACTGTTCAACCTCCATTGCCTCCAGTCCAGATCCAAGGTCGTCCCATCCTCTGTCATCGAATTACAGTATGCAGATGACACTTGCGTCTGCGTACACTCGGAGGTCGAACTCCAAACCATCGTCAACACCTTCACTGAAGCATACAAGAGCATAGGCCTTACACTAAACATCCGTAAGACAAAGGTCCTCTACCAACCTGCCCCCGCCACACAGTACTGCTCCCCGATTATGAAAATCCATGAAGAGGCCATGGACAGCGTGGACCACTTTCCATACCACGGGAGCCTACTGTCAACAAGGGCAAACGTCGATGACGAAGTCCAACACCGTCTTCAGTGTGCCAGTGCAGCCTTCGGTCGCCTGAGGAAGAGAATGTTTGAAGACCAGGACCTCAAACCCGGCACTAAGCTCATGGTCTACAGAGCAGTCGTGATACCCGCCCTCCTGTATGCTTCAGAGACATCGACCATGTACAGCAGAGTACTGGAGAGGTACCATTAATGCTGCCTCCGCAAGATCCTGCAAATCCATTGGCAGGATAGGTGCACCAACGTCAGTGTTCTCGCTCAGGCCAACATCCCCAGCATCGAAGCTTTGACCACGCTCGATCAGCTCCGATGGACGGGCCACATCGTCCGCATGCCTGATATGAGATTCCCAAAGCAAGCGCTCTACTCAAAGCTCCGACACGGCAAGAGAGCCCCAGGTGGGCAGAGGAAACGCTTCAAGGACACCCTCAAAGCCTCCTTGAAAAAGTGCAACATCCCCACCCACTCCTGGGAATCCCTGGTCCAAGACTGCACAAAGTGTAGGAGAAGCATCCGGGAAGGCACCAAACACCTCGAGTCTCTTTGCCGGGAGCAAGTGGAAGCCAAGTGCAAAAAGCAGAAGGAGCGCATGTCAACCCAAGAACCCCACCTACCCGCCTGTCAACCATCTGCCCCACCTGTGACAGAGACTGTAGGTCCCACATTGGACTCATCAGTCACCTGAGAACTCATTTTTAGTGTGGAAGCAAGTCATCCTCGGTTCTGAGGGACTGCCTAAGAAGAAGAGAAGAAGGGAAGACCAAACGCAGATTGGGTGACCGCTTTGCGGAGCACCTCCGTTCAGTTTGTAAGGGTGACACCGAGCTTCCGGTCGCCTGTCACTTTAATTCTACGCTCCACTCCCACTCAGACCTCACCGTCCTTGGCCTCTTGCATTGTTCCAATGAAGCTCAATGTAAGCTCGAGGAACAGCACCCCATCTTTCGATTAGGCACTTTACAGCCTTCTAGAGTCAATATCGACTTCAACAATTTCAGACCATAACCTCTGCCCCTATCCTTTTTTTCCATTTTTTTTCTCTCTCTCGCTTGGCAGCTGTCTTTCATTCTGCCATCGCGAATTACACTTCATCTAGAGCCATCTTTTGTTTCTTAACCTGTCCCATTACCATCTCCTTTTGCCTTGCACCATCATCCCTTTTGTCTCTTAATCTCTCCTGCCTTCCATCCTATCACAGACCTTCCCTTTTGTTCTTTCCTCCCCTCCCCCCTTTCCCTGCCCCTACACTTGCTTAAAAACCTGTTCCATCTCCAGCTTTTTCCAGTTCTGACGAAGGGTCATCGACCTGAAACGTTGTTTCTCTCTTCACAGCTGCTGCCTGACCTGCTGAGTATTTCCAGCATTTTCTGTTTTTATTTTAGTATTAAAGCTTGTGGAATGTTGCTGCTCATGGACCACGTCGAATTGAGACAATTACAGCCAATTGATGCCAATGAGAGTCAGGATGTCCCCATTGATTTTGAGAATAGTGAGAGATGGTTTCTGGAGATTCAAACCCCAAAGTTGGGGGAGGGGGGCGTGGGGGGTCTCGGTGATAACCAGTTTTACGGACAGGCTTTCGGGAAAATCCCTGGATGGGAAAGTACTCATGATTTTGAACACCTCTATCAAATCTCCTCTCAATCTTCGCTGCTCCAAGGAGAACAACCCCAGCTTCTCCAGTCTATCCAAGTAACTGAAGTCCATCATCCCTGGAAACATTCTCGTAAATCTATTCACATCCTTCCTAAAGTGCGGTGCCCAGAATTGGACAAAATACTCCAGTTGAGGCCAAACCAGTGTTTTATAAAGGTTCATCATACTTTCCACGCTTTTGTATGCCTCTATTTATGAAGCCCAGGATCTCATAAGCAGTTTTAACTGCTTTCTCAATCTGCCCTGCCACCTTCAATGATTTGTGCACATATACCCCTAGGTCTCTCTGTTCATGCACCCACTTTAGGATTGTACCATTTAATTTATATGTCCTCTCCTCATTCTTTCTACCAAATTGTATCACTTCGCACTTTTCTGCGTTAAATTTCATCTGCCACGTGTCCACCCATTCCACCAGCCTGTCTATGTCCTCCTGAAGTCTATCACTACCCTCCTCACTGTTCACTATACTTCCAAGTTTTGTGTCATCTGCAAATTTTGAAATTGTGCCCTGTGCACCCACATCCAAGTCATTAATATATATCAAGAAAAGCAGTGATCCTAGAACTGACCCCTGGGGAACACCACTGTGTACCTTCCTCCAGTCCGAAAAACAACCATTCGCCACTGCTCTCTGTTTCCTGTCGTTAGCCAATTTCGTATCCATGCTCCCACTGTTCCTTTTATTCCATGGGCTTCAACTTTGCTGGGAAGCCTATTATGTGGCACTTTGTCGAATGCCTTTTGGAAATCCATGTACACCACATCAACCACATTGCCCTCATCAACCCTCTCTGTTACCTCATCAAAAAACTCGATCAAGTTGGTTAAACACGATTTGCCTTTAACAAATCCATGCTGGCTTTCCTTAATTAATTCACACTTCTCCAAGTGACTGTTAATTTTGTCCCTGATTATTGTTTCTAAAAGCTTCCCCACTACCGATGTTAAACTAACCCGCCTATAGTTGCTGGGTTTATCTTTACACCCTTTTCTGAACAAGGGTGTAACATTTGCAATTCTCCAGTCCTCTGGCACCACCCCAGTTTCTAAGGAGGATTCGAAGATTATGGCCAGTATCTCCGCGATTTCTTCCTTCACTTCCCTCAGCGTCCTAGGATGCATCCAATCTAGTCCTGGTGACTTATCTATTTTAAGTACAGTCAGCCTTTCTAGTACCTCCTCTTTATCAATTTTTATCTCATCCAGTATCTCCTCTACCTCCTCCTTCACTATGTCTATGGCAGCATCTTCTTCCTTGGTAAACAGATGTAAAGTACTCATTTAGCACCTCAGCCATACCCTCTGCCTCCATGTGTAGGTCTCCTTTTTGGTCCCTAATTGGCCCCACCCCTCCTCTTACTACCCGTTTACTATTTATATGCCTATAGAAGACTTTTGAATTACCTTTTATGTTACTGCCAATCTATTCTCCTACCCTCTCTTTGCCCCTCTTATTTTCTTTTTCACTTCTCCTCTGAACTTTCTATATTTAGCTTGATTCTCAGATGTATTCTCGATCTGACATCTGTCATATGCACTCTTTTTCTGCATCATCTTACCCTCTATCTTTTTCATCATCCAGGGAGCTCTGACTTTAGTTGCCCTACATTTCTCCCTAGTGGGAATGTACCTCAACTGTGCCCGAA
This sequence comes from Somniosus microcephalus, assembly GCF_052327205.1. Taxonomy (NCBI): domain Eukaryota; kingdom Metazoa; phylum Chordata; class Chondrichthyes; order Squaliformes; family Somniosidae; genus Somniosus; species Somniosus microcephalus. The sequence continues at coordinate 259,076,041 of NC_140991.1, read as the reverse complement.
CTATTTCCTCATTAAAGGCAGCCCATTGTTCTATTACAGTTTTGCCTGCAATCTTTGATTCCAATTTACCCGGGCCAGATCCGTTCTCATCCCACTGAAATGGGCCTTCCTCCAATTAAGTATTTTTACTCTAGATTGCTCCAATCCTTTTCCATAGCTAATCTAAACCTTATGATACTATGATCACTGTTCCCCAAATATTCACCTACTGACACTTGCTCCACTTGACCTACCTCATTCCCCAGAACCAGATCCAGCAATGCCTCCTTCCTCGTTGGGCCAGAAACGTACTAATCAAGAAAGTTCTCCTGAACACACTTCAGAAATTCTTCCCCCTCTCTGCCCTTTACACTATTACTATTCCAGTCTATATTAGGATAGTTGAAGTCCCCCATTATCACTACTCTATAGTTCTTGCATCTCTCTGTAATTTCTCTGCAAATTTGCTCCAACATATTTTTCCCACTAGTTGGTGACCTTTAGAATACACCCAGTAGTGTAATGGCACCTCTATTATTTCTTAACTCTAGCCATATAGATTCTGTCCTTGACCCCTCCAGGACATCCTCCTTCTCCAGTGCTGTAACATTCTCCTTAACCAATACTGCCACACCACCTCCTATCTTTCCTTCCCCAGCTTTCCTGAACACCTTATATCGAGGAAGATTTAGTACCCAATCCTGCCCTTTTTTTAACCAGGTCTCCGTTATTGCCACAACATCATATTCCCATGTGGCTATTTGTGCCTGCAGCTCACCAACCTTGTTTACTATGCTTCATGTGTTCACATACTTACACTGTAAACCTATCTTAGAATATCCTGTATTCTCTCTTAGTCTGACCCCACCTAATACCTTACTATTTCTTACTCTAGTGCTAACTGTCTCTCCCAAGCTCTTGTGCCCTTTGTTTCTCCTTTCTAATGCTACATCCTGGTTCCCAGCCCCCTGCCAAATTAGTTTAAACCCTCCCCAACAGCACTAGTAAACCTCCCCGTGAGGATATTGGTACCGGCTCTGTTGAGGTGCAACCCGTCCGGCCTGTACAGGTCCCACCTCCCCCAGAACCGGTCCCAATGCCCCAGGAATCTGAAGCCCTCCCTCCTGCACCATCTCTCCAGCCACACATTCATCTGCTCTATCCTCCTATTTCCATACTCACTGATGTGTGGCACCGGGAGTAATCCAGAGATTACTACCTTTGAGGTCTTGCTTTTTAATCTCTTTCCTAGCTCCCTGAAATCTGCCTGCAGGACCTCATCCCTCTTTCTACCTATGTCGTTGGTACCGATATGGACCACGACCTCTGGCTGTTCACCCTCCCCCCTCAGAATGTTCTGCAGCCACTCGGTGACATCCTTGACCCTGACACCAGGGAGGCAACATACCATCCTGGAGTCACGTCTGCGGCCGCAGAAATGCCTGTCTGCTCCCCTAACTATCGAATCCCCTTCCACTATTGCTTTACCTATCTTCCTCCTCCCCCCTGTTCAGCTGAGCCACCTGTGGTGCTGTGGACTTGGCTCTGACTGTACTCCCCAGAGAAACCATCGCCCTCACCAGTACTCTGAACAGAATACTGGTTGGAGAGTGAGATGCACTCAGGGGACTCCTGCACTACCTGCCTGGTCTTCCTCTTCTGTCTGGTGGTCACCCATTCCCTCTCTGCCTGCGCACTCCTTAGCTGCGGGGTGACCACCTCCTGCAATGTGCTATTCATGTAGCTCTCAGCCTCACGGATGCACCGCAGTGACGCCAGCTGCTGTTTAAGCTCCGAAACCCAGAGCTTGAGCTCCTCCAGCTGACAACACCTCCTGCACACGTGGTTGTCCAGGACACGGGAAGCATCCTGGAGTCCCCACATGGCACAGGATGTGCATTCCGCTGGACCGAGCTGCCCTGCCCTCCCATGCCTTTATTTATTTGAATATTAACTAACTTTACAGAAACGTAAGACTAAGATGTATCTATTTCAAGTTATTAATATAATATGGTATTAACAGTTACTAATTTAATACAGTATTAACAGTTACTAATCACCAAGCTCCTGCTTTATCCCTAACCAGCTATTTAACCCCGGCCCCGAACTTGAAGAGAAACAAAACTGTGTGACCTTTACCAAGCAATCAGTTACCAGCTATCCTGTGACGTCATTCCTTTTGTTTTTTTTTAATTGCCGCTCAGCTTCCTTTATGCTGCTGCCGCTGCCTCTGTTCCCACTCAGGTCCACACTCAGCCTCATCCTGCTGTGCCTCTCATCACATCCCCATCACTCTGCCTTCTCTATCCGACTGCTGCACATCCTTACTCACACAAACTTACCTTGCACCTCCACCCATCCCTCGCTCTCTATCTACATTATCACATCCCCATCTCACTAGCCACCCCTCACACTCGCCCTCATCCTAGTGCAATCATACCAACTAACAACACACAAGGGATAGGCACTTGGGTGTTTTATGCAATGTTCATGTAAAGTTTCTGTTAATGTGGTGTCAAACATTGAAACCTTTATTTTCAACACTTTACGTTCTTGGACAGATTTGCGTGCACCTTTGGAAGTAACTTAGTGATTTGCAGTGAATAGTGAGACATAACGGTACTGCCCGCAATGGTGATGAGTGTGAAAGGAATGGCTTGGGCATTGTAGGGATGCTTTATGGTGTTGGTGTGGGGTGGTGCCAACCTGGCGCATCATGTGGCAGCCAGGGTGTACAGCGTCAAGTGAAGTAAATCTGGCCATGGTGAGGCCATCCCTGGTCTCCTGGGCTACAATGTGGTCGGGTGCTGATGCCCTCTGGCCTGTGCAGCATCAAGTGATTGCGGAGAAGTTGGTGGTGTTGTTGGTGGTGTTGTTGGTGGTGCTGCTGGTGTGACTGGTGCTGCTGGTGTTGGAGCTGATTGTGGTGGGATTCCGAGGACCAAGTTGAGAGAGTATAAAGGGGACCCATGCTGATGGAATAGATGGCATGTGAAGTAGAGATGACAGAAGTGATCTGTCAATGGTGGGAGAGGTAATGAGGTCAGACTGGATGGAGACTTGTGTAAAGACTTGCAGCATTCTGAATCTGTAGTGGAAATGCAGTTTAGAGAAGCTAGTGGTTAAAGGAACATTTCTTAATCAGCTGGGAGCTTTGACTTGACATTTGAAGCAGTCAACTCATCAGCTGATTCAATGGCCACTGACCTCCCACCTCAGCTTCACAGATTAGGTCTAGGCACATCGGGAAACTGGTGGGCATCCTGTCAAATTCAAACAGCTGGGCAAAAACCATTGCTAAGTGGCTGTAAATAAGCCACTACTGATTTTAATTGGGTCCCCCGCCGCTGTGTGTCGGGTCTGCTCAGCACTGACAGACCTGACATTTGGTAAAGGCGTGTGGCGGCGTGTTGACAGTGGTGTCCCGAGCTGCTGGGGAAAAAAACTTTCCCACCCGACCCGCCACCGATCGCGCCAGCTGACCTCCAGCAAAATCCAGCCCATCTTCTCCATGTCTACCCTATTGAACCCATTCATTATTTTAAAGGCCGCTATCAGGTCACCTCTCAGTCTTGTCTTTTCTATAGAAAAGAGCCCCATCACGTTCAGTCTTTCCTGATAATTGTACCCTCTCAGTTCTGGTATCATCCTTGTGAATCTTTTTTACACTTTCTCCAGTGCTTCTTTATTCTTTTTGTAATATGGAGACAGTGGGCTGGATTTTGTGTGAGGTCAGCGGGCGCGATTGGTGGTGGGTCGGGTGGGAAAGTGTTTTTTCCCCCAGCAGGTCGGGACCCGCTGTGAACCTACTGCCGCGCGCCTTTCCCCAATGTCGGGTCTGTGAGCACAGAGCAGACTCGACACACAGTGGCAGGTTCACAGCGGGGGATCCAATTCAGGTAATTAGTGGCTGTTTAGAGCCACTTAAGAATGAATTTCAGCTCAGCTTCTGCATTTGACAGCTCGTCCATGGGTTCCACACTGGTCGTGGACCACGTCTGTCAAGCTGAGGCGTGAGGTCAGTGGCCATTAAATCAGCTGTTAAGTTGACAGCTTCAAATGTACAGTAAAAGCTCCCACCATACAGAGATATCTTTCCTCAGCCACAAGCTCTTCCTCACTGCATTTCCACAACAGATTCACCATGCTGTAAGTCTTCACACTCATCACCATTGCGGGGGTACCGTTATATCTCACCATTCACTACAACTCACTAAGCCACTTCCAAAGGTGCACACAAATCTGTCCAAGAACGCAAAGTGTTGAAAATAAAGGTTTCAATGTTTGACACATTAACAGAAACTTTACATGAACATTGCATAAAACACCCAAGTGCCTATCCATTGTGTGTTGTTAGTTGGCATGATTGCACTAGGATGAGGGTGAGTGTGAGGGGTGGCTAGTGAGATGGGGATGTGATAATGTAGATAGAGAGGGATGGGTGGAGGTGCATATGGAGGGAGTCATGGGAGAGCCTGGGTGCAGCCCTGCACCTCTGTGCAGTGCTTATTAATACTGTAGAACACTGACAGCACAAATGTCAAAATGAAGTTGGCCATTGTCTCTTTAAGGAAACCTTTAAGGCTGATGATGCGTCATCAAATAACGTCACCAGACCCGCTTTCTCTAATTGGCTGGGAAACGCACTGGGAGGGATTAACAAGCCCAATCAAGGGAAATTCATTTCAGAGACCGGGATGGAGACAGCAGAGGGGTTGGGACCCGACACCAATGTCGCCCGCCACGGACCCACCGAGGTCATTAAAATCGCCGTCTAAGGTTCTATATAATTTTAAAATAACTTCTTTGCTTTTGAATTCTATTCCTCTAGAAATGAACCCCAGTGCTTTGTTTGTACTTTTTATGGATTTGTTAACCTGCGTTGCTACTTTTAACAATTTGTGAACCTATAACGCTAGATCCCTTTGCGCTTCTACCCCATTTAGGCTCTTATTTTCAAGGAGTAATGGCCTCCTTATTCCTCCTACCAAAATGTACCACCTCACACTGTACCTATATTGAAATTTAATTGCTATTTACACGTTCATTCTACAAGTTTATTAATGTTTTCTTGTATTTTGGCGCAGTCTTCCTCAGTATTAACTACACCCTCCAATTTGCTGTAATCCGCAAATTTTGATTCCCGAGTCAAAATCATCTATGTAAATGGTGAACAATAGTGGTCACAGCACCGACCCCTGTGGAACACCACTTTACACCTTCTGCCAGTTTGAGCAACTACCTTTAACATATGTTCCCTCTAATTTTTCTGCGGCCCATTCACAGATTCGAGCATGCATGAAATTTAACATTGGAAAAGCCCTGAGAGCTGCGAGGCCACACAGCTTAGAGGGAACATTGCCTTTAACCCCTACTCTCTGCTTTCTGTTTTGTAGCCAGTTTTCTATCCATTCTGCTACTTGTCCTCTCATTGCACATGCTCTGACCTTAGTCATAAGAACATAAGAAATAGGAGCAGGAGTAGGCCATTTGTCCCTTCGAGTCTGCTCTGCCATTCATTAATATCATGGCTGATCTACCTCATCTTTATTTTTCTGCACTATCCCCATATCCCTGGATTCCCTTAATATTCAAAAATCTATCGATCTCTGTCTTCAATATACTCAACGACTGAGCCTCCACAGCCCTCTGGGGTAGAGAATTCCAAAGACTCACCACCCTCTGAGTGAAGAAATTTCTCCTCATCTCAGTCCTAAATGGTTGACCCCTTATTCTGAGACTGTGACCCCTGGTTCTAGACTCCCCAGCCAGGGGAAACATCCTCCCTGCATCTACCCTGTCAAGCCCTGTAAGAATTTTGTATGTTTCAATGAGATCACCTCTCATTCTTCTAAACTCTAGAGAATATAGGCCTAGTCTACTCAATCTCTCCTCATAGGACAATCCCCCCATCCCAGGAATCAGTCTGGTGAAACTTCGCTGCACTCCCTCTATGGCAAGTATATCCTTCCTTAGGTAAGGAGACCAAAACTGTACACAATACTCCAGGTGCGGTCTCACCAGGGCCCTATATAATTGCAGTAAGACTTATACTCAAATCCTCTTGTAATAAAGGCCAACATACCATTTGCTTTCCTAATTGCTTGCTGTACCTGCATGTTAACTTTCAGTGATTCGTGTACAAGGACACCCAGGTCCCTCTGAACACAAACATTTCCCAATCTCTCACCATTTAAAAAATACTCTGCTTTTCTATTTTTCCTACCAAAGTGGATAACTTCACATTTCTCCACATTATATTCCATTTGCCAAGTTCTTGCCCACTCACTTAGCCTGTCTATATCCCCTTGAAGCCTCCTTGCATCCTCCTCACAACTTACATTCCCACCCAGCTTTGTCTCATCAGCAAGCTTGGATATATTACATTTGGTCCCCTCATCCAAATCATTGATATAGATTGTGAATAGTTGAGGCCCAAGCACTGATCCTTGTGGTACCCCACTAGTTACAGCCTGCCAACCCGAAAATGACCCGTTTATTCCTACTCTCTGTTTTCTGTCTGTTAACCAATCTTCAATCCATGCTAGTAAATTACCCCCAATCCCTTGAGCCCTAATTTTGTTTAATAACCTCTTGTGTGGCACCTTATGGAATGCTTTCTGAAAATCCAAAGACACCACATCCACTGGTTCCCCCTTATCTGTTCTGCTAATTACAACCTCAAAAAACTCAAACAGATTTGTCAAACATGATTTCCCTTTCATAAATCCACGTTGACTCTGCCCAATCCTATTATTATTTTCTAAGTGCCCTTTTACCACATCCTTAATAATAGATTCTAGCATTTTCCCTACTACTGATGCCAGACTAACTGGTCTGTAGTTCCCCATTTTCTCTCTTCCCTCCTTTCTTAAATAGTGGGATTACATTTGCTACCTTTCAATCTGTGGGAACCGTTCTAGAATCTATGGAATTTTGGAAAATGACAACCAATGCATCCACTATCTCTATAACCACCTCTTTCAAAACCCGAGGATGTAGGCCATCAGGTCCAGGGGATTTATCGGCTTTCAGTCCCATTAATTTCTCCAGTACTATTTTTTTACTAATACTAATTTCTTTCAGTTCCTCATTCTTGCTAGAGCTTTGGTTCTCCACTATTTTCTGGATGTTTTTTGCGTCTTCTTCCATGAAGACAGACACAAAGTATTTGTTTAATTTTTCTTCCATTTCCTTATTCCCCGTTATAATTTCTCCTGTCTCAGCCTGTAAGGGACCCACATTTACTTTTGCTAATCTTTTCCTTTTTACATACCTGTAGAAGCTTTTATAGTCTGTTGTTATATCTCTTGCTAGTTTACTCATATTCTGTTTTCCCTTTCTTTATCAATTTCTTGGTCCTCCTTTGCTGAATTCTAAAATCCTCCCAATCCTCAGGCTTACTACTCTTTTTGGCAACATTATAAGCCTCTTCCTTTGATCTAATATTATGTTTAACTTCTCTTGTTAGCCACGGTTGGACCACTTTTCCTGTGGGGTTTTTGTGCCTTAAAGGAATGTATATTTGTTGTAAATTATGTATTAATTCTTTCAATGCTAGCCATTGCTTGTCTACTGTCATACCTTTTAATGTAGTTTCCCAATCTACCTTAGCCAACTTGCCTCTCATACGTACATAGTTTGTTTAGATTTAAGACCCTAGTTTCGGATTTAACTAAATCACTTTCAAACTCAATATAAAATTCTATCATATTATGGTTACTCTTCCCTAAAGGCCCCTTTACTACAAGGTTATTAATTAACCCTTTCTCATTGCACAATACTAGATCTAAAATAGCCTGTTCCCTAGTTGGTTCCTCAACATACTGATCTAGAAAACTATCTTGCATACATTCCATGAGTTCTTCCTCCACACTATTACTGCAAATTTGGTTTGCCCAGTCTATATGCAGATTAAAGCCCCCCATGATGACTGTATTACCCTTGTTACATGCGCCTCTAATTTCCTGATTATACTCTGCCGTACATTACAACTACTGTTTGAGGGCCTATAAACAACTCCCACCAATGTTTTTTGCCCCTTGCTGTTTCTTAGCTCCACCCAAACTGATTCTACTTCTTGATTTTCGGAGCGAAGATCCTTTCTCTCTACTGTCTTTATCCTATCCTTTATTATCAGGGCTACTACTCCTTCTTTTCCATTTTGCCTATCTCTTATAAAAGTTAAGTGTTGTGGAATATTTAGTTCCCAACTGTGGCCACTTTGCAACTACGTCTCCGATATAGCTATTAGATCAAACCTGTTAATTTCTATCTGCGCTATTAATTAATCTATTTTGTTGCGAATGCTTCGGGCATTTAGATATAGTGGCCTAGAAATTCAGTTGGCGCCGCGCCAGGGCTTTAGCGCCGGAAATTTAGCGCCGGCGCTAAGTCCCCCTGCGCGCGCCAAAAATTCAGTAGCGCCGCGCCCAAACGGCTGCCGGCGCTACAGGAGGGTGTCAGCGCCTCGAAATGGGCGCTGACTGCCGCATTGCGGCGCAATTCCGGCGCTGCGGCACCCGATGCGGTGCGGCAGGCTGGGGAAGTGCAGGCCTCCTCCTTCAGTTAAGGAGGAGCTGCCTGCACCCGCCCGCTGGCCGTTGAAATCTTGAAAAAAATGAGCCCGGCACCTCGGAGAAGTGCCGGGCTCGCAGGCCAGACGCATCTGTTCCGCGGGGGGGGGTGGAGGAGTCCGGGGAGGGAGGTGCGGGCAGGCGGCCGGCGGGAAAGCGGCCGGCCGCCGTGCGACCTTAATGCGCCGGCGCTAACTCGCGTAGGACTCTGCTGAAACATCGTTAGTTGCGGCTGCCACGGGCGAGGCGGCCGCAACTCAATTTCGGCGTTGGGGCCCGTCACCACGGCAACCGGGACGCTGCGCACACCGATGACGTCATCGGTGCCGGCGCAGCGCAACCGGTCTAACGCCGATGGCAGGGCCCCACTGAATTTACAAACCGGCCATAACTCCGGCGCTAGGCCCTCTAGCGCCTCAAATGGGGCGCTAACCCTACTGAATTTTCAGCCCAGTGCCTTTAGCTTTGACTTATTTTTATTTCTCCCTGATGTCACCTTAGTCACTGATGCCTTATTATCTTTGTTACTCTCTCTGTCCCTTCCTGACCCAAAACTCTACTCTGCTCTACAGCCTTGACATTTCTCTCACTGCTTTTAAATTTACACTTTCCTGCAGCCTCCCAAAATCCCCACCCCCCTTCTCATTAGTTTAAAGCATTGTCTACTGCCCTAATTATTCAGTTCGCCAGGACACTGGTCCCACTTGGTTTAAGTGGAGCCCGTCCCAACGGAACAACTCCTTCTTTCCCCAGTACTGGTGCAAGTGCTCGATGAACTGAAACCCCTTCCTCCCACACCACTCTTTGAGCCACGCATTTAAACCTCAAGGGCTAGATTTTCAGTATAGGCAGTTTTGGGGCGCTAACCTTAGCGCCCGCCCGAAGTTAGCGCCCGCCCCAAAGTAGCGCCCCGTTGCCGGGAATTCAGTGGCTTCGCCCTAAGAGGTTGGTGGAGCGCTAAAAGAGGCGTTCCACTACTCTCTTTAGGCGCTAAGCCGGCGGTCCAGAGGGATAGCGCCCAGGCGGGGCGCAGCACGGGTGCGGTCATTTTTGCACTGACAGCAGACCCCGTGGTGCCGACCAGCTCTTAAAGGGGGAAGGGACGAATTGGTCTGCTGCCACGCCCTGCACACTGCAGCCTTGCAAAGAGGCCTCAACACTACTGCTCAGCCCCAGGGAGTCATGGCAACGCCAGAGAAGGCCCGTCAGCGTGCCCTGCGCTTCTCAGAGGGTGATCTGGACATAATGGTCACAGCTCTGGAGGTGAGGCGCAAGATCTTGTTTCCAGAGAGTGGGAGGAATCCAACCCACCACGACTACACCAAAGCCTGGAAGCAGATCGCCCAGAGGGTGACGTTCACCGGCGAGGCCCCCAGGACCCACACACAATGCCGTAAGAAATACAACGATCTGACCAGGATTGTGAGGGTGAGTAGCCTTTCCAGTCTCCTCCTCATTCTTGCATGTACACCTGACATGATGGGCAAAGGGACCTGAAAGTCCTTTTGGCCAGCCCTCAGCCAGCAGCATTGGGACAGTCATGAGCATCAAATGGCCATTCGGCACTCTACACTCTGGCCAAGCTATTCCACCATGGGAGGCAGTGGACAGTACATCAGGGCTTCACTCTGTCCAAGCTATTCCACCATGGGAGGCAGTGCACACTACATCAGGGCTTCACTCTGTCCAAGCTATTCCACCATGGGAGGCAGTGCACACTACATCAGGGCTTCACTCTGTCCAAGCTATTCCACCATGGGAGGCAGTGCACACTACATCAGGGCTTCACTCTGTCCAAGCTATTCCACCATGGGAGGCAGTGCACACTACATCAGGGCTTCACTCTGTCCAAGCTATTCCACCATGGGAGGCAGTGCACACTACATCAGGGCTTCACTGCGCACTTACAGCCCGTCCTTTCTCTTGCAGGCTAAAGTAGCGTTTAATCGCCAGGCCCGTGCCAGGGGTGGCCGCGCCAAGCTGCAGAAGCTCACTCGGCTGGAGGAGCGCGTGTGTGTGCTCATGGGAGCCCGTGTGATTGTCCCCACAGCGTGCGGTGTATCCGACCCTCCACTGCCCGGCAATGGTAAGGACCTCGCCTTTTGGCCCTCTCGCGTCGCACTGGCCCATCCGAGCTACCTCCTTTGCCACTGTCCCACCAATGCGCTGAATCCCACCAGTCCTAACTCCCTCGCTGACGCCGTCTCCTCACTCTGAAGCTACTCTTGTGCATTCCTGCTTTCAGCTGGTGACGACCAGGACCCTGAGGCTGCCAGTGACAGCACCTCCAACCAGGAGGAGGAGGAGGAGCAAGCCGGACCTTCGGGGGAACAGTCACGTCCCGCAGGAGAGGAGGAAATGCTTGACACCTCCTCACTGGACGAGTGCCTGGAGGAACTGTCGCAGGGCAATGCAGCTTCTGGGACCAGTGGCGTCCAGCCACCCAGCAGCCGTGCGCGTGGCCCGCGGCCTTCCCCCCAAAGGGGGGAAGGATCAGAGGGGAGTGCTGCTGCTCGGCACACTCGCCGTCACCAACGCGGCAAGGGTCCCCTAGTTCGGCCCCCTCCTCCCCAGCGGGAGAGTCGCGACTCCAGTCCGGACACCTTCACTTCGGAGGAGGTGCGGAAGCTCGATCAGATGGCCGACGACTCGGACCGGCGCCACACGGAGCTCATGAGCGTGGTGGGGCGCATGCCTGAGGCCATCGAGTCGCTGGCGACCAGTGTGCGCGAGTTCGGGGCAGCAACTGCCGCGACTGGCCGCATGCTAACTGATGCCGTCAAGACCCTGGCGGATGTGATGCGCGCGCACACCAGGACCACAGGGCCACTCACTGCTGCCACACGCGCTGTCTCAGGCAGGCATCGCCAGGGCAGGCGCCGCGCTGGACCATCCCAGCAAGCCGGCCGTCGGCTGATTGCTGCGGATCCTGCAGTGCGGGCCCGGCCGAGTGCCACCGCGCCACAGCACCAGCCAGCGCATCCCAGACGCCAGCTGGCCCACATTGCGCCATCCGTCGCCGCCATTCCCCCTCTGGGGCGTCAAGGGCAAGCGGCTGCAGCTGATGGTGGCCAGGCTCAGGTGCGCCACTCAGGAGACGGCCCCTCGAGGCCCAAACGCCGTGTAGGCCGCCCCCCAGCGGCATCTGGCGGAAGGGCATCTGAGCCTCAGGCGCCTTCCCCCAGCCTCGCAGCAGCCACTGGGCAGAGCTTGCGAAGGAGCAGCAGGCAGGGCAGGGGAGGCAAAATGCTGGCCAAGGTCTCGCCCTCGCGGGCCACTCAGTAGAGGGTGTGGCCAGCTTTCCTTTAATATGGCGGTGGCCATCTTTATTTTGCCCATGGTTGTGCTTTTGGAGGGCTTTTTTTTTGCGTTAGGCCGACGTTGAGGCCCGGTTTCAATAAAGGTGGAGTGGCTCCTCCCCAGTTTGTGGGAGTGAGTCGTTTGTTGGGCTTTTTGTGGGGCCCGTTTATTGTTTTTGGGGATTCATGTGGGAAGGGCTTTTCATTTTTGTGTAATAAAAAATTATCTTTATTCATGCAGTCTCCATGGTTGTTCTTCTTAGTGTTTGTTGGCTTCGCCGGCTGAGGGCTTGCGGAGCGGCTGCATTCATCTTCCCTCATGGCCCCTGGCCATTCCCTGACAGGGGGCTTAGAAGTACCGTGTAATAAGGTGGCGTCGTGCGGCCCTTGGCCCTGGTCGCTCCCTCCTGGGAACGTACTCCTGCTCCTCCTCCTCCTCCTCCTCCTCATGCTCCTCCTGCTCCTCCTCCTGAGGTGCTGGTCCAACGTCAGGTGGCAGTGCCTGAGTCCTGCGGATAGCCAGGTTGTGTAGCATGCAGCAAACCACCACAAATTGGGAGACCCGGTCCGGCGAATACTGGAGAGCTCCTCCGGAGCGATCAAGGCAGCGGAACCGCTGCTTGAGGACCCCAATAGTTAGCTCGATGATGTTGCGGGTGGTTTGATGGCTCTCGTTGTAGGCCTCTTCAGCAGCGGTCCTGGGCGCGCGGAGCGGGGTCATGAGCCAGGTGCACAAAGGATAGCCTTTGTCCCCGAGTAGCCATCCTCTTGGGGGAGGCTGTGCCTGGAACATGTCATGCACAGTACTCTGCCGCAGGATAAAGGCATCGTGGCTGCTGCCTGGGAAGCTGGCATTGACTGCCATGATGCGCTGCTTGTGGTCACAGACCAGCTGCACATTCAGAGAATGGTAGCCCTTCCTGTTGCGATACTGCTCGCCATGCTCCAGAGGGGCCCGCAAAGCCACATGCGTACAGTCAATGGCGCCCTGCACCAAGGGGAATTCCCCGAGTCTGGAAAATCCCAATGCGCGCTGATGCTGGCTCTCCAGGGCCATGGGGAAGGAGATGAATTGGCTTCTCCTTCTGAACAGTGCTTCGGTCACCTGGCGGATGCAGCGATGCGCGCCGTACTGGGAGATGTTTGCTATGTCCCCAGCAGCGTATTGGAAGGAGCCGGTGGCATAGAAGTTCAATGCCACTGTCACCTTCACTTCCACCGACAGAGACGTCCTGCACCTGAGCTTTGGCCGCAGATCTCGGCGAAGCAGGTGGCAGATCTCTGCAATCACCCCCTTTCGGAATCGGAGCCTTTTAACACATCGCGCGGCACTCATGTTTAGGTAGGAGCGCTGCTGGCGGTATAGCCTGACTGGGTAAGGCCTACGTGGCCGACGCCTGTAGCCCCCTCTGCCTCTAGCCAGGGCTGCCCCTCTCACAATGCGTCTGCGAGCCCTACGGACATGGAGCTGCAGCTCCGCGTTGGCACCCCATGCAACCCCCATCAAATCCTGGCAAACACTCTAATTTCCAAATGGCCACTTGCAGCGCTGTTGCCTGAGTCCAAAAATACCTGGCTCTTGCTGCTTGAAACCAGTTAGCTATCCTCCTTGTTGTGTCTCCAGAAATGCGTTGCACAAGACTGTTTTCTGAAAAAAGGATGGCCTTTATACTGGAGAGGACGTTCCCTTTAATTAGCGCCCCCCGGGGCCCGCGCTGGTTGTGTTGCGTTCCTTTTTCCAAACGCTCCGGCCGCCCACCGCACAATGGGGCGGTCCGACTGAAGTTTGCAATCGGGGCGGCCAAAGGGCGTTGCACGAGGATGTGACGTCATTTTCTGCGCGCGCATCCGGGCGGGCGCTAAACTTTGCGCCGGCGCTAACGGGCAACTTAATTTGGGGCGGGGCGCAAACTGCGCTGCGCCCGGGCGCTACACGCATAGCGCCCGGAAATCACTTCTCTTAAGGCGCTAACTGCTGGCGCAAGCAACTGAAAATCTAGCCCCTAATCTGTTTGTCCCTATGTCAATTTGCGCGTGGTTTAGGTAACAATCCAGAGATTATTACCTTTGAGGTTCTGCTTTTTAATTTGGATCCTAGCTCCTCAAACTCTCTCAGCAGAACCTCATTCCTAGTTCTACCTACATCGTTGGTTTCTACATGGACCCCAACAACATGATCCTCCCCCTCCCACTCCAAGTTCTTCTCCAGCCGCGAGGGGATGTCTTTAACCCTGGCAGGCAACACAACCTTCGGAACTCTTGGTCGCGGCTGCAGAGAGCAGTATCTATCCCCCTGACCATATTGTCCCCTACCATAACTGCATTCCCTTTCATTCCCCCCACTTGAATGGCCTCCTGCACCATGGTGCCATGGTTTGCTTGCTCATCCATCCTGCAGGCTTTTCCCTCATCCATGCAGGCAGCAAGAACCTCATACCTGTTGGACAAGGGCAAAGGCTGAGTCTCCTCCACTACTGCACCTTAGGTCTCCTTACCTGCCTGATTTGCAGTCACAGCCTCCTATCCCTGACCACTAACCAGACCTGTACCACTAAGGGGTGTGACTGCCTCCTGGATCAAAGTGTCCAGGTAACTCTCCCCATCCTTGATGCTCCGCAATGTCTGCACCTCAGACTCCAGCTCAAAAACTCTGAGCTGAAGTTCCTCAAGATGCAGGCACTTACTGCAAACATGTTTGTCCGGGATCACAATGCTCTCCGCAAACTCCCACATGCTGCAGTTGCGGCACACCACCTGCACTGCCATCCCTATATGACCTTGTTTTATTTAATTTAATTTAATTTGTAATTAGGTAACTTAGTTTACAGTGTCGTTTCTTGACTACTTACTTGATCTAGCTTAAGTTAAGGGTACTGAAATTAAATATCTACCTGTAACACAAAGCACTACAAGTAGTGTAGGCAAAAAGCAACAACTTCTTCCCCCCTTCTCCGAATTCTCACTCTTTCCAAATTCCCAAATAAAACACTCTGTTCAAGTCCGCTCTGTTTAATCCCGTTCTGTGCAGACCGCAGTTCATGATTCTACTATGAGAGCTTATCAAAGGCCTTTTGAAAGTCCATGGCCTAGAAATTCAGTTCGGACGCTATTGCGGCGCTAAAGTCGGGCGCTCGGCAAATTTAGCGGCCGCCGGAAAGTGCAGGCGAGCTCGCCGAAATTCAGTAGATTTGGCCAACTTTTTGGCCGAGCGCTGCAAAAGGCGTTGGAACCCTGTGTTCAGGCGCTAATCCGGCGATGCAGCCTGATAACGCCGATTCCGGGCGCAGCGCAGGTGCGATCATGTGGTGAGTGTCAGCAGACACCCTGACGCCGGCCAGCTCTTAAAGGGGGAAGGGTCAACTTTGACTGCAGCCACGCCCTGCATGCTGTAGCCCTGCAACTAGGCCTCAGGACTGGTTGTGTACCAAATCAACGCCTGGAGGTCATGGAGAGGGCCCGTGAAAGAGCCCAGCGGTTCTCTGAGCATGCGCTGGGTGTGCTCCTTCATGGGGTACGCAAGAGAAGACGGGTCGTGTGCCCGGCTAGTGGCAGGAAGGCTCCCAGGAGCCAGTTCAGGGAGGCGTGGACCAAAATTGCCCGGAGGGTCTCCTCCAACTCCGATGTTCCCAGGAGTGCGGACCAGTGCCGCAAGAAATACAATGACCAGTGTCCCCCTCATCCTTGCATGTGCACCTCCCATTAGGGCCAAAGGGACATCCAAGGTCTAATGCCCAGCCCTGCTGCCGCTGCAATGGCATTTGCATGTTAATCAATAGCTCTTTCTGCACTTATCACACTGTGCAAGCTATTCCACCATGGGAGGCCTCACACACAGCAACAGGGCACCACACTGTGCAAGCTATTCCACCATGGGAGGCCTCACACACAGCAACAGGGCACCACACTGTGCAAGCTATTCCACCATGGGAGGCCTCACACACAGCAACAGGGCACCACATTGTGCAAGCTATTCCACCATGGGAGGCCTCACACACAGCAACAGGGCACCACACTGTGCAAGCTATTCCACCATGGGAGGCCTCACACACAGCAACAGGGCACCACACTGTGCAAGCTATTCCACCATGGGAGGCCTCACACACAGCAACAGGGCACCACACTGTGCAAGCTATTCCACCATGGGAGGCCTCACACACAGCAACGGGGCACCACACTGTGCAAGCTATTCCACCATGGGAGGCCTCACACACAACAACGGGGCACCACACTGTACTTAGACGCCCTCCTTTCTCTTGCAGGCCAAGCTGGCGAGGAACGCCAGGAGCCTGCGTGTCACTGGTGGAGGCCCTCGCGATTACCAGGAGCTAACGGTTCTGGAAGAGAGGGTGGCCCGACTGCTGCGTCACCCGGTGATTGGGCCTGTGGCGCTCGGCGACGCCGACCCTATACTGGAACCCACTGGTAAGGACAGGACCGGGTGCACCTCTCTCCTTGCCCTCGCGCATCAGATCTACATCCTTCCCCACTGGCCGAAAAATGCGCATAATGCACCAGTGCGGCCTCCCTCGCTGTCGGCCTGTCCTCACTCTAAAGCTACACTTGTGCCTTCCTGCTTTCAGCTGGTGAGGAGGAGGTGCTCCCTGAAGCCCAGACAGCCAGGCCCTCGGAGGAGGAGGACGTCGAGGAGCAGCAGGAAGGCGCCACCTTGGGGGAACCCTCCTCCGCTCCAGGAGATGGCAATGAAGGGGAGACGTCTGGCGTGCCGGAGAGCCAGGGGGAGGCGGGGGAGGGGAGCCCCGAACCTGGTCCCAGTGGCATGGACGCACGCGGCAAGGCTCCGGCGGCACACCAGCCTTCTGCCCAGAGGGGGGAGGCGGTGGAGGGGAGGGCAGAACCTGGTCCCAGTGGCGTGGCCGCACGCGGCAAGGCTCCGGCGGCACGCCAGCCTTCTGGCCAGAGGGTGGAGGCGCCCTCCAGTCCGGACTCGGACGTCGCCCAGGAGGTGCGCCTCCTGGACGAGATGTCGGCGGCGTCGGAGCGGCGGCACGTCGAAATCATGGAGGTGGTGGCACAGATGCCTCACGCCATCGAAAGCCTCGCACAAAGTGTGGTGGCTTTCGGCCAATCCCAGGCCAGGGGCCTAGAGCAATTCGCAGCAGCGCACGCCAGGGGGGTGGAGCTCCTTGTGGCAGCGCATGAGAGGGGGGTGCAACAACTCAAGGCAGCGCAGCACGCCAGTCGCCAGCTGAGAGGTGCTGTGCAGACAATGGCACTGCAGATGCGGGCACATGCCGGCGCAGTTGGGGCACTGACTTCTGCCACCCTCGCACTGGCGCGGAGGCGTCGCCAGGCCAGCCGCCGCCCTGCTGCCGCACACCGGTCTGGCGACCAACAGTTTGGCGCGCTTGCTCCCCGGCCAGGCCGCCCGAGTGCACGTGTGTCTGGTGACCAGCGCGCGCCTGGCATCACCCACCTTGTCCCCATTGGTGCAGGCGAGCCTGCCACTCCCCCAGCCAGGGTGCAAGGAGCTGCTGCAGCCAGTGAAGAGGGCCACCCACAGCTGCAGCAGCCACCAGCCGGCCCCTCCCGGGCCCGCCCTCGTGTAGGCCGACCCCCCAAGGGCATCTGGCGAGACGCCTTGTCGCCCTGAAGATCCTTCCCCCAGCCTCGCCACAGCCTCACGGCCCAGCTTGAGGCGCAGCAGCAGGACGGGCCGGGGCAAAAGACGGCTGTCGACGGACTCGCCCTCTCGCCACACCGAATAGAGTGTGTTGAGCGAGGGTTTGGGTGATGCGAGGGCTTCTGTTCTGGGGGGCATTATGTGGTTTGGTTTTATGGGGGTGTTTGTGTTGTGGGGGGGGCTTGTTTTTGTTAGGCCAGTGACGAAGGCCATTTGGATGGTGATGTTTTGTTAGTCCTCCCCAGGTTTTGGGAGTGACAGAAGTTTGTGACTGTTTTTTGGGGGTCTTCTCTGTTTTGCTCTTCCATGTGGGAAGGGCCCTGAGTTTTTGAAATAAAGATGTTTATTTATTCACCATGTGCAGGTGTCATGTTTCAAGTGGTTGTTGGGTTAACCGGCTGAGGGCTTGCGGAGCGGCTGCGTTCAGTGGCCCAGGCCATTCCCTGACAGGGGGCCTAGAAGTGGCGAGCAATAAGCCCCCGGCGGACGGCCCTTGGACCTTGTCGCTCCCTCCTGGCCTGGTGCTCCTCCTCCTCAGGGTCCTCCTGCTCGTCCTCCTGAGGTGGTGGGGCAATGTCAGGTGGCAGTGCCTGAGTCTTGCGGATAGCCAGGTTGTGGAGCATGCAGCACACCACGACGAACTGGGAGACTCTATCCGGCGAATACTGAAGAGACCCGCCCGAACGATCCAGGCAACGGAACCGTTGCTTGAGGACGCCTATCGTTTGCTCTATTAGGTTCCTTGTGGCTTGATGGCTTTTGTTGTATGCCAGCTCCGCTGGGGTCCTGGGCGCGCGGAGCGGGGTCATGAGCCATCTGCACAAAGGGTAGCCCTTGTCCCCGATAAGCCATCCCCTTGGTGGAGGCTGTGCCTGGAACATGTCAGCCACAGTAGTCTGGCGCAGGATAAAGGCATCGTGGCTGCTTCCTGGGAAGCGGGCATTGACAGCTAGGATGCGCTGCCTGTGGTCACACACCAGCTGCACATTTAGGGAATGGTAGCCCTTCCGGTTGCGGTATTGCTCGGCATTGTGGATAGGTGCCCGCATAGCCACATGCGTGCAGTCAATGGCGCCCTGCACCATGGGGAAGCCCGCGATCCTGGCAAATCCGACTGCACGCTGCTCCTGCTTGTGTTGGGTCATGGGGAAGGAGATGAATTGGTGCCTCCTCGCGAAAAGTGCTTCGGTGACCTGTCGGATGCAGCAATGCGCGGCGAACTGGGAGATGTTCGCAATGTCCCCAGCAGCGGCTTGGAAGGAGCCGCTTGCATAAAAGCTGAGAGCCACCGTGACCTTCACTTCCACCGAGAGAGACGCCCTGGACATGAGCTGTGGCTGCAAATCTGCATGAAGCAGCTGGCAGATCTCTCCAACCACCTCCCTTCTGAAGCGCAGCCTCTTAACACAATGCGCCGCAGTCATGGTGAGATATGAGACCTGCTCCCGGTATTGCCTGACTGGGTAAGGCCTACGTTGGCGACGCCTAATGGCCCCTCTGCGTCTAGGCATGCCTGGCCCTCTCTCAAAGCGTCTGCGAGCCCTTCGCACAAAATGTAGCAACTGAGGGTTGGCCCCCCATGCAGCCCCCATTACAAAGTTCCAAACAGCAAAATCACAAGGATGCAAATGTCAAAGCACTGGCTAGAAGCCAAAAATACCTCTCCTATGGTGTCCGAAATCAGTAATCTCTGTGCCTTGCTCTCTGTGCAGAAATCCAAACCAGTCAAGTCATTGCAGCGAAATGGCTGGCTTTTATGGGTGAGTGGATGTGCCCTTTAATTAGCGCTCCCCGAATCCCACAGGGCCTCTGTTGAGTTCCATTTCACAGTTCTTAGCAGCGCCACGCCCACATCGGCCGGGCGCCACTGAATTTCCGGTTTGGGGCGCACAAACTGCGTTGCACGACGGAATGACGTCATAAGATGCGCGCGCAGCTGAGCGGGCGCTAACACTTTGCGCCGGCGCTAAAGCCCAGCTGAATTTCGGCGTAGGCGCAGATCCGGCGGTGCCCGGGCGCTAAGTGGATAGCGCCGGAAATCTGGCGCTAACGGCTGGCGCAAACAGCTGAATTTCTAGGCCCATGTATATTTCATCCTCTGCATTACTCTTATCTACTCTTTCTGTTACTTCTTCAAAGAATTCAGTAAGATTGGTCAAGCTTGACCTTCCCTTTTGAAATCCATGCTGACTATTCTTTATCATATTTTCGGTTTCTAGAGTCGCATTTAGGTCAGAGCAGGTTGTGAACCTTCAACACAGGACATTGATGAACTAGTTGGGTTTTTACATAGGAACATAGGAATATTAAGCTATTCAGCTTCTCGAGCCTGCTCCACCATTAAATATCATGGCTGATTTGCACCTCAACTCAACTCAGAAACTGCTCCCTGATTTTTCTCCTGAATGGCCTAGCACTAATTTTAAGATTATGCCCCCTTGTTTCTGATTCCCCCACGAGAGGAAATAATTTCTCCCTATCTACTCTATCAAATTCTCTGACAACAGTCACAGGTATTTTTTCTGAAGTTAACTCACAAACTGGCCAGATTTATTAATTTGATTGTCACAATTTGCTATGCTGGGATTACATAGAATTAGATAGAAAAAGAAAGAAAAAGAAAGAAAGAAAGAAAGAAAGAAAGAAAGCAAGAAAGAAAGCAAGAAAGCAAGAAAGAAAGCAAGAAAGAAAGAAAGAAAGAAAGAAAGCAAGAAAGAAAGCAAGAAAGTAAGCAAGAAAGAAAGCAAGAAAGCAAGAAAGCAAGAAAGAAAGATCTTCGACCTCAACTCCACTTTCCTGCCCGATCTCCATATCCCTTGATTCCCCTAGAGTCCAAAAATCTATTTATCTCAGCCTTGAATACACCCAAAGACTCAGCATTCACAGCCCTCTGGGGCAGAGAATTCCAAAGATTCACAACTCTCTGAGTGAATAAATTCCTCCTCATCTCAGTCTTAAATGGCCTACCCCTTATCCTGAGACTATGCCCCCTAGTTCTAGATACTCCAGCCAGGGGAAACAACCTCTCAGCATCTACCCTGTCAATCCCCTTCAGAACCTTGTATGTTTCAATGGGATCACCTCTCATTCTTCTAAACTCCAGAGAGTATAGGCCCATTGTACACAATCTCTCATCATAGGACAGCCCGCTCATCCCAGGAATCAATCTAGTGAACCTTCGTTGCACCACTTCCAAGGCAAGTATATCCTTCCTTAGATAAGGAGATCAAAACTGTGGTCTCACCAAGGCCCTGTACAATTGTAGCAAGACTTCCTTACTCTTATACTCCAACCCCTTTGCAATAAAGGCCAACATGCCATTTGCCTTCCTTATTGCTTGTTGTACCTGCACGCTAGCTTTCTGTGTTTCTTGCACGAGGACACACAAATCTCTCTGAACACCAACATTTGAAAGTTTCTTACCATTTAAAAAATGTTCTGTTTTTCTATTCTTCCTAGCAAAGTGAATAACCTCACATTTCCCTACATTATACTCCATCTGCCACCTTACAGCCCACTCACTTAGTCTATCTATATCCCGTTGCAGACTATTTGTGTTCTACTCACAGCTTACTGTCCCACCTAGCTTTATATCATCAGCAAACTTGGATACATTACACTCGGTCCCTTCATCTAGTTCATTAATATATATTGTAAATAGCCGAGGCCCAAGCACTGATCCTTGTGGCACCCCACTAGTTACAGCCTGCCAACCCGAAAAAGATCTGTTTATCCCTACTCTCTGTTTTCTGTCTGTTAACCAATCCTCTATCCATGCTACTATATTACCCCCAACCCCATGAGCCCTAATCATGTGTAATAACCTTTTATGTGGCACCTTGTCGAATGCCTTTTGGAAATCCAAATATACTACATCCACTGGTTCCTTTTATCTACCCTGCTAGTTACATCCTCAAAAAACTCTAATAAATTTGTCAAACACGATTTCCCTTTCATAAAACCATGTTGACTCTGCCTAATCATGTTATGATTTTCTAAGTGTCCTGATACCATTTCCTTAACAATGGATTCCAGCATTTTCCCGATGACTGATATCAGGCTAACTGGCCTGTAGTTCCCTGTTTTTTCTCTCCCACCTTTCTTGAATAGCGGTGTTACATTTGCGACCTTCCAATCTGCTGGGACCATTCCAGAATCTAGGGAATTTTGGAAGATCAAAACCAATGCATCCACTATCTCTTCAGCCACCTCTTTTAGAACCCTAGGATGTAGGCCGTCAGGTCCAGGGGATTTGTCGGCTTTTAGTTCCATTAGTTTCTCTAGTACTTTTTCTCTACTTATATTAATTACGTTAAGTTCCTCACCCTCATTAGACCCTTGGTTCCCCACCATTTTTGGTATGCTTTTTGTATCTTCTACTGTGAAGACAGATACAAAATATTTGTTTAACGTTTCTGCCATTTCCTTATTCCCCATAATAATTTCTCCTGTCTCAGCCTCTAAGGCACCAACGTTTACTTTTGCTACTCTTTTACTTTTTACATACTTGTAGAAACTCTTACAATCTGCTTTTATATTTCTTGCTAGCTTTCTCTCATATTCTATTTTTTCCCTTATCAATTTTTTGGTCAACCTTTGTTGGTTTCTGAAACTCTCCCAATTCTCAGGCTTACTATTATTCTTTGCAACATTATAAGCTTCTTCTTTCAAACTAATGCTATCCTTAACTTCTTTAGTTAGCCATGGTTGGATCACTTTTCCTGTGGAGTTGTTGTTTCTCAATGGAATGTATTTTTGTTGAGAATTATGAAATATTTCTTTAAATGCTAGCCACTGCTTATCTACCGCCATACCTTTTAATCTATTTTTCCAATCTACCTTAGCCAACTCGCCCCTCATACCTATATAATTGGCTTTATTTAAGTTTAAGACTCTAGTTTTGGACTTAGGCAAGACACTCTCAAAATTAAGGTGAAATTCTATCATATTATGATCACTCTGCCCCAGAGGATCCTTTGCTATGAGACTGCTAATTAACCCTGTCTGATTACACAATACAAGATCTAAAATAGCCTGTTCCCTGGTTGGTTCCATGACATATTGTTCTAGGAAACTGTCCCGAATGCATTCCATGAACTCGTCCTCCAGACTACCTTTGCCAATTTGATTTGTTCAGTCTATATGAAGATTAAAGTCCCCCAAGATTATTGCATTACCTTTGTTGCAAGCTCCTACTATTTCTTGATTAATATTCTGTCCAACAGTATAGCTACTGTTAGGGGGCCTATATACTAATCCTACCAGAGTTTTCTGTCCCTTGTTATTCCTTATCTCCACCCATACTGATTCTATTTCCTGATCTTCCGAGCCGAGATCCTTTCTCGCTGCTGCCTTATGTCATCCTTTATTATCAGGGCTACTCCGGCTCCTTTTCCATTCTGCCTGTCTTTTCGAAACGTCAAGTACCCTGGAACATTTGTTCCCAACCTTGGCCACCTTGCAACCCTGTATCTGTAATGGCTATTAGATCAAACCCATTTATCTCTATTTGTGCCATGAGTTCGTCTATCTTGTTACGAATGCTTCATGCATTTAGATAAAGAGCCTTTAATTTAAATTTTTTACTATTATTCCCTGCTTTGACCTTATTCTCTGCTGCACTGCTACCATTAATCTGTCCCTTCCTGTCACACTCTGCTTATTTTTACCCAAATCGCTACACTGCACTATTGCCTTGATCTTTCTCTTTAGATTTCTAAATTTCCCTCACCTGACCCCTCCCCCCACTCAGCCCAACTATTCTGTGCTGGTGTTTATTCTCCACACCAGTCTCCTCCCATTCTATCTGCCTCGTCTCAGCCTTTCAGCATATCTTTCTATTTTTTTCCCTCTCATGTACTTGTCTAGTTTCCTTTTGAAAGCATCTAAGCTATTTGCGAGTTCCACATTCTAACCACGCTCTGAGTAACGTTTTGGATTCTCCCACAAGTGGAAACATTCTCTCCACATCTACCCTGGCCAACCCATAATTTTAAAGACCTCCATCAGGTCACCTCTAAGTCTTCTCTTTTCTAATGAAGAAAGCCCCAACTTGTTCCGTCTTTCCCGATAGCTGTAATCTCTCAGCTCTGGTACCATCCTTGTAAATCTTTTTTGCAGTTTCTCCAGTGATTCTCTGTCCTTTTTATAGTATAGAGACCAGAAATGGACACAGTACTCTAAGTGCTGCCTGACCAGAATCTTATACAAGGTTAACATAACTTCACTACTTTTGAACTCTATACCCCTAGAAATAAATCCCAGTGCTTTGTAAGCATTTTTAATTGCTTTACTGACCTGTGATACTGCTTTTAATGATTTGTTCACCTGGATCCCTAGATCCCTTTGCTCTTCTACCCCATTCAATTTCTTACTTTCTAAGGTGAGGGTATTTTTCCTACCAAAGTGCATCACTTCACATTTATCTATGTTAAAGTTCATTTTCCACTTAACTGCCCAGTCTGCTAGTGTTCTAAAGTCTTCTTGTATTATGTTGCATTCTTCCTCAGTGTTAGCTATAACTGCCCGGTCTGCTAGTGTTCTAATGCCTTCTTGTATTATGTTGCATTCTTCCTCAGTGTTAGTTATATCACCTGAAAATTTGAACTCAGAACCACTGGCTTGCTAGTCCATTACCATAATCAGTAAGATATCCTCCCTTATTCCTGCATCTCAAAACACTCTGCACTTTTTTCTACATTTTGCGCGGATATCCTTGTCCAATTCTATTTGCCACATGTTCCCGATTACTACAGCAATAGTTCAAAACCCCATCAGTATCTGAAATCTATTAATTTATCAGTGACTTTTCATGAGTTACTAGAACTCAGCAGACTTATAACCATGAAGGGAAATGTTTATTTGAATATCATGGGTTGCCCGTCTACAGTAAATCTTCTGCTCTCTTGACTGTATTCAGATTTCTGTACTGTGCACATGAGAATTGTAAGACAACCATCGTGTATACCTACTGCCACCTTGTGGAATTAAGTATCAAACGAATTACCAATATTTCAGCAAGTGCACTGAGCCAAAGATTTGGCTGCAGAGTACAATTGAATTATGAGCCCTGCACATAAGTTCAGGAGAAAATATTTCAAAATGACTTCACTCTTGTATCATGATCATGTGATCCCAGTGGGGAGCTGCGCTCGAAGAGACTGCGGGACAGAGATTAGAGTACAAAATTGTGGTCTGAATTCTCTGACCTGCACTTCCTTTGAGTGAGGCCTGCCCACAGGAGCACAGGATGCTGGAATCACTGATTTATTCTGCTGTCCAGGTTTGAGATTGCACAGGGTGTAAGCGTGCAAGGCTAGTTTACATTCTGAAGAGCAGGAATTTGAAAAGCATTTTTCTGCCGTGAGTGGAAATATTCACAATAGATCTCCGGCCTTCTCCCCTCCACCCCCGCAATGACTTCTCTCTCTCCCCTCCACTCCCCGAGCCCTGATCTCTGGCTTCCCCCCCATCCAATTCCTGGGGACCGTCCCCAAGATGATGGACAAGTGGACCAGGGTGTCGCGAATGAAACGGTCCCTTCGAAATGCGGAAAGGGGAGGGGAAGACGTGTTTAGTGGTGGGATCACGCTGGAGGTGGCGGAAATGGCGGAGGTGATCCATTGAATGTGGAGGCTGGTGGGGTTGAAGGGGAGGACAAGGGGAATCCTATTGTGGTTCTGGGAGGGAGGGGAAGGGGTGAGAGCAGAAGTGCGGGAAATGGGACGGACATGGTCGAGGGCCCTGTCAACCACGGTGGAGGGGAATCCTCGGTTGAAGACAAAGCAAGACATATCGGAAGCACTAGTATGGAAGGTGGCATCGTCAGAACAGATGCGACGGAGATGGAGAAACTGGGAGTATGGAATAGAGTCCTTACAGGAAGCGGAGTGGGAGGAAGTACAATTAGGGTAGCTGCGGGTGTCAGCGGACTTATAGTAGACACTGGTTGACAGCCTATCCCCAGAAATGGAGATAGAAAATTCGAGGAAGAGAAGGGAAGTGTCGGAGATGGGACTATGTGAAGGCGAGGGAGGGGTGGAATGTTGAAGCAAAGTTGATGACATTTTCCAGTTTGGGGCGAGAGTAGGAAGCAGCACTGATACAGTCATCAATGTACTGGAAAAAGAGGTGAGGGAGGAGACCTGAGTAGGACTGAAACCAAAAACGTTCCACATATCCCACAAAAAGGCAGGCATAGGACCCATAGTAACACCTTTTATTTGGAGGAAGTGAGAGGATTCAAAGGAAAAGTAGTTCAATATAAGAACAAGTTCAGCCAGGCGGAGAAGGGTCGTTGTGGATGGGGACTGGTTGGACATCTGTGAAAGGAAGAAGGGGAGGGCCCTCAGGCCCTCCAGGTGTGGGATGGAGGTGTAGCGGAGCTGGTGAAAAGGAGATGGTTAGGGCCAGGAAACTTGAAACTGTTAAAGTGGCGGAGGCCGTCAGAAGAGTTGTGGATGTAGGTTGGAAGAGACTGAACAAGCGGAGAAAAAAGAGTCGAGATAGGAAGAAATAAGATCCGTGGGGCAAGAAGAAGCTGAAACGATGGGCCTACCAGGGCAGTTCTGTTTGTGGATCTTGAGAAGGAGGTAGAAGCGGGCTGTGCGGGGTTGGGGGACTATGAGGTTGGAAGCCATGGGGGAAAGATCTCCAGAGGAGATGAGGTTAGTGACAGCCTGGGAAACATTGGCTTGATGTTCAGTGGTGGGCTTGTGTTTCAGGGGGATGTAGGAGTGGTGTTGGAGAGTTGGCGGTCAACCTGTTCGCCAAACAACAACAGAGCCGCCCTTGTCTCTCCCAACTCTCTTACAACTGCACTTATGAAATCCCAACTGTCCAGCCTCTGGCCCTCCATTCACCATGACATTTCTGCAGCTACCGATCTGCTCAACCACACCCTCACCACTATCTTTGATGCTCTAGTCACTACTAAAACAATTACCCTCTCTCACCCTGGCCGTTCCCCCTGCTACGGCTCTCATCTTTGCTCCCTTAAGTCTAAGGGACACAGACTCGAACGGATATGGCGGACAACTGGTTTATCCATTCACCGCCAGATCTGGCTGGACCACATAAAGCATTATCGGGCCCTGCTCTTGTCTGCCAAAATTGCTCACTATTCCAGAATCATTTTGGAATGCAAAGGTAAACCCCGGCTTCTCTTCTCTACTGCTAACCGCCTTCTTAAACCCCTCTCCCCAGTCTCCTCCATCCTCACCTCCGATAACAAGTGTGAGGAGCTCATGGACTTCTTTGTCTCTAAGATTGAGACCATCCGTTCAGCTGCCTCTGCCACTTCCCTTCCTTCCATTAGTCCACTGGGCCAAACTTCCTCTAAGGTCCCCCCCTGCCCTAGCCCTGAACCCACATCTTTCTCCAGTTTCTCTCCGATCTCCCCTCATGACCTCTCTGTGCTCATCTTGTCTATGAGACCCACCTCCTGCTCCCTCGACCCTATTCCCACCAAACTGCTGACCACCCAACTTCCTTTTCTGGCTCCCATGTTAGCTGATATTGTTAACGGTTCCCTCTCCTCAGGTACTGTCTCCCTCTCCCTCAAATCTGCCGACATCTCTCCTCAAAAAAGCAAACCTTGATCCCTCTGTCCTTGCAAACTACCACCCCATCTCCAACCTCTCTTTCCCGCAATTCCATGTTTGACATCAGGTTTCCGCCCATGCCACAGTACCGAAACGGCTCTCATCAAAGTTACAAATGTCATCCTTTGAGATTGTGACAAAGGTAAACTATCCCTCCTCGTCCTTCTTGACTTGTCTGCAGCCTTTGACAGTGTTCACCACTCCATCCTTCTCCAACACCTCTCCACCGTCGTCCAGCTGGGTGGGACTGCACTTGCCTGGTTCCATTTTTATCTAACTAATCATAACCAGAGAATCACCTGCAACAGCTTCTCTTCCTGCTTCCACATCGTTACCTCTGGTGTCCCCCAAGGGTCTATCCTTGGCTTGCTCCTATTTCTCATCTACATGTTGCCCCTTGGCGACATCATCTGAAAACACAGTGTCAGTTTTCACATGTACGCTGATGACACCCAGTTCTACCTCACTACCTCTTCTCTCGACCCCTCCACGGTGTCTAAATTGTCAGACTGCTTGTCCGACATCCAGTTCTGGATGAGCAAAAATTTTCTCCAATTAAATATTGGGAAGACCAAAGCCATTGTATTCGGTCCCCACCACCAACGCCATTCCCTGGCCACTGACTCCATCCCTCTCCCTAACATCTGTCTGAGGCTGAACCACACTGTTTGCAACCTTGGTGTCATATTTGACCCTGAAATGAGCTTCCAACCACATATCCGCAGCATAACAAAAACCGCCTACTTCCACCTCCGTAACATCGCCTGTCTCCGCCCTTGCCTCAGCTCATCTGCTGCTGAAACCCTCATCCATGCCTTTGTTACCTCTAGACATTACTATTCAAATGCACTCCTGGCTGGCCTCCCACATTCCACCCTACGTAAACTTGAGATCATCCAAAACTCGGCTGCCCGTGTCCTAACTCGCACCAAGTCCCGTTTGTCCATCTTCCCTGTGCTTGCTGACCTACATTGGCTCCCGGTTAAGCAGCGCCTCGATTTCAAAATTCTCATCCTTGTTTTCAAATCCCTCCATGGCCTCACCCCTTCCTATCTCTGTAATCTCCTTCAGCCCCACCCCCGAGATATCTGAGCTCCTCCAATTCTGCCCTCTTGAGCATCCCTGATTATAATCACTCAACCATTGGTGGCCGTGCCTTCAGTTGCCTCGGCCCTAAGCTCTGGAATTCCCTGCCTAAACCTCTCCGCCTTGCTACCTCTCTTTCCTCCTTTAAGACGCTCCTTAAAACCTACCTCTTTGACCAAGCTTTTGGTCACCTGCCTTAATTTATCCTTATGTGGCTTGGTGTCAAATTTTTTGTCTTAAAATATTCCTCTCCAGTGCCTTGGGATGTTTTACTACATTAAAGGTGCTATATAAATACAAGTTGTTGTTGTCAGCAGGTTTATTGACAATGTCAGGGTAGGATCATAGAGAACAGAATGCTGCAAGTTCAGAGGGAGGTAGGTTAGAGTGAGTGAGTGGAGTGGAGAAATTGAGACGGCCGATGTCATGCCGGCAGTTCCCAATGAAACGATCTAGAGATGGTAAGAGGCCAGAGGGAGAGGTCGAAGTTGAATGAGAATTCTGAAGTGCGGGTGGAAGACTCCTGGCTAAAGAAGTGGGCACGGAGCTGAAGGCGACGGAAGAAGAGTTCAGCATCGTGCCGAGCTCAAAATTCATTGAGGTGAGGATGTAAGGGAATGAAGTTGAGGCCTTTGCTGAGGATGGATCATTCAGGGTCAGAAAGGAGAAGGTCAAAGGGGATAGTGAAAACACGGCAAGGGCTGAGATTGGAAGGAGGGATGGGATCAGAGAAAAGTGAAGGGGAAGAATGATCCAGAGAGGTGTTGGTATCTAAAAGTTGTTGAAGCTTGCGGCCTTTCTCCCTTTCTCTCCCCTTCACCGTCTGTGCCAAGGGCTTTTCAGGTCTTTCTCTTATACTCTTTTTTAGGGGTGTGGCTGATGTAAAATATGGACATGACCATTTAACTTGTAAGGGCTCTTCCTAAACCAAGGTGCCCAATGGCACGTCGAGTTCTTTATCTCAACTTCAAGATGAAGATCCTCCCTCCAGGAGGGGTCTTCACAATCATTACACGTGCTTTATTGTTTATACGTTTTGAAGGTCTACCCATCGGAATTTTTCTTATCTCCCTTGTCCCTATCCTCCCTAGTTTGGAATCAGACATGACATTCTCGGCCATCAGATGTTTGTAACTGCTTGTTATCAGTTATTTATGTTCATGCTGTTCATGCAGCTTTAGCTATAGAAAACTAACTTTTTCATTATCAGACTATTGTACCATGGAATGAATCATTAAATTCCCAAAGATATCTTCTATTCTATTCTCATACACTGGTTAACTTATGCATTTTAAAGCAGTTTTGTTGAACAAAGTCAAAATCCTAACTTAGTATTATAATATGGTTATTAGCAGTAATGGAAGAAACATAGGTGTTGGGCCTTGGTTGGTCAAATTAAAGATACATAAAACAACCTTCCTATCACACAAACAGCAAACAGCTAGCCTGGACACAAGGTCATATGTGAGCGTGTGAAGGAATAAGCCATATTTGAACAGAATTCTGATTTAATTAATACATGATAAATTGGGTTTAAAAATCTAAAAGCCTCAACGACACAGGCTGCAAACAGAACACAGGCTTTTGAGGTAAGATCAGTTGATAACACAAAAGTTGTAAACACCACAAGCTTTTGAAATGGGAATTGATTGTAAATACTGAGACAATGGCCCTATTGAAGTAAACCATTGGTGCTTCCAGAATGTCTGCAGTTTGGAACCAACACAATAGCAATGCCCAGTTTAAAGTGTTAAAAAAACTAACACTCTGGGAAACAGAAACTTAGAACATTAAACAACCATATGCCTTCATAATATCACATCAAATGAAACAAGCAGACATGACATCTGTGGCATTGTGGCGGAGCCACTAAGGGACTCTGATCAAATGTACATAATTCCCTTTAACAATATGTTAACTACAGCCTGAGTCTGTATCTTTGTATATATTGTTTGCATGTACAGAGCGCGGTCCCTTTAAGAGCGCGGGCAAACGCGATGATGTCACGCCGTTCATCACGTGATCCCCGTCGGCGGGAAAAATGTGATGACATCATGACGCCAGCCACGGGACCGCCCAAGCAGTCCTTGTGGAGCCTCTGAACTGACTAGACCTGTATTCGTAGTTCTCGTGCATTGGTTTGTTAAACTCAGTTTGTTTTATATTAAACATCATTTGTTGATCGCCTGAGTCGACCTCAGTCTCTTGATAGGAACTAGACATTCCTACATTGGTGACCCCGACTTTTGCGAACGGTTTTCGCAGAAGGAATGAAGCATGGAAACAAATGCCATTGCATTGAAGCTACCGCAATTCTGGGAGCAACAAGCGACCTCGTGGTATTTCTAGGTCGAAGCCCAGTTTGCACTACAGAACATCGTTGCAGATCAGACCCGTTACTTTTACGTGGTCTCCGCACTCGACAGCTCCACCGCCTCGCGGATCGTCAGCCTGCTTGAGAACCCCCCGGACGACCGCAAGTATGAAACAATCAAGGCGCGGTTGTTACAGGTCTTCGGGCTCACAAAGTTGGAGCATGCCCGCCGAATGCTCGCTATGCCCGGCCTCGGGGACTCCAAGCCGTCTGAGCTCATGAGCCAAATGCTCACGCTCCTTGGCTCCGAACCGGAATGCTTCCTCGTTAGGGAGCTCTTCCTCAGTCAGTTACCGGAGCAAGTACAAACTGCCCTGGCCCGGTCCAAAGTCACAGACTGCGCAGCGCTTGCTGCCGAAGCGGACAATATCATCGCGGTGACGCAGCAGTACTGCGCTGCCACGAGGCGCCCATCCCCCACAGTCGCCGCCCCAGTTCCTTAACCTGCGGGGTTGTGCTTCTACCACACCTGTTTTGGCGCAAAAGCAAGATGTTGCCGCCCTCCCGGCAGCTTCTCGCCCCCCAAAAAAAACATCAACTCTGGCAAAAGAGGACCGGCTCTAACGGGCGCCCCACGGCTGCAATGGCAATCGGAAATGCTGGAAAGGTTCTGTTTATCACCGACTCCCTCTCTGGTCGACGTTTCCTCTGCGACACCGGGGCGCAGTGTAGCATCCTACCCGCGGCAAATCTTGATATACAGGCTAGAGGCACGGCCTCTCCCTCGAGGCGGCTAATGGCGGGGCTATTCGGACCTTCGGCAGACGGCGGGTCCAGGTGTATTTCGGCGGCCAGCGGTTTTGCTGGGAATTCATCACGGCCAAAGTCTCGCAAGCCATCCTCGGTGCGGATTTCTTGTGCGCCAACAGCCTTCTGGTTGATGTAAGGCACCAACGTTTAATCAATGCGGCCACGTTCCACTCCATCCCTTGCCACCGAAGTAACGCCATGTCACACACCGTCTCCTGTGCGTTCTTGCCTCCAGATGAGTTCGCTTGCCTGCTAGGAGATTTCCCAGACCTGACCAGACCCACCTTCTACTCCACGGCCACGAAACATGGTGTCAAATATCACATCACCACTGCTGGCTCCCCGGTCTACGCACGGGCCCAGCGCCTCAAACCTGGCAAGCTCGCGGCTGCGAAAGCGGAGTTCACCACGATGGAATGGCTAGGGATTATTCACCGGTCGAATAGTCCCTGGTCTTTGCCTCTACACATTGTCCCGAAACCTGGCGGCAGATGGCGGCCATGCGGCGACTACCGACGCCTAAACGACGCCAATACTCCTGATCAGTACCCGATCCCTCATATCCAAGATTTCTCTGCCCATTTGGCAGGAAATACCATTTTTTCCAAAGTCGACCTTGTCCGGGACTACCACCAGGTCCCCGTGCACCCGCAAGACGTCCCGAAAACTGCAGTCATCACCCCATTCGGCCTTTTCGAATTTCTGCGGATGCCGTTTGGACTGAAGAACGCTGCACAGGCTTTCCAGCGTCTGATGGACTCCGTACTTCGGGACCTCAAGTTTATATTGGTCTACCTCGATGACATCCTCATCGCCAGTTCCAACAAAGAGGAGCACATCTGCCATTTACGCACCCTCTTTCGACGCCTCAGCCAACACGGCCTGATCATCAACCCAGCCAAGTGCCAGTTCGGCCTGCAACAGATTGATTTCTTGGGCCATCGCATCACATCGGACGGCGCAATTCCTTTGCAAATGAAGGTGGAGTCAGTAACTGATGTGCCTCAATAAATCCGAGACTCGATGTTAGCGAAACAAAACAAGGCTTTTATTGACTTAGAAGGTAACACACAGAGGAGAATGTATCTTCCATCCAGAGGTCTGCCGTACTGGATGTGCTGCAGGCTGGGCCAGCTTACATAGGAGCCAGGTATGGGCGGAGCCCTACACACAGTACAATACAATGGAAATGAAACTGAAACCAACCACAGTCACAGGCAGAGAAATACTGATGAGTGATGAATGGAATATTTCATCACAGTAACATCTTTTCCACGCCCGCAGTCCATCAAGGCCCTGCAGGAGTTCCTCGGGGTGGCACCGTTTCATGCCTAAGGCAGCTCTGCTCATGCAGCCCCTGTACGAGGCCCTCAAGGGCAAGTCTGGCAAGGATCCGGTAAGCTGGACGGTCGACATGGACCGGGCGTTCGTTGACACAAAAAGCGCCCTCGCCAACGCAACCATGCTGGCGCATCCGCTGCCAGGTGCCACCATCGCCCTCACCACCGACGCGTCAGACTACGCCATCGGCGCAGTGCAGGAACAGTGGGTAAATGGAACGTGGCAACCGCTGGCGTTCTTCAGCCGTCAACTACAGTGAACCGAACGGAAGTACAGTACCTTCGACCGGGAGTTGCTGGCTCTTTTTCTGGCAATCGCCATTTCCGGTTCTTGCTGGAAGGACGTCCTTTGACTGCTTTTGTAGACCATAAGCCACTAACATTCGCTATGGCCAAGACTGCCGAACCGTGGTCAGCCCGACAACGACGTCAGTTAACGTTTATCTCTGAATTCACTACTGATATTCAGCACGTGGCCAGTAAAGACAACCTGGTGGCGGATTACCTCTCCCACGCGACCTTTCAGGCAGTCCAGCTCGGCATCGACTATGCCCTCATGGCTGTAGATCAAGCCTCGGATCCAGAGGTGCAAGCTTACCGAACCAGCCCTTCTAGCATCCAAGTGGCCGACGTCAAATTCCACGCCGCAGGCACCACGCTACTTTGTGACGTCTCCGTAGGAGATCCTTGCCCTATCGTGCCGGTCGCCTGGCGCCGAAAAGTGTTTGACGCCATACACGGGCTGTCACATCCTGGCATGAAGGCCTCGCAAAGGCTGATGTCATCCAAGTTCATTTGGCAGGGCATGCATATGGATGTCCGCGACTGGGCCAACACCTGCGTGGTCTGCCAAAAGGCCAAGGTGCAGCGTCACGTCAAAGCTCCGTTGGCCACCTTCGCTGTTCCGGAGCGACGGTTCGATCATGCGAATGTGGACCTGGTGGGGCCACTTCCACCTTCTCATGGGTTTACACACATCCTTACGATTGTAGACCGCACCACTAGATGGCCAGAGGCAGTTCCCTTTTCATCCACCACTTCGGCAGACGTAGCCAGGGCATTCATCTCCTCTTGGGTCGCCCGTTTCGGGGTACCGGCGGACATCTCTTCTGATCGTGGACCGCAATTTTCCTCTGAGCTCTGGAACGCAGTGGCTCAAGGGCTCGGCATCAAGCTTCATCGCACCACAGCCTACCATCCACAGGCGAATGGCCTGTGTGAACGGTTTCACAGGTCGCTCAAAGCCGCACTGAGGGCCAGCCTCCAAGGCGCTGGATGGGTGGACAGGCTACCTTGGGTCTTTGCACGGCACCCAAGGAAGATCTTCGCTCGTCCTCGGCAGAGCTCATCTATGGCCAGCCGCTGTGCGTACCAGGGGATTTCCTTCCGACCCCAACAGAGCCATGGTCCGCAGCCAATCAACTCATCAGCCACCAGGAGGCAGCCAGGTGTTTTGCACCAGTACCAACGTCGCATCACAGCTTTCAGAGCTCCCACGTCCCAGCAGAGCTGAAGAACGCCGAATATGTGTTCATCCGCCACGACGCTCATCGGGATCCGCTCAAGGCCCCTTACACTGGTCCTTTCCGTGTGCTAGAGCCGGGAGACAAAACTTTCTCGGTGGATATCGGAGGTAAACCGGACCACATTTCAGATGACCGGTTGAAGCCGGCACACTTGGACCTTGACCGCCCGGTCGAGACCGCACAGCCGCCAAAACATGGCCAACCGCCCATAGTCGCAGTGACAGAGCAAGCGCAACCGCCCGCCAGCCCGCCCGCCCGCCGTCCAGCAGCTTCCACTCCAAGTGTACAGAAGTCGCTCTGACAGGCTTGTCAGGCCTCCTCGCCATTTCACTTTTTCTGTTAAAGACAATTCTGGGGGGCGCATGTGGCGGAGCCACTAAGGGACTCCGATCAAATGTATATAATTCCCTTTAACAATATGTTAACTACAGCCTGAGTCTGTATCTTTGTATATATTGTTTGCATGTACAGAGCGCGGTCCCTTTAAGAGCGCGGGTAAACGCGATGACATCACGCCATTCATCACGTGATCCCCGTCGGCGGGGCATAGTGGTTAGCACTGTTGCCTCACAGCGCCAGGGACCCGGGTTCGAATCCGGCCTCGGGTGACTGTCTGTGTGGAGTTTGCACATTCTCCCCGTGTTTGCGTGGGTTTCCTCCGGGTGCTCCGGTTTCCTCCCACAGTCCCAAGATGTGCGGGTTAGGTTGATTGGCTATGATAAATTGGCCCTTAGTGTTAGGGGGATTAAATACGTGGGGTTACGGGGATAGGGTGGGATATGTGTTGGTGTAGGGGTTACGGGGATCAGGTGGGATATGTGTCGGTGCAGGCTCGATGGGCCGAAATGGCCTCTATCTGCACTGTGGGGTTTCTGTGATCTGTGATGACCACTAAAAAAAAGGTATAAAAATAGAGCTTTCCAGATAGACAGTCAGAAGTCGCTGGAAAGGGGCAAAGCGATTCTCTCACTCTTCAGAGGCATCTCTTTAAGTTTTTAATTCTTTGAGTCTCGGGGATCAAAAAGATACTTTTAATTTGATTTTGGTGGATATTCTGGATTAGAAATAATAAGAAATGTATAAATTTAACGAAGTTAAGATTTGAGAATAAGGATCTCTGAGAATAAGATTGTGTAAGCTAATTGTATTTTGAACTGTTAAAGTTGCGATTGACTCACAAGCTGTTAACTGTATGTCGGCTCTTAAATAAATCTATATATTTTTACAATTGTCTCACAGAGTATTTCTGTATCAAACTCGGAAACTCAATCTCTGTACACTCTTTTGTGAGGAGTTGCAAAATTCTGGGGGGTTTTCCGGACCCTCATAACATCCGGAAGGTTACGATCTAGTTAAACTTATTAAAAGTGCTACCTGGAGGACGGTAACATCTTCAGTCATTCCTTTCCTTTAGAGAGAGATAGCCTGGACCTTTAGACCCAATTAAGCGTCTTATAGAATTCGGCTATCTCTAACTTTAGTTGAAGGTGAACATCTGGGGAATACGCCTGATCTGGGGTAGCCCGCAAAGGGCTAGGACTCGTAATTATCCCTTCAACCGTCACAGTGCAAAATGTTATAACATCTGCAGGGAACCAAAGTATAAGGAAATTCTAAGCATCTATCCAGTTATTCTAACACCAGCCTGAAGAGACTTTTTGTCTCAAGTTCTAATACAGTCATGTAAACACAGTCTTATTCATGTCACAACTTAATTCACATAACCCCATATATTTTGGATACCCAAATTTCTAACACCCACCTGAAAAATTCCATCAGGCAGGCCTTGGGTGTCAATGGGGCAGCTGATGTGTTTCCCCCCCGCCCCCGATTTTCAACTGTCAGCCTCCCATCTCTCAGGCAAGAAATGGAAGCAAGTGGTTGAAAATCGCCCCAATATTTTCATCTCTACTCACAAGCCAGGATAATGCAATGGCTGAAGGCCAATGATCTCATGCTTTGCAGGTGGTAGTACATGGCTTCGTGCCCATGATTTTCCTATGTGACAGTTTCTTAATCTCAATTTCATAATTAGGGTGACAATGAGCATAGACGAGGCCCTTTACCAAAGGGAAGGGGCAAACATTAATGGGCGATTCACCCAGGACCATGGTCGCATGTCTCCTAACAGCTGGTTTAAGAGCATTGGCTCATGCCCTGCAGCAGGTCAACCACGCAGAACATATTATTTGAACGCAGGGTGGGATATTCCTTCCTACAACCTCATCAGGGCCAAACCTCTGCCTGTACCGCCATCTCTGGTGAACCCCAGCCAATTTCTTAGGGGGGGCCTTATTGAAATAATTTGTTACTTGCTGTCTGCCTATCCAGGGCTCCAACTGGTGGTTCCCTAATGAGCAACTAATGATGCAGTTCGGAGGAGATATCTTTTTCTACTTGCACCCTCCGTAAACTTGAGCTCTTCCAAAACTCTGCTGCCTGGATCCTAACTCGCACCAAATCCCATTCAGCCATCAGCCCTGTACTCACTGACTTATATTGGCTCCCAGTCCGGCAAAACCTCAAATTTAAATTTCTCATTTTTGTTTTCAAATCTTTCCATGGCCTCACCCCTCCCCATCTCTGTAACCTTCGCCAGCCTTACAAACCTCCAAGATCTCTGTGCCCATCCAGTTCTGGCCTCTTGCACATCCCCAGTTTTCTTTGCTCCACCATTGGCAGCTGTGCCTTCAGCTACCTAGGCCCTATGCTCTGGAGTTCCCTCCCTAATCCTCCCCACCACTCTACCTTTCTCCCCTCCCTTAAGACGCAGCTTAAAACCTACCTCTTTGCCAAAGCTTTTAGTCACCTGTCCTAATATCCCCTTATGTAGCTCGGTGTCAAATTTTGCTTGATAATGCTCCTGTGAAGCGTCTTGGGACTTTTTACTACATTAAAGGCGCTATATAAATGTATATTGTTGTTCTAACTGGTAATATCAGTACGAATCCTGCAGCTGTGGCATCACACTTTTTAATATGATGCAATGGAATTCACCGTTATTATGTAATTGATGATTTAAGAAAGAACTATTCTTAAAAAAGAATGTAATCGCATCACAAAATAAGGCATCACATTTGCCCTTTGTTACTTACCTGTTTCCTTCACTTTCTTCCTGAATAGAATTCCAGCAGTATTACCATTGGCATAGTCTTAAACAGTCTGCTTTATAGGATCTGCTTAATAACCCACTATTTTGAACCTTTGAACAGCCACTTCAAAGACAGCTGTGTAAAATGTTCAAGCGGTTAGTTAAATTTTGTGAAAGTCACATCAAGTACCATTTCTTCAAAAACTCAGAGGAAGATGAGGAGCCTAGACAGGAAGATAATCTGCTGATCAATCAGATCACCAACCTGGGCGCTGCGCTAAAGAAAACACATCTGCCATTGAACAGCAGGCTCCAAGCTGCAGCATCCATAGGCATAATGAGCTTTACAGGTCTGTCAGCTTACTACTACTGTCATTCTTGTTATACTAACTAAATAGCGTTCTAGTTCTTATTGATTAAATCTGTTGATGTTGCTTGGTTCCCGAGTTAATGTACTTTACCAAGCTTTACTATTTAATGATAATTGTTATTCTCAGGGTCCACATACTGCCTGGTCATTGAGGGGGGAATAAAAACAGAAAGGCACAAATCTAGACAGGGCACAAAGCAATCAAATTGTGTTGCTCTTTATAGAACTTACAGCACATAAGGAGGTCATTTGTCAAATCTTGCCTGTGCTGGGCCGAGCTCTTCAGTTGCAGCTAATGATCTTATGAAACCGATATACCCAGAATTGGTGCTAGCCAATATATCCAGGAATAGAAAATTTACAGCGAATGTTATTTTAATTTTGGCTTTCCAAGTGCCTTTATCCCTCACACACCAGTGCTTTAGTCTCACTGTCTGCTTAATGAACAACCATAGGTATCACTGTGACAACAAAGGTCACAGTTCACTCCACAAAATCGCCACTCAAAGCATAATAATTTTCACTGCAGTAACAAGCCAAAGTCATTAGACAGACAACAGTCGTCTATACTATTTTGGCAAGATTGACAAGGGTGGATCGTTGTGTTGGTTGCGCCCCATAAATGGTAGAATCTCCATCCATAACGTGCGTGGCATGCAATTCCAATTGGGGTGTAT
This sequence comes from Somniosus microcephalus, assembly GCF_052327205.1. Classification (NCBI taxonomy): domain Eukaryota; kingdom Metazoa; phylum Chordata; class Chondrichthyes; order Squaliformes; family Somniosidae; genus Somniosus; species Somniosus microcephalus. The sequence goes on along the minus strand of NC_140991.1, from coordinate 259,037,730 downwards.
GGCTGATGCAGGAGGCTCCCTTCATAATAGGGAGGAGCTTCATTTAACAATGTTAATGAGGTGGAAGTATCACTTGGGCATCACTTCTACTTCCTAACCAGAAGTTGAACTAATCATCATTTCATCCAGCAGCACCAGGGTATGCCTTTAAAAATAAACACATTTAAAGGGACAACATGCAGCTTTAGTTTACAATTTTCAAGTTTACTTTTCAACTGTTTTTGAGTGTTATTTTGGTGCTTTTCTTTCTGGAACTGAAAAAGGTTTGTGACATGGGGTTTTGGTTCCTTCATTTTTTGCTACCAACCTTGGGACAATGGGTGTCCCGATGAGAATCCCACTTTATTTATGCTATTTGGAAGGAGAATATGATGATAAGGAGAAGGAATGGTGAAATGGTCAGATTGTGGCAGAGCCACCAGGGGACTCTGATCTAATGTACATAATTATCTTTAACAAATTATTAGCTACAGAATGAATCTGTATCTTTGTTCATATCATTGCATGTACATAGCGCGGTCCCTTTAAGAATGAGACCAAACGCGATGACGTCATCACGTTGATCACGTGATCCTCCAGCGGCGGGAAAATGTGATGACGTCATGACGTCAGGCTGGGGAGCCGCCCTAGTCAGTCCTCGTGGAGCCAGCAAAGAGTACAGACCTGTAATGTAGTTCTCCTGTGTTTTCGTTTCAAACTCTGTTGATTAGTATTAAACATCGTTTGTTTGATAGACTGACTCGACCTCAGTCCTTTAGTTAGGAATCTAGCCATTCCTACAGTGGAGACCCCGAATTTTCGTGAACAATTTTCGCGGAAGAAGCGAAGCGCGAAAAAACATGGAAGCGAACTCCGTGGCTTTGAAGCTCCCACAGTTTTGGGAACAACAGGCGGCCTCCTGGTTTGTCCAAGCAGAAGCACAATTCGATCTCCGAAACATCGTTGCGGATCAGACCTGTTACCTTTACGTGGTCTCCGCACTCGACAGCTCCACGGCCTCACGGATCATCAGCCTACTCGAAAACCCCCGGGTTGACAGCAAGTATAATACTATTAAAGCGTGGTTAATACAGGTCTTCGGGCTCATGAAGGCGGAGCGTGCCCGCCGGCTACTCACTTTGCCTGGGCTTGGCGATTCCAAGCCATCTGAGTTAATGAGCCAGATGCTCATGCTCCTTGGCTCCGAACCACAATGTTTCCTCTTTCGGGAGTTATTCCTGAGTCAACTACCCGAGCAGGTTCAGGCTGCCCTCGCCAGATCGGAAGCCACAGATTGCGCAGCACTTACTGCAGAAGCAGATACGATTTATGCGGTCACGCAGCAATCCTGCGCTGCCACGAGGCACCCCTCCCCCGTGAACACCGCCTCCATCCCCTGGCTTGTGTTTTTACCACGCCCGTTTTGGCGTGAAAGCCAAAGGCTGCCGCCCTCCCTGCAGTTTCGCGCCTAAAAAAAAACGACTTCAACACCAGCAGCAACTCCAGAAAATGAGGACCGAGTCTGAGGGACGTTCCGCGGCCACGATGGCGATTGGAAATTCTGGGAAGCTCCTCTACATTACAGATTCCCTCTCAGGCCGGCGCTTTTTATGCGACACCAGGGCGCAGTGTAGCATCCTTCCTGCCTCAGCACTCGATATTCAGTCTGGGATGCACAGCCTCTCCCTCGTGGCAGCTAATGGTGGGCCCATTCATTCCTTTGGCAAACGGCGGGTCCAGGTGTGCTTCGGCGGGCAACGGTTTCAGTGGGCATTTATTACAGCCAAGGTTTCGCAAGCCATCCTCGGTGCGGATTTCTTATGCGCCAACAGCTTCTTGGTGGATGTAAGAAATCGTCAATTGGTCAACGCGGCCACCTTCCACTCCATCCCTTGCTTCCGCAGTTCCGCAACGTCGCACACTGTCTCCTGCGCGTTGTCCTCGCCGGACGAGTTCACTCGCCTATTAGATGAATTCCCGGAGCTGACCAAGCCCACTTTCTCCTCCTCAGTCACTAAGCATGGTGTCGAACACCACATTACTATGACTGGCTCTCCAGTTTATGCGCGAGCTCGGTGCCTGGAACCCGGCAAGCTCGCGGCGGCGAAGGCAGAGTTTGCTACGATGGAATGGCTGGGGATTATTCGCTGGTCGAATAGTCCCTGGTCCTCGCCTCTCCACATCGTCCCGAAGCCCGGCGGTGGATGGCGGCCATGCGGGGACTACCGACGCCTTAATGACGCCACTACTCCCGATCGGTACCCGATCCCGCATATACAGGATTTCTCCGCCCATTTGGCGGGAAACTCAATCTTCTCCGAGGTCGACCTCGTCCGTGGCTACCACCAAGTTCCCGTACACCCGCAGGACGTCCAGAAAATGGCTGTCATCACTCCCTTTGGACTGTTCAAGTTTCTACGGATGCCATTTGGGCTCAAGAACGCCACACAGGCTTTTCAACGACGAATGGACTCGGTCCTGCGGGATCTTCCCTTTTTATTTGTCTACCTTGACGACATCCTGATAGCCAGCTCTACCAAAGAGGAACACGTCTGCCATCTCCGCACCCTCTTTCGGCGCCTCAGCCAACATGGCCTCATAATCAACCCGGCCAAGTGTCAGTTCGGCCTACAACAGATTGACTTCTTGGGCCACCGCATTACTTCGGAGGGCGCAATTCTGCTGCAGTCAAAGGTCGAAACAATTACGGCATTCCCAAGGCTCTTCAAGAATTCCTGGGCATGGTGAATTTCTACCACCGCTTTGTGCCCAAGGCAGCACAACTCATGCAGCCCCTCTACGAGGCCCTCAAAGGCAAGGCCGGAAAGGATACAATAGCCTGGATGGTCGAAATGGACAACGCTTTCGACAACACAAAAACCGCTCTAGCCAATGCAACTATGTTGGCGCACCCTCTGCCAGGTGCCACTATCGCCCTTACCACCGACGCTTCCGACTATGCCATAGGCACTGTGCAGGAACAGTGGGTCAATGGGATGTGGCAACCACTGGCATTTTTCAGCAGCCAACTCCGGCGCAACGAACGCAAATACAGCACTTTCGACCAGAAGTTGCTGGCGCTGTTCCTGGCTAGCCACCATTTCCGTTTTTTGTTAGAAGGACGTCCCTTCACTGCGTTTGTAAATCACAAACCACTGACCTTCGCCATGGCCAAGACTGCCGAACCGTGGTCGGCTCGACAGCAGCGACAGCTAACTTTCATTTCAGAATTCACGACAGACGTCCAACACGTAGCTGGCAAGGACAACTTGGTAGCTGATTGCCTTTCTCGCGCGACCGTACGGGCGGTCCAGCTGGGCATCGATTATGCCCTCATGGCTACCGATCAGGCATCCGACCCTGAAACACAGGCGTATCGCACCGACACCTCTAACCTCCAACCGACCGATGTGCAATTCCACGCTGCAGGCACCTCGTTACTCTGCGATGTCTCCATGGGAGATCCCCGCCCGATCGTCCCAGTCGCCTGACGCCGCAAAGTTTTCGACGCCATACGTGGGCTTTCGCATCCTGGCGTGAAGGCATCTCAAAAATTAATGTCGGCTAAGTTCGTCTGGAGAGGAATGCGTAAGGATATCCGCGACTGGGCTAACACCTGCGTCGTCTGTCACACGTCTAAGGTGCAATGTCACGTTAAGGCCCCATTGGCCACGTTCGCAGTACCAGAACGTCGATTCGACCATGTCAACGTGGACCTCGTCGGGCCGCTTCCACCGTCGCAGGGGTTCACACACATCCTCACCATGGTCAATCGTACTACTAGATGGCCAGAGGCAGTTCTTCTGGTGTCTACTACATCCGCTGATGTCGCCAGAGCATTCCTCTCCTCGTGGGTCGCACGTTTCGGCGTTCCGGCGGACATTTCTTCAGACCGCGGTCCACAGTTCTCTTCCGAGCTCTGGAACGCTGTGGCCCAGGGTCTCGGCACCAAGCTTCACCGCACCACGGCCTATCACCTGCAAGCAAACGGTTTGTGCGAACGTTTCCACAGATTGTTAAAGGCATCGCTGAGGGCCAGCCTCCAAGGCGCCGGATGGGTGGATAAGCTTCCGTGGGTCATGTTGGGTCTCCGCACGGCACCCAAAGAGGACCTGCAATCGTCCGCCGCGGAGCTCATGTACGGCCAGCCACTCCGTGTACCGGGAGATTTCCTGCCGCTTCCAACTGAGCCGTGGTCCGCAGCCGAACAACTCAGCAGCCACCGGGAAACAGCCAGGGCTTTTGCGCCAATTCCAACTTCGCATCACGGCCTTCCATCTTCACACGTACCAGCGGAGCTAAAGAATGCTGAATTTGTATTCATTCGTCATGATGCCCATAGGGATCCGCTCAAGGCCCCTTACACAGGCCCTTTTCGCGTATCCATTGACCATCTCAAACCGGCACACCTGGACATCGACCGGCCGGTAGAGACTGCACAGCCACCACGACGTGGTCGACCTCCCGCTGCATCCACGCCAGACCGAAGGCTTCCGTCCGCCAGCCCACCCGCTGTTCAACAACGTCCACTCCAAGAATACAGGAGTCGCTCCGACAGGCTTGTTAGACCTCCTAGTCGATTGGCTTTTACTGTTAAAGACAATTCTGGGGGGCGCATGTGGCGGAGCCATCAGGGGGACTCTGATCTAATGTACATAATTATCTTTAACAAATTATTAGCTACAGAATGAATCTGTATCTTTGTTCATATCATTGCATGTACATAGCGCGGTCCCTTTAAGAATGAGACCAAACGCGATGACGTCATCACGTTGATCACGTGATCCTCCAGCGGCGGGAAAACGTGATGACGTCATGACGTCAGGCTGGGGAGCCGCCCTAGCCAGTCCTCGTGGAGCCAGCAAAGAGTACAGACCTGTAATGTAGTTCTCCTGTGTTTTCGTTTCAAACTCTGTTGATTAGTATTAAACATCATTCGTTTGATAGACTGACTCGACCTCAGTCCTTTAGTTAGGAATCTAGCCATTCCTACAAGATAACACCAGAGGAGGATTGCAATGACCCACTGTTATTGTCCAAAGGCAGCCTTCCCTGGACTTGTCTGAGGAGCAGTGTGTGCATAGGCTAGGATTCAACAGGAAGGCGAGTCATGCCATATGCCACAAGCTGACCTACAGCACAGCACAGCCAAAGGCTGTCACGGTCATTTCAGCCCTGAACTTTTATGTCTCAGTCTCATCCCAGGCTACAAGAGGGAACACCAAGTACGTCAGTCAATCTGAAATGTGCAGTTGTTTTAAGCAAGTGATTGATGTGGTGTTTTCCAAAGCCAGCTACAACCACAAATATTTCACCAAAGGCAACTGGAAGTAATGTGAGAAAGTACTGCATTTCTTTCCAATTCTATAATTCTTCAACGTCCAAGGCTACATTGATTAGTCTCATTTAGCCCCACATGGTCCAGCAGACAATTGATGTACATTCATGAACTGCAAGGGTTATCGTCATATCAATATGTATCTGATCTGTCAACAGCTTATCTATGACTATGCACGGAGGCCTTGCAGGTCAATGGCCAACAATCATCATGTCTTTATTTTATAATAATCCACTGTGCTTCCATTCCACTATGTGCTTCCCATTTTGAGTGTGAATACATAACTTGATACCAGTGTATTAGTGTGCAGCCCATAGTGCGTGTGAGCAAATACAGCCATGCCCATCTGTCAATATGCAGTTTATCATGTGTGCACATCCATGAACATGCATCATGTTGGGCAGTAGATAGATGGATTTTTGGGGGGAGAATGGCATTTAAGGGTATAAGGAAAGGACCACTCAGAGGGAAAGAGAGCTACTGGAAAGTTTAGCCTGCTGTTAAGTGGGCATTCATGGGGAAGCATTCAAAGCACTGTAAGACTTTGAGTGGGAGGCAACTGTATGTGCCATGCATGGTTGAAGCTCACCATTAATTTGGTACTGCAGTCATGTCCGCTGAGTGATGCAGCTAGCATTAATGTTTGTGACTACTTCCTGTCACGCAATCCAAGCTGCTTGTTTTGACCCTGACAACTTCGCCCTCTTCTGGTGCACTTACACCAACGGCACCTCTAATTCCCCATCCAAAAATTGGAGCATCCTGCTACTTGCACAACTACCTGTCAATATGCCTGGAAAGTATTGCATCCAGAAACAGCAATGGCCCTGTAAACTGCTGAAAATTTATAAGGCCTGCAGCAGCATGCAGTTTCCCATTCACAAATGGGCAAACTCCCAATGAGAGACATTGGGGGTGATTTTAGCTCAGGTGCGGGCTGTTGTCGTGTTATCCGAATTTCGTGTTTCCCACACGAATCTAAATGGATGTAGGAGATTGATGCAATTTTAACTCAATTGGCCAATTGATTTCCAATGTGTGGGGAGCCTTTACAAGGGGGTTTTTCATGAATGAAAGTCCCCTCCGATGACGTCATCATTGCTGCTGCATTTAAGGTCCACAGCAAGCCTTGCTTCTTCTGCAGGCTTCCAAGCTTCCTCCATTTGGTGTCAGAGGGACCTGCAGGAGAGATGACAAGCGGGAGGGCAAGAGCAGCTCCTCGCTTTGACGAGGTGGCACTTCAGGCATTGGTGGATGGGGCTAGGGCCAACAGGGAGGTCCTGTTCCCTTCATCAGAGAGGAAGAGGCCTCCCACTCAGACCAAGGCTGTGTGGATGCAGGTGGCTGAGGAGATCAATTCCTTGGGAGTCACCCGCAGAACCTGGATACAGTGCAGGAAAAGATTCCATGACCTTCAGCGCACTGGAAAAGTGAGTATGAATTTCCCATCACCCTCAATCTGATCCCCATTGCCTTTCCTCACCAGCACTCAGCTTCAGCAATTTCTTCCTCCACATCCCAGTTGACACTGACATTCATGCACCCTTACCCATTCCCTCTCTCGCTATGCTCACATTCACCTAACTATTCGACCATGCAGCCCTCACACTCCCTATCACTCTGATGCTTTGAACACAACTGACAACACACAGGGAGGGCCCTTGGTCTTGCAACCTCACTCCATCTTTGTCTCCTTCTAAGTATCTATGCTGTGCAATCTCTACACTCACTCCTTCATTCTCACTCAACCTCCACTTGTCTCCCTCATTGCAGGAAAAGAGAGCTCACAACAAAAGAGAGCGAGCCAGGACAGGAGGAGGGTCACCCTCAATAGCCCACCTGACCTCCTGGGAGGAGGCTGTCCTGGAAATCATTGGCATTGAGGATGATTCGCGCATGGGGGACAGGCAGACAGGTGCAACACAGCAAGCTGATGACAGAAAAGTTTCCCATCTCTCTCTTTGACATTGCATGAGTCGCTGATAATGATTGTCAAGCTGTGACAGATGGACTTATGAGCATCTGCAAAAAGCTATGTGCATGTAGCCTTGGCACCACATCTGTAACTCTTTCCTTTACTCCCCCACAGGGCCATCACAAGTATCCGTTCTCCCTAGCCAGGAAGAAGAGGCTGAGCAGCCAGACTCCTCAGAGGAAGCTGCAACCTCTGAGGGCGCAGCGTCAGCAGAATTCTGCGCACCCAGTTCTAGCACAGGCACTCACACCTCGGTGGGACCTTCGGGACATAGAGTAGTGTTGTCACCTGGTGTATCACAGCTCACAAGTGAGCATCAGCAGATTGTAGAGACAGGGACAGCAGTGGAGAGTCCTAGTCGGAGGGCGCAGGACTCTGCCAGCTCGGCTCAGCAGCATGTTGACCCTCTGCCTCTTGGTCCATCCATGAGATCAGCGGTGATGGAACTCCAGGCACAGATGCAGGAGTCTCTGGCAGGTTTTGTCTCTAGGGTCGCTGCGAGTGTGGAGCGAATGGAGGAGTCCATAGCGAACATGAGCAGAGCCTTTGTGGATTCATTGGCGCATGAACACATCAACACGGAAAGGATGGCTACCTCCGTGTTAAGGCTGGCTACCATGCAGGAGAGGATGGCTACGGTAGAGGAGAGGAGGGCTACGGCCATGGAGGAGCTTAGTTGCCAGGGTATGGAAAACATGGTCATTGTTCAGAATAGAATGACATCTCTTGAGGAGCGATGGGTATCTATTGAACAGAGAAACCAGACCTTCATGGAAGTCCTTCTGAGTAGGACTGCCATTGCAGATACGGGTCCTCATGGACCCCCTGATGTGCAGCAAGGTGCTCTCCAGCCACTTGCAGGCGCGGAGGGGGACCTGACCCATGAGAGGGAGGTTGGTGGCAGACCTCCAGGAAGTGGGGGCTCCTCTCCAAGCGCTCACACTTTCATGCCACTGCAGAGCCCTCGGTCAGAGCCCCACCAGAGTCCACACCCAAGTGAGATAGACATCTCAACCCCTGCACAGCCGCAGGAGCAGCAGACTGTTGATGAGCCCCCACAGGCTCGCAACCCCAGGGGATGCCCACCAAAGGTGTCGAGACAGGAGTTGCAGGAAAGTGAGCAAGGGGCCTCCACATCTGCTGAAGCCACAGGGAAAGCACTACGTAGGAGCACGCGTAAGAGGAAAATTCTGCACAAGTAGTCACAAGGGTAGTCACTTGGGTGAAATGTTGTGTTTATTGTAAAAATGCCATCAGTTGGTTCTTGTACATAAAAATTCTGATGGCAACTGTTGCAGTTGTGGCGTGTGTCATTTCGTGAATGGGACTTTCACATTGAGGGCTTAGGATTACTTGCAGTTGTCAGTATGCTGGTCAAATAGCTAGGAATCCGCAGGGTCTTGGCCATTGTCGATGCTCAGGTAAGAAGCTGTGAAGCAAAAGTGTTTGATTGACTAGGCTAAGCAAATCTGGCCAGGATGAGTGCGTTCCTTGCATCCCGGGCAGCAATGTTCTCACGTAATGCTGCTGCTGGTTGATGGGCCTCTGCAGGATGGTCGTTTTCGCCCTGCTCCTCCTCCTCCTCATCATCATCTGAGGAGGGTATGTGAGGAGCCACTTGGTCCTCAGGAATCTGCAAGCCACGACGCTGTGCCATGTTGTGAAGTACGCAGCAAACCACGATGATTCTGGAGACCCTGGCTGCTGATTATTGTAGGGCTCCACCTGATCTATCCAGGCATCTGAAGCGCATCTTCAGCAAACCGATGGTTTGCTCGATAATGGATCTGGTGGAAACATGGCTGGAGTTGTAGCGCTCCTCAGCTTCGTTGGCTGGCCTCATCAACGTTGTCATTAGCCACGTCCTCAGGGGATAGCCCTTGTCTCCAAGTAGCCATCCGCTAAGTTGGTCTGGCGGATTGAATAGCGGAGGCACACTAGACTGGTGCAGTATGAAGGAGCCATGGCAACTGCCAGGGTACATGGCACAAACATGCAAAATTTCCTTCTTGTGGTCACACACCAGCTGAACGTTGAGGGAGTGGGAGCCCTTGCGGTTGACAAAAACACCTGGATTGCGATGGGGTGCCCTAAGGGCCACATGTGTGCAGTCAACGACGCCCTGCACCCTTGGAAAGCCTGCCAGATGAGCTAATCCAACCGCTCGCGCTGTGACACTTGCTTGATCCTTGGTGAAATGGATGTGATTGTGCGCGAGGGCAAAGAGGGCATCGGTTACCTGCGTGATGCAAGTGTGTGCGGCCGCCTGGGAGATGCCGCTGATGTCTGCTGCTGATCCCTGGAATGAGCCTGAGGCAAAAAAGTTGAGTGCGGTGGTGACTTTGATGACCACTGGTAATGGTTGTCCACCTGGTCCTCTGGGCAGCAGGTCTTGCTGTAGCATTGTGCAAATGTCAGTCACTACCTCTCGCGAAAGTTGGAGCCACCTTTGGCACTGCTGCTCCGACATTTTGAGGTAGCTGACCCTGCATCTGTAGACCCTGTTTGGGGGCTATCTTCTGTGCCGACGGGCTTCCAGGCGCTGGCCCCTTCTAGCCTGTGCAGCTTCAGGTGGGTGAGCAGCAGCCTGGCGCTCCTGCTGCTGCTGCTGTTGCTGGTGCTGCTGTTGTTCCTGGTTCTGCTGGTGCCGCGGCTGGTGCCTGAGCTCCTCTAATGCCCAGATGGGAAGGAAATAAATGGCTCCCATGCTTCTGGTATATGCCTCCATTGAGGAAGTGCTGAGCGAAGGTGGCAAGTGGGGTTTCCCAGGAGGTCACAATGGAGATGGGTGTGAGGCACCAACCTTCCACAGGTGTGGTTAAGCCTTGTAAAAGTTGCCCCAGACCTGAGACCACGAAGTCCTGCCACCTGCAAATCATGGCTGATCAAATCCCCTCTTTAATGGTTGACCTGCAGTGATTCCCACCAGGCGTGTTTTACGTGGGAAAAGGGTTAAAGTTGCAAGGGCCTTTCAAAATAGGATTATAGAGGCCAGTTAGTGGTAATTAAGGGCCTTAAAGACCAGTTCCGCCTGTTGGATGCGGGACGGAGAAGGGACCATCAGACATACCTGAGTTAAAATTGCTCAGAGTCGGGAACCAGGCAGGGGGGGTCCCGCCCGCCATTTTTTGCGATTTTAACCCCCCGCCCACCTCAAAGCCCGCCTCATGGCCCAATGAAAATCGAGGCCATTATTGATGCCTTAGACCACATTATGTAAATGAGGATGACTCCAGAAATAGAGATGGGGTCAGTGCGCTAACACTCAAGGACATGCTAATATTACACCAGTCAACTTACAAGGGAGTGGAAGCCCCAGATGACAATCGATGCTATGCATTTCCAAATGAATCAGTGTGTATTGGTTCAGGTAAATATATTGTAACCCATCCTATTCAAGATTCTAGAGTTTAATGTAACAAGATAGTGCTCACTAAGTGGGTTGTTTTTTTTTGTTATTGCACCTGGATGTATCGGATTTCCAGAGCGCAACACATAGAGGAAAATTGAGAGGCCAGAATCGCACGATGACAATGGAGCCTGCCCAATTTTCACATGGAATTGAAGGTAAATTATTGACCTGGTTAGGAAATTGGCTGAGTGGCAGGAGACAGAGAGGAGGGATAATGGGCAGGTACTCTAATTGGCAGGATGTGACTAGTGGTGTCCCGCAAGGATCTGTGTTGGGGCCTCAACTATTCATAGCATTTATTAACGACTTAGATGATGGGATAGAAAGCCACTTATCCAAGTCTTTTGATGACACAAAGATAGGAAGCATTGTAAGCAGTGTAGATGGAAGCATAAAATTACAAAGAGATATTAATAGATTAAGTGAATGGGCAAAACTTTGGCTAATGGATTTCAATGTCGGCAAATGTGAGGTCATCCACTTTGGAGCTAAATAGGATAGAACAGAGTTCTTTCTAAATGGTGAAAATTTAGAAACAGTGGCAGTCCAAAGAGACTTGGGGGGTCCAGATACATAGATCATTAAAATGTTATGGAGTGGTACAGTAAATAATCAAAAAGGCTAATGGAAGGCTGGCCTTTATATCTAGAGGACTGAAATACAAGGGGGTAGAAGTTATACTACAACTGTACAAAACCCTGGTTAGACTACGTACCTGAAGTACTGTGAGCAGCTCTGGGCACCACACCTCAGGAAGGATATATTGACCTTGAAGGGAGTGCAGCATAAATTTACCAGAACGATATCTGGACTCCAAGGGTTAAATTACGAGGAGAGATTACGCAAATTAGTTTGTATTCCCTGGAATTTAGAAGGTTAAGGGGTGATTTGATCGAAGTTTTCAAGATATTAAAGGGAACTGATAGGGTAGAGAGAAATTATTTCCTCTGGTTGGGGAGTTGGGGACTAGGGGGCATAGTCTAAAAATTAGAGCCAGACCTTTCAGGAGTGAAGTTAGGAAACACTTTTACATGCAAAGGGTGGTAGAAGTTTGGAACTCTCTTCCACAAATGACAATTGATGCTAGATCATTTGTTAATTTTAAATATGAGATTGATAGATTTTTGTTACCCAAAGGTATTAAGGGATATGGGGTGAAGGCCGGTATATGGAGTTAGGTTACAGATCAGCCATGATCTCATTGAATGGCGGAACAGGCTCGAGGGGCTCAATGGCCTACTCCTGTTCCTATGTTTCTATGTTCAATGGTCAGAAAATCGAGTGGCTCCCCTATTGGCATGCAATCTTCCCTTCCTGATTTTATTCCTCTATGTACTGTACCAAGGCAATCCAATACCTGGATGAAATAAGAAAAAGAAAAAGTGTATCAGGTGCCCTTTATTTACTTTCTATCACGTCACTTTTGGAGAGAGGGTTAATTCAGATTGCATCAATTTCTTATTTCCACCAGGGGGACCTGAGGCAGCAAACTGTGCACAGGCCTACATTGAAGATCTCCTCCGCTTCCTGAATCGAACATTGTTTTCAGAAAAAGACAAGATCACAGTCCTGCAGAGCTTGGCTGGAATTTGCTACAATAATGCCAATAACCAAAACCTTGCAATAGATTTGCAAATCCTGATTACGCTTGTTGCTATCCTTAACACCAGAAACACCCACCACATGAGCATAATGGTCAAATTCTGGACATGCTACTTGCTGAATATACTGTGCTGCAACAACATTCCTGTAGTTAGACACCTCAATAAAGCTAAGCATCTTCATACTAGCCTCATACAGTTATCAGAAAGCTCTTGGTACGGGTGGCCAAAAAATTATGCTCAAGTTCTGATTCATCTTTTAGGGTTTGAAAAGCAAAATAGAGCTTTGTAACCGCGTACAAAGTGTCTTTTATATCACTAACAACTTAAAATGTTATTTGTTGCTAAGAAATGCAATGTTTATCATAAATAAAACAATTCATTAGCGGTGAGCAATTGATATTGTTTCTTGGAATCATTTCATCATCCCATGCATTCTTCCTCCTCTCTGCATCCTCACTGTGTTGAGATTAAGACTTCTTACATGGTCTCCTACTGCAACTCAAATGTTTTAGGTCTATCTCTGACCCATTCTCCCAACAAGGTGGTTTCTGCCCTGGCATTGCGGAATCAACCATTTAATGCATTCAATAGCTAATTGCGCCAGAAATTTCTTCATCTTTTCGATATATTAATGCGTGCAAGTTTGCATACTCATCAGTGCCTAGTTAGCTTCACATGAGCTGTTTGATATTGAAATTGTGTCATCACATGGGCCAGGAGACTGTTGTTCACACTTTTCCTACCTAAATGGTAATATTGATTATGAGCACTATTGCCTACTTATTGGGAAAGATCTCCTTTGATTTGGTGTGTTGAAATCTGCTTTTCAGTGTTAAAGGGCCTCCATTTTTCTACATTCTTAAGTTCTGTGTTTGTCTGCCTGTTTTCACATTGCAGTGGGGTGGTTGGTGGGGGCAGGGGGTGGTGGCAGGGGCTCCAAAAAACTGAGCATCCGTGTTATATTCAGAAACTCAGTGAAAAGATTCTGGATGAAATTGTAAAAAAAATGAACTCTAATATTTTGTTTCAGAGCAGTTTAAACAGTCTGCAAGTTAAGCATTATATTTCACATTAATGGATGTATATTTTGTTTCTGTTCAATCATATTTCATCCAAATAAATTTGACTATTCGTTTTAGCCTGAATACTTTGAAATATAGAAAGCACCAGCTTATAAGATCAGTATGGCAGGAGTGTGTGGTAGGCAACCCACGCAGGTTTTTGATATGGTGGAAAAAGACTAATTATACTGTTCAAATCATGACATGCCAAAAGGTGTAAGTTTCAGATCATGGTTGTGGATCTGTTTATGGAAACTACCTTTATGTTGTGAACACAAATTCAATTCAATTCAATTCAATTTTATTTGTCATATATACAGCAGACGTGTGTACTGCACAATGAAATGTTGATTTTTACGAGTCCTCCCAATAAGTAGTGTTAGAGAAAGCTTGAATTGTAACATCCACAGAAGATACAATTTCCAGTCTGTCATGGACTCTACCCAGCCATACTTAAACTCCCACGTAAGAAACTGAAGAGGCAGAGGGGAAGAAATTCCCTACCTTAGCGCCACTCGCTAGTGCGGTGTAACGTCAAGAAAGTGGCGGCTGCCGTTCCTCCGCCAGCTGGTGGCGGGTCGCGTGGCATCCTCCATTTTCGAGGTCCCGATAGCGCTAGCGTTATGAAGTAGTGCCCTGCAGAAAAAAAATGGCAGAGTGGTAATGTCAGTCAGCATGCAACACCGATTTACTGTCACCACGGTGAACTTCGACCATAGCGCTGAGTTCAGCGCTGGGTCCTAAGCACGCCAGGTAAACCAGCGTGCAAGCAGGCTGACAAAGGCGCTGGCAGCACCTCTTAAAGGGACACACACATCTTTCAGGTAAGTTTGCGTTTAAACTTTTGGACTGGGATTTTTTGATTTTATTGAAGCAGTGGCTTGCTGCAATTTTTTATTAGAAGTTTTTTAAGTGTGTAGGGTGTGCTGCTGGATGCTTGCAAGGTACGGATGGTACAGGAAGGCCTCTTAGAAGACAGAAAATGCTGCAAATACTCAGCAGGTCAGGCAACATCTGTGGAGAGAGCAACAGAATTAACGTCACAGGTAGAGATGCTGCCTGACCAGCTGCGTATTTCCAGCATTTTATGTTATTTCAGATTTATAGCTTCCGCTTACAGAGGGAGGAGGAAGACATAAAAGAGGAAGAAACAGAAGAGGAAGAAGCCGAGGAGGCAGAAGCAGAAGAGGAGGAAGCGGAAGGGAAGGATGCAACTCAGACAACCCCTTTCTGGCCGGGATATCCGGGATGGAATCATCCGCCTGCGGTACCAGTGACCACAACCCCAATTCCCCATTCAACATTTGTCCCACACCTTATCTTCCCCCTGTTACTGACCATCGCAGCGTCCTCTTGGTCACGATGCTGAAATAAAAGCCACCACAAATCCAAGTTTCCAATCCAAATTTATACATCTATCCATCCAATTTGACATGAAGAAATCAACTCCTCACCCTTATGCATTCTCTTAGTGACTGTCCTGTGTGTGCCTTTGCCTATCCTACTGATGTCACACAGCGCTATGTCAGTGGCTGCAGCATGGCTGCTGGAAAGCTGCTGATGTTCAGTGGGGGACACTGCAAATGGCCTTGCTGGTCGACCTTGAGAAGCTGGTGGCTGGGTGTGACAAATCTTCATCTTCTTCACTCTCCTCTCCCTCTTCTTTGCTGGGCAGGCTGCATTTCTTGGGTGTGTGAAATGAGGAAGGCACAAGGGTGGAGTTGTGGTGAGGGGAGGGCTGGAAAACAAGAGGTGCATGCGAGAAGGAGGATAATGTATGAGGATACCAGCATCTTATATCCTTTCAGCCGCACCACTGGCCAGAGGCTCAGCCAAGCATGGCCAGCACCGTCCCCTCCAAGGGGTGAGGTGACGCTAGGAATGGGAGATGTGCCTTGTGATTGGTACAGATTGGTGGTAGGTGAGCGATTGGGGGGGGGCGGGGAGTCGTGCATTGAGCAGTGTGTGAGGCTAGTGATGTAGTTGGTAGGAGATGCCATTTGAAGATGCAGTCACTGACCTTGACCAGTTGCCTGAGGTCATGAAACTACTTTGGGCACTGGAGCCAGGTGGTGGGGGAACGACACTGCTAGCAGTGACGGCCTCGGTGATTTCTTTTTATTTGTTCATGGGATGTGGGCGTCGCTGGCAAGGCCAACATTTATTGCCCATGCCTAATTGCCCTTGAGAAGGTGGTGGTGAGCTACCTTCTTGAACCGCTGCAGTCCGTGTGGTGAAGGTACTCCCAGAGTATGGTTAGGGAGGGAATTCCAGCATTTTGACCCAGCGACGATGAAGGATCGGCGATATATTTCCAAGTCAGGATGGTGTGTGACTTGGAGGGGAACTTGGAGGTGGTGGTGTTCCCATGCGCCTGCTGCCCTTGTCCTTCTAGGTGGAAGAAGTCGCGGGTTTGGGAGGTGCTGCCGAAGAAGCCTTGGCGAGTTGCTGCAGTGCATCTTATAGATGGTATAAACTGCAGCCATGGTACGCCGGTGGTGGAGGGAGGGGTGCCAATCAAGCGGGCTGCTTTGTCCTGGATGGTGTCGAGCTTCTTGAGTGTTGTTGGAGCTGCACTCATCCAGGCAAGTGGAGAGTATTCCATCACACTCTCTACTTGTGCCTTGTAGATGGTGGAAAGGCTTTGGGGAGTCAGGAGGTGAGACACTCATCACAGAATACCTAGCCTCTGACCTGCTCTTGTTGCCACCATATTTATGTGGCTGGTCCAGTTAAGTTTCTGGTCAATGGTGACCCCCAGGATGTTGATGGTGGGGGATTCGGCAATGGTAATGCCATTGAATGTCAACGGGAGGTTGTTAGACTCTCGCTTGTTGGAGATAGTCATTGCCTGGCACTTCTGTGGCGTGAATGTTACCTGCCACTTATCAGCCCAAGCCTAAATGTCGTCCAGGTCTTGTTGCATGCGGGCATGGACTGCTTCATTATCTGAGGAGTTGTGAATGGCACTGAACACTGTGCAGACATCAGCGAACATCCCCATTTCTGACCTTATGTTGGAGGGAATGTCATTGATGAAGTAGCTGAAGCTGGTTGGACCTAGGACACTGCCCTGAGGAACTCCTGCAGCGATGTCCTGGGGCTATGATGATTGACCTCCAACCACCACAACCATCTTCCTTTGTGCTAGGTATGACTCCAGCCAGTGGTCTGGTCCCACATCGTTCTTTCTGGAGGGCCTCCTGGCCCCTGTGGGTAGAGGACCTCTCTTGCAGTGTTGACCCCCTGCACAAAGCTGAAGTGCTGCATGCGAGACCCTGGGTGCCCCTTCCCTGGCTTGCTGAGCCATTTGTGTTAGTGCTGAAGAAGTTTTCCCATTTTTTGAGGTCCAGAAGACAATTCAGCTTTAAGTGTTGAAAACTCCCATTTGGGACTTTTTTTAATGGTATTTCTGTTGAAAGGTAATTAGGGGTGAAAATGCATTTTTTCACAGCATTTTAATTTTTCTTGCTTCTGAATGTATTGCCCCTTTAATTCATAGCCATTTTAATTGCCCACAATTCATTGCGAACTCCACAACCTCGCTCCCAGAGGCTGTAAGATGCTGCAACGCTGCTCCTGGATGGGAACTTCGGGTCGGATGCCTCCACCAATGCCCGCAGAAGAGCATTAGTGTAAGTTAGTGCTGTGCTACAAATCTCCAGCCCGCAGTGCGAATTTTTGCCCGGTAGCGCTGTGGCCAATTTCAGCGGCCGTAAACCCGCCGTGGTGACATCAGCAGGTTTCTGTCGATGTCCAATTTCTAGGGCAAAAAAATTAATTATCCCTTTAGTGAAGCGGAGGCATCTCAAGCATTGGTCGCCACTGAAGCTCCCTAAACATCCTCTGTGGATATGTCCTCCTGCTGAAAGCCCTTCTTCTCCTCCTCCTCTGCACCATCTTGGCCTGGGCTGCAGCAGTCTGGGCTGGCTGGTTGGCAGGCAACACCAGAGTGGTAGGGGTGGGAGCACGAATGCTGTCATTCTGACAGAGGACAGCAGATTTGTGCTCCATGGAGCCACTGCCACACTCCTGGGGCGGCACCTCAGCAATCCTAGTACTCTGTTGGAGAACAGATTACTGAAGTGCTGTTACTCTCTGAAAGCCCCTTTGCACACTGGTATCCAGAGCCATGATGGCAGTTGTGTGAGCTCCCATGGCAGCTACAGCACTCAGACGTTGGGTGGAAGCTGCTTGTGCTGCAAAGGAAGCTGAGACATCGCCATCAGACGCTGCATCATGGTGGGTTCCACAGGTGTGTCGATGGAGGTAGTCATCCGTTCCATGTTGGAAAGGATGGGCTCCAAGCTCTGCGCAAAGCGCTATGCCAAGTTGGTGCTCGACTCCTCCATGCTCGTTGACATTGAACACAGGCTTTCCGGCAGGCTTCCTGTAATGTCCGTGTGTAATTGAGACACGGATTGCAGAAGTTGGTTATAACAGGTGTTTACTGAATGGAGACAAAACTGGAACTACTATACAAAGTTACTGCACAGGTTTATATACAGGGGTGGTCACTACTGGTACTGCAGTATACAGGGGCTGCAGAATATAGTTCCTTCTTCAAGGTACATACACTACAATTCCTCCCCTTTTAGCTAAACAGTACATAACATTCGATTAATAATTAAATAACATATTTACAATTACAGTTGCTATATACATTAGCTGAAGTTAATCAATTATAAATTCAGTCTTTGAGGAGGCTTCCTGATTCTGTCTGGATAACGCCTCTTTGGGGTATCAGGTTCTTCTGGTAAAGTTGATTCGGGATCAACATCGTTGGTTGGTTCGTCTGCTTCCAATATCACCGATTCTGAGGTAGATGCAATTGGTACTTCGGTTTCATCACCAGGTGTATAGGATCGTGGTGTAGATTTGACGTTTTCCAGTGACTCTAGAATCTGGTCAGCATGGCGTCTTACAATGCTCTCTCCAACGTCCACGGTATACATTAGAGGTCCTTGCCATGTGCCGATCGTTCCTGGCTGCCATTTCTCTGTGCGGTAGTCCCGGGCCAAAACTGGTTGACCTATCTTGAAACTCCTGGTTGGCCTTTCATTCATATTCTGAAACTGCCTGTTCTCCACATCTCTTCTGATGTTTGGCTTAACCAAATCCAAGCGGCATCTTAGTCTTCGATTGAAGAACATCATGGCTGGAGTTTGGTTGGTAACCGCATGTGTCGCATTCCGGTAGGCAAACAAGAAGTTATCCACCTTGTGTTGTAGGGGTATGTCTTCATTACACATTGCCTTGATAGCCTTCTTGAATGTTTGAACGAACCTCTCAGCCAATCCATTGGTGGCTGGATGATATGGGGCGTATGTGTAATGCTTAACACCATTGTTCTTTAAGAACCTCCGGAACTCTTCAGACACAAACTGTGGTCCATTGTCGGAACAAATCTGTTCAGGCAGCCCATTTCTGGCGAATATGGTTCGTAAGACTGTGATAGTTTTTTCTGTGGTGGTTGAGGATATTTTTATTACCTCTGGCCACTTTGAATGTGCATCCACCGCAAGTAAAAACATCGAGTCCATAAATGGACCAGCAAAATCAATGTGTACCCTTTGCCATGGAGATGAGGGCCACTCCCATGGATGTAGAGGGACTTGTGGTGGGGCGTTTTGGACCTTCTGGCATCCTGTACAGCTCTTGGTCATCTCTTCGATTTCTCTATCGATTCCCGGCCACCACACAAACGCTCTGGCTAAGTTCTTCATTTTTACCCCTCCCAGATGACCCTCATGAAGCTCATTGAGCACTCTATCCTTCAATTTGGGTGGAATTACTACTCTGGATCCACACATCAAGGTTCCTCGGCACACTGACAGCTGTTCTCTTCTCGGCAAGAATGCTGGCAACAGTGGTTCGCCATGTGCTGGCCATCCCTTCACCGTTAAATCATAGACCCTGGAGAGTGTCGGGTCATTTCGTGTTTCCTTTTCTATGTTTGCATTCGTCACAGGTAGACATTCGACTATGGTCGAGTGGAATATCTCCACAGGATCCACTGCAGGTGCTTCTTCCACCATCGGCAATGGTAGGCGCGACAATCTATCAGCATTCCCATGCTGTTTAGTTCCTTTGTACTCGATGTCATATTGGTGTGCCCCTAGGAAAAGGGACCACCTCTGTAGCCGTTGTGCTGTCATTATCGGGACGCCCTTCTTAGGGTTTAAAATGGAGACAAGAGGTTGATGATCAGTTAGTAGAGTAAATTTCTGTCCGTGCAGGTAGTGATTGAACTTCTTCACCCCCCACACCAGGCTGAGGGCCTCTCTGTCAATCTGGGCGTAGTTACGCTCGGCTGCAGTTAACGGGCGTGACGCAAAAGCTATCGGCCTCTCTGAACCATCAAGGGATTTATGTGACAGTACCGCTCCAACGCCATAGGGAGACGCATCACACGCCAATCTTATCGGTAGTGATGGGTTGTAGTGAGCCAATACTTCTCTTGAAGTGATCAGGCCTTTACAATTCATCGCTCCATTTCCATGCTACTCCAGTTTGTAGCAGGGTGTTCAGTGGGTGCAGAATTGTGGACAAATTCGGCCAAAACTTATGGTAGTAATTCACCAATCTGAGGAATGACCTCAGTTGTGACACATTTTCAGGCGCTGGAGCCTTAACTACCGCTTCAATTTTGTCAGGGGACTTATGTAACCCCTCTTCATCAATCACGTGGCCACAATACGATATTTGTTTCTTAAAAAACTCACACTTAGGGCGATTGGCTCGTAGCCCATGTTCTCTTAGTCTAGTGAGCACCTGCTCTAGGTTGGCAAGGTGTTCACTGTCATTTTCACCTGTCACTAGGATGTCGTCCAAGTAACACTGAGTCCCCGGAATCCCTTGCAGAACTTGTTCCATCGCTCTTTGCCATATAGCCGGAGCTGATGCTACTCCGAATACCAGTCGATTGTACTGGTAAAGACCTTTGTGAGTGTTTATCGTGAGATATTTCCTAGAGGATTCTTCAACCTCCATCTGCAAATATGCTTGCGCTAGGTCAATTTTTGTAAAACGTTTCCCTCCAGATAGTGAGGCGAAAATATCTTCTATCCTCGGAAGAGGATACTGTACTGTGTGAAGGACTGGGTTCACAGTCACCTTGAAGTCCCCACAGATGCGAACCTTCCTTGGCTCCTCAGACTTATTGTTTAACGTTTTCTTCATGACAGGAATGATGGGTGTCGCCCACTCGCTCCAGTCTACCTTAGATAACACGCCTGCATTCTCCAGATTCTCCAGCTCTGCCTCGACGGCTGGGCGAATTGCATACGGTACCGGTCTTGCTTTGAAAAACTTGGGAATTGCATTCTCTTCTATTTTTATCGAGGCGGTTACGCCTTTAAGAGTTCCCAGTCCTTGTTGAAATACCTCTTTAGCGTTAGCTAAGATTTTTGACAATCGTCCAGGTGTGACGTCGTCATCCTTTTTACCAGCCACAGTCAGTGCCTGAATGGAGTGCCAGTCTAAACTTATCTTTCTGATCCATTCACATCCCAATAACGGTGGTCCACCATCTTGCAGTATGTACAGATACAATTTCTGTATTTCCTTGCCGTTGTATTCAACAGGCACCCTTATTTTCCCTCTGGGGTATACTTTCTGCCCCGTATATGTCTTCAAGACAATGGATGTGTCTTTCAAGGGTATGTGTGAGAATAGCCGCTCGTAGTCTCGTCGATTCATGACGGTCAGGGCTGATCCTGTATCCAATTCCATTTTGACTTGGGACCCTACTATCGTGAGGGTGACCCAAATGGTTCGGTGATCCTCTTTTGCGATTACGTTGTGTAGTTTGAGACAGCTTAGTCTCTTGTTCCCGGATTCACTATCGCTCTTCTGGTCTTCGGAACTACTGTCCGTCATCTTTTGTACTTTCCTTTACTGTTCCTTAGTAGTCTTTTTGTTGTCGTTAGTCTTCTTTCCGGACCTGCAAACTCGTGCAATGTGTCCCATCTTTCCGCATTGCCTGCATGTTTTGTCCTTGGACCAGCAGTCCTTCTGGTCATGGGTTGTTCTGCCGCAGCAATAACATTTTTCAAATCCCCATGTCATTTCATGGGTGCCGTATTCCTGTGGCTTTTGCTGTATTTCCACAGCTCCCCTTGCTGCTGCTTCGTACGATACTGCCACGCTGAAAGCCTTATCTAGCGTCAGCTCTTTCTCTGAGAGTAACGTCTTCTGGGTTCCTTCACTCAGGAGTCCAGAGACAAATTAGTCCCGTAGGGTATCTGCCAGTCCTGCTCCGAACTGGCAGTGCTTTGATAGCTTGCGTAGTTCCGTAAGGTAATCAGTATTGCTCTCATCTTTATGCTGATTTCTCTTGTGGAATTTAAATCTTTCTGCTATCAGCAGTGGTGTAGGATTTAGGTGTTCCTGTAGGATATCAACAATTTCGTTAGAACTCTTCGCCATCGGTTTGACTGGAGTGATCAGGTTCCGCAATAGGCCGTACGTTCTTGCGCCCATTAAGTTTAGTAGTATCGATGCCTTTTTCTCATCGGCTACTTCATTTGCCTTGCAATATACTTCGACTCTTTCCACATACGTGGTCCAGTCTTCTATTGCATTATCGAAGGCAGTGATATTGCCAGTCTTCGGCATCTTGGAGATCTAAGATGGCGCCTCCCGCGCTTTGCCTTCTTCCCCGATTGAACAAAATGGCACCTCCCGCGCTTTGCCTTCTTCCCCGCTGGATTAAGATGGCGCCTCCCGCGCTTTCTGCCTTTTCCGCTGCTGCCAGCGTTGTTGCTGGCGTTTTTATGCCTTGATGGCGACGCCCTATGGTCTTCGCGTGCTTCCCCCTGCGCTGCTGCCAACGCCGCTCTCCGCGGTCCCCGTGGCAAACTGCAGCTCCTCACGGCTTTCTGCGCTTCTAATTTCTTTTTCTTTTATTTTAATTACTGTTCCCGTCGTCAGAGCAGACCCTATGGGACACTTCCCTCCCTCTTCTCGGGTCTGTACGCTGCCTGGCTTCGTACCACCGGCCGCGCCCTGTGTGCTCCACTCTCTCTCTCCTCTTCCCGACAACGCTGCTCGGCCCCGTTGAAAAGCCACCCGATCGAGCTCTAGCCCGCCGCAGCCCAGGAAGGATCAGTGTACTACCTGCCACCAGCCCGATTAGCTGGAACACCATAGACTGGATAACCAAGCCCAGCTCTCGACAGCCTCTCCTGCAAATCTTTGAATTCGACGAATCAGAGGGCGGTTGCCCACGGTCGACGCCCGTTTCTTCTGTTTGTTTTTTCTTTTTTTTCTTTTTGGATTTCTTCCTTCTGGCTTCGACCTCTAATAACTTAGCTTCAGGGATGGATCCCCATGAGGTGGTGCAGAACTGTAGGTAAGTTTGGATCTGTTCGTCGCCAATGTAATGTCCGTGTGTAATTGAGACACGGACTGCAGAATTTGGTTATAACAGGTGTTTACTGAATGGAGACAAAACTGGAACTACTATACAAAGTTACTACACAGGCTTATATACAGGGGTGGTCACAACTGGTACTGCAGTATACAGGGGCTGCAGAATATAGTTCCTTCTTCAAGGTACATACACTACACTTCCCAGTACACCCAAGTATTTAGGTGTGTACACCTGAAATAAAGAATAGATTTGCCTTTCTAATCTAGGCTTTATTAACTTAAAAATCCTGTAGCACATCTTCAACACCCAGTCCCAACTAAAGGCTGGAAAGAACTGAATTTAAGATGGCCACCACAAATCACATGACATCAACTACCAAGGAGATTACAGCATATATCCCAAGGCAGGAAACAAACAACCAATCACAATACTTCTTACTAAACATAAAGAATAATCACCACATTCACCCCTCCTTTTAAAATATACTCCAACCTAAATAACCTTTACAATTTATAATTAATTATTTACAACTAAAACTATGCACAGACAAAATAAAACTATTCAACATGACACAATACTAAGTGAGCAACAACAAATAGTAACATTGCACATAAGTATTAAGTATCTCTCAACTAAAACAATATAATATAATATTTCAACAATTTTAAAACATTACTATCAATTTAAAAGTCCATTTTCAATCAGTCGACCGGATATCTTGTTCGTGTCGACCTTCTCAACCTTGGTGAAATTCCTTGCCCTCCCACACCAGGAGACACAGAAGTATCTTCTGCAGGAAGGCTATCCGTATCCCGATTTTCAACGGTTTCCGGATTAGAAATCCCATCAGGAGGTAAACTGGGACGGTCATGAACATCCATCGAGGGCTGACTAATAGAAGTATAGTTATCTGCAGTCGGATTGGAAATATTCGTAGTATCTGTAACAGCATCCATATTATCTGAATCATGACTATTGTTAATATCCTCGGAAGAGGGCTGGCCACCACAAGGAGCCAAGTCTTTAATTGAAACGGTACTTTCTTTCCCATCTTGGAATCGAATATGAGCATATTGGGAATTTGCCTCCAACAGCTCCACCTCCTCCACTAAAGGATCATATTTTGACAATCTAACATGGCGTCGAAGCAGCACAGGTCCCTGCATAGTAAGCCATGAAGGTACCGAATACCCCGTAGTAGATCTCCGCGGATAGTTAAAGAGCCTTTCATGGGGGGTCACATTAGTAGCCGTTGAAAGCAATGATCTAATGGAATGCAGGGCATCAGGCAGTACCATTTCCCACTGTGTATTCTTAAGGTTCCGGGATGTCAAAGCCAACATAACTGCCTTCCAGATCACCCCATTGTATCGTTCGCACTGTCCATTACCCTGGGGATTATACGGGGTAGTTCTGCTAGTAGAAATTCCCCGACTCTGAAGGTATTCCTTCAACTGGGAAGACATAAAAGAACTTCCCTGATCCGAATGGATATACGCAGGCATCCCAAAGATGACAAAAAGTTGAGTCAGACATTTGATAACTGTAGCAGCTGATACATCTGCGCAAGGAAAAGCAAAAGGAAACCTTGAAAACTCATCCACAACAGTAAATATGTATCGATTTTGAGTAGTTGAAGGAAGAGGCCCCTTGAAATCGACGCTCAAACGTTCAAAAGGAGAAGTAGCCTTTATAAGATGAGCTCGTTGAGGCTTAAAGAAATTCGGTTTACACCGAGCACAGATAGAACATGATGAAGTCATCCGCTTGACGTCTTCAACTGAAAAGGGCAAATTCTTACTGCGTACGAAGTGTATCATCCTCGTAACCCCAGGATGGCATAAGGCATTGTGAAGATTAATAAGCGTATCTCCGTGAATCACAGAACAATAAGCCCTTGACAGCGCATCAGCAGCAACATTATCCTTCCCCGGACGATAAACTATATCAAAATGGTAACATGCCAACTCAATCCTCCACCTCATTATTTTATCATTCTTAATCTTTCCAAAATGTTTGACATCAAACATAAAGGACACAGACTTTTGATCAGTTACCAACGTAAAATGTCGCCCCGATAAATAATGTCTCCATTTACGCAGTGCTTCTACTATTGCATACGCCTCTTTTTCTATTGAAGAATGCCTTTTTTCACTATTGTTCAAGGTACGTGAGAAAAAGGCCACAGGTCTTCCATTTTGGTTCAGAGTAGCCCCAATTGCAAAATCAGAAGCGTCCGTCTCAATCACAAAAGGAACCTGCTCATCAATAGAATGCACAACTGCTCCAAGGATATCCTTTTTAAAATTATCAAAACACGTCCTGGCCTCCCATGATAGAGGATATGTCGTAACCCGAATAAGAGGCCGGATCTTCTGTGAAAAATTTGCAATCCAATTAGAATAGTAAGAAAACAGTCCAACAACTCGTTGCAAAGCCTTAGAATTAGTAGGACAAGGTAAATCAATCAATGGTCGCAGACGTTCTGGGTCTGGTTTAATCTTGTTTCCCGAGATAATGTACCCCAGTAGATTTACCTCAGTGGTCGAAAAGGTACACTTCTCTTTATTGAAAGTTAAACCAACTTTTTCCGCAGCTTGAAGGAATCTTTCTAAATTAGAATCATGCTCCACCCTTGATTTGCCACACACCGTGATGTCATCTAAGTATGAAAAGGTGTCAGAGAGAGAGTTATCACTTATAAAAGCATCCATTGCCCGTTGAAAACAAGCAACACCATTAGTAACACCAAATGGTATTCGGCAAAACTGATACAGCTTTCCACCAGCCTCAAAGGCCGTATATGGTTGATCCTTCTTAACAATAGGAATCTGATGATAAGCACGCTTTAGATCAATAGTGCTAAAAACCTTATACTGAGATACTTTATTGATAAGCTCATCAATCTTAGGCAAAGGGTACGCATCTAATTGAGTATACCTATTAATAGTTTGGGAATAGTCTATCACCATTCGTTTCTTATGTCTCTCGTTAGTCGTGACAACTACCTGTGCCCGCCAAGGCGAACAACTAGGTTCAATGATTCCTTCCAATAAGAGATGTTGAACTTCAGAATTAATAAATTCTCTATCCTGACTGCTATACCTTCTTGACTTGGTAGCAATTGGCTTACAATCCGGCATCAAATTGGAAAAAAGTGATAATGGAGAAATGGATGAAGAGGTTAATCCACAAATAGATAAAGGTGGCTTAGTCCCACCAAATGAAAGACTGAGAGACTCGTGTAACTGAAGCACATCATGACCAATCAAAATATCCGCACAGAGATTAGGCAAAACAGATAGGCGTATATCAGTATACGTATTACCTAGAAGAATCAATTTCACAAGGCAACAACCAGCTACTTGTGAAGTGAGAGTCGTCTGAGCCATACACACCTGATAGGAAACAGGCGAAATTTTCAAATGCTTCTCCTTTGCAAACTGAAGGCTTATAAAACTCTCGGTACTGCCCGTATCTATAAGGGCCTTCACTTCCAACCCATTAACTTGGGCCGTAACTATAGCTTTGTTTAGGCCATGAGCAAATGCAGCAGAAATTGATGCAATAAACGCCCTATCTAAAGGCTGAATAGTCACAGAGGAGGTAATTGAACCTGATGATTTACACACACGTGCGTAATGACCTCTCTTGCCGCATTTACTACACACAGCCTCCCGAGCAGAACACTTCAGACGAGGGTGCCGGACGTTCCCACAAAAATAACACTTCTGAATCCTAGAGGCAACAGCCGCTGAAGTAGAAACTGTTTCAGAATCTAGTAAACCACTCCTATTAAGTCCACATAATTCCTTTTCATCCGGAACTGCCAAAACCACAGTCGCAGGCCGATTAAAAAGAGCATAAGAATCCGAACTTCTCTGAGCCACATCCAATGTAGAAGCTTGCTCAAAAGCACTCTTAAGATCCAAAGTCTTATTTTCTAACAACCGCTGATGAATTGATCTAGACAGTAATCCATTAATAAAAGCATCCCGTACCGATTCTTCCTTATATTCTTCAGCCGTCACGGCCTTATAATTACAGTTAACACTAAGGCACCGAAGTGCTTGTAAATAAGTATCCAAAGATTCTCCCACCTGCTGCCTACGGGCAGATAGAAGGTGACGTGCAAATACCTCATTCTTTGGTTTAACAAAAATCTTTTCCAATGTAGAAATAGCCACTTCGTAAGTTTTACAGTCCAAAATATACTTATACACATCCGGAGCAATGTAGTTGATCAGCATATTCAGCTTTAGAGACTCTTGATCCAACACGCCCAAAAAGTTTTTAAATGTACAATACCAATGTTTCCATTTATCATCCACTCCTGCAGAATTAGGGTCAGCATTGAATCGTTCTGGTTGAAGATATCGCTCCATTCTGACATAAAGTTAATAAATTGAAATAAAGAATAGATTTGCCTTTCTAATCTAGGCTTTATTAACTTAAAAATCCTGTAGCACATCTTCAACACCCAGTCCCAACTAAAGGCTGGAAAGAACTGAATTTAAGATGGCCACCACAAATCACATGACATCAACTACCAATGAGATTACAGCATATATCCCAAGGCAGGAAACAAACAACCAATCACAATACTTCTTACTAAACATAAAGAATAATCACCACAACACCCATCAGCCTTCTTCTGTAGCCTGGCCCATCAACGTCCTCATCTGAGTCATCTGCAGCAGAACTAGTGTGCAACCTCGCCCTCCGATGAGCTGGCACCTGCACTATCTTTTTTCCCAGCCCTGGCTCCAGTGCACTTGTGCCCGGTGTCTCACCATGTGCAGACGTCCCCTCTATGCTATCCTCTCAATTTCGCGCAGTGTCAATATCTGAGCTGGGCGCTGCAATGTGAAATCGAGTGGCAGTTTCCCTTCATCTTCATTTTCTTCTTGCTCTTCCTCCACTGCCTGGGCAGGTTACAGTTCTTGAGTATCTGAAATGAAAAAGTTACAAGAGTTGGGTTGTGGTGAGGGGAGAGGGGAAAGTAAGAAGTGCGTGCTTATGGTTTCTGCAGCTTGTAAGTCAGAAGAGATTGTGGGATGAGGGAGAATTGGGATGAGAGAAGGAGGATTAGGTATGCAGATACCTTAATCTTCAATCGCTTCAGTCCCGCCGGTGGCCACAGCCTCAGCAATGGCTCTTCCCATGATGGCCAGCACCGTCTCCTCCATGGGGTTAAAACATGCAGGCACGCCTCTCCCCCTCCCATTAATTCCTGCTGTCTCCTCTTGTGCGCCACCTTCTCCTGTAAGAAAGAGGGAAATATGTCAGTGAGTGTCGTGCAATATGTTTGGGTGATGTGACTGTTATGGTTGAATAGCTGCTAGTGTGTGCAAGCAGTGAGATGTGGGTTTGAGGTTTGCATCAGTGCTACGTGTGTGAGGGTGAGGTGGAGCTATGAATGTTAAGTATGAGTCCTGATTGATAGAGATTGTTGGTTGGTGAGTGATGGGTGTGACAATTTACGTGAGAGCATTAAACTTCTTCCTGCATCATATCCAGGTCTTTGGGCTACACTCCTGGCATTGACCTCCGCCGCTATCTCTTCGCACTGCGGTCTGAGGGTCTCCAGACCCCCTGAGGATAGAGGACGTCTCTCCTTCTTTCCATTTCTTCCACCAAGACCTCCAGTGCAGTGTCTGAAAACCTTGGTGCTGCTCTCTCCGAAGGTCAGCCATTGTTGATTCTTCCACAGCACAATATTCAGAATGATCTCAGCACCACCACCAGCCACAAAGCACCTCCCCTTTAAGATTTGTAGGCTAGCTTTAAATAGTGTTAGACACTCATGATATTGAGCCCCTGCTGATGTGTGCAGCCAATGAACAGCACTGGCTGCACGCAACAAACAAAGAAATGAGCAGGCAGCACAAAGTTGGCATCCAGTCTGGATTGCAATCAACGGGAGCGGGTTAATTGCACTTGGCGATCCCTACACCCATTTTTGGAGGTTATCAATTTAACCCCTGTAAGTTTAAACTGCAAAGGTAGCAATTTGCAGAATCTGCGAGAAGCTTCGTGAAGCTTTGAACAGGCCTTTGGTTCTCAAAACAACTGACTTGGAAAAAGTGCGGAGACCGTCAGAAATCCTGGAGAATGACAACTAAAATACAGCAATAAAAACAGAAAATGCTGCATGTACTCAGCAGGTCAGGCAGCATCTGTGGAGAGAGAAACAGAGTTAACATTTCAGGTCGATGACCCTTCATTCTGACGAAGGGTCATCGATCAGAAATGTTGGGGTCAATTTTAACTCAGCCGTGAGGCGGGCTTTGAGGCGTGTGGGGGGTTAAAAATCAGAAAAACTGGGGGTCGGGACCCCCCCCGCCTGGTTCCCGGCCCCGAGCCATTTTAACCCAGGCGTGTCTGATGGTCCCGAAACAGTCCCGCCTCCAACAGGCGGGACTGGTCTTTAAGGCCCTTAATCAGAAATAATTGGCCTTTATTGTGATAAATCCAGAAAGTGGAACAAGGAACTCAAAGAGGCTAGATGTTAGAATTAACACGAGTACTTTATTAACAGCTGGGAAACACGTTTACAAACAGTCTGCATCAGCATCCTGGCATTCCACCTTGTGCTGACCTATACAGGAAGCAAACCTCTGACCTTAACAGCAGCATTGGCTACAGCACCACCTGGTGGATAGCCTTAATCATAACATCCCAGATTACTATATCCATCCTCCCTTAAGATTTCAGTATGAATTTCTTAACAAACAACCATTCCTGAGGGTCACATAAGGAGTCTCCATTCATCATGTTCCATACTTGACGAATCTAACAGTTCAGTATCAATCTCTCTGGTGGCTTGCGAGTCCTTTGTGAACGTCTAACAGTAAAGTCCCTGCTTGTTTGTGGTGAAGCCACCAGCTGCTCCTGAGCAGTACTCAGAGTATCTGACTCTGCAACGATGGTTTCCTCTTGACGGATAGGTTCCTGTGGAATTATCTCTGTCCCTGGTGGTGGCACCACAGATGCACTTGGATAACTGGGGGCAACCCTGTCTTCAGTCATTGCATCTGGAACCTTCATTTCAATTTCCCCTTGTCTGGGAAGTATCTGATCTACATGTCTGCGTACTACCCTACCATCTCCCAACATGACCTTGTATGATACTGGACCTGTCATTGAGTCTATGAAGCCAGGAATCCACTTTGGTCCATAACTGAAATTCCTGGTAAGGATCGCATCTCCTTCTCCACAACTTTGGCTCTTTGTTCTTTTGTCATGGTTCTCTTTTTGTTTGTTTTGTCTGTTTTCCATTTTCCTTTTTAGGTCTGGGTGGACAAGGTCAAGAGTGGAGCGTAGTCTACGACCTAATAACATCTCAGCAGGAGAGAGTCCTCTGGTGGATTGAGGTGTTATTCTGTAGCTGAACAGAACCCGTGACACTTTGGCTGCTAAACTCCCTTCTGCACTTTTTTTCATCATCTCCTTAAATGTTTGTACGGCTCTCTCCGCAAGTCCATTCGAGGACGGATGATATGGAGCCGAGGTCACCTGCACTATGCCATTTTTTCTCAAGAACTCTTTTGTCTCTGTACTCCCAAAACAAGTGGCATTGTCATTCACCACGATCTCCGGTAGCCCTTGATTACTGAAGCTCTGATGCAGGCAGTCTATAGTAGTAGTGGAGGAAGCAGAATTAACAGGATAAACATCCATCCATTTGGGATGTGCATCAATGATTATGAGGAACATCTTCCCCATGAATGGACCCGCATAATCTAAGTGCAATCTCCTCCATGGTTTATCCGGCCACTCCCAGGGGTGGAGAGGAGCTGCTGCTGGTGCCTTCCGGTGTTCCTGACAAGTGCTGCATGTCTTGACTAGATTTTCTATCTCCTCGTCTAGCTTTGGCCACCACAAGTAACTCCTAGCCAAGGCTTTCATACGCGAGGCCCCAGGATGACACTGATGTAGTTGCCCTAGGATAGACTGTCGTGCTGGCTGTGGAATAATCACTCATGCTCCCCACAACACGTAACCATCCTGCACACTCAGCTCTGTTTTCCTGACACTGTAGGGTGTGAAGTCAGCCCCTTCCAGATGCTGTGGCCATCCCCTCACCACATATTCTCGAACTCTAGACAGTACTGGATCTTTACCTGTCCATGTTCTTACTTGCTCTGCAGTCACAAGTGCCGTGTCAGTGTCCTCCAACATCAAAACTCTGTCCTCTGGAGCTGCACGGATAGGTGTGCCTGGCAGTGGAAGACGGCTCAAGGCATCTGCGCTCCCATGGTACTTGCCCGCCTTGTAGACAATGACATACTCATATGCCCTCAACGTCACTGCCCACCTCTGGATCCGGGGTGACACCATCTGTGGAACTGCTTTCATTTTGTGGAAAAGAGACAGAAGAGGTTTATGATCGGTGCATATGGTGAACTTCCTGCCATATATGTACTTGTGGAACCTCTGTAACACAAACATTACTGCTAACCCCTCTTTGTCTAACTGGGAATAGTTTTTTTCTGCTGGTGTTAGAGTTCGGGACATAAACCCTATTGGTCTTTCAATTCCATCTTCCATGCAGTGTGAAAGAACTGCCCCCACCCTGTAAGGTGAAGCGTCAGAAGAGAGAATGATGTCTTTCTCTGCATTGTAGTGAACCAGCACATCCGACGACAGCATCAGTTTCTTGGACTGTTCAAATGAAACCCCCTGCTCCTCTCCCCACTGCCACTGTGTCTCCTTGCGCAGTAGTTTGTGAAGAGGTGCTAACACAGTTGACAAGTTTGGTAAAAAACTGTTATAATAGTTCAACAGTCCCAGGTAAGCTTTTAACTCAGCCACATTTGTAGGAGCAGGGGCATCCTGCAGTGCTTGTACCTTCTCCTTGAGTGGATGGAGCCCGGTGGCGTCCACTCTGTGTCCCAGGAACACTGCCTCATTCCCCAGGAAAGTGCACTTACTCCTCTTGAGCCGGAACCCTGCCCTCTCCAATCTCTGTAGTACCTCTCTCAGAGTGTTCAGATGCTCCTAATCGGTTCTTCCCGTCACCAGAATGTCATCCAGATAGATGGAAACATGTGGAATCCCTTGCAGTACACCTTCGATTGTCCTCTGGAAGATAGCTGGACTAGATGAGACACCAAACGGTAAGCGGTTATATGTAAACAAGCCCTTGTGTGTATTTATGGTGACATACTTCTTTGATTCGTCATCCAGTGTAATCTGCAAGTAGGCATGACTCATATCCAACTTTGTGAATTTCTTTCCTCCAGCCAGGTTTGCAAAGAGATCCTCTGTTTTGGGAATAGGATACTGCTCTAGTTTGGACATCCGATTGACAGTCAATTTATAGTCTCCACAGAGTCTTACCGAATTGTTCGGTTTTAAAACAGGTGCTATGGGAGCTGCCCATTCCGAACATTTCACCAGCTCCAGTATGTTCTTTCTCAATAGATGATCAAGCTCAGCCTCTACCTTTGGCTTCATGGCATAAGGCACAGGTTGTTGTGTAAAAAACCTTGGCAGTGCCTCCTTGTCTACATAAATCTTAGCTGGGGGGCCATTAAATGTGCCAAGTTCCTTCTTGAACATACTCTCATGTTCACTCAACACTTCTTGCAAAGTCAACTGTTTGCCCGCATCTATTTGATGTACTGCTCCCCAGTCTAATTTAAGTTCTTTTATCCAGCCCCGACCTAACAGGTTTGGTCCGGTACCCGATACTATGACTACAGGTAGCTGTTCCACTGTGTCCCTGTGTTGCACAGTTACCTTAGCTGTACCTAATGTCATTACGCGTTCACCTGTATATGTTTTAAGATGCAGGGAGCAAGGCTTTAACTCTGGAACTTTTGCACGGTTCCACAATTTTGAGTACTCTGCCTTGTTCATTATGGTCATGCTACACCCTGTATCCACTTCAAAGTTCACCTTAGAGTCATTTACTGTCAGTTGCAATGTGATAGGAGCCACTTTTGGAATGTTCTCTAACATGCTATACATTATGAACATGTCCTCTTCTTCCTCAGCTTCCCCGCTGATGTGGTGTGCTCCATGTTTTTTCACTTCTCTCCCTTGGTTTTGCTGTCCTCTCCCTTTTGGTTTGGATTCCTCCACAGGTGATTTCGCCCTTCAAGCTCGTTTTATGTGTCCTTGTTTCCCACACTTGTAGCACTTTTCCTCCAGAAACCGGCATTCACTCACCAGGTGATCACCCTTGCATCTATAACATGCCTTCACATGCTAACGTTGTGGTTTCTGACGCATGTTCAACTTGTGCACAACAACCTGACCTGCAACTTGCGTAGCATTAGCCCTGTCTGAACCCTGTATTTCTTTTACATCTCGGTTCGCTGTCTCTATGGCTTGAGCAAGTTCCAATGCTTTTTCATAAGTAAGCCCAGCCTCGGATAATAATCTACGCTGCATTCGGTTGTCCATAATTCTGCAAACTAGCCTATCTCGCAGCATTTCCTTCAGGTTGTTCCCATAATTGCAATCTTGTGCTAATTTACACAACACCACTACATAGTCCATTACGCTCTCTTCCTCTTTCCTGTTCCTTGAATTAAACTTGAACCGCGGTACAATCTCACTAGGCTTAGGGTTGAAATGTTCTTTTAGCAAGGCCACTAATTCAACAAATGATTTGTCTCCAGGCTTTTCAGGACTGAGCAGATTTTTCATCAAACTGTAGGTTTGGCTTCCCACTGAACTAAGCAGAATGGCTTTCCTTTTTCCGGCATCATTTATATCATTTGCTTCGAAAAAATAACCCAACACTTCACAGTATTCTTCCCAGGTTTGTGCTTGAATATCAAAAGCGGAAACTGTTCCTACCGTGGCAGCCATGCTCTCTTCCAACTGGTAGCTAACTTTAGCTTGTGATTTTGTTGTTTAAACATCCCGGCAGACTTTTCTTCTTTATGCAGGGTCCTTTAGTTGCCTCGTCGCCAAATGTGATAAATCCAGAAAGTGGAACAAGGAACTCAAAGAGGCTAGATGGCAGAATTAACACGAGCACTTTATTAACAACTGGGAAACACGTTTACAGACAGCCTGCATCAGCATCCTGGCACTCCACCTTGTGCTGACCTATACAGGAAGCAAACCTCTGACTTTAGCAGCAGCTTTGGCTACAGCACCACCTGTTGGATAACCTTAATCATAACATCCCAGATTACTATATTTATAATCCCATTTTAGCAGGCCCTTGCATTTTTAACCCTTTTCCCACGTAAAATACGCCTGGTGGGGATCACACCTGTGAAACCTGGCGTGAGCACTATTGGCTTGCTGACTATCAGCTGCAGGTCAACCATTAAAGAGGAGATTTGATCAGTCATCATTTGCAGGTGGCAGGACTTTGTTGTTTCAGGCCTGGGGCAAATTTTACCAGGCTTAACCACACCTGTGGAAGGTTGGAGCCTCACACACATCTCCAGTGTGACCTCCTGGGAAACCCCGCTCGCCACCTTCACTCAGCGCTTCCTCAACGGAGGCATATACCAGAAGCATGGGAGCCATTTATTTCCTTCCCTTCTGGGCATTAGATGAGCTCGAACACCAGCCGCGGCACCAGCAGAACCAGGAACAACAGCAGCAGCAACAGAAGCGCCAGTCTGCTGCTCACCCACCTGAAGCTGCACAGGCCAGAAGGGGCCAGCGCTTGGAAGTGGCTTGAGAGCACCTTGCTGCACATCAGGGGGCCATGGGGACCCGTATCTGCACTGGCAGTCCTACTCAGAAGGACTTCCATGAAGGTCTGGTTTCTCTGTTCAATAGATGCCCATCGCTCCTCAAGAGATGTCATTCTATTATGAGTACTCACCATGTTTTCCATACCCTGGCGACTTATCTCCTCCATGGAGGTTGTCATCCTTTCCATGGTGATGCGTTCATGCGCAAAGGCTGCTCATGTTCGCTATGGACTCCTCCATTTGCTCAGCAACCTGGTGACAAAATTACATAATCATACAGCTAAATGGCATACATCAGTCACTCATAAGGGGACTGAATGGTCATCATGTGCATAATAGTAGAATGATTACAGCACAGAAGGCCATTCGGCCCATCGTATCTGTACCCACTCTTTATATGGCATATCTAACTCATCTCTTTACTCTCCCACAGGTCCATCAGGAGCCGCCCCCTCCCGCCCCCCCCCCCACTGTCCAGGAAGAAGAGGAAGACGACTCTTCAGAGGAACCTCCAGCCTCTGAGGGTGCACCGTCACCAGACATAAATGCAGCTAGCACCAGCGCAGATACGCACACTTTGGTGGGTCCTATGCGAGTTAGAATAGTGTTCTCACCTGGTGTCTCACAACTCACAAGTGAGCAAAAGCAGATGGTGGAGACAGGGACAGCAGTGGAGACTCCTTGCCAGAGGGCGCAGGACGTTCCCAGCTCTGCTCAGCTGCATGCAGATGCCGAGCCTCGGGGGCCATCGAGAAAGAGGGTGATTCTGGAGGTGCAGCAAGAAGTGCAGGAGGCTTTGACAGGTTTCGCGCGCGCGATATCTGAAAATGTGCAGAGAATGGAGGAGTCCATTTCCAACATGAGCACCACCATGTCACAGGCAATGGCAACTGTAGTCTCTTCCATGGATAGGATGGCCACCTGCATGGAGCAGCTAATATGCCACTCGCAGGAGCACATGGTCTCTATGGAGAATAGATGGCAGAGGCTCAAGGACCTTCTCTAGGAGGGATGTCAACATAGACGTGGGTTCTCATGGCCCCACTGCTGTGCAGCAAGTTGCTCTCCAGCTCCTTGCTAGCAGGGAAGTGCGGGTGGCCCATGAGAGGGATGATGGTGAGAGCAGACATGCAAGTGCTCACACTTCTCCGCAGTTACCACCCCCTCAGTCAGAGGCCCTGATGCCTCCTTGGTTAGCGATGGCCGAGTCTGCCCCTGTACAGTTGCAGGAAGAGCAAACATTGGCGGGGCTATCAGAGGCTCCAAAACCCAGAGGACATCCACCAAAAGCGTCTAAGCAGTTGAAGCAGGGAAGTGAGCAGGCTGCCTCTACCTCTGCTGAAGCCATAGGGGTAGCACCTTGTAGAAGCACGTGTAAGAGAAAGATGAAACACAAGTAGATTCACAAAAGTAGCCATTTGGGTGTTTTGTTAAATAATTCAGTAAAGTTTCCATTACTGTAATGTCTCACATAAAAACCTTTATTTTCACCACTTTCCAGTCATGGACAAATTTGTGTGTACCTTTGGAAGTGGCTTAGTGAGTTGGAGTGAATGGTGAGACATAACATTACCTCCAGCAATGGTGGTCAGTGTGAAAGGAATGGCTTGGTCATTGTAGGGATGCTTTATGGTGCTGCTGTGGGGTGGTGCCAACCTGGCGCAGCATGTGGCAGCCATATGGGTGAAATGCTGAAGTTAAGTAAAACAGGCCACGATGAGTCCATCCCTGGCCTCCCGGGCAGTAATGTGCTCGGGTGCTGGTGGGATCTGGACCGCAGGTTCCTCCTGCTCCTCCTCCTGCTCCTCCTCCTCTGAAGAGGCTGTGCACTAAGTACCTTGCTCCTCATGCAGTGCTAATCCCCGCTGCTGCGCTATGTTGTGCAGGGCACAGCAGACCACGATGATTCTGGAGGCCCGGGCTGGTGCGTACTGAAGGGCTCCTCCAGATCTGTCAAGGCATCTGAAGTGCATTTTCAGCATGCCTATTGTCTGGTCTATGATACATCTGGTGGAAATGTGGCTTTCATTATATCTCTCCTGGGCCTCAGTACTTGGCCTCCTCAAGGTTGTCATGAGCCACGTCTTCAGTGGATAGCCCTTGTCTCTAGACAGCCAGCTGGAAAGCCTGTTTGGAGGAGCGAAGAGCTGAGGGTGGGAGAACTGGCACAGGATGAGTCATGGCAGCTGCCAGGAAATTTGGCGCACACATGCATGATTATCTTCCTATGATTGCAGATGAGCTGCTCATTGAGGGAGTGGAAGCCCTTGTGGTTGACAAACATTCCTGCGTGTGCAGTCGATGGCGCCCTGCACCCATTGGAAGTCAGCCAGAGTGGCAAAGCTGAGCGCCCTCTCAGTAACACTGGCATCATCAGTGGCAAAGTTGATATAATTGGTTGACTTGTCAAATACGGCATCGGTGACCTGTGTGATGCATCTGTGGGCGGCCGACTGCGAGATGCCGCAAATGTCTGCTACAGATTCCTGGAAAGAGCCTGAGGTGAAGAAGTTGAGGGCGCTGGTGACTTTGACAGCCATGTAAGGCATGTCCACCCACTCCTCTGGGCTGCAGGTCTTGCTCCAGCAATCTGCAAATGTCTGCGATGACCTGGTGCGATAGCCTGAGCCTCCTTTGGCACTGCTGCTCAGTCACGTTGAGGAAGCTCATCCCCTGCCTGTAGACCCTGTGGTTGGGCTATCGCCTCTGGCGAGGTGCAGCCCTGGACTGATGCTCTCAGTTCTGTGCAGCATCAGGTGGTTGAGAAGAAGGTTGGTGGTGTTGTTGTTGGTGCTGCTGCTGTGCCTGGTGCTGCTGGTGTTGGGGCTCATCCTGGTCCGATTCTGAGGACCAAGGTGAGACAATATATGTGGCACCCATGCTGATGGAATAGATGGCAGGACAAGTAGAGATGACAGAAGCAATCTGTCAATGATTTAATAGGTTCTAACAATGAGTTGACACTGGATGGCGACTTTGCTGGAAACACTTGCAGCCTGCAGAAAGCTAAATCTGTGCTAACAATGTAATCAGCAATAGCTTCTGTCTGAAGAAAGTGATCAGCTATGAGGTTGGTGTTTTTATTGTACTTTCCATGCTGTGCACTAACCAGCTGGATCAATGGCCACTCAACTTCCGCCTCAGGTTGACAGACATGGTTCCCGAGCTGTGTGATTCCTGTGGTCATCCAGTGAAATTTGAAAGCTAGGGTTAAAAAGACTCTTAAGGGTCTGACAAGTACCTAATAATACTTTAAATGAGCTTGTCTGCCTCTGCCGTTTGGGTGGCTGCCCCGCCTGCTAACGTGCCCGAGGGAAAGCTACGTGGGGGCGGCATGATGGCGGGTTCCTGACCCGCTGCAAGATATTTCAAATTTCCGACCCGACCTGCCTCCGATCGCGCCCCGGGGGAGGGGCCCGATACACAATGGCCCCGGGGGAGGGGCCCAATACACAATGGCCCCGGGGG
This sequence comes from Somniosus microcephalus, assembly GCF_052327205.1. Lineage (NCBI taxonomy): Eukaryota > Metazoa > Chordata > Chondrichthyes > Squaliformes > Somniosidae > Somniosus > Somniosus microcephalus. The sequence goes on along the minus strand of NC_140991.1, from coordinate 258,999,842 downwards.
AGGGGCCCAATACACAATGGTCCCGGGGGAGGGGCCCAATACACAATGGCCCCGGGGGAGGGGCCCAGCCAATACACAATGGCCCCGGGGGAGGAGCCCAATACACAAAGACCCCGGGGGAGGGGCCCAATACACAATGGTCCCGGGGGAGGGGCCTGGCCTAATACACAATGACTCCAGGGCGGGGCCCAATACACAATGACCCCGGGGGAGGGGCCCGGCCCAATACACAATGGCCCCAGGGGAGGGGCCCCGCCCAATTCACAATGGCCCAGGGGGAGGGGCCAATACAAAATGACACCAGGGGAGGGGCCCAATACACAATGGCCCCGGGGGAGGGGCCCAATACACAATGACCCCAGGGGCGGGGCCCAATACACATTGACCCCGGGGGAGGGGCCCGATACACATTGACCCCGGGGGAGGGGCCCGATACACAATGGCCCCGGGGGAGGGGCCCAATTCACAATGGCCCCGGGGGAGGGGCCCAATTCACAATGGCCCAGCGGGAGGGGCCAATACACAATGACCCCAGGAGAGGGGCCCAATACACAATGGCCCCGGGGGAGGGGCCCACACAATGACCCCGGGGGGAGGGGCCAAATACACAATGGCCCCAGGGTAGGGGCCCAAATACACAATGGCTCTGGGGGAGGGCCCAAGACACAATGACCCCGGGGGAGGGGCCCAATACACAATGGTCCCGGGGGAGGGGCCCGGCCCAATACACAATGGCCTGGGGGGGAGGGGCCCAATACACAATGGCCCCGGGGGAGGGGCCCAATACACAATGACCCCAGGGGAGGGGCCCAATACACAATGACCCCGGGAGGAGGGGCCCAGCCCGATGCACAATGATCCCGGGGGAGGGGCCCACGACACAATGGCCCCGGGGGAGGGGCCCAATACACAATGGCCCCGGGGGAGGGGCCCAATACACAATGACCCCAGGGGAGGGGCCCAATACACATTGACCCTGGGGGAGGGGCCCAATTCACAATGGCCCAGGGGGAGTGGCCAATACACAATGACCCCGGGGGAGGGGCCCAATACACAATGGCCCCAGGGGAGGGGCCTACACAATGACCCCGGGGGGAGGGGCCCAATACACAATGGCCCTGGGGGGAGGGGCCCAATACACAATGGCCCCAGGGGAGGGGCCCGGCCCAATACACAATGGCCCTGGGGGAGGGGCCAATACACAATGGTCCCGGGGGAGGGGCCCAATACACAATGGCCCCGGGGGAGGGCCCAATACACAATGGTCCCGGGGGAGGGGCCCAATACACAATGGCCCTGGGGGAGGGGCCAATACACAATGGTCCCGGGGGAGGGGCCCAATACACAATGGTCCCGGGGGAGGGGCCCAATACACAATGGCCTGGGGGGAGGTGCCCAATACACAATGGCCCTGGGGGGAGGGGCCCAATACACAATGGCCCCAGGGGAGGGGCCCGGCCCAATACACAATGGCCCCAGGGGAGGGGCCCGGCCCAATACACAATGGCCCCAGGGGAGTGGCCCAATACACAATGATCCCCAGGGGAGGGGCCCAATACAAAATGACCCCCGGGGGAGGGGCCCGGCCCAATACACAATGGCCCTGGGAATCCAGACATTTGAGAGTCTTGCGGCTGCAGAGCCGATCGCGATTGCAGTTCTTGAAGTATGTGTTCCGATGGTTGATGGGTTTTTGTGTAATGCCGGGAGCGGTTTCGTTTTCACCCTTGAACTTTGACCTTCCCGTGGGACAGCGGGCAAATCCTCTGCGCTGTGATTATTTGCCTTTGCCCCTACTCTGCCTGCTTGTGCGATACTGCAGCCGCGCGTGAGCGATATGCAGTTGTGCCACGATTTTGTGCGAATGTCGGGGAGCAGTTTTGGTGGGGGGGAGATCGAGATTCGAAACGGGAAAGGGAATCGGGGGTGGGAGGAAGAGAGAGATGGGTGAGAGCGGGGCTGGGGGAGAGAGCGGGGCTGGGGGAGAGAGCGGGGCTGGGGGAGAGGGAGAGAGCGGGGCTGGAGGAGAGGGAGAGAGCGGGGCTGGAGGAGAGGGAGAGAGCGGGGCTGGAGGAGAGGGAGAGAGCGGGGCAGGAGGAGAGGGAGAGAGCGGGGCAGGAGGAGAGGGAGAGAGCGGGGCAGGAGGAGAGGGAGAGAGCAGGGACTGGAGGAGAGGGAGAGAGTGGGACTGGGGAGAGAGTGAGGGAACATAAGAACATAAGAAATAGGAGCAGGAATAGGCCATTTGGTCCCTCGAGCCTGCTCTGCCATTCACTAAGATCATGGCTGATCTTGGGCTCAAAGCCACTTCCCCACCCCGTTCCCATAACCCTTCATTCCCTTATCTTGCAGAAATCTGTCTATCTCCACGTTAAATATATTTAATGACCCAGCCTCCACAGCTCTCTGGGGCAGAGAATTCCACAGATTTACGACTCTCAGAGAAGAAATTCCTCCTCATCTCAGTTCTAAAAGGTCAACACTTTATTCTGAAACTGTGCCCCCGAGTTCTAGATTTCCCCACGAGGGGAAAAATCCTCTCTGCATCTACCTTGTCGAGCCCCGTCAGTATATTACATGTTTCAATAAGATCACCTCTCATTCTTCTAAATTCCAATGAGTATAGGCCCAGCCTCCTGCTCAACCTTTCCTCATACGTCAACCCCCTCATCTCTGAAATTAACCGAATGAATCGTCTCTGAACTACCTCCAATGCAAGTATATCGTTCCTTAAATAAGGAGACCAAAACTGTACGCAGTACTCAAGGTGTGGTCTCACCAATACCCTGTACAGTTGTAGCAGGACTTCCCTGCTTTTATACTCCAACCCCTTTGAAATAAAGGTCAACATTCCATTTGCCTTTTTGATTACTTGCTGTACCTGCATGCTAACCTTTTATGTTTCATTCTCAAGGACTCCCAGGTCCCTCTGAACTGTAGCTTTTTGTAATCTCTCATTTAAATAATAGTTTGCTTTTTTATTTTTCCCACCAAAGTGGATAACCTCGCACTTTCCCACATTATACTCCATCTGCCAAATGTTTGCCCACTCCCTTAGCCTGTCTATATCCCTTTGCAGATTCTTTGAGTGCTCTGCACAGCTTGCTTTCCCACCCATCTTTGTATCATCCGCAAACTTGGTTACATTACACTCGGTCCCTTCATCCAAGTCATTAATGTAGATTGTAAATAGTTGAGGCCCCAGCACCAATTCCTGTGGCACCCCACTAGTTACCGTTTGCCAACCGGAAAATGACCCATTTATCCCGACTCTCTGCTTTATGTTAGTTAGCCAAATCTCTATCCATGCTAATATATTACCCCCAATTCCGTGAGCTCTTATCTTGTGCAGTAACCTTTTATGTGGCACCTTATCGAATGCCTTCTGGAAATCCAAATACACCACATCCACTGGCTCACCCTTATCCGCCTCGTTACATCCTCAAAGAACTCCAGCAAATTTGTTAAACATGATTTCCCTTTCATAAAACCATGCTGACTCTGCTTGACTACATTATGATTTTCCAAATGCCCTGCTACTGCTTCCTTAATGAAGGACTCCAGTATTTTCCCAAACACACTGCAGAGAGAATGGGGGAGAGGAAGAGAGTGGGGGGGGGGGCGGAGAGAAAAGAGAGAGAGAGAGAGAGTGAGAGTGAGAGAGTGAGTGAGTGAGTGAGTGTGAGAGAGAGAGCGATTTGGGGGAGAGAGGAGAGAGCGAGAGGGGGGGAGAGGAGAGAGAGAGAGAGAGAGAGAGGGGGGGAGAGGAGAGGAGAGAGAGAGAGGGGGGGAGAGAGGAGAGAGAGAGAGAGGGGGGAGAGAGTGTGTGGGGGGGAGAGGAGAGAGAGGGGGAGAGGAGGGGGGAAAGGAGAGGGGGGAGGAGAGAGAGTGGGGGGGAGAGGAGAGAGAGAGAAGAGAGTGGGGGGGAGAGGAGAGGGGGGGAGAGGAGAGAGTGGGGGGGAAGAGGAGAGAGAGAGAGAGTGGGGGAAGAGGAGAGAGAGACTGGGGGGGAGAGTGAGGGAGGGACAGAGAAAGAGGGAGGGACAGAGAAAGAGGGAGGGACAGAGAAAGAGGGAGGGACAGAGAAAGAGGGAGGGACAGAGAAAGAGGGAGGGACAGAGAAAGACAGAAGAGGGGTGAGGGTCCAGACGCATGTACTCTGTTCCCAGAGCGGCTGCACTTTGGAGCAACACAGGTGGAGGTGCAGCACATGTACAATGGCCGCTGGAAGGAGGCTAAAGCAAACAAGTTTTAGGCCCCCATGAAACAAAAAGAAGAATTTTTTAATAATCCAGAAAATTGTGTAAAGAAAAAATTATGGGAGTGATAGAAAGACTTGCATTTATATAGCGCCTTTCACGACCACGGACATCCCAAAGCACTTTACAGCCAATGAAGTACTTTTTGAAGTGTAGTCACTGTTGTAATGTAGGAAACGCAGCAGCCAATTTTTGCACAGCAAGGTCCCACAAACAGCAAAGTGATAATGACCAGATAACCTGTTTTAGTGATGTTGATTGAGGAATAAATATTGGCCAGGACACCGGGGATAACTCCCCTGCTCGTCTTCAAAATAGTGCCATTGGATCTTTTACATCCGCCGGAGAGCAAACGGGGCCTCGGTTTAACGTCTCATCCAAAAGACGGCACCTCAAGACAGTGCAGCACTCCCTCAGTGCTGCACTGGAGTGTCAGCCTAGATTTTTGTGCTCAAGTCTCTGGAGTGGGACTTGAACCCACAACCTTGACTCAGAGGCAAGGATGCTACCAACTGAGGCATTGGCTGACGCTGTTGAATGTCCCGCAGCAAGTTCCAGTTAAATTTTGTCATGAGTTGTCACCTTTTGGAAAGAGTTTCAGGTTTATTTAAATCATGTTATGAGAAAGGGGAAAAGTTTGTGCCCCTGTTTGTACCTCAGAGTCTGAGAGAACAGCAGCAGAAAAAAATGAAACAACTTTTCCAAAATTGATCCCAACTCATTGCTAAGGTTGGGGATAGATAACCTCACCACCTTCTAAGGAAGTTTAACCACTTTATTCACCTTCTTATTTGAGCTCCGTTTGGAATTAGAGTTTATTTTATTAGTTTTTTGTTTTATGTTTAATAACAGCATTGAAGAGGGAAAGAGAAACCTGGAGCAACATCCTCTGTCAAAGCTGCAACGAGACTTGAAAGAATTTAAAGATTTTTAATGAACTTTTCACAAAAAGTGAGCGCTAAACACACTAGTGGCCCAGAAATTCGGGTCTCCACGGGTAAGTACGCACGGGGTATTCACCCGTAGGCCCGATGGAAGTGCCGGTTTCCTGCATGCGTGGGAAACCGGCACTTCCGTTCCTCTGAACGAAGAGGTTCAGAGGTCGAACGCGTGCGCAGGTGAGGCTGCGCGTGGGCATCGAACATCGTTTTTTTTTTATACAGGTTTTCCTGGGAGGGTAAGCCTGCAGAATTTAGAAATATAAAAAGCAGGCGTAAGGCCTGCTTTTTACAAGGCAAGTGGTGAATTAATTAAAATTAAAACATTTTTTCCACAGGTTTATTATTTTTAAATACTTTAAAGCAAGGTAAGTTTAATTTTAGCCCCGTTAGAAAATAAAATTATTTTTTTCAAAAATTTAAATTGTTTAAAATAGTTATTTCATGTAATTTATAGTTTATTTTAAAAAAGTGTTTAAAAAAAAAATGTATTTGAAGATTTAGTGCTATTTTGGGGCCGTAGTATTTATAAGTCTTGACAGCACTTCCTGTCAGACTTATGAATGGAGCATTCCCTGCTCCGATTGGCTGCCCATGGCCCACGTGATCCCAGGGGACGCATCGAACTAACTGCGCCCCTGGGATACGCAAGCACTGCGCACCGGCAGCTGGACCAGGCCCCGGATCGGAATTCCACGGGAGCCCAGAGCTCAACGGCTGGCGCGCAAGGTAAGTGCAGATCGGGGGCTTGCACCCGCGGGAAGCCCCCGACCCAAATTTCTGGGCCCACACTAAGTTTCAAATATGATTTTGGAAGAAACAAACAAAAATCAATTTTCCCCTCAACTAAACAAGTTTCAACCAGGTCTTGAAGTCCAAATGCTTTTAAAGAGACTGAATTGCTTAAAACATTTTAAAATTGAAATTTCTCAATATTTGATTTTGAGCGATTGAGTGAAGTGAGTAGCTTTACACAAACATGCAACTATGCTGTTGAGGGTGGAGGGGGGGGGCGGAAAGAGAGCAGGGGAGGATTTGTAGGAGTTGCATATTTCTTTTTATTGACTTTTAAATAAAAATTAAGGGCCCAGTAATTCCGGGCACGGACGGGGTACTCACGCGTGTGCCCGGAGGAATTGCCGGTTTTCAGCATGCACAGCGCATGCGCTGAAAACCGGCATTTCCTGTCCTCTGACCCAAGGGGTTAAGAGGCAGAACGCGCGCGACTGCACAGGCAGCGCATGCGCAGTAAAATTCCTTTTTTTTCCCCCAGAGTTGCGCGCGTGTAAAGGCCTCCGGTCTTTACGCGTGGAAAAACAAGACGTAAATATTTAGTTTTTCAGGTAAGTGGGCTTTTAGTAAAATGTAGAATTTTTTTTCCACAGGTTTGTTATTTTTAAAGAATTTACAGGATGGTAAGTTTAGTTTTAGACCCTATTTTTAAAAAATTTATTTTTTTCAAAAAATTGATTGTTTAAAACATTTTTTTAAACTTATAGTTAATACAATCAGTGGGATGTTTTTAAAAATTTTATTTAAAGTTAAAGTAGTGTTTTGGCAGCCCATACTTTTCATGAGTTTGACAGCTCTTACTGTCAAACTCATGAATGAGTTTCCCCTCCCCTGATTGGCTGCACAGTGCTCACCTGATCCCAGCTGGCACATCGCACTAACTACGCCGCTGGATCAGGTAAGCACATCGCGCTGACATCTGAACCGGGCCTGTGACAGGAAATGCGAGCAGGCCCAGACTTCAGATGTCAGCGCGCAGGGTGAGTGCAGATCGGGGGCTTGCACGCGCACGCGGCAAGCCCCCGATCCTAATTTCAGGGCCAAGATGTTTAGGAAGAGAACCAAAAAGGGGGGGAAAAAAAACAAACCATTTTATTTTATCTGTCATTCTATAGTCCGAACAATACCCAGGAATAATGTAAATACAGATTTCTTCTTAAACGTTCAGTGGAGTGTTAATAGAAACAAGTTATGTAATGATGTATAAAAATTGCAGGAGGCTACTTTAGAAGAAACTACTTGCTTATTGAGAAAGACAGATTCAACCGATAATGTCCAATTTCAATTTGGTATAAATGTTTGAAATGGGAGATTAAAAATTGAGAGCACAATGAAGTTTGTTTCCCGCTATTTAATTGGGAAGTACATAAAATAATTCAACACTTTGTGATAAGAGCAGGGATTAATATTGTGGAGAATATTTGAGAAAGACATTAGAAGCAAAATTTGAAAATTAACATCTTATTAAACATTTTCAAGTCAGTCTGGTTGGTTCTCCTGTCCAGGAAGAAAGATGAATGTTTATTCCTGTTAAATCATAGCTTTTCCTGCTTTTTGTTTTTAATTCAGTAATGCAAATTGTGTATGTGTTTTTCTGTACTTGTGAATAAGTGCTGCATTTCTGACATGTACATGGGGGGTATGCTGGTTCAAGAAGACCACGTTTATCAACGGAAGTGATTGAAGTTGAAAATATGGATACCCGTTTTTGTTCAGTTCTTTTTAACACTGCGAACTAAAGCCCTTTATATTTGTTGGTTGTCTGGTTGCAGTGATTAATATTCTAATTACTTATGTGGACGTACAGCACGTCAGTGCCATAGGAAAGCCGCTGCTCCTGCTGCTTATTCAGCTATTGCTATAGTGATATGAGGTATGGGCTAATACGTTGAAAACATTAAAATTAATACTAATTGCATGAATAGATCTTCTTCGTAGGCAGTTCCCTCTGAACCGAGGATGACTTGCTGCCACATTAAAAATGAGTTCTCAGGTGACTGACGAGTCCAATGCGGGACCTACAGTCTCTGTCACAGGTGGGGCAGATGGTGGTTGAAGGGGCGGGTGGGTAGGGTGCTTGGGTTGACGTGCGCTCCTTGCGCTTGGCTTCCACTTGCTCCCGGCGAAGAGACTCGAAGTATTCGGCGTCTTCCCGGATGCTTCTCCTCCACTTTGTGCGGTCTTGGGCCAGGGATTCCCAGGTGTTGATGGGGATGTTGCACTTTTTCAAGGAGGCTTTGAGGGTGCCCTTGAAGCGTTTGCTCTGCCCACCTGGGGCTCTCTTGCCATGCCGGAGCTCCAATTAGAGTGCTTGTTTTGGGAGCCTCGTATCGGGCATGCAGACAATGTGGCCCGTCCATCAGAGCTGATCGAGCGTGGTCAAAGCTTCGATGCTGGGGATGTTGGCCTGAGCGAGAACACCAACGTTGGTGCGTCTATCCTGCCAATGGATTTGCAGGATCTTGCGGAGGCAGCGTTGGTGGTACCTCTCCAGTGCTTTAAGGTGCCTGCTGCACATGGTCCATGTCTCTGAGGCATACAGCAGGGCGGGTATCACTGCTCCTCTGTAGACCATGAGCTTAGTGCCGGGTTTGAGGTCCTGGTCTTCAAACACTCTCTTCCTCAGGCGACCGAAGGCTGCACTGGCTCACTGAAGGCGGTGTTGTGTAGGGTTTTTTTTCCTGCTCTCTTGCCCGTTCTGGCCTCCTGCCAGGCTTCGTGCAAGAATTACCCTTGAGTGGTTCGACCCACTCCCCCTACGGTTCTAGACCTTGGACTTAGATGCAGAGAACAGTAGTGCAGAGAAAAGGACTCAATAGACCAGGCTGAATAGCACGAAACGGATGCTTTTATTTTTAAACAGTTTGAAGTATTACAAAATACATGTCATAGGCACAGATTAAAGCAACTACAATCATGCACAAATTTATGAACTTGACTCTATGGAAATGGGGAACACACGGCACATCGTAAAAGGGGAAACACATTACGATTTCCCTTAACTCCCTCCCCTATACCTAAACTAAGTTTCGACCTGGGGAACCTGGGATCATGCTCACCACTCTCGAAATCGTGAGGAAGGGGGGGGTTCGCAGCCCTTTTGGCACTGCTTTCCGTCGTCACGTGGATTTGGAAACTTCTGGCGCAGTCGATATTCTCTCTCTCTCTCGGCGATGGGGTAGACACAGCCTCGATGAGCGCTCGTCAAGGTTGAGATCCACCAAGCCTGTCGTGGACTTTTGTTCATGGAGTAGAACAACCCAATGGGATGTTGAGACACGGAAGTGTCAGGCCCGGACTGTCCTCTTGTCTCCGGCCTGGTCGGTTCTCCAGAGGGTCTCTTCTCCGTCGGCCTGGGTCGTCGACGATCTCCCGACCCCAGCACCCGGGCCACCCTCGTCGTCTTCTCGTCGTGGCCGAGCCTTGTTTGGCTGAACACCGACCACGTTGTCCTTTTACCGAAACCGTCCGTCTTTAAAAAGACGAAAACGTTTTCATCGATTCTGCATCTGCCGAAGTGGAAGGGGCGCCGATCCTGGCCCCGTCCGAAGAAGTTGAAGAAGTAACGTATATGGACTTTCAATCCATAGTTATACTCTTTTGGAACAGTCTTATCTCCCGCCAAATCATAGTCCTGTCTTTGTATTAATTTTGGCGGGCAGAAATCTCTGCAGGGGCGCTTTGTCTTGTAACGGAGCCGGTGATAACTTAAACTGGCCTTCCTGGCCGATAATGTCTTTTAATGTCTTTTGCATTGTCACCGCGGCTCGGTTCGCATATTGATCGGTCCGGAGATTTTCCTTGATGGCTGCTAAACAGTTTTTCCTTTGTACAATAAATGGGTATGAGTGATTTTGCATTGTCCGCCCATATCTAGATGGGCCCCATCCTGTACTTGTAATCCATTGAATATGTATGCTGTTCCTCTGAGTTTCGGTTCCCAGATACTGGCTTTCGCGGGCTCACTGTCTTCAATCCACAAGCCTGTCTGGCTTGCAGTAACAGAAATAAAATGGTTCAGAAACTGATCACGGGGCCTGGCGGCCATTTTGTATGCCCTTTTATCAAAGGTTTTTCTGTGCAAGCTTACTTTGGTCAATAAACAGTCTTATTTTATCCAGTTTTTTCTTGCGTGATTTTTGCTGAAAATTGCGAATCTTACAGGCCCCCCTGTGATACTGATAGCTTGCTTAAAGTATCAATAATCCTTGATGAGCAAATTTTCCCTGATTCCCCACATCCAAACAATCCTGGCACTTAGCTATCTATGACCCTCACGACACATGCAGTTCCCATTTCCGCAGAAAACGAAAATGACCTTTTGTACATTTGGACAATCATAGACAGCGTATTTTAAACTATAAGACATTCACTTGTCAGATGTGCGGGGGTTGATACCCCCTGGCACCATCTGCATGCATCTTTTATTAATCCAAAAAACTTAAGAACGACTAATAACATAACAATACTTATTTCCTTATAACCCAAAACAATCACAAAAATTTTTAAAATTGAGGGACGCTTAATCTTAGACTAGCAGCTTAGAGTGGGGTATCTGCTTCCCCCATTCGCACATAGCGTTCTCTCCATTCTCCTGTGTTCTCGTGCCTCTGGAGGCGTTTGCCTCTTTTGCAATGCACGAAGAGCAAAAATATCACAATCAAAACCTGACATACTACTAGGATATGGGATGTTATTCTAATCCAGGCGGGGACCTCTATGTTGGTGAACAAGTCCCACCATGGTGGGATGGTTATGTCCAATATGTCTTTTCCTATCTCTAAAGTCTTCTGCTCCAGTGTGTAGAAATGTTTCTGTGAAATTATAACGGCTTTTAAAATCTTGGTGAGGTGTTTGGGAAGAGGGGGAATGACATAACCAAAATGCGCGACAAATCGTTGTAAGTCTGTGAAATTCTCTTTGACAGTGAGGTGAACGGTGGAGGGTGCAGGAATGGGGACAATTCGTTGTTGTGCCACTTGAACCTCGGCCCTGGGTTTGAAACAGAAACTGCTATCACCGACCGAACACCACTCGTGTTGTCCATATCGGTACTGAGGCGCTGCAGTGGTGACGCAGTATGTCCCACCCCCGATATATGCTACCTGTGGGGGCACATGGTCCTCTGCCATTGCCTCCATGGTGCAATTCACCGGCTTTGCGCTAGCAGTCCTGAACCCGCACTGCGGTTTCAGAAAGACGTTCAAGTGCTGGGGACACAGGATGATGTGTGCTCCCCGGCTCCGACATCCCGAGAGGTCGGTGCCTGTCATCGTACGCTCCCATCTGATGACGTAAGGCAGGACCGCTGCGTAACGAATGTGTGCGCCCCCCCGAATGACTCCAATGTTCTCTACTCTGTACACCGGGGCGGGCTTTGCTGCGGGACCCAACACCGGCATTCTTACTACTATTCCCATAATAGTGTGATTTGAATGTCCGCAGTCCACTGGGACTGGGTATGCTTCTGCGGCTAGTCTGAGCTGGCACGGGCTTAATGCATTCTCAAAAGGGTGGAGCGCTTGCAAGTGCTTGTTGCTGATCCAGGACGGGACCAAACCCTGTTTTAAATCCTCAAGATTACTGCGGCCCTCGCCCAGTAACCACGCCCCGTACAGCACACAGGCCTCGTTTTGCGCAGCTTGATCGGACGCATTCCGATCCTCCTTAATGAGTGCATTTACCGTTCTCGCCTGTTTCTCCAGCTCAGCAATTATGTCCTTAAAGTGTAGTGTCATGGCCTGGTCCTCATGTAGCTCAGAACCCACTACCTTATTTTCGTCTGTCAATATGTTCCTTAACTGGGCTTTTAAACCGTTGATCTGTGTCTGCAGCTCCACGTTATCTAGAGCGTTGACAACAGATGTCCCGGTATTAAAAGCAGTGAATATGTCATTTACAGTACCCCTTCTTTGCCTCCCGACTCGATCCAAAACTTCTGGCGGTGTGGTGTATAATTTGCCTCTGTCGATGTCGGCAAAGTCAAATTCGTAAAATTGTCTAAACATACGGGTTAACAGGACCTGGTATAATTGTTCCGTTTCTTTGGGACACCACTCCGGCAATCTTACCTCAGTGAGATTTAAAATCACTGAGGCCACCGCGTAGTGTACCCCTTGGTACAGCACCTGACCGGTGGGTACCAATACTAAACCGTTCCCGGGTCCCTTGGTGGTGGCTGGGCACCCTCCTTTCTGGGCTAGTGCCACCGGAAGCGTGGGCAGGGGCTTGCGTGGGCGGGTGATGAGTTCAGTGGCGTTCACCGGAATAGGGGAGTATGGGGCTCCGCACGCTCGAGTGCTGACATCCCATCTCATCCCCTTCCCTTCATCCTGCCACTGCCTCTGGAAGAAGATGGACACGCCCTTGGGGCAGACGTGTCTCGAACCCCACATACAGACATATATTCCCTCATCTGGTTCCCACCATTTGTCCCAACACACACGTAATTGTCCGTGAGTTCCCGTAATAGTCCGATGGGTATTATTACCCAGTCGCTCCCACTCGACCGTAGAGTTTCTCATGTCCTTTCCCAGCTTTCGTAGCCACCACCATCGCCTTAGTGGTACGTTCCCATTGCACACCAGACAAATCCTCTTTCCCACGGTGACGCTGACTCTGGGCGCAAGGATCCTCACTCGAGGGCACGTTAACGAAGTCTCTTGGTAGGCAAAACCGAAGTTGCTGGAATATTCCGTGGAATTTGTTCCCAACCAACCTGGCCATCTCCCTTGGTGGAAGTAGGTGGCGGTTTCCTCAACCTCTCGCTTCCCCGTCCCATCCGTTGCGATGGGGGCCGTGTCCCCGGAGCATCCGAAAATGATGACGTCCTTGGTGCGGCCTCGGTAGGCCCACCCACACCCGATCGCCATGAACGCGATGAAAATCCTTTCCATCATATCCCAGGTTTCTGTAACCAACAAAATGGTGTAGCCGGGCTCCCGATAGGTGCTGGCCTAAATTAATTGGACGCGCGGGTTCCTGGACCCCGCTCCCTAACAAACACACATACCGGGCAGACCTCAAAATTGTACTCTTAACACCATATACTTTACATTCCTTAAAACTATGACCATAATTACCTAACTTAACTTATGTACAGCGCCGCCCTCCGTGGGGCGGCTTTCCGAATCCCTATGAGGCCTGTCGTGTGCCACACCCTGCGGTGGGGCTGCATTGATCTTTGGCTTTGATCCCCCGCAGCCTGTCGCTGCTGAACGGGGATCATGCCTTCCTGGGGCTGCTCTAAACCGTGGTTGGGAAGGATGGGGAGAATCTGGCCAAAATTTTCTGGGCTGTGGCGCTCGAGCCGACCTACGAGGGGCTGCTTTGGGTCGGGCTCCCGGGGCCGATGGACCGGGGGTTGGGACTGTTACCGTCACAGCCTGTGGTTCCTCCACAGCTGCCGGCTCCAGCTCCCCTTCCTCAGGCTCCACCCCCCCGGGGTCGGGATCTGTGGCTTCTGACTCCACCTCACCTGTCCCTACAGGTAGTGGGTCTCCGCCCCCATTCCCTACCTCCCCCAAGCTTGAGTCGAGGGCGGGATCGTCGCCCTCTGACTCTTCCTCCTCCATGACTGGGTCTAAGGCGGGGTCGAGCTGTTCGTGCTCTCTCCTGCCTAAATCCCATTCAAGAGATGAGACCTCCCACTCCAATGGGATGGCCTCTCCCTTTACGCAGGCTACGGTACCAGCCTGTGTGGTCTGTGACTCTGTTACAGGCTGAGGATCTTTGTTCTCCGACCTGGTTCCCTTTGATGGCCCTTGTGCACCCGATTTAAATAGTTTACACTGGTTGATGTGAAACCATTTGGTACGTCGGGGCGTTTTCACTGCATAAACCATGGGGCTGGCCTTGTCCACAATGCTGTAGGGCCCCATGTACAGTGGTTCAAAACTCCCTACCCTGGCGTAGTTTCGGACCATGACCTGGTCTCCGACTACCCACTCTTGTTGTTTCCGAGGTTCCAACAACAGTTTATTTCCCTGGTGCTGTCTTCCCATGTTCCCAGTCGCCTGCCCATAAATCTGTCTCAGGCGCTCCAAGAGGGTTTGGGCGAATTTGTCCCGTTTCACCTCTCGGAGCTGGCCCTCAGTGAGCACCGGGGCTAGCACATGGGTGGGTGTTCGCATGATCCTTCCAGTCATTAACTCGTGCGGGGAATACCCCGTGCTTTTGGACTGGCTGGCTCGGATCCCCATGAGGACTAAAGGTAGGACCTCCGCCCATTTCTGGGGCGAGCCCATTGTCTCTTTCCTCAGCTTTTCCTTGAGGGTCCGATTCATACGCTCAACAATCCCGGATGACTGGGGATTGTATGCTACGTGCCACTTTCCCTCAATGCCCAAGAGCATGAGGGCATTCTGCATTACTTGACCGGTGAACTGACTCCCCTGGTCGGACTCTACAAAACGGGGGAGTCCCCACCGTGAGAACACTTCTCGAATCAAGATCTTAGCAGTACCCAGTGCCGTAGCTGTTCTGCACGGGAAGGCTTCTACCCATTTGGTGAACACGTCTACCAAGACAAGGCAGTACTTATAGCCTCCCTGGGCGGCGGGCAGGGGCCCTATGTAGTCGACCTGAATCGACTGCCATGGTCCCTCTACCCTCCTGATGTGCCCCATGGGCACCTTCCTTTTGTGGGGGTCTGGGTTGTTAGCAGCACACACAAGACAGCTTGCGCAGAACTCGCGGACATCGTCCCGAAGTCCCGGCCACCATCCCGCCTGCTCCACCCGTTGCCAGGTGACCTCAGGTCCGGGGTGTCCCGCTCCTGGGCCAATTGCAGGAATTCCCTCCGGTGCTGCTGCGGCACAACCCACTGCTCCTCTCGGAACAGCATACCTTCTTTGACTGAGGGCTGCCGTACTGTACGGACCTTCTACCTGTTTGCCCTCTGTGATGGCTTTTAGGACTGCTTTTAGGGCGGGATCCAGGGTTTGGACGGTCTTTAGGTCTGGGGGCGGTGTCACCCGTGTTCCCGGGAATTCCCTCCCTGCCTTGGATCGCCGCCACGGGTCCGGGTTCGTATGGGTCCCAGAGAATGCCGTTGCGGGCACCCTCCCTGGCTAGCGCATCCGCCTGCTGGTTGCCCTGACTGCGGGGTTCTGTGGTGGAGTGAGCCTTCACCTTATGGATGAACACCTCTCCTTTCTCCCCCACAGCTGCTAGGATCTTCTCCAGCAAGGGCTTAACTGTTAAAGGCCGCCCGTCCGCGGAGGTGTACCCGCGTCGGGACCAGATGGCGAGGTACTCTGTACACGAATTGCACGTGAACATGCTGTCTGAGCAAATCGTGTATGGGGTTGGGAAAATCTCGGGGTGGGTAACCACGTACGCCACTGCGGACAGTTCAGCCTGCTGCGCGCTCATAGTGCTGGGGAGCTTAATTGCCAGGGCAATGTTTGTCGCAGGGTCATAAACTCCACACCGTGAGTTGCTTGCCGTCAGCTACAGTGCTAGAACCGTCTACGTAGATCTCGCGGCCTGTGGGATGTATCCCGGCCCGTAAACCTATGTTAACTTCCCATACCCCTTCTACGGAGCATTGATGGACTGTCCCGGGATATGCCATATTGGCTGCGAGCCTTGGCGCGCAGAGGCCTTTAACTTTTAGATCCATCTGGGAAAGGAGGGTCCAGCGCGCAATCCGAGCGCTGCTTACGGTCCCATCCTTAATCCTCCCATCCAGAAGCATCTTCGTGGGGGTGTGATGGGTGAGGAGCGTAATGGGAGAGGTCCCTGTGAAGATCACTGATCTGTTCACAGCCCAATGCGTGGCCAGGAGATGCCGTTCGCAATTGGAGAAACTCCTCTCCACATCCGTGAGCACCCTGGAGGAATAAACTACTGGTCTTAGCTTGCCGTGCCGCTCTTGGAGCAGCACTGCGCTCAGGCTGTCCCCACTAGTGGCTACCTCCAGAAAGAACTCCTCTCCCCCATCTATGGCCCCTAGGGCTGGCGCGGTCTGCAGATCTCTTTTCAACTTCTCGAACGCCGCCTGGCACCCCTTGTCCCAAGACCACTCGACTCCCTTGTGTAAGAGTCGAAGTAGCGGGGCCGCTGTGGCAGCATAGTCCTCGATGAAATCTCTGCAGTACCCGGTCAATCCCAAAAAGGACCTTACACCCATTACTGTGTTGGGAATCGGCAGATCTTGTATAGATTCCCACCTGGCCTTATCTATGGCTCTTTCTCCCTCGCGGATGGCCAGACCCAGGAATTTGACTTCCTGCTGGCCGATCTGGGCTTTCTTTGGGTTTACTTTGAAACCCTTCCTTTCGAACAGTTCCAACAATTCGGCTAACAGTGAGCCGTGCTGCTCCCTTGTATCTGTGAACAGGAGTAAGTCGTCCACATACTGCACTATCTGGTTGGGCTGGCTGAACTCTTTCAAACTCCCCGCCATGCACTGATGGAAAATGCTGGGGCTGTTGTGAAAACCCTGTGGTAAGCAGTTCCAAGTGTACTGTTGCCCTTTGAATGTGAAGGCAAACTTGTACTGGTCCTCCCGCCGCAGCGGAATGGACCAAAAACCGTTCGAGATGTCCAGCACTGTGAATGTGGTCGCCGATGCTGGAATACTCCCTATTAAGTCTGCAACTGCTGCTACCGTGGGCGCGCAGGCCGGGATATTACTATTGAGGACTCTGTAGTCCACCGTGGCTCTCCACGAATTGTCCGGTTTCTTTACCGGCCATAATGGGGAGTTTACGTGGGTGGCTATCGTCCTCAACACGCCCTGCTGTACCAATGAAGATATTGCTGTCTCCATGTCGGGTTCTGCCTCCTTGGGGAAATTATACTGCTTTTGGGGTCGGATCATGGGGTCCCCGTCTACGCTGACTTCGAACCCAGTGACTCTCCCGCAGTCGTGCTTGTGGGTGGCGAACGCGGTCAGATTTTCTGACACACACGCCTGCAAGTCCGTTGGGACGTTTGTTATCATGAGCTCGAGATCGTAACCTCCTGACGGCTTCATAGTGCACAGGGTCCCCTTTTCTTCCTTCCCCGGGATTACGACTACCTTACCTAAACCGCCCTCGGCTCCCCAGAGACAGTGATTTCTCAGGTCCACGAAGATCCCGTGTTCCACCAAGAAATCAGCCCCGAGGATGCCTTTCCCCCCCCCCTCATTCCACTTCAATAGGATGCACGTCCATGTGGTGTGGAGTGCTCCCAACTGAATGGAGAGCGGGAGGGAGTACGCGCCAGCCTGTTCTTTACCTGTGAAACCCGCTACTAAATATGGAGCCTGGGCGGACAGAGGTGAGGCAAAAGTTTGTCCGTGTGGATCACGGTACACGAAGCTCCCGTATCCAACAGGTAACTACCCCTTTGTTTCTCCACCTCCATCTCCACCACAGGTCTTCTCCAAGCGTCATAGCGGAGTGGACACAAGTAGACGGGCTGCGCGGGCGTCAGTCATTTAGGTGTTTCGGCTGGGGTCTCGGGGGCGATAGGGCTGTTAGCAACCGCTACCCTCCCCTGCCAGGTCATCAGAGACCGCATAGTCTCCAAGACTGACTCGATCGCAGCGGGGTCCACAACCGCACCACCCCCTTTAGTCGGGGCAGAGGCTACGGTATATGGACTTTCAATCCATAGTTATACTCTTTTGGAACAGTTTTATCTCCCGCCAAATCATAGTCCTGTCTTTGTATTAATTTTGGCGGGCAGAAATCTCTGCAGGGGCGCTTTGTCTTGTAACGGAGCCGGTGATAACTTAAACTGGCCTTCCTGGCCGATAATGTCTTTTAATGTCTTTTGCATTGTCACCGCGGCTCGGTTCGCATATTGATCGGTCCGGAGATTTTCCTTGATGGCTGCTAAACGGTTTTTCCTTTGTACAATAAATGGGTATGAGTGATTTTGCATTGTCCACCCATATCTAGATGGGCCCCATCCTGTACTTGTAATCCATTGAATATGTATGCTGTTCCTCTGAGTTTCGGTTCCCAGATACTGGCTTTCGCGGGCTCACTGTCTTCAATCCACAAGCCTGTCTGGCTTGCAGTAACAGAAATAAAATGGTTCAGAAACTGATCACGGGGCCTGGTGGCCATTTTGTATGCCCTTTTTTCAAAGGTTTTTCTGTGCAAGCTTACTTTGGTCAATAAACAGTCTTATTTTATCCAGTTTTTTCTTGCGTGATTTTTGCTGAAAATTGCGAATCTTACAGTTGGACTGCGTCATCGACATCTGCCCTTGTTGCCAGTAGGCTCCCGAGGTATGGAAAGTGGTCCACGTTGTCCAAGGCCTTGGAAAATTTGCCCATGGACGAAAAGGTCGCGCTCAAAGGAGTTTGTGGCCCGCTCAGTACAAAACAATTAGAGGGAACATTGATCCTTACAAAATATCCCCAAAAAGGAATGCAAAATTATAGCAGTGTAGAATAACATTGCCTTCCATCAAATGCTACTTTTATAAATATAATTTACAATTTAACACTTTTTAAAAAAAAATAGGTTTATCAAACTAGGTTTTTTTTACATGTAGGCCTAGAGTTTCCGCTTGTCCTGGAATCGGCCAACCCAGGGTAAAAGATAGAGGAATTTTAAGCCCAAGTTAGGTCGAGCGTAACTCGCTGGCCCCGCCCACAGAACTAGCCACGAAACCAGATGGAAATAATGAGCGTGGCAAGTTTCCACCGATTGTGCCTGTGTGAGGAGGCTCTTCAAATTAAGCTTCTTTTTCTTAGGCTCAAAGGCACTAGTTGGCATGTTTTTAAAAAATTTAAATATTAAATATTTAATTTACTAAAAAACTGACGGTACACCAATAAAACTAGTAAATGGTTCAGTACGGTTTTTTTAAAGTAATTTTCAGTGATTTAGAATCAGGTTACTCACAGATGGTGGAAGAGACACCAATTATAAATCACGGCTAGAAATTCACCTCCTTTGCACCTCCCCTTAGTGCCTCTGGGGGGTGATAACTGGGACACTACTGGCTTTGCGACCATGCGCAGCGATAGTACCGACCCCCGCGTAATTGACGCCCAGGTTTGCGGTGGCGGTGGTAACCACTAGCACCATGATCTCCTGCGCCCAGATTGTAACGTCATCTGGTTACACAGCGTCCCGGATCTGAACTTCGGTTCCACCCCCTGCAGCATTAGTTAGAGAGGCCGGCTGCTTGGGGAGTGATATTTAAAGGTAAGGCCGATTGTGTCAATGAAAAATTTGTTTTCACCCCTTGTTGTTTTTTCAACGTTTGCCTGTGCCGCGATTGATCAGCACGGCACTGTTAGTGCTTGGGGCTGATCATCGTGGATCTCAGCTGCCGTTGACAATGAGGGACCTCGTTTCAATGCAGAGCCTGCAGCAATGGCCCTTCCCTTTAAGGGAGGGAAGGAGCCTCCTCTCCCGGCAGCGCTGCGCCGCTACCGCCCCTCTTGCCGAACTTTAGCACTCCAAGGGAAGTGGTAGCTTGATTTAGCGAAACATTTTCTTCCTGGAGCACTAACGCTGAAGTTTGCGTTAGATTCACTGGCCTAGAGCTCGGTGCTACTTTTTCGTTACTGTTAAAGTTATTGCCCCAAACCGGGCGATACTCAATTTCTCCCCCCTTATTTTTTGCGATAAAACCATTTTCATCTGTATTACTAAAACTGCACTAGGTTTCCACTCAAATAAATCAATTAATATTTTTAATGCAAGGGAAAAATAAACAATTACGTTATATTACGCTGTCCAATTGCGGTGGTGCATGGAAGAGATTAGGGGCTAGAAATTCCGTATTACCCCGTTTGGGGCGCTAAATTTTCAAAAGTTGATAAAGTAGCGCCAGGCGTTAATCCTTCTCTCCTGCCGGGAACTTCAGCTTTAGCGTTCCAAGAGGGAAGTGGGGCACTAAATCTAGCGTTACCACTGTTCTTGGGGCGCTAAAGTGTGTGAGAGGGCCGGTAGCGGTAGAGTGCTGACGAATGTTCAAAGGGAAGGGCCAATGATGGGATGCAAGATTCTTCCTTGTATTTCTGTGGGGCCTCGGGACCTGCGCGACTTGCATTACAGCCCCAAGCACTAAGAGAGTGGAGGGCTGAGTAATCGAGCATCAATCAGACGTGAAAAACATTAAGCAGGCACCAGACTGGTGCGAAGAATAAAGTTTGCCCTACCTGACCACCACAGCCTTTAAATATTGCTCCCCAAGTGGCCAGCCAAGGTGACAACGCCTCCTGCTGCTGCCGTTGTTGACACCTGGCGATGCAGCAGGGGGCGGGAGCGAATATCAGATCCAGGGCGGTAACGAGGCGCTGCGTGCCTGATAACGTCACAATCTACAGGGCGCAACAGAGCGAGGCAGTAAGTGTTACCGCCAGCACAAAAACGGCCAGGAAAGTTCGCGGGCATCGGTGAATTTGTCGCATCCGGTCGGTAACCCCTTAGCGCCCAGTTACCGCCCGCTGCAGGCGCAAACACGGTGAATTTCTCCCCAAGGTTTGTGATTATGCAAATGACTTTGAACAGAAACTTGAACCATAATTTCACTTTGGAAAAGTAGTGCAATTTGTGCCCAAAGCAGAAACTCTACCCCATAAAATTTGTGTGTAGTTTTAAAGTTACTACATTAAATAAAAACAAATCCCTTCACATAAATATTTCCTATACTTTTTCTATGCCACTGAGTTTTGTTTCAATCATCCGATCGCCTCGTTATCTGTTTCTCTTCTGGTTCTCTTGCATTGCCTAAAAAATGCAAAGTAAATAGGTTATAATAAATTATGATGTGAATCCATTCTATAAGTTGTATTTATTTATAATGACTATCTTTGGTCCACAATAGTAACCGCATTGCCGGGCCAATTATGTGAGGCTCTGCAAGGATTCAGCGATATGATTCCTGCCCGATCCCGTGCCCTGGCTTGTTCATTCCATGGTGGAGTCATTAGCTATTCGGGATAGAAAATCTGGTCTTATTGCCAAATGTTAGCCACTGAACACAAAACAATTTTCATTTATTCACCAACTCGCTGGTGAGTTTCAATACTGATGTAACCAGTCCACTAATACTCCCAGGTCCCATTTCCCAAGCGTTTATCACTACTTAATTCAAACCACTCGAGTCTTGCATTATTTCTTCCAACACAATGGCCTAGGAAATGGATTGTTCTGCACCTGTTTAACAGGCATAAAACAGGCACCTAAGAGCCCAATATGACGGGCTACGTGTGCACAGTCATTCTGCACCAGAAGTGCACCACACGTCATATTGGTTAGGGCTTCACCACAGGGATCCAAGGTGCACACCTGTAACAGGCGGTAAGCCCTATACATATGCAAATAGGGAACCCAACACCAGTTCCAGGCTTCTTTGGAAAATTGCACACTTCGTTTCTTCAGGCACTTAGCGGCCAAACCAGTGGTTCTTAAAGGGACCGCTGGACGCTGCCACCCGAGGGGTTATGTCTTAACAGTTTCACTTACCTTATTGTGGAACCAGGAGCAGCAGGAATGCACCTCTCCCAAGTGCAGGCAACATCCCCCCACCAACCAGCCCTCAGCCGACAACCAATCTGGCTGAATTCGCTCCCGCATCATGCCAGTGAACCACATTTGCCGTGGTCCTGCCGCCAGCCTCATTAGGCATGTTCAGCGTGCACAGCACCGGGAATGTGCTCCGATTCGGAGCCTCTTCCGCCTGGAGGATATCCCGGGGATTCTGTTGCGGCTCACCACAATTTGTTGTCAGAAATGAATGGCTAGTAAATCATGGGGAGCGTGTGCCCCTCAATTCTTAATATAAAGTCCCTGCATCTGAGGCTCCCCACCAGGAGGGAGATTTTATAACAAATCGGCTTTTATAGCTATCTGAAGTCATTATTCATGCACTAGTGACCAATAGCCCAGAATTAAATATGTCTCAAGACCGATAACAATTTAGAACTCTTCAGATGTAGTCTTCCAAAAAGGAAGAAAATGTAAACGTTCAAAATATTAGGTGCTCAAAGTCCCACTCACCTTTTTAAGCAGAAAAAAAGCACTACTAGAACTGCAATCCCAAGAAATATGCCAAAACCTAAAGAAAAATGATTAGAGATTATTATAATAAAACTAACAGGTTGTTTTGGTGTCAGGGTTCCTTGATCACTATATGCACACACATGCAAGAAGCTTGATGTCACCTACAAAAGAACTTGCACTTATTTAGTGCCTTTCACATCCTCAGACATCCCAAAATGTTGCACAGTCAATTAAGTACTTTTGAAGTGTCATCACTTATTATACAGGCACATGGCAGCCAATTTGCACAAAGCAAGGCCCCGCAAATAGCAATGAGATAAATTAGCAGATCATTTGTTTTGGTGGTGTTGGTTGAGGGATAAATGTGGCCAGGATACTGAGAGAATTTGCTTGCTCTTATTCAAATAGTGCCATGGGTTCTTTCACGTCCACCTGCGAGAGTAGACGGCGCCTCAGTTTAACATCTCATCCGAAAGGTGGCACGTCAGACAGTGCAACATTCTCTCAGTACTGCACTGCAGTGTCAGCCGGGATTATGTGCTCAAGTCTCTGGAATGGTACTTGGACCCACAACAGCTGATGGTTGGCTAAAGGTGCTATTTGAAATGAGGTTGGAATTGAGCACATTGTTAATTCATTTGAATCTAACTATGCTACACTTCTCTAGGAGCATTCGAGGTTGGTACTGGATGCCATTAATATCCCCTCACCTTTACGAGCACATATTAAGCTCCACACAAGCCTCCTCCCACCTGACTTCATCTCACCCTATCAGCATTTCCATCTATTCCTTTCTCCCTCATGTACTTATCTAGCTTCCCCTTAAATCCATCTATGCTATTCGCCTCAACTACTTCTTGTGGTAGCAAGTTCCACATTCTAACCATTCTCTGGATAAAGATTTATTAGTAACTATCTTATATTTATATTAACATCTTCTCTAAATCTACCCTATTGAACCTCTTTGTAATTTTAAAGACCTCGATCTGGTCACCGCTCCATCTTATCTTTTCTAGAGAAAAGAGCCCAGCATATTCAATCTTTCCCGATAGTTGTACCCTATCAGTTCCGGTATCATCCTTTAAAATCATTTTTGCACTTTCGCCAGTGCTTCTATATCCTTTTTGTAATATGGAGACCAGAACTGTGTGCAGTACTCCAAGGTTCTTTATAAATTAAACATAAAACTTTGATTCTATTCCTCTAGAAATGAACCCCAGTGCTTTGGTTGCACTTTCTAATGGCTTTTTAACCTGTGTTGCTACTTCTGATACAGCACAGAAGGAGTCCATTTGGGCCACCGTACTTGTGCCGGCTCTTTGAAAGAGCTATCCAATTAGTCCCATTCCTCTGCCCTTTCCCCTTAGCCCTGCAAATTTTCCCCTTCAAGTATTTATCCAATTCCCTTTTGAAAGTAATTATTGAATCTGCTTCCATCACGTTTGCAGGCAGTGGATTCCAGGTCATAACTCGCTGCACAAAAAAACTCATCTCGCCTCTGGTTCTTTTGCCAATTACCTTAAACCTGTGTCCTCTGGTTACTGACCCTCCTGCTACTGGAAACAGTTTCTCCTTATTTACTCAATCAAAACCCTTCATGATTTTGAACATCTCTATCAAACCTCTCCTTAACCTTCTCTGCTCGAAGGAGAACAACCCAAGCTTCTCTAGTCCCGCCATGTAACTGAAGTCCCACATTTCTGGTACCATTCTAGTAAATCTCCTCTAGTCTCTCTCCAAAGCCTTGACATCCTTTCAAAAGTGTGGTGCCCAGAATGGAATACAATACTCTATCTAGGGCCTAAATCAGTGATTTACAAAGGTTTAGCATAAATTCCTTGCTTTTGTACTCTATGGGCTGGATTTTCATTGAGGAGGCGGGTAGGAGGCGGGACTACAACCTTCGGGGTTGTAGTCCCGCCTCCATCGAGTTGTAGCTAACCCATGCGATTTTGACTTGATTGACCTTGTTGAGTCCACCCAGCGGGCTCAGCAGGCCAATTAAGGGCCACCCAGCAACAGGTGATGTCACAGATTGATATTACATCTGTCAAGACCTTTTGACAGATGAAATATCAGCGTTTGACAGCTGTTTGAAGCTGTCAAACACTGACAATCTGTACTCCAAGTTAATTCCTTCCTCTCAGGGTGAATTAGAGATCTCCCCGGAACAGAAAGCTGAATGCTGCAATTTTTGACAGATCACGGCCATTCTGCTTTCTGTGTCGGTGAGATGAAGGACTCCCGAGACCTGAAGGAAGGAAGGCTGTAAAGGTAAGTAAAGCTTCTTTAAACACACCAAACACACTTACCTCTGCACTCATGCACCCATCACTCACCTGAACACTGACATCTCGAACCCTCCAAGTCCTTCAGCCCGACGGCCCGCCTCGCTAACTTGGCGTGGTTTGGAGCTGTCGGGAATCCCACACTTCAGGGATAAAAATAGCGATTAGGCTAAAAGCTGCCTGTTAACTACCTGTTAACAGGCAATTAATTGGCACTAATCCCCTTCCCGCCTCGGGGAGGCGGGTCCCAGTGTGGATTGGGTACCCGCCTCTTTTGAAACTGGCATGGAGGCGGGTTGGGGGGCGGGATGGGTTCGTGCCCCCCGATTTTGGGATTTTTACCCCCCACACGCCTCCAATCCCGCCTCCACGGCCCAATGAAAATCCTGCCCTATGCCTCTGTTTATAAAGCCAAGGATCCCGTAGGCTTTTTAAAACAACCTTCTCAACTAGTCCTGCCACCTTCAAAGCTTTGTGTACGTATACCCCCAGGTGTCTCTGTTCCTACATCCCCTTTAAAATTGTACCATTTAGTTTATATTCCCTCTCCACATTCTTCCTACCAAAATGCATCACTTCACATTTCTCTGCATTAAATTTCATCTGTCATGTGTCTGCCCATTTCACCAGTCTATGTCCTTCTGAGGTCTGCTACTAGCCTTCTCACAGTTGACTACTTTTCCTAGTTTCCAAGAGCACAATTGATTTGTGAATTTGCACCCCTAGATCCATTTGTGTCTCTACCCCATTTAGACTCTTATTTTCCAAGGAGTAGATGGCCTTCCTCCTACCAAAATGCACCACCTCATATTTATCTATATTGAAATTAATTTGCCATTTACAGGCCTATACTACATGTTTGTTAATGTCGTCTTGTACTTTGTTGCCGTCTTGATCGGTATTAGCTATACCCCCCCAATTGGTGACTCTAATAAGAGCACTAAAAGTAACGCAAATCTGTGTGGATTATCGGACCTGCAAGAGTGCTGCTCAACCAGCTGAAAAGTTTAATTGGCTTATACAGCACTGTGAAATATTCCAACGGTGTAGTGCACAAATTTTGCGAGAAGAAAAAAAAGTAGAGAGAGAGCGGCAGAGCGAGCTGGGCAGAGCGCAGAAGACTTAACCAAGATAAAGATCTGAAGATCAGAGATGAGGTAAGGACATGGGAAGTAATCTCTCTGGGGCACAGGGGAATAGCCACGAATGCCCAGGGGGGCGAAGAAGCAGGCATGGGACATCAGACAGTCAATACCATTGAGAAGATTTGAAGAAAAGTGCCAAGGTGAAAAAATGAGAATGAGGGTGAATAAATGTAGTTATTAAACAAGGAGAGTCCTACAGATGTAGGAAAAGCGTCCAGTCCTTAAATCGGATGCACAGACCTCCACGGCCAAATCTCCCATCAAGCAAGACTCTGTACTAGGCTCATAATTTTAGGGCTTATAACATAGCTATTAACATTTAATCTACCATTTGTCTCTCTCCTTGCTTAACGGATCCTATTAGGGCTATATTAGCCTAGTGGTTATAGTAGTGAACTAACAATCCAGTGGCCATGATTTCAAATCCCACCATTGTGGAATTGAATTCAATAAATCTGGTCATTTGTGAGCTAACAAAGCAAAATTACCATGAAAGCTACTGGATTGTTGTAAAATCCCAACTGGTTCACCAATATCTTTCAAGGAGAGATCTACCACCCCATCTCAGTCTGGCCTACACATGAACCCAGTGTTGTTCAATCTCATGTCTTCAGGGCAAGGATGGATGGGTAATAAATACTGCCTTGCCAATGGCACCCACATCCGAAGAACAAAAATGAAGTTATCCAAATTCTACATGTCGACTTTTATTGCTCATTCCATTTTAATATCATCCACAAACTTGACAATCTTACCATTGATTTTAGAATCCAGGTTATTTATCTGAATCAGAAACAACAGAGGTCCAAACACTGACCCTTAGGGAACTCTAAATTTGCACATGCAACTTAAATTGATGCTTAACAAGTCCATAATAAGCCAAAAAAAAACATTAACACACATTAAACTGGGTTGTCCTTACAGGCATTTTGGGAACGGGGCGGGTGCTCCATTTTCATCAACACACCAAAGTACCATACATTGATACACATAGCACAGCGATTAGCAGCAACACACAGAATGCTTTAATCTTACTTTTATAAACACTAGGATTTAGATTTACCTATATGTATATGCTTCTCCAATTTTGGTATTTTAGATTCTGCATGGAAAGAAGACAAAAAAATGCACGATTAAACACGAATGGAAAACAACATAAGCAAGTACAAGGAATACAGTAGGCTGCCCAGAAATAATTGCAAAGAAGTTACCTGGAGTAACTGCTGTCAGGTTTGGAAAAGGTACCAGCTCCTTAATATCTACCATATAAAAGGAAAGATTATTATTTTTGGACTTAATAATACCTTTGATTAGTGAATTCAGAAAAACCAAGTAGTAATTTGTGTAGATGCACTTCAACTCAATATCTTGATTTCCTTCTAAACTGTCTTAAATAACTTTTCCTCCTTCCTTCCCTTTAGTTACCAAGAAGAGAAAGAAATTGCTTAGAGATAAAGAAAGAACTTCCGTTTATGTTGTGCCTTTCACATTTTTAGGCGTCAGTGGTAGAACTCACCTCAGAGTCAGAAGGCTATGCGTTCAAGCCCCACTCCAGAAACTTGAGCACATAAATCGAGGCTGACACTCTAGCACAGTATAGAGGGAGTGCTGCAATGTTGGAGGTGACTGCCTTCTGATAAAAAGGTTAAACTGAGGCCCCGTCTTCCCTCAGGTGGATGCAAAAGCTCCCATGGCACTATTCAAAGTGCGTGGTCATTCTTCCAGTGTCTGACCAACATTTATTTCTCAACTAACATCTCTAAAACAGATGATCTGGACATTGTCAAATTACAGTTTTGGGACATGGCTGTGCACAAATTGGTGCCGTGTTTCCTACAGTCTAACAGTGACTACATTTCTAAAGTACTTAATTAGCGGTAAAAAAAAGGATGTGAAAGATGCTGCAGAGATTCAAGTTCTTTCTTTTCTTTCTAATGCATCGCCAAGTACTTCTTCTTTCATATGGTAGTAGCAAAGCAAATCAAATGTCAATATCTTAAGTTGGATATCCAGGCCAAAGCTTCCGGTGTAACAGTGTGGATATCTTGTAGGCTGCCTGCGAATTTCCTCTGAGGGCAGTGCTCAATGATGGGCTCCAGGGTCTGATCAGGAGCTCCACAGTCACATGATGGGGATGCTTTAATCTTCCATCTATGGAGAAGGTGGCAGCATCTACCATGACTAGTTCTGAGGCGGTTGATGGTTGTCCACTGTTTGCAAGGAAGGTTTGATCCTTCAGGTTGTATTGTGGGGTCCTCTATAAAGGAATCCATTCCATATGTCGCAGTTCTTCCAAGTATTTCGCCATCGGTGATCAAGGCTGAGGGGAGATCGCTGAAGGGCTTCGGCGACAGTCCAAAATGGCCTTCTAGATTTGAGACGGGTTGGTGGTAGATTGTTCAAGTCGGCCTGGATCGGCATGTTGTAGCAGTTGTATTCTCTGGAGACTGCATATTCCTGGCGTAGGTGTGGTGGTGCGCAGCAAGAACCCATAAACAGCAAATGAGTTGAGTGACCAATTAATCAGTTTTTGTTTATGTTGGTTGAGGGAGGAATGTTGGCAAGGAGATGAGGAGAACTCCCAACTCTTCTTTGAATAATACCATCATGGCATATTTTATGTTCACCTGAAAAGGTAGCACCTCCAACAATGCAGCACTTCCTCAGTACTACACTGGAGCTTAGGTCACGTGTTTAAATCCTGGAATAGTTCTAGAATGCATAACCATCTAACTCAAAGTAAGAATGCTACCAACTGAGCCATACTGCAGCTATGGATGTGACAGAATCAGTAATCGAGTTATCCCAAAGCCCAGCTCCATGGAGGTGGAGGGTCACCCAAGTCCCAAAGACTCCAACTGACAATTCAGCATGGAATAAAATACATTGAGTTTTTGGGAGATGGAAGAGGAAGGGATGCGAGGGAGGTCCTGTGGCACCCGAGGCGGACTGCATGCACCTGCTATTACAAACACATCCCTGTTGAAAGAACAGGCACAGTTATCTGGAACTGTTGGAGGAGAACTGCCTTCACAGGCCAAGGTTCATTAGGGAAGCAGTGACAGACTTGTGCCACCAGCTGACAACCTCCACCACACAGCACAGCCAGTGGCAGTCAAGGTCACAACACTCCTGAACTTTTAATGACTCCAGTTCTTTCCAAGCCACTTCAGTGGACATCTGCAATATCAGTAAATACAGAGTGCACCAATGCATCAAGCAGGCCTTATTCACCAGCGAAAACAGCTTCATCACTTTCCTGATGGTAAGCAACAATTGAATGAGAGGGCACTACAATCTTTTCAGGTCTACAAACTGCAAGGGGTTCCAATGCATCAATGTCCAAGTGGTCAGTGACTAGCAAGTTAGGATCATGACGCTCAATAACCACTTCCCGAGCAGCCGTCAGACTTCATTTATTTTAATGCAATCCCCTGCATCTGGTTTATTTGAAGGGGAAGGCAAACTGTATGAATGGCCCCTAGGAGACCAAGCCATCTTCAGCCCTGGTAAATGACTTGCGAGAACCACAGACAAAAGGACTATGCATCTACTATAGTGATAATAGAACAAACCACTCGTATCTTGGAGCAGCATTTCATATGCTTATACAGATTAGGTAGTGAACTAGCAGCACGGCTTCACCAGGGTCTCCAAGATCACCATTGTTAGCATATTACAGAACGTTGCCAAAGACATCTAACCATGGAGGACAAGGTCCAGCTGCAGGCAAGGCCATATCAGGACAACAACAATGAAGCACCGTAGCAGCCTTGAGGAATAGTACGTCAGGCTCTCAGGAGAGATTCACTTGCGTGTCTCAATCACCCAATTAACGAACCATTTTGATCCACACAACACACCATCTCCAACACTGTCTTCTACACCATCAACTACGATGGTGGTCCATTCCTTGATTTGTTGCTACTTATTGTGCACCATCTAAAGAAACTTTCTGGTCAAAGTTCAAATAAACTTATTTGCCTACATGCCTTTTACTATTCCTTTCCCACTGTTTTCCAGTGACCGTGTTACTGTGCCTCTTCTAGAGCCTATACTACTACTATCCACAAGTGCTCCCCCAGTGGATCGGAGTAAGTGATGCGCTTGTCAGTGATAAACACTTGGAATTGAGGTGCCGCTTATGCTGGGTCATGACATGGCCCTGCAACTGATTCCACCACACTGGTTACTGCCTGGTCCTGTACTGCCCAGAGACTCTTGGGGGGGGGGGGGGGGGGGGGGGGTTAACTTTTATCATTACCGCCTGGGAAGTAAACTGACAAAGTGGCTCGCTCGCCCTTAGAACCAGACAGATTTTTATTCCAATTTTGTTTCATTCAACTAGGCAATCTACCTTACCACCAAAGTGGTGAAGACAAATTTACTCCTCTGCTTCCTGGCTCAATATTCTTGCTGTCTCCACATTATTATTTCCCTGATGGGTACTTTGTGCGATCCGGATACTTTATGCCATAAAATCATTTTTGCAATTTTGCACATTTCACCGCTTGCTTTAAAACAGCAGCTGCAGCCTTTAACTTTAAAGAAAGAACTTGCATTTATACAGCGTCTTTCACAACCTCAGGACATTCTAAAGTGCTTTACAGCCAATGAAGTACTTTTGAAATGTAGTCACCGTTGCAATGTAGGAAACATAGTTGTCAATTTGCACACAGCAAAGTCCCACAAACAGCAGTGCGGTAATGAGCAGATAATCTGTTTCTTTAGGTGTTGCTTGATGGATAAATAGTTGCAGTACAACGGAAGAACGCCCTTCCTCTTCTTCAAATAGTGCAGTTGGATCATTTACATCCACCCGAGAGGGCAGACAGACCCCGCCACAGATGCTTCTTGACCTGCTGAGTATTTCCAGCAATTTCTGTTTAAACCTTAGTTTAATGTCTTAGCTGAAAGATAGCATCTTGAACAGTGCAGCGCCCCCTCAGTACTCCACTGAAGTGCCAGCCTAGATTACATACTAAAGTCCCTGGAGCGGGGATTGAACCAATGACCTTGTGACTCAGAGGCAAGCATGCCATCACTGAGCCAAGGCTGACACCTTATTGCAGCAGTGCATAAAATGCCTCCACAAGTACTTGCAATGATTATTAAAAGTAGTAGGATTTGAGAGTTATCACACGATTGGACGTGCTTTGCTCGGAGGTATAAACCCTTCACTCTCTCATTTATAAGACTAATGGCAATCATTTGAGCAAGCTCCAACTCCACTTGCATTTCAAGCTCTGGTCAAGTTACACAGATCATTTTTGGACAACATTTCAAACTTTTACACTATACAGCATGTATACATGTAGTCACACCCTAGTTAAACACAGTAAATCACAGAGAAATTAAATATACAAGTGATTGCAAAAAAACAGAAAGACTCTTTGGCCTGGATTTCCTGTTCAGATGCTGCCAGTTCCACTAGTTACCTGGGGGTGTTCAATTCAACTTCCTGGCCCCATGATTTGAAATTTGAAACAATATTATCCCTCTTCATTGGCTGGCAGCCTTGCGACAAGGTAGCCGGCTTCCAATGCCTATCTCGACCAATATCTCTCCCTCCACACAGCGCAATCCCTGCCAGGGAGTTGCCTAAAAATCACAAACGATCATGGCCATGGAATATGGTCCAGGGCACATCCTTACAGCAGCCGGAGATACAGTTGGGAATCCCTGTTGTAGTTTAGTTCGTCATGGTTATTTAAATTGTCTTTTCTTTCGCCACATCTGATTTATATTCATAAAAAAGTACAATCTCATTAAGCAGCGATATGCTGATAGGGTGAGATGAAGTATGGTGGGAGGAGGCTCGTGTGGAGCATAAAAACCAGCATGGACCAGATGGGCCGAATGGCCTGTTTCTGTGCTGTAAATTCTATACAAAATATAATCTGTCTAATATTTAGTATTTTGCTGCTATTTCAAATTTTGTCAGCGGTGCAAATTCAAACAGATACTTACCTCTGAAGAGAAAGACGGTCTCATTTACCTAAATTTATATTTAAAAAAAAACATAATTAGAACAGAACAAATTACTGAATATTAAAATTGTCAAACTAAATATAATTTTCTGAGTTTTCCACCTCTAATCTTACCTTGTCATCTTTTATGCATCTGCATGTATATTTTACTAAAATATATTTTAATGAAGTGCAATTAAGCTGCATCTCATGTTGCAGTAGCTTTATGCAAGGCTCAATACAATTTAATTGTTTGCCTTTCTCCAAAATAGCAATGGGTCTATTCTGTGGAAAGAAAAAAAAGCCAATACTGAATATGTTTTATTTCCTGAAATGAAATCCAGTTATAAATTATTTCTTGCAAATGGTATTCAAATTTACTATGAAACCCCTTTCATGTCCTGAGGCCGTCACAAATTGCTTTACAGTCAATGAATTACTTATGTAAAACGTTATGTTTTTATTTAATAAATACTACAGACTGACTGCTGCCATCGAACCAGTAGCTGCTGTCAACGACCAGAAGCTATGTTGTTTTAAGTACTAATTAAAGTATAATAATGTTGCAGGGGGAGGATTGCACAGATTTATTTGTTCAGAACGTGAGCTCCATGTGAACAGAAAAAAGAAAGTTAATAAAAATGGATGTTTCTTGACGCAGATTTTCTTTTCCTGACACGGCTCTGTTCGGCAGTAGCGAGGCCGCTCAGTGCAAAAGAGGGGCCTGTAGGTTCTTGTTCGGGGCTTGAGGCCTACAGTGGGTGTTTACAAAGTCTTCCACTGGTTCCATTGTTCCCCTGCGCTCCGCCGCTTCCACCCCGCTCCAGAATCGTCTCTCCGCCATCTGTCTCCATCACCCGACTGGCGGTAATGCACACTCGCATAACCAGCATCAGGACCCGCACCAGGCCCCTGCAGTATTTATTGGGCCTATTCTATCGCTGGGAGTGTTCGGGGTAAAAAATACTGCCATTTTCAAACTGCGCATGCGCAACGGCTTCAACTTCATTGGCAGCAGTCACTGTCTAATTATTAAATAAATTAAATAGTATGCATGTAAACATGGCAACCAATTAGTGCACAAGGTCCCACAGACAGCAACTGAAAGAATCACCAGATCACTTTTTTTGGTGACGTGGGTTGAGGAAGGAATGTTAGATGGGACACTGGGAGAGCTCCCTCCTCTTCCTTGAATAGCACAGAGAGATCTTTTACGCCCACCTGAAGAGGCAGACAACAAATTTGGGCCTAGCCTAACCTTAGGTTCAGGATGAACAAGAAAAGCTGCACTGACAAACCCGCCAGAGGAAATTTCAGCTCAAAGTGCATCTTTGTTTTCTATTAGATATTGAACATGTGGGAGCCTCTAGGGCAAGATTCTAAAACTTACATCCACATCCCATTCTTTTTCTTCATGCCATCCATCTGGGCAGCCATGGATATTTTTAGTCTCAATTCTACATTCATTTCCAACACGAATGATTGGGTAAGTTTTCTCTGGAGTTGTTTCTGATGCAGCAGTATCTGTAAATTGAAAGCACTACATAAGAACTTAAAGCAGTGTACAGATTCTACGCAGACTTGATGGGTCGAACGCCTTGTTTCGGTGCTGTAACAGGCTGTCATTTTTTAACTTTATTATATGTGCGCCCAATACAGATTTAAAATATAACCCGTATTGTTAATTTAACGTGCTAGCTTTGTTCGGTTTTAAGCCCATCTTTATGTCAGCATGGATATCAAAGTGAATTTCTGCATCATACAGTACAACTGTTGGCACCATTACTGCAGTTTTATTGCATTTGATCAATGGGAAAATGTGGCCCTAAATTTCCTGAGCTGTTGCACCAGGAAACCACTATAACTTGGGCAGGAAATGTTGGGTTACTGTTCCTTTTTTTCTGTCCCCACTGGAAGTGGGCAGGCATATGATCACAATATGCAAATGAGGAAAGTGCATCATACAACACATCTACTCACCAATTTCACCTTGCAATGTTGACCAGAAGGGATACTTGTGTGTTCCTAGCATTCAGTGTTGCCAAGGACTCGCAGGGGGGGGTGGGTAGTTTAAATTTTAAGTGACCAGCTTCCCCAGAGTAAGTAACATTATGAATAACTGGGCACTTTAAAAAAAGTTAATTCCGAGACCATCAGAGGTCCTCTCCACACACCCTAGACGTAGGTGCCCAGTAGTGCTACAAATGGCCCCATCGCCCAGGCAAAATCTTTAACTGTTCCTGACCCCAGGAAATGAGCTGGTGTCAGGGGCACAACCAAGGGGGTGGGCAGAAATCCTATCCTGTCCAAGATCAGCAGACATTGTGGTGGACAGGAAATTAACGGCCTTTATAGTTTACAATTTTAAAGGGGGTGCAGGAACAGAGACACCAGGTAGCAGGACAAGTTGAGAAGTCTGTTAAAAAAGCTTGTGGGATCCTTGGCTTTAATAATAGAGGCAGAGAGTACCAAAGCAAGGAAGTTATTATACTTATAAACCTATATAAAACACTAGTTAGGCCTCAGCTGGAGTATTGTATTTAATGTTGGGCACTGTTACGTCCGTGAATAATTGAGACACGGACAGCAGGAGTGAACAAAGTAAGTCCTTACTGGTGGAAGTCAATAGTGAAACTAAAAACACAGAGGCTCAATAGCGCCTTTTATACAGGGGTGGTCACTGCCGGTACTGCAGTCTGAGACCAGTTATTCTCTTAAAAGGTACATACACAACAATTCCTCCCCTTTTAGATAAACAGTACATAACATTCATTTAACAACTAAATGATAACTAGTTACAATCACAATTACTGTTGCTGGATACATTGGTTAAGTTTAAGCAATTATAAGTTCAGTCTTTGAGGAGGCTTCCTGATTCTGTCTGGATAACGCCTCTTTGGGGTATCAGGTTCTTCTGGCAATGTTGAGTCAGGATCAATGTCGTTGTTTGGTTCATCTGCTTCCAATATTACCGGTTCTGCGGTAGCTGCAATTGGAACATCGATTTCATTACCAGGTGTATCAGGTCGTGGTGTGGAGTTGACGTTTTCCCGTGACTCTAGAATCTGGTCAGCATGGCGTCTTACAATGCTCTCCCCAACGTCCACGGTATACATGAGAGGTCCTTGTCGTGTACAAATCGTTCCTGGCTGCCATTTCTCAGTGCGGTAGTCCCGGGCCAAAACTGGTTGACCTATCTTAAAACTCCTGGTCGGCCTTTCATTCATATTCTGAAACTGCCTGTTCTCCACATCTCTTCGGACATTTGGCTTAACCAAATCCAAGCGGCATCGTAGTCTTCGATTGAAGAACATCATGGCTGGAGTTTGGTTGGTAACCGCATGTGTCGCAAACAAGAAGTTGTCCACCTTGTGTTGTAGGGGTATATCTTCATTACACATTGCCTTGATAGCCTTCTTGAATGTTTGGACAAACCTCTCGGCCAATCCATTAGTGGCTGGATGATATGGGGCAGATGTGTAATGCTTAACACCATTGTTCTTTAAGAACCTCCGGAACTCTTCAGACACAAACTGTGGTCCATTGTCAGAGCAAATCTGTTCAGGCAGCCCATTCCTGGCGAATATTGTTCATAAAACTGTGATAGTTTTTTCTGTGGTGGTTGAGGACATTTTTATTACCTCTGGCCACTTTGAATGTGCATCCACCGCAATTAAAAACATCGAGTCCATGAAGGGACCAGCAAAATCAATGTGCACCCTTTGCCATGGAGATGAGGGCCACTCCCATGGATGCAGAGGAGCTTGTGGTGGGGCGTTTTGGACCTTCTGGCATCCTGCACAGCTCTTGGTCATCTCTTCGATTTCTCTATCGATTCCCGGCCACCACACAAACGCTCTGGCTAAGTTCTTCATTTTTACCCCACCCAGATGACCCTCATGAAGCTCATTGAGCACTCTATCCGTCAACTTAGGTGGAATTACTACTCTGGATCCACACATCAAGGTTCCTCTGCACACTGACAGCTGTTCTCTTCTCGGCGAGAATGCTGGCGGCAGTGGTTCGCCATGTGCTGGCCATCCCTTCACCGTTAAATCATAGACCCGTGATAGTGTCGGGTCATTCCGTGTTTCCTTTTCTATGTTTGCATTCGTCACAGGGAGACATTCGACTATAGTCGAGTGGAATAACTCCATTGGATCCACTGCAAGGTCTTCTTCTTCCACCGTCAGCAACGGTAGATGTGACAATCCATCAGCATTTCCATGCTGTTTAGTTCCTTTGTACTCGATGTCATATTGGTGTGCCCCTAGGAAAAGGGACCATCTCTGCAGCCGCTGTGCTGTCATTATCGGTACGCCCTTCTGAGGGTTGAAAATGGAGACAAGAGGTTGATGATCGGTTAGTAGAGTAAATTTTTGACCGTGCAGATAGTGATTGAACTTCTTCACCCCCCACACTAGGCTGAGGGCCTCGCTGTCAATCTGGGCGTAGTTACGCTCGGCAGAAGTTAACGAGCGTGACGCAAAAGCTATCGGCCTCTCTAAACCATCAAGGAATTTATGTGACAGTACCGCCCCAATGCCGTAGGGAGACGCATCACACGCCAGCCTGATCGGCAGTGCTGGGTTGTAGTGAGCCAATACTTCCCTTGAAGTGATTAAGTCCTTACTCTTCTGAAAAGCACGCTTACAATCATCGCTCCATTTCCATGCTACCCCCGTCCGTAGCAGAATTGTTGACAAATTCGGCAAAAACTTATGATAGTAATTCACCAATCCGAGGAATGACCTCAGTTGCGACACATTTTCAGGCGCTGGGGCCTTAACAACCGCTTCAATTTTGTCAGGGGACTTATGTAACCCCTCTTCATCAATCACGTGGCCACAATACGATATTTGTTTCTTAAAAAATTCGCGCTTGGGGCGGTTGGCTCGCAGCCCATGTTCCCGTAGTCTAGTGAGCACCTGTTCTAGGTTGTTAAGGTGTTCACTGTCATCTTCACCTGTCACTAGGATGTCGTCCAAGTAACACTGAGTCCCCGGAATCCCTTGCAGGACTTGTTCCATCGCTCTTTGCCATATCGCCGGAGCCGATGCTACTCCGAATACCAATCGATGATACTGGTAAAGACCTTTGTGAGTGTTTATCGTGAGATACTTCCTGGAGGACTCCTCAACCTCCATCTGCAAATATGCTTGTGCTAGGTCAATTTTTGTAAAACACTTCCCTCCAGACAGTGAGGCAAATATGTCTTCTATCCTTGGAAGAGGATATTGTACTGTGTGAAGGACCGGGTTCACCGTCACCTTGAAATCCCCACAGATGCGAATCTTCCTTGGCTCTGGACAGTCTCTCCTGCAAGTTTCCAATCCGACGATTTGGAGGGCGGTTACCCACGGTCGACGCCCGTTTCTCGAGTTTCTTTGGATTTTTTTTTTTTCTTTCTTCTGGCTTCGACCTTCAATAACGTTGTCTGAGGTGCTGCCGAGTTGCAGGTAAGTTCGTTTCTTACTCGTCGCCAGTGTTACGTCCGTGAATAATTGAGACACGGACAGCAGGAGTGAACAAAGTAAGTCTTTACTGGTGGAAGTCAATAGTGAAACTAAAAACAGAGACTCAATAGCGCCTTTTATACAGGGGTGGTCACTGCCGGTACTGCAGTCTGAGACCAGTTATTCTCTTAAAGGTACATACACAACAGGCACCACACTTTAGGAAGAATGTCAAGGCCAAGAGAGGGTGCAGAACAATGTTCTCTCAAATTTAATTTTGTACTGAGTGGGCCACAAACTCCTTCAAGTCCGAGGGCAAATTTTGCAACAGCAACCACTTAAAAGCATATATACAGTAATGCCATATTGTCACTGTAGTGTATGTGCCTTTAAGTCAGAACTACTTTTACAGCTCCTGTATACTGTAGTACCGGCAGTGACCACACCGGTATATAAGCTTTGCGCATGCCTCTGTATCCCCAGTCCTGAGACTACCCTCCTCCAGTAAAGACCTGTTTATTGTTGATGTACAGCATCCGTGTGATTATTTAATAACAGCATATCCTCTGAATCACGGATCCAACAGTGGCGACGAGTGTCGATTCGAATCTACCTGCAACATAAAAAAAAAGTCTACCCCAAAGGAAAAATAAGGGTGAAAGTGACATATAAAGGCCAGGAAATACCTAAAATGGATATATATGTATTGCCAGATGGAGGACCACCACTGCTAGGACATGAATGGATCCGGAAGATACAATTAGATTGGCATTCCATACAGGCACTGAAGGTTGAGGCCAAAAAGGATGACGACGTCACACCTGGACGACTGTCAAAAATGCTAACCGACGCAAAAGAAGTGTTCCAGGAGGGACTAGGAACACTAAAATAACAGCAACAATTAAAATAGAGGAAAATGCAAGCCCAAAGTTTCTTAAGGCCAGACCAGTGCCTTCTGCGATCAGACCAGCTGTTGAAGCAGAGCTGGAAGGGTTGGAACGTTCAGGAGTACTGTCCAAAGTGGACTGGAGCGAGTGGGCTACACCCATCGTTCCTGTAATGAAGAGGTCGTTGAGTAATACGCCTGGGGAACCAAAGAAGGTCCGCATCTGTGGGGATTTTAAGGTGACAGTGAACCCAGTCCTTCACACGGTACAATATCCGCTTCCACGAATTGAGGATATTTTTGCCTCGCTATCTGGAGGTAAACGCTTGACCAAAATTGATTTAGCCCAGGCGTACTTGCAAATGGAGGTAGAAGAAGCTTCGAAACAATACCTTACGATCAACACTCATAAAAGGTCTCTATCAACACAACCGGCTGGTGTTTGGAGTAGCCTCGGCTCCGGCTATCTGGCAAAGGGCGATGGATCAGGTCCTGCAAGGGATTCCAGGGACCCAGTGTTATTTGGACGACATTTTGGTCACGGGCGAAAATGACGGTGATCACCTCGCCAACTTGGAGAAGGTGCTCACCAGATTAAAGGAGTATGGACTACGAGCTAATCGCCACAAGTGCGAGTTTTTCCAGAAACAGATCTCATATTGTGGCCACATCATCGATGAAGAGGGGTTACATAAGTCCCCTGACAAGATTGAGGCAGTAGTCAAGGCTCCAGCACCGGAAAATGTGTCACAACTGAGGTCGTTCCTCGGGCTGGTAAACTACTACCACAAGTTCTTACCGAATTTGTCTACGGTATTACACCCACTGAACACCCAACTGCAAACAGGGGTACCATGGAAATGGGATGACGAACGTAGACGAGCTTTCCAGAAGTGTAAAGAATTGATCACATCAAAAGAGGTGTTGGCCCATTTCAACCCAGCACTACCAATTCGTTTGGCATGTGATGCATCACCCTATGGTATTGGAGCGGTGCGGTCGCACAAATTCCCAGACGGGTTGGAGAGGCCAGTAGCCTTTGCGTCTCGGTCACTAACCTCAGCCAAGCGCAACTACGCCCAGATTGACAGGGAGGCCCTCAGCCTAGTATGGGGAGTAAAAAAATTCAACCACTATCTGCATGGGCAGAAGTTCACCTTGCTGGCTGACCACCAATCACTTGTCTCCATCTTTAATCCTAAGAAGGGCGTTCCAGTGATGACTGCTCAGCGGTTACAAAGATGGTCCCTGTTTCTCGGGGCGAATCAATATGAAATAGAATATAAAGGCACGAAACAGCATGGGAACGCTGATGGGCTATCGCGCCTGCCACTGCCTACTGTGGAGGAAGCACCAGCAGTGGACCCTATCGAGATATTTTATTCGTCAATAATTGAACGATTGCCAGTAACAAACGCGGATATAGAGGAGACCCGCAATGATCCGACTGTCGCAGGTATATGAATTGACGGTGAGGGGATGGCCAACACATGGCGACTCACTGTTGCCAGCATTCTCATCCAGAAGAGAACAACTGTCAGTATGCCAGGGGACAGTGATGTGTGGATCCAGAGTGGTGATTCCACCCAAGTTAAGGGAGAGAGTGCTAAATGAGCTACATGAAGGTCATCTGGGGGGAGTGAAAATGAAAAGCCTTGCTAGGGCTTATGTGTGGTGGCCGGGAATCAATCAACAAATCGAAGACCTAACTAAGAGCTGCTTAGGATGCCAGAAGGTCCAAAATGCACCACCACATGCCCCTCTACACCCATGGGAGTGGCCCTCCTCTCCATGGCAGCGGGTGCATATTGATTTTGCTGGTCCATTCATGGACTCAATGTTCTTAATAGCAGTGGATGCTCATTCAAAGTGGCCTGAGGTGATAAAAATGTCTTCAACCACTACAGAGAAAACGATTGCAGTCCTACGGACCATATTTGCCAGAAACGGTTTGCCAGAGCAGATTTGCTCTGATAATGGACCACAGTTTGTGTCCGACGAGTTCCAAAAATTTATGAGAAGGAATGGGGTAAGGCATTACACATCCGCCCCGTATCATCCAGCCACAAATGGATTGGCTGAGAGGTTCGTACAAACCTTTAAGAAGGCGATAAAGGCCATGTGTGACGAGGAAATTGTAGTGTATGTGCCTTTATGAGCCCCATGTGTGCTGTAATGCCGGTAATGGCCACTCGGGCTATAAACACCTGTATATTGTGTTATATCCGTTAGTACCCCTCCAGACTTTGCTTAGTAAACACCTATGAACCAACTCCTGTCTTCAGTGTCTCTATCAACACACGGACACTACAGTGGCGACGAAGTGGAAACGGACTTACCTGCAATTCGGCAGCACCTCAAGGACATCGATTCCTCGGGCGTCCATAAGACTCAAGAAAGTGAAAGATGCTGTGGTTTCACCAGCTGGCCAAGCTGGTGGCAGGTACTGCGCTAATCCTTCCTGGGCGTCAGGCTGGGGCTCCAGCGGCTGGCTCTATGGCTGGGACAAGCAGCGAAGTCGGAGGCAAGCAATAACAGACGGGGAGGGAGCACTCGGGAGACGGCCGGCGCTGCAAGCAGGTCGGCGTTCAGACCTAGAGGGAAAGTCCGGCGGGAACGAGTCTCCAACTGTAAATAAATAAATAAAAAAAGAACGGAAACCGCGGGAAACAGCACTGTCATCGGCAGCAGCGGCAGGAAAGCGCGGGAAGCGCCATATCTTTTCTAAGATGCCTAAGTCTGGCAATATTGATGCTTTTGATAGCGAAAGAGAGGATTGGACCACATATGTGGAAAGAGTAGAGGTATATTGCACTGCAAATGGAATAGATGAAAAAAAAAGCTTCAGTACTGCTGAATTTAATGGGCGCAAAGGCATACGGGCTGTTACGAAATGTAATCACTCCAGCCAAACCAAAGGACAAGGATTTTAAAGAAATTGTTGATACCCTGCAGGCGCACTTAAACCCAACACCACTGCTGATAGCGGAACAATTCAAATTCTTCAAGAGAAATCAACACAAGAATAAAAGTAACGCTGATTACCTCACCGAATTAAGAAAGCTATCAAAACACTGCCAATTCGGGGCAGGACTAGCAGATTATCTTCGAGACAAATTCGTCTGCGGTCTCTTAAGTGAAGGAACACAAAAAAGGCTGCTTTCTGAAAAAGATTTAACACTAGACAAGGCTTTCAGTATGGCTGTATCATATGAAGCAGCAGCAAGAGGAGCTGCAGAGATACAACAAAAGACACAGGACTTCGGCACCCATGAAATGGCACAGGGTTTCGAGAGATGTTATCGCTGCGGCAGATCCACCCATGACCAGAGGGACTGCTGGTTCAAGGACAAAGCATGCAGGCAATGCGGAAAGATTGGACACATTGCACGGGTATGCCGATCTGGACAAAATAAATCCACAGACAGGAAAAAAAAAATCAAAGAAAAGTACAGAAAGGTACAAAGGATGACGGACAGTAGCTCCGAAGACCAGAAGAGCGATAGCGACTCCGAAAACAAGAGACTAAGCTGTCTCAAATTACATAACGTACTTGCCAAAGATGATTACCAGACCATTTGGGTTACCCTCACGATAGCAGGGTCCCCAGTTAAAATGGAGCTAGATACAGGATCAGCTCTGACCATAATAAATTGACGGGATTACGAGAGGCTATTTCCGCGTATACCTTTAAAAGACACATCCATTATCTTAAAAACATATACGGGGCAGAAAGTATACCCCAAAAGAAAAATAAAGGTGCCTGTTGTATACAACGGCAAGGAAATACAAAAGTTGTATTTATACATTCTACAAGATGGTGGCCCACCGCTGTTAGGACGTGAATGGATCAGGAAAATACGTTTAGACTGGCAGTCCATTCAGGCACTGACGGTGACCAGTAAGAAAAAAAACGACGATGACATCATACCTGAACGATTAAAAGACATCTTGGCCAACGCCAAAGAAGTGTTTCAAGAGAAATTAGGAACCTTGAAAGGCATCACCGCCTCAATAAAAGTGGAAGATGCAGCAGTTCCCAAGTTTTTTAAAGCAAGACCAATGCCATACGCAATTCGTCCAGCAGTCGAGGCAGAGCTGGAGAATTTGGAAAATGCAGGCGTATTATCCAAAATAGATTGGAGCGAGTGGGCAACACCTATCGTTCCAGTCATGAAGAAAGCATTGAATAATAATAAATCTGAAGAATAGAGAAAAATTCGCATCTGTGGAGACTTCAAGGTGACAGTAAACCCGGTCCTTCACACGGTACAGTATCCTCTTCCGAGGATAGAAGATATTTTCGCCTCACTATCCGGAGGGAAACGTTTCACCAAAATTGACTTGGCACAGGCATATCTACAGATGGAGGTTGAAGAGGCCTCTAAAAAATCTCTCACGATAAATACACACAAAGGTCTGTACCAGTACAATTGACTAGTTTTCGGAGTAGCATCCGCTCCAGCTATCTGGCAAAGAGCTATGGAGCAAGTCCTCCAAGGGATTCCGGGTACTCAATGCTACCTGGACGACATCCTTGTAACAGGAGAAAACGACAACGAGCACCTTGCCAATTTGGAGCAGGTGCTCACTAGGCTGAGAGAACGGGGACTACGAGCAAATTGCCCCAAGTGTGAATTTTTCCGAAATCAAATATCATATTGTGG
The DNA here is from genome assembly GCF_052327205.1 of Somniosus microcephalus. Lineage (NCBI taxonomy): Eukaryota > Metazoa > Chordata > Chondrichthyes > Squaliformes > Somniosidae > Somniosus > Somniosus microcephalus. The sequence goes on along the minus strand of NC_140991.1, from coordinate 258,957,474 downwards.
CCACATAATAAATAAGGAAGGGTTGCATAAGTCACCTGAAAAAATTGAAGCGGCCATAAAAGCCCCAGCACCTGAAAATGTTTCACAATTAAGGTCGTTCCTGGGATTAATAAATTACTATCATAAATTTTTACCGAACTTACCAACTCTTCTACACCCTCTTAATGAACTGCTACAAACAGGAGTAATTTGGAAATGGAACGAAGACTGTAAACATGCCTTCCATAAATGCAAAGACTTAATCACATCCAAAGAAGTTTTGGCTCATTACAACCCATCACTGCCAATCAGACTGGCGTGCGATGCATCCCCTTACGGCATAGGAGCAGTATTATCGCATAAATTCCCTGATGGCTCGGAACGGCCGATAGCTTTTGTGTCACGCTCATTGAACTCAGCTGAGTGTAGCTATGCCCAGATCGACAGGGAAGCACTCAGCCTGGTATGGGGAGTGAAGAAATTCAACCATTACCTGCACGGACAAAAATTTACCTTGTTGACTGACCATCAACCCCTCATCTCCATATTCAACCCTAAAAAGGGTGTTCCCATTATGACAGCGCAAAGGCTATAGAGGTGGTCCCTTTTTCTAGGGGCACACCAATACAACATAGAATACAAAGGATCAAAACAGCATGGGAATGCTGACGGTTTATCGTGCCTACCGTTGCCAACGGTAGAAGAGGCACCTACAGTAGACCCAGTGGAGATGTTCCACTCTACCATAGTGGAATGTCTACCAGTAACAAATTCTGCCATTGAAAGGGAGACGAGAAATGACCCGACTCTCTCACGGGTCTACGATTTAACAGTGAAGGGATGGCCAGCACATGGCGAACCACTGTTGCCAGCATTCTCGCAAAGAGGAGAACAGCTGTCAGTGTGCCGAGGAACCTTGATGTGTGGATCCAGAGTGGTGATTCCACCCAAACTCCAGGATAAAGTGCTAAAGGAGCTTCACGAGGGGCATCTGGGTGGAGTGAAAATGAAGAACCTAGCCAGGGCGTTTGTATGGTGGCCAGGTATTGATGGAGACATCGAAGAAATGACCAAGAGCTGCCTAGGATGCCAGAAGGTCCAAAACGCTCCACCACAAGCCCCTCTACATCCATGGGAGTGGCCCTCATCTCCCTGGCAAAGGGTACACATCGACTTTGCTGGTCCATTTATGGACTCAATGTTCTTAATCACGGTTGATGCACACTCCAAGTGGCCGGAGGTAATAAAGATGTCCTCCACCACCACGGAAGAAACCATCACAGTATTAAGAACCATATTTGCCAGGAATGGGCTGCCGGAACAGATCTGTTCTGATAATGGACCGCAATTTGTGTCCGAAGAATTCAGGAAGTTCTTAAAAAACAATGGGGTTAAGCACTACACGTCCGCCCCATACCATCCCGCCACCAATGGATTGGCTGAAAGGTTTGTCCAGACCTTCAAGAAGGCCATAAAGGCCATGGGTAATGAAGACATAAAACTTCAGCACAAGGTGGATAACTTCTTGTTCGCATACAGGAATGCAACACATATGGTTACCAACCAAACTCCCGCCATGATGTTCTTCAATAGAAACCCAAGATGCCGGCTGGATTTGGTCAAGCCCAACATCAGAAGGGACGTGGAGAACCGGCAGTTTCAAGGCATGAATGAAAGGCCAACTAGAACCTTCCAGATAGGTCAACAAGTTTTGGCCCGGGACTACCGTACCGAGAAATGGCAGCCTGGAACTATCTGCACACGACTAGGACCACTGATGTATACCGTGGACATCGGAGAAAGCATAATAAGGCGCCATGCTGACCAAATCATAGAGTCATCCGAAAAGGGACAACCTACACCACAACTCTATACGCCTAATGATGAAGTGGAGATACCCATATCTACCTCCGATCCGGTGATACTGGAACCCGATGAACCCGACACTGGCATTCAAGCCGAATCAACCTTGCCAAAAGAACCTACTACACCACCAGAAACTACTACACCACTGAGGCGTTATCCGGACCGAGTCAGGAAGCCTCCAGAGAGACTGACTTATAATTAATTAACTACAGCAATGTGTATATTATTTTTCTTATAATATGTAATTAATAATTACTTAAAATATGATGTACTGGTTAGCTAAAAGGGGAGGAGTTGTAGTGTATGTGCCTTTAAGAGCCCCATGTGTGCTGTAATGCCGGTAATGGCCACTCGGGCTATATAAGCCTGTATATTGTGTTATATCCGTTAGTACCCCTCCAGACTTTGCTTAGTAAACACCTATGAACCAACTCCTGTCTTCAGTGTCTCTATCAACACACGGACACTACAGAAATTCCACTACAGCATAAGATGGACAATTTCTTATTAGCCTACCGAAACGCGACACATGCAGTTACCAACCAGACCCCGGCCATGATGTTCTTTAACCGAAGGTTGAGATCTCGTCTGGACTTGCTCAGACCAAATGTGCGAAGAAATGTTGAGGACAAACAATTCCAGCACATCAATGAGAAGCCGACAAGGAGCTTCAATGTAGGGCAACCAGTCTTGGCCCGTGACTATCGAACAGAGAAATGGCAACCCGGAACGATATGTACAAGGCAGGGGCCATTAATGTACACAGTGGATGTCGGGGAGAACATTGTGAGACGCCACGTCGATCAGATCTTAGCGTCACAGGAACACGTCAACCCCATGTCTCGAGTACCCGGGGATGAACCCGACATACCGGTAGCATCTACTTCAGACCCAGTAGCAGTAGAACCCGATGAACTACCCGATGAAAAGGGGTCAGAATCGCCTCTGCACCAAGAACAAGAACCTCCGGAAAGGCGCTATCCCGAAAGGGTCAGGAAGCCGCCCCAAAGACTGAATCTATAAATGGACTTTTGTTGTTTAATGTACATGTTGAAATGTTAATTGTTATTTGAATATTAGGGGTACTACTAATCTAAAAGGGGAGGAATTGTAGTGTATGTGCCTTTAAGTCAGAACTTTTAGAGCTCCTGTATACTGTAGTACCGGCAGTGACCACACCAGTATATAAGCTTTGCGCATGCCTCTGTACCCCCAGTCCTGAGACTACCCTCCTCCAGTAAAGACCTGTTTATTGTTGATGTACAGCATCCGTGTGATTATTTAATAACAGCATATCCTCTGAATCACGGATCCAACAGTCACCCCACCATCTCAAATCATGAGACAATCAGAAAGACTCTTAAATATCACTAAAATTAGAGACACAGGTTAACAACGCATAAAAAAGCAAACCAAGCACTAGGGTTTCTCTCTAGAGGGATGGAATTCAAAAGTAATGAAGTTATGCTAAACTTGCATCGAACCTTGGTTCGACCACATTTGGAGTACTGCGTAACATTTGTATTAACCAGCAGTTGAACAGAATGCTTCCTGGGCTGCAGAAACCGTTTATTTAATATTGATTACTATTTTTCATTTTGAAAGATCAGTAGTTTCACATTCTCTTTGACTTTGTGCTTTAAAAAAAGGACATGAAAGAAGAGACACTGATCATATCCCCACTGAATATTCCCATCCTCAATGATGGTGGAGCCCAGCACATGAGTGCAAAAGACAAGGCTGAAGCGTGTGCAACCATCTTCAGCCAGAAGTACCGAGTGGATGATCCATATCGGCCTCCTCCTGAGGTCCCCACCATCACAGAAGCCAGTCTTCAGCCAATTCGGTTCACTCCACGTGATATCAAGAAATGGCTGAGCGCACTGGATACAGCAAAGGCTATGGGCCCCAACAACATCACGGCTGTCATGCTGAAGACTTGTACTCCAGAACTAGCTGCGCCTCTAGCCAAGCTGTTCCAGTACAGCTACGACACTGGCATCTATCCGACAATGTAGAAAACTGCCCAGGTATGTCCTGTCCACAGAAAGCAGGACAAATCCAATCCGGCCAATTACCGGCCCATCAGTCTACTCTCAATCATCAGCAAAGTGATGCAAGGTGTCACCGATAGTGCTATCAAACGGCAGTTAACTCACCAATAATCTGGTCACTGATGCTCAGTTTGGGTTCCGCCAAAACCACTTGGTTCCTGACCTCATTACAGCCTTCGTCCAAACATGGACAAAGGAGCTGAATTCCAGAGGTGAGGTGAGAATGACTGCCCTTGACATCAAGGCAGCATTTGACTGAGTGTGGCATCAGGGAGCCCTAGTAAAACTGAAGTCAATGGGAATCGGGGGGAAAACTCTCCACTGGCTGGAGTCATACCTAGCACAAAGGAAGATGGTTGTGGTGGTTGGAGGTCAATCATCACAGCCCCAGGACATCGCTGCAGGGGTTCTTCACGGCAGTGTCCTATGCCCAAGCATCTTCAGCTGCTTCATCAATGACCTTCCCTCCAACATAGAGTTATGCTGATAGAGTTAAATGAGGAAAGCCAGGAGGAGGCTCAAGTGGATCATAAACGCCGGCAAGGACTGCATGGGCCGAATGGCCTGTTTCTGTGCCTTATATCTTATGTAATCCTATGTAAATCATGAAATTAGTTGCTCTTTTTTGGTTTATAAACCTCATTAGTGGCTTTATTTAATCTCTAACAGGTCACAACTCTTATAAAAACTATATTACATGTGTCACATGTTAGAATTTGCTCTGTCAGGTGTACCATCAAGGTTAATCATAACATCTCAGGGTCATTGTCTGATTCGGATATGCTAATACTGGAGATTAGTCGGGACAAGGGACAGTGCCGTTCACAACTCCTCAGATAATGAAGCAGTCCATGCCCGCATGCAAAAAGACCTGGACGACGTTCAGACTTGGGCTGATAAGTGGCAGTTTACATTCGCGCCACAGAAGTGCCAGGCAATGACTATCTCCAACAAGCGAGAGTCTAACCACCGCCCCTTGACATTTAATGGCATTACCATCGCCGAATCCCCCACCATCAACAGCCTGGGGGGTCACCATTGACCAGAAACTTAACTGGACCAGCTACATAAATACTGTGGCAACAAAAGCAGGTCAGAGGCTAGGTATTCTGTGGCGAGTGTCTCACCTCCTGACTCCCCAAAGCCTTTCCACCATCTACAAGGCACGAGTAAGGAGTGTGATGGAATACTCTCCACTTGCCTGGATGAGTGCAGCTCCAACACTCAAGAAGCTCAACACCATCCAGGACAAAGCAGCCCGCTCACCTTAAACATTCACTCCCTCCACCACCGTCGTACTGTGGCTGCAGTGTGTACCATCTATAAGATGCACTGCAGCAACGCGCCACGGCTTCTTCGGCAGCACCTCCAAAACCCGTGACCTCTTCCACCTAGAAGGACAAGGGCAGCAGGCGTATGGGAACTCCATGACATCCAAGTTCCCCTCCAAGTCACACACCATCCTGACTTAGAAGTATATCACCGATCCTTCATCGTCACTGGGTCAAAATCCTGGAACTCCCTACCTAACAACACTATGGGAGTACCTTCACCACATGGACTGCAGCGGTTCAAGAACGTGGCTCACCACCACCTTCTCAAGGGCAATTAGGGATGGGCAATAAATGCTTGTCTTGCCAGCAACGCCCACATCCCATAAACAAATTTTTTTTTAAATGCTAGAGGACGAAACAGACGGGTCGGCAACATCCCATGTGGGGTGTTAATAGCAGATTGGCCAGAACAATGGAGGCACCGAAGCGAACACTTTTATTTGCAAGGTCACAACAGCAACTATTAGCAAGGTCACATTAACTATATTCTGCTCTTTTGTAAATTCAGACAGGAAACATCAAGTTAAATTGATTAGCAATTATATCATGAAGATGGCCATTATGTCAAGGTCTGGTGAGAAGGAACCTCACTTCAATATACATTCTAGGCAAAGTCTCATACACCCCATGCTACCTCTACTCTCACACATCCCATTCTACTGCTACACTGCTACCCTGCTCACTATTTACTACATTGCCACGTTCTGTATTATCCACAAACTTCAAAATTGAACTCCCTATATATAGATATATATACACACACAGGAAACTTTTGATTTACCGGCACCTAAATAACCGGAAATCTCAGTTAACCGGCAAAATTCAGGAGTAGGTTCAGGTAAGTTTTACTTCATATTACTTGCCTTCCTCGATCTGTTGCTGTGCAATTGGGTGTGGCTGCAGCTGTTGCTAAGCTACAGAGACGCTTGGAACTTGTGGCCATTGTTCTGCACCTGTTGCTAAGCAACAGGGTTTGTTGCTTTATACGGAGCTCTCAGCTCTCCGTATCTTTTACTATAGCTCTCGGTTATCCGGAATTTTTGATGAACCGGCACCACGTCGGTCCCGTCGGTGCCGGATAAAAAAAAGTTTCCTGTGTATGTATGTATATACTAGCTGGGGGTGCCCGGCGTTGCCAGGGCAATTTTGGGCTGCACGGTCTCCCTGCCCCTGTCTGTCCCCTCTCTCTCCCTCTCCCCCTCTCCCTGTGCTGTCCTCTCCCTCCCTCCCTCCCCTCCCCCCCCCTCTCCCTGCCTACTTACAGTAGACCTCCTTACACCCAACTCCTTGAGGGGACAAAATAAGATCTGAATTAAAAGTATGAAGCTAAGTCATTGTAAATAACTTAAAAAATACTGATATTTCTTTGATTGAATTTATTACTGTAGGAACCTAATATACACAATCTTGGAAATTCAGATCATTCTCTGTCTCTCTCTTAGTCTATAACTGCAACCATGTTGGGTAGTCATCCTTGCCGGGCGGTGCACCATCATCACATACTCAGATTTATTTTGAGTCAAATGTAACAACAATAAGGGTTTGTGGTCACACATACCGTAAAAGCAGCTTCGGTGCATTCTGTGCCCATAAAAAGAACATGTGAACTTTCTCTGATCAATAACCGGCGCCCACGGTGCGTTGTTCCGAAGTGTGGCCGCCGCTCAGACCCCAGGAACAGACTACACGCGTCTCCACATTACCCACTGATCCAGCAGAATAAATGGCTTCAGGGGACGAGAGAAAATATGCACCAAAATATAATTTAAGAGAATTTGCAGTGCTTCCGTAATTGGTTGGCACAGCCACACGCAAGAATAATTTTAAAGACTAGTCGATGCTTTCTTGCATATTTTATATTTTTGTACAGACTAGAGAGCTAATTAACAGCCAAGCAGACAACTTGGTTCCAAGGCTCCGTATCTTACCAAATGCCGTTACAATTCGGACTGGCTCTGAGAGATCACAAGCGACTCTCCGTGTGTAGATTCCCGGCCATGGGGTATTGGGCCCCTCCTTGCCCCAGCTCTCGAGCTCACTGTGTGCGGGCCCCTCCCTGCCCCAGCTCTCGAGCTCACTGTGTGCGGCCTTTGAATCTGAATGCGCAAGACCTTGCAGATCGTTGCATGGCCGCGCACCTGCACAGCTTAGCGGGAACATAGGTGCAGAAGAGATTTATTAGAATGGTACCAGGGATGAAGGACTTCAGTTATGTGGCGAGACTGGATAAGCAGGGGATTGTTCTCCTTCAAGCAGAGAAGGTTAAGAGCTGATTTGATAGAGGTGTTCAAAAATATGAATGGTTTTGATAGAGTAAATAAGGAGAAACTCTTTCCAATGGCAGAAGGGTCGGTAACCAGAGGACAGATTTAAGATGATCAAAAGAACCAGAGGTGACATGGAAACATTTTTTTTAAACACACAGCAGGTTGTTGTGATCTGGATTTCACTGCCTGAAAGGATGGTGGAAGTAGATTCAACAGTAACTTAAGAAATTGGATAAATAGTTGAAGGGAAAAAAATTACAGGGCTATGGGGAAAGAGATGAGTGGGACTAATTGGATAGTTCTACCAAATAGCCGGCACAGGCACAGTGGGCCAAATGGTTCCTCCTGTACTGTATCATTCTATGATTCTATGATTATGTTTAAGCTCTCATCATAAATAAAACTAAGCTTAGGGTGTTCATCACTAATCAAAATGACAATTTGTACTGATCACAAGATATAGACCAGGACACCATCATCCGATATACCGCAGCACACTGAAATATATAGAAAAATAAATGTAGATATTCTCTCGCTGGTAACAAGTTACATAATCCCATTAAAAATACAGGAGAACCTCAACTTACAACAGCCACAATCGCCTACATTTAAAATGTTTGTTTCTGTCAGTTGTGAATCCACTAGGCAGCATAATTGGTAACTCCTACAGAATACAAAGGTATCGTAACAATGCTTCACCTACTTTTTGTCACAGCCATGAGGAGAATGAAGAAAATTGGCTTCCAACTCTGAAGCATAGCAATCGGAATAAACTCCTCCGATAGACGGAGGAAGCCGGAGTTACGTTGCATCTGGAAGAAAAAGAAACAAGGATTCCGAAAAGATTGAAAACATGAAGGAAAAATAGTTAAGGAACGAACACGTTTCACGTTTTAGTGTAAAGCACTTTGGGATGTCCTGAGATTGTGAAAGGTACGATATAAATGCAAATTCTTTCCTCTTTCTTTAACTACGCAAGGTACAGTGGGTTCTTGCAGCTGCTGCAGGAATGTGCAATCACAGAACGGCAGACAACGGCACTGTCAACACCCAAAGCAGCTGTAGTTCTAGGAACTGTACCACTGCCTTTAGTGCATGCAATAGTGGGGACTCAGCCTGGACCGAAATTACAGTAGTGGGTGTTAAATCTCAGGGACTCGGGGAACACCTCAGACTCTTGCACTTGGCCTAGCAATGTGGAGAAAGCTCCAGCACAGGAGCCAGATGAGACCAAGAAGAGTCTGAATCACAGCCACCACAAGACACAGCAGCTAACCCAACTGCCAGCTTTCGGCTGTACAGTCCAACTTAGGGAGCACCGTCCAATAATGTAAAGGAGTTCAAGAAATACTAAGAAAGAACTTGCATTTATATAGCGCCTTTCGCGGTCTCAGGTCATCCCAAAGTGCTTTACAGCCGATGAAATACTTTTGAAGTGTAATCACTGTTGTAAACTATCAAAGAGGCGAACACGTGTTTGAGGCAAAAAATGAAAGTTTTGATGAGATGCCAGGCACGCAAGGGTTACAGTCAAACAATGATGGGTTCTTGGAGCGTTTTATGTTCAATACAATAACAATATGCCCACATAGGTCGTGAATGATGACCACTTATCCCACATCTGAATCACAACAACCACGGCAGTTACAGTATGATCTAGGATGTTATGTTGCCTGTGCAGTGTCAGGGTGCAAGTGCGTCATCGCACGCCAAAAAGCACCAGTTTCTGTGAATTAAATCTACAGCTGAGTTTAACTTGAAGCACTCACAACTCTGGTCAGAGAGAAAGCAGCGGTCCCGGGAGCACATCTTGTGAAATCGCGGTCGCCCAGCCCTGCATGGGCTGACGCTGCTATCTCCATCTGCACCCGACCTGCGTGGGGTTGGTGAATCCGACTTCTCCCAAGTGCTTTTAGGTGAGATTTGTAAGATCTCTCCCGTCACTTTCAGCCTTCGTTTGATTTTGCTTCGCTCAGAAGGGGCATTCCAAGTGAGACGCTTGGACAGGAGCGGGGAAAAGACAGCGTAATGCACTGAATCAGACACCAATCGGTACATTGATATATGGAAGAGACGGCCACCACACTCACCTGCTCCCGCCGCGGCTGCATACTGCTCGCAGATCGACTGGAACCCTCCACGCCCAAGGGAAAATCCGCCTCTCTGCTGGCTCCTTCACATACGTCATCTCACACGATCACCCACAAGCGCCTCCCCCAAGCTCACTTGTTGCTGCTCACAAAGTGCTTTAAAGCCAATACTTCTTATTTTGAAGTGTGGTCACAAACAGCAATGTGATAACAACCAGATAATCTGTAATAGTGATGTTGATTGAGGGATAAATATAGACCAGGACCAACGCTCCTGATCTTCTTTGAAATAGTGCTATGGGATCTTTTACATCCACCTGGGGGCAGACCGTTTAACATCTCATCTGAAAGACTCAGCACTCAATTCAATTCAATTCAATTCAAATCGCTTTATTGGCATGACAAGGTACATCTTATGTTGCCAAAGCATCGAAAAACATTCATGGTTGAACACATAAATACAGATCTATCCATACAGTGTATAAACAGATATACCCCTGAGTGTATAAATATACATTCATATAATTTGTATATACTCTTCTTATATTTAGTGGTTGTCCCTCTGTTTATGGCAAGCTGTAACATAGTGTGCCGCTAAGGTTACACAATTTCTCTGTTCCCCTATTAGGTATGGGAGTTTTTGGTCGTCATTCAAATTTCTGAATTCCGGGCATATTTTTGTGAATTTTGGGTAGAAATTCTCCCTTATGCCCTGATATTTTCTACAAGCTGTGAGGAAGTGCATCTCTGTCTCCACCACTCCCTGACTGCAGTGAGAGCATATCCTGTCCTCTCTTGGTAGCCGGGTCTGCCTGTGTCTACCTTTTTCGATCGCCAGGCTATGTTCACTAAGTCTGTACATTGTCAAGGTTTTTCTCAGTTTGCTATCCTTTACCATGGTCAGGTAATCAGCCATGTTGTATTGTCTGTTTAGGGCCAAGTAGCAATTGAGTTTGTTTTGGGTTTTTGTTGTTTCTGCCCAATATGAAAGATATTTTTCCTTTTGCTAAGTGACGATTGTGTTGGGGCAAATTCTTTGTGTTACGCTGTCACTGTCCTGGGGCTGGTTATTGTTAGTAGTGTTAGTAGTTACTTCACTGAGTTCCAGGACTAGTTGACTGAGGGTATTCTTCTTTATGGTCCTCTCTTGGCATTTCAGGGCTTCGTAATGATAGCAGTGGGGGTTGCTCATTTTTAGGTGTTTCCAAAATTTGGTGGCTCTTTTTTGGATAGTAATTATTAATGGATATTGGCCTAGTTCTGCCCTGCATGCATTGTTTACGGTTTTCCTTTGAGTCCGGAGGATACTTTTACAGAATTCTGCATGTAGGATCTCAATTGGGTGTTTGTCCAATTTTGCAAATTCTTGTTGTGTTAGCAGTCCCCACACCTCACTGCCATAGAGTGCAATTGGTTCAATTACTGATTTAAAAATTTTGAGCCAAATGCTAATTGGGACTTCTATTTGGATTGATTTTTTAATGGCATAGAAAGCCCTTCTTGTTTTCTCTTTCAGTTCATTCACAGCCAGATGAAAATTTCCCGTAGAACTGATTTTTAAACCCAAGTATGTGTAGTTAGTGGTTTGTTCAATTTTGGTTGTTCCTAGTGTGAAATTTATTTTGGGTCCCTGATGTCTGGATCTTTGCTGGAACACAAGGACTTTGGTTTTTTGGGGATTTATTGTCAGGGCCCAGGTCTGGCAGAACGACTCCAGCAGATCCAGGTTCTGCTGTAGACCCTCCTTAGTTGGTGACAGCAGAACCAGGTCATCTGCATAGAGGAGGAATTTAAACTTGGATTCATATAGGGTGAGGCCGGGTGCTGTAGATTGTTCAAGTAGTTTTGCCAATTCATTTATGTAAATATTAAAGAGTGTCGGTGAGATGGGCGAGCCCTGCGTCACCCCCTGCCCCTGTGGGAAGCATTTTGTTTGTTTGTCTCCAATTTTAACTGCACATTTATTGTTTGTATACATTGATTTAATTACATCATATGTTTTTCCCCCTACCCCGCTTTCGATAAGTTTCAGGAATAGACCATCGTGCCAGATGGAATTGAAAGCCTTCTGGAAATCTATAAAGCATGCGTAGATTTTGCTTTTGTTTTGATGAACATGTTTGTCAATTAGGGTCTGTAGGGTGAAGATATGATCTGATGTTCTATAGTTTGGTAGGAATCCAATTTGGCTTTTACTCATACATTGTGCTCCTCAAGGAAGTTTATAAGTCTTTTGTTTATGATACTACAGAATACCTTCCCCAGGTTACTGTTCACACAGATGCCTCGATAGTTATTTGGGTCGACTTTGTCCCCACTTTTGTATATGGGCGTTATGAGTCCTTTGTTCCAGATATCAGGGAAGTAACCGACACTCAGAACCAAGTTGAAGAGTTTTAGGATAGCCAGTTTCATTTTATCGTCTGTGTGTTTAATCATCTCGCTTAGTATGCCGTCTGCACTGCAAGCTTTTCCTGGTCGCAGGTCCTTGAGTTTTTCAAATAGTTCTTTTTCTGTTATTATGGAGTCTAGCGGGTTTTGGTTATCTTTTATGGCCATTTCGAGCTTTTCCAGTTTTTTGCATATTTGGTGTTGCTCTGGCCTTAGTGTGTTTTTCTGGTATAATTTTTCAAAGTGGTTTTCCCATGTGTCTCCATTTTGAATGGCCAATTCGTCGTGTTGTTTTTTGTGTAATGTATTCCAGTTGTCCCAGACACAATTGGAATCAATGGATTCCTCAATGGAGCTGAGTGTATTCTTAATATACTGCTCTTTTTTGGTTCTGAGTGTGTTTCTGTATTGTGTTAGTGTCTGACAATAAGTAAGGCGTAATTCCTCGTTTTCTGGCTGTCTGTGTTTTTGGTTTGATATTTTTCTAAGTTTTTTCCTCATGTTATGGCAATCTGGGTCAAACCATTTTTCATAGTGTTTTGTTTTGGGTTTGTTCTTGCGAGCTTTCAAGTTTGACCTTGTTGCCAAATTATCAAAAATATTATTTAGGTTATTCACTGCCCGGTTTACGCCTTCTTTATTGTGAGTGTATATGTTTTCCAGAAAGGTGTCCAAGAGAGCTTGAGTTGATTGATTGCTAATTGCTTTCTGGTATTTTTCCGTGCTGTTTTTGGCCCATCTGTACGATTTTTTGGTGTTGTACAGCTTACTGGGTTGTGTTTCTGTGTTGGTTGTTTCTGTCTTTTTAAGATACATAGTAATTTGACTGTGGTCTGACAGTGTTGTTTGTGGTTTGACTGTGAATGCTCTGAAAGAGGATGGGTCCAAATCCGTAATCATATAGTCTACGGTGCTACAGCCAAGAGGTGGGCAATAGGTCGATCTTCCTAGGAGGTCGCCCATGAACCTACCATTGACAATGTACAGACCCAGGCTTCGACAGAGCTGCAGGAGCTGTTTTCCGTTAGTATTTGTCTGTTTGTCGCAGTTATGCCTGTATGGATGGGAAGGGATATCGAAGTGGTTATTCCCGAATATGTAATTGTTTCCCTGATTATTGGTGAAGTCTGGTTCTTCGCCAGTTCTTGAATTGAGGTCACCACAGATCAACACGTTCCCCTGGGCCTGGAATTGGATAATCTCCCTCTCAATGTTGGAGAAGGTGTCCTCTTTAAAGTACGGGGATTCCATTGGGGGGATATAGAGTGTGCAAATGAAAACATCTTGAGTGTTAGAGATAATCCCCCTCTCAATTTTGAGCCACATGTGGTTTTTGCCCTTTTTTATAAATTTGATGCAATTCTTAAGCTCTGTTTTAAACCAAATCAGTATGCCTCCAGAGTCTCTGCCTTGGGTTACTCCTGGCAATTTATTGGAGGGGGCCACCAGCTCTGTGTACCCTTGGGGACGGCCAGTGTGTCCTTCTCCTCTATACCAAGTTTCCTGTAAAATGATAATATCCAGATCTTTAGTTTCATCTATGAACTCTGGGGTCCTACTCTTCACGTCGAGCACCGAAGAGCGTAGACCTTGGATATTCCAGGTCGAAATATATAAGGATTTCATGTTAAGTTTGGTCTTTTACTATGATAGGTTAAAGAATGATATGTGTTTGTCGTGTCTAAATGGGGGAAAAAAAGATCATCTCAATTGTCTATAAATGCTAATACTACTTGATTACAACTCTTTCTAGTAACTAGTCCTTAATTTTTTTTTTTCATTTTCTGATCCATAAGGCAGAAGTAGATGCTGCTGCACGTCTGCCTAGTGTCTCTTAATGGATTGTCTCTGCCTGAGGTATTGCGTACGCCCTGTGCATCTCTCCCTCTGTCTGGCTGTGGGTGGTCCTGTTCCCCTGTAGGACAGGAGTGGTGCAGGTCTGATATTGTTGTTGTGCATGGGGATCCTCTCTGGTCCTGGTTGGTGTGGTGGTGGTCTCTGTAGTAGTCCTGGTATGTACCCCGCTGATCTCTGGTGGTCGGGGGGGGGTCCTCCTGGAGTCTGGGTATGGACCCGATTAAAAGCGACGTCCTTCAGGGCTTTAGCAAAGATCGATATTAGTTTCCTGTGGATATGGACGTGGTCGTGAAGACATTCTACATCGAGGGTGGGGTGTTGGGCCAGGTGCACGTTGTGTTTTAATTCACAGTCTCTTGCTATGCTGACATTTATCTCACGAATTGTTTTGTTGTTAAAGTCTGTTCTTGGCAATATTGTGGAAACAGTGATTCTAGTGTTTGGGAATGTATTGCTTTCCTTCTCAATCACTGCTCTGAGCGATGTTGCTACCCCTTTCTGCTGGGCCTTTAGGTCATTTGTGCCAGTGTGTATTATTATGTGTTGGGGGGAGCCTAATCGGGTTTTGGTCAGCCATTCCAGGGCTCTGTCTGTTGTTGGGCACCGGATCTTTTTTACTATATGTCTAGGGAAGAGCTTTTTCTCCCATAGAAATTTCCCATTTGAGTCTATGAGTATTACGATGTCAGCCTTGTTGGTGTTTACTGTCTGGTGGCTTTCGCCTGGACTCATAGGTTGTGTGTTGGACTGGGGTGGTCGTGTCTGGTGTGTGCGCTCCTCTTGTGAGCGGCTCGCTTGTGGTTCCACAGTGGTGGGGGAAGACTGAGCTTCAGTATGCTGGTCGGTCTGTGTGGCACCCCCTGTATTGTGTGTCTGCTGCTGTTGTTCAGTGTGGGAGTGCAGCTGTTCAGTCGGGCTCTGTATTGCCTTATCTCTAGCCTCTGGCTGCTGGTCTAATGGTGCTATCTCTCCCCTATGGCTCTCTTTGTTTTTCTGCAGCTCTTTCACCTGATTCCCAAGTAGATTCAGCTCTCTCCTGTATCTCTCCCTCTCTTGCTTTTGTTCATGTTTCAGTTTAAGGACCTCCTCTCTAAGTTTAACCAGCTCTGTCTCCAACTGGTTAAATTTATCCTTTAGTTGTATCTGTCTGTGTGATCCCAGGGTGTGTGTTCAGTCGGTGCTGGAGGGCTCACTCACTTCCTGGCTAGGCTGCTTTTCTCTTGGTGAGCTAGAAGTGGTAGGGGGAGTATGTGTGGCTTCCTCCCTGGTAATTACGCTGGGGTTGGTCAACTGTACCATGTGGCTGTGGGGCCCCGGGGTGAGTGTCTGGTTAGAACTGTGTGGCTCGTTCGCCTCATGACCAGGCTGATTTACTCCTGGTGAGTTGTCAATGGTGGGGGGAGTGTGAGTCGCTTTTTCCCTGTTAGCCACTCTGGGGCTGTTCCTTCCCCTCTCAGTTATTTCTTTCAGTGTCTTGAAGGCCGTTTCAAAGTCGCCGAGGTTGCCTTGCACCAATATTGTTCCGTTATTGTACATGTTGACAGCCGTGGTTGCACTCTTCGGGTCCCCTGGTTTCTTAATTTTCAGTTTGGACCCATTAGCGGTTCTTTCCTGCTTAACCCTGGTATAGGGTGATTTTATTGCTGTGATCCAAGCCGCTGACTGATCTGAGTAAAAAATGAGATTACACTTTTTCCCAGTGCTGTACCAGTCAGCAAAAAGAGTTTCTGGTTTTGCTCTCAGCTGGTCTTACTTGAGCGATTTTTTAGCATTTTTTTTGGTGTTGGGGGGAATCTGGAAAAGTTTGCTCTCAGTGTGCCTCGGGAGCTGCTGTGGCTCCTCTGATTCGCTCATTTTTAGTATTGTAGAGGTAGAAATTATTGTTGACCTTAGAATAAGCTTTTCTGGGGCCCCGGGTTTGGTGTTTCCCTCTCCCGGCTCGCGAACTTTCCCAGGCCCCGGACTCGCTCGCTCTCCAGGCCTTCCCCAGGCCCCGTACTCACTGTCCTGGTCTGCATCTGGGATTTGCTGTTTCCCGGTGTCTCCCGGCTGCTCCCCTCCCCCTCAGAGGCCTCTGAGCCTCTGTCTTGGCCCGGCTCCTCGGGCCTTTCCCTGGCTTCAGGCTCCCTCCCCAGGACCCGTACTCACTATCTGCGTCTGGGAGCCGCTGCCTCACGGTGCCTTCGGGCCGCTCCCCTCTCCCTCAGAGGTCTCCAGGCCTCTGTCTCGGCCCGGCTCCTCTGGCCTTTCCCTGGTTTACGGTCCTGTGTTCCGGCCGCCGTTCAGGACTCGCGCTCCGATCTCCGCTCTGGCCCCGTGCGGCCTCCGTTGAGTCGCCGCGCTCCGGCTGCTGCTCTGGCCACGTGCGGCCTCCGTTGAGTCGCCGCACTCCGGCTGCTGCTCTGGCCCCGTGCGGCCTCCGTTGAGTCGCCGCGCTCCGGCTGCTGCTCTGGCCCCGTGCGGCCTCCGTTGAGTCGCCGCGCTCCGGCTGCTGCTCTGGCCCCGTGCGGCCTCCGTTGAGGAGTCGCGCTCCGGCCGCTGTTCTGGCCCCGTGCGGCCACTGTTCGGATTCTTCCCTGGTCTGTATATTCCTCTCCTTCTGTCTTTTTGCTTTGGCTTTTCTTTCTGTTTTCTGCTTTCCTCTGGTTTTTTTGGTTTCTTTTTTTGGGTCCCGTCTTTGGCGCTCTTTCTTTTTTTTTTTGTGGTCTTTTTCTTCTTTTCTTTCTGTGCTTAAACTAAGTTAAACTAACCTTAAACTTAAACTAGACTAAACTAAACTAAACTGAACTAACTTAGCTAGAATTTATACCTCTTAAAACTTGAAATGTAACTTTTTTTCCCCACCTTAAACACTAAAAAACATTAAAACTCAGCAGCTCATCTTTCGTGCGACCTCCCTCTCTCTCTCTCTCCCCTCCCCTCCCACTCCCTCAGTACTGCACTAGAGTGTCAGCCTAGAATTTTGTGCTTAAGTCTCTGCAGTGAGACTGGAACCCACAACTTTCTGACTCAGAAGCAAGAGTGCCTCCTACTTTTTAAAAATTAATATACTGTAGGAATGGCTAGATTCCTAACTAAAGGACTGAGGTCGAGTCAGCCTATCAAACAAACAATGTTTAATACGAAAACACAGGAGAACTACATTACAGGTCTATACTCTTTGCTGGCTCCACGAGGACTGGCTAGGGCGGCTCCCCAGCCTGACGTCATGACGTCATCACATTTTCCTGCCGCTGGAGGATCACGTGAGCAACGTGATGACGTCATCGCGTTTGGTCTCATTCTTAAAGGGACGCGCTATGTACATGCAATGATATGAACAAAGATATAGATTCATTCTGTAGCTAATAATTTGTTAAAGATAATTATGTACATTAGATCAGAGTCCCCTGGTGGCTCTGCCACAATACTTTATTGAACATTAAGAACATTTACAACATCATGATCATTTCATTGCATCATACAATTCCATTCCGCTGCTCTGCACAGCCATTCCGCCACCACATTTTAACATCAAAACCTGAAGTTTAATTTGTCTCTTGTAACATATATTAATCGATTGTACTTTAAAAATTGATTGTAAAATACTATCTTTAAATTCCTTTCTGAATAAAACATCCACAGAGCCTTATAATGATCTTTTAGTTTATATTTAAAATACTCTTAGATTGATTCTCTTCCCCTTAAAAAACAGAGCATTCCTTCTTTGCACAATCACGAATCTAGCCAAACTGAACATTAAATTAATTGCCGCTCCGCTAGACTCGGGCAGACTCTCCTGCAATCCCCATCTCAAAATTGAGTTCCATGGGATTCCCATTCTTGCTTTTCGGTCCCCACCCAGCAAAAAACTCCACACAACTGTTGAACATAATACTTAAAATCATTCAACTGCAGACATAACACCAGTAAATGGGACAGAGTCTCATCCCGTGTCCCACACACTGGGCAAGTTGCCCCCTCCACTCACCCAATCTTGCACAAGACCGTCATGGTAAAAATCCGGTTGTGAGCCAATTTGAAATCCAGTTCAAACCACGCTGGACATTTAAAATTCGCCCACACTCCTTTCCAAATCCTGTTGGAAGTCCAGCTGTGGGTATATACTCTGCCAAAACTCCTGACCAGCAGGTGTCTTGAATCTCCATTCTCTAAATACCTTATGGAAATCTCGAGTATTACAGTTGTCAAATTGGACCAACTCTCCCCCTTTCTCCAGCAGAAAGCTTGGAAAAGCGGGATGCATTTTACTTCCTTTGGAGATTTCCGCATTTATTTCTTCCATCCAATCCTGTGGCATTGCCCTCACAATCTTCTCATACATGATCCCTATTGCTTTTTCCTCTACCTCCTGATTCTCCTCCCATACCATGTCCCCCACTATCGCTTCCGGCAACCAACCTGGAATTACCTTGTATAATACATCTTTCACACATATAACACCAGCTTTTATAAAAGCTTGATTAAATAAAACCTCTCCTTCGATGTTGACCCACCTGTTCAAAAACAAGGGCTGTTCTAAAAATTCCTCAGCCCCCTTGGGCATAAACTGCACACTTTTTAAAAATTGGGCCCAAGTCTCTACAACCCCCTTATAAAACCTAGGGAGAAGTTTAATCGATTTCAAAAACATATTATTGTATTCCATATACAATATCCCCTGCCCTCCTATCCCACTTCGTTTTACAAATGCTCAAAACAACACTTCCAAAAACTTGTATTTGACTTCTGAAGAAATCTCTTCACCCATTTGATTCTAAAGGATATTTTCTTCAAATCAATATCTGGGAAATTGAGTCCTCCCTGATTTCTCCGTCCAATGATGGTATTGTAAGCCACCAAGGCTGGATTCCCTTCCCATAAAAACCTTACACAAGCCTCTTGAATGGACTTTTCCGCCCACTCAGGAATATCCTCCACCGTCAATAAGTACCATAGCTTAGATAGTAGGAGAGCAAACATCACTGTCGCTCTTCCTTGCACTTTCAACCACCTTCCTTCCCATCTTCCCAAATCTTTTTAATTTTCATAACCTTCGGTTCCCAATTTAATCAATCCACTTCATCCCTGTCTTTCTTGCACCTCATATGCACCCCTAGAACTTCCAAAACCTCCACCACGTTAAAGGGACTTTCCCCCAACCCTTCCCCCCTACCACTTCCTGCAACCAGGCATTGGGACTTACTATAATTCACTCTGGCTCCTGAAGCTCTACAATATTCCTCCACTACCTCCATAGCTTTCCTATGTCATCTGCATATTGGTGTATCACCGACACCAGCCCAGAACTGGGAGCCACAATCCCAACTACACCTTGTTTCTTTTGCATCATGTAACCTAATGGTTCTGCTACCAATGTGTACAACAATGGGGACAGGGGACAACCCTGTCTCACTGATCTCTCTATCGGAAAATATTTGGATAAAAAACCATTACATTTAACACAGCTAAATATGTTTGAATAAAAAATCCTTATCCACTCAATGAAATTTTCCCCGAAGCCAAATGCTTCCAAAACCTTCAACAAAAACTCATGAGAGACCCTATCAAAGGCTTTCTCTTGATCTATCTTTAATACATAAGCTTCCCTCCCACTCTTCCATGAGCTCTATTACATCTCGGATTGAGACCACAGAGTCTGCGATTTCCCGGCCTATGACTCCATAGGACTGAGAGGGCAAAACTATTTGCGGCAACACCTCCTTCATACGATTTGCCATAACCCTCACCAAGATCTTAAAATCCACATTTAATAATGTGATGGGCCTCCAATTCTTCAGATCTCTTCTATCCCCTTTATTTTTATAAACTAAGCTTATGACACCTCTCCTCATAGATGGGGCCAGGCTTCCCTCAATTTTAATTTCCTTAAAAACTTCTAAGAGCAATGGACTTAAAATCTTGAAAAATTCTTTATAAAATTTTGCACTTAGTCCATCGGACCCTGGACTTTACCCCCCCTTCATTCCACTTATTGCTACTTTTATTTCCGCTAATCCTACTTTTTTGTCACACATGCTTCTCTCATCCTCCTTTAAACCCTCTTCAATAAAAGCACTAACCTTCTCCATCGCCAAATTGGAAATGTCTTCTTTTGTATATAACTCTTGATAAAAGCTGCTAGCCGCCTCTAAAATCTCCCCACTTTCATGAATGATCTTCTCCCCAACCTTCAACTCTCCAATTAATGATAATCTCTGTCGCAGCTTCTCTTGCTCTAGAAAATATCTAGTGCATCTTTCGCCCTCCAATGCATCTCTAGCCTTTGCACAGAGAATAGCCCCCATGCATTTTTCAGCTTGCAATAATTCCCACTCTTCCTTTAGCGCCCGGAACTTAGTCTCAGCTCTCTTATCCCCTCCGTCAACAGCTTTACAGACATCCGTAAACCTTTTGTTTATATTCTCTTCTCGACGCTGGTTAGCTGCCGCTCTCTTTTTCCCATAACGTACCGAAAAAACTTTTACCTCATATTTGAAATTGTCCCACCAAACTCTTCTTTCTTTCAAGAACAAAGGTTCCTTCTGAGCATTCTTTATTATATTTAAAATCCCTTCTTTATAAGCAATTTCTTTCAGGTATTGATTGTTTAAAATCCACAGCCCTAAACCGATCTTAACTCTGCTGTTCCTAATTCTAAGAACCAAAGCCGAGTGGTCATTAAAATACTTTTTTATAATAAATCTCCATCACCTCAGAACTTAACCCTTCCCGCATTAACACAAAATCTATTCAGCTCTGTTTTAAAACATCACCCACCCAACCTGTTCTGGAGAACTCCCTTTTTATGGGGTTCTGGTCCCTCCATAAGTCTCTCAAATTTAAATTTGCCATCATTTTTACAATCATCCCTCTGGAGTTATCATCCTTAAAGGTCATCTGGGCTGAAATGTCCATCCGAGATGAAAATACATTAAAATCCCCCACTATATAAGGATTTTCTACCTCTGCCACTTCAGTGAATTGCCCCCGAAAAAACTTGTGACGCTTGCAATGGTCGTTCGGTGCATAGATATTAAAGAGATCGCAATTAAATTCCTCCATTTTTACCCTTAGCCGTAAAAATCTCCCCTCAGTGTCCTTGTCCACCAAGGCAACGTTCTCTTTTATGGACGGACTCACCAAAACAGCCACCCCTCTACGGTTATTGTTTGCACAACTTGCAAACACCTGTCCCCTCCAAACCTTCTGAACTCTTTCTAGGATATCCTCATCCCAAAAAGGTTTCTTGCAGACACAACAAGTCCGTGCCTTTAAAACCCTGCAATAACTGCTGCAATTTCTTCTCACCCCTCAGTCCATTCACATTAATCGAGACCAATGTAATCATGGCTCCGAAGAAGGGAAATATGCCTGATAATCTCCCCATCATTTAATCTCTGGCCCTTCCCTCCTCTCATGCTCCTTCCCAACTTTTTGGCCAGCTGTTGCTTTTTCCTGCAGCCTCTGACTCTTTTTCACCTCCTGTTTGAACCTTCCCAGCTGTTTCAGCCTCTTCCTTGCATTAAGTTTGGGCCAAGGAGCTGCCCTTTATCCCTCCTTCTGCCCCTCACTAACCTTTCCCTTTCCACATGATGCCACCCCACCTCCCACTTCCATGTCTCTGTCCCTCTCTAATTCCTCACTCTCAAGCTCTTCTGTAACCCTCTGTGCCTGCTCCCCGTCAGATACATAATCCTGCTCCCCGTCAGATACATCATCTCCCATAGAGAGTCTTCCTGCTATCGTGGTTTCTCCAACAGTGCTGCTCCCTTCGACCTCATCTCCACCTCTGACCCTTGCTCCCTGATCCTTCTCTCTCTGGGACAATGGTGCACTTATATTGCTCCCCTCTGGTGTCTTTGTCGTGCCGCTCCCGTCCTGCTGCCCCTTTAAGGCTCCTGCCTCTTGCACCCTCTCCTTGTCTTGCCCCCTCCTGTTCACCAAGATGTCCGACTCCCTGTCTTTCTTTGGAGTACTTACATTTACCACGCACCCCGCTCCTGCCTCCTCTCCCCCCGCGGACACCAGATTCTTTAGGGAGAGCTGAACCGTATTAAGGCTCGAGTCTGCACTCGACCCTTGCTGCCCGCTGCTGTCTTTGTTCTTTTCCACTGTACTTGGTGTGTTTTCCACCATCTCCATCCTGTTCTCTGCTCCACAATTTTCTGCCTCTTCCTGTGCTCTTTTCTCCTTCAATTTACCAGCGGTGTCCTCCGACTGCTCCGCTTCTCCGGCCGTTCCACTCACACCTCCTGCTCCTTCTCCCATTTCCTCGTCACTCATAGAGCTTCCTTCTGCCTCACACTCACAGCGGGTGGGGCCTTTGTGACACACCCCACAGCTCTCCGCCTTGCAGCTCCGAGCGATGTGTCCAGATTCGCCGCAATTATAACAGTACAAGTCTGGACAGTTTTTTACAAGATGGTCGTGTCCAAGACAATAATATCAAACCTTCACTTGGTTATCATGCAGTACTCAGAAGTACTGCACTCCTTCCATTGTCTCGAATTTCATGCTGTACGGTAATGACTTCACCCCCTCTGGGAACCATGCCTTTACATAACGGGTTCCATCTGCTACCCGTGTTCCTGGATAGTATCTCCTCTTTATTGCTGAGCAAATTTTAATGTCCCACGACTCCAACTTTTTGATTAGCACATCGTCCTCAATATAAACTGGCAAGTTTAAGAATGAAACCACCACCTCTTCCGAATATAGCATAGATACCTCCAACAAATTATCGCCAACTTTCAAACTGAGTAAAAGTCTTTCCACCTCCTCTCGGCCACTGACCATCACCCAACATTCGGCTTTGGTTGGCAGGCAAAGCAGCTTCCCTCGCCATAGTCCTCATGTACCGCTTGGATAATATCCCAAGCTCGTATCTCCTTATCCTCGCACTGAAACACCACCGTATTTTCTTTTCCAAACCTCCTGGGGTCCTGGCCCAAATCTTTGGGCCTTTTTCTTTCCCTTCCAACCACAGTTTCTCCCCTAATTAAATTCCTCTTGGGAACACTGTCCTCTGAGGGGCCCAGCACTCCGGACCCCTCAGCAGCCATCTGGCTGTTGTTTATGGGCCAAAAAGGCCCTAAAACCTGAAAACAAAAACCCCAAAACCCACCACCAAATTTTTACAAACTCACTCCAACTCCCTGCTGCAACCAGTAACACCTGCTCACTCCTAGCCCCTCCCACCTAGAGAGTGCTACCCACTGAGCCACAGCTGACACTGACTGATTAAGATGCTTCTTGACAACCCTAAAGCTGTTTTTTAAGGCTTTTTTTTATTGCGGCTAATGAATGTAATGGATTTATTATGTCATTGATGAGCTGTAACAAGTACTACCATATTTAAATAAATATGTTTGACTCAAAAAAAGATGCTTCTTGACTGTCAGTCAAACAGCCTTTACCATCATCCTCAATATTTTTATAACTAATAACCAGAGTGTTCAAAGAAAATTGAAGAAAAACACACAATTTTTTTAATGCCCCAATGATTTTTCTCCTGGGTTTCCCATTGCAGTGTTCAGGAGATTAATCATTAATTCGTGGAGATGCCAGAACAATCTGGATTATCCAGGGGTCTCCAGGAGGGGATAGAGGGAGTCTAGGGAAGGGGGGGAAGGGGGAGAGGGAGACTGGGGATTGGGGGGTTGAGGGTAGGGGACTGGGGAATAGGGGTCAGGTATGGGGTATAGAGAAGAGAAGGAGACCTGGAATTGGGGGTCAGAGACTAGGAGATAGGATTGGAGGGTCAGAGAGAGAGGAAGATTGGGAAATAGGGGTCTGGGAGAGAGATAAGTCTGGGGAATGGGTTCGAGAGAGTGAGTAAGACTGGGAATTGGGTGGTTGGGTGGATGAGAGAGATTGGGGAATGGGAGTCAGTGGATGGGGGCTCAGAGGAGAGAGGGACACTGAGGAATGGGGGGAATCATAGCCTTATGGGAATATAGAAACAGGAGTAGGCCATTCAGCTCCTCGAGCAAGTTCCGCCATTCAATGAGATCATGGCTAATCTGCATTCTAACTCCATCCACCCACATTTGGCTCTATATCCCTTAATACCTTTGGCTAGAAAAGCATTTATCGATCTCAGATTTAAAATTACTAATTGATCTAGTGTCTACTGCTTTTTGTGGGAGAGAGAGTTCCACACTTCATCCACCCTTTATGTGAAGAATTGATTCCCAAAATCTCTCCTGAATGGCCTGGTTCTGATTTTAAAGTTATGTCCCCTTGTCCTAGACTTACACCAGCAGAAAAAAAATCTCTTTACCGTATCAATTCCTTTCAAAATCCTAAAGCCTCAATAAAATCAACCTTTAACCTTCTATATTTCAGGGAATAGGAGCCTAATTTATGTAATCTCGCCTCATAGTTTAACCCTGTAAGATTTGCAAAATTTGTGCATTTCCCCGAAGGTTATTATCGATAAAAGGGACCCTGCATGGACATTTCCTTTGAAACTAAAAAGGGTACCCAAGATGGCGTCCGTGCCTCGTGGCAGAAAGCCTATGGGTCTCCAAAATGGATTCTGCAGCTCAGGCAGTTTGAGGTAAATCGAAACTAAGGCTGCAGGTTTCCTGTGAAAAGAATTTTGTGTTTTGGGACCCAAACAAACTGTGAATTATGTATTAGGCTGAATTAGAGGCAGATCTGAATTCAATGAGGCCTACAGTTAAAGCCATCAAACAGTCTGCATACATAATCGGAAACAGATTAAACACATCCATCAAGGCTGGACAAGCCCATCAAGGACTTTCAGGACAATACGAGTCAATTATCGGGCCGGTAGATGCAATTACCGGCCATCTAAAAACCGTCAGTATAGATTGCTACCATTATTTTAACTAGCCCGCCAAAATTAAAACAAAGAACTAACCTGATTTGGTGGGCAGATAAGGGTTTTTCGACAAAGGTATAATTGAAGGCCCCCAAGTAGCAATCGGAAGAGGAAGGAAGAAGGAACTCCTGCTTTGCTCTCCTGCTGCTCTGCTGCTGTCGGTATTGCCGCTCCCCGGCTCTTCAGCCCCTCGCCCTCATGGCTGCCGCTCTTCCCCCGTCCTGCGCTTACCCCCTGGCCTTTGCCCGTGCCCTCTGCCACTCTATCTGGACTTGCCCCGACACTGGGTCAGGCGAACACGGGCAATTCAGGCCAGGCGAAACGGGACGCGACGAGGGGAGGAGGAGGGAAGACCACCCGGGGAAGGCCAACTGAGGGTAGGCTTCGAATCATCGGGCCTTTAGCCTCAGCTGGCCTGCGACTATCTTCATGCAAACTCAAGCTGTCAGCGAAGAATCATCCCTGCAAGGTAAAGTACCCAAGCAGAGACTGTAACTTTGGAGTACTCGAACCTGGACAACACCCTTGCAACACCCGGAGCCCACGTGACGACGGCAGGCTCCAGAGAGCACCAAGAGCAAACCCCGAACCCAACCGCTGTTTTGAGTCTAACAAACCCTTTTATTGGTGAGCATGAATTCTGACCCCTCATAGATTAACCTAGTTAGGTATAGGGGGTGGGATAAGGATAAGGGGATTGTTAAGGTAGTTGTTTTCCCTCGATGTGCTGTGTGTTCCCCATTCCCTGTATAAGTATAGTATTATTATGACTCTCTTGTAATTTTTGCCTGTAGAAGTGTACACTAATAATTTTCCATAAGATTGTATCAAGTTTTCCTCTTCAATAAAATCTTGGTTTTGTTTGCATCCAACCACCTGTCTACTTGAGTCTTCTCTGTATAGCTGCCTGTATCTAAGTCCGGTGTCCAGAACCCAGGGGGCGAGCGATTCGAACCGCTCAAGGAAGGTAGTCAGAGGCAAAGCTGACTGACCCGAACACGCCTGTGCAAAACCCCCTACAACCCTTGGAGCCTTGGTAAATTCTGGTGAATCTGTGCTGCACTCCTTCCAAGGCCAATATATCCGTTCTAAGATGCGGTGCCCAGAACTGTACACAGAACTCCAGATATGGTTTAACGAAGGCTTTGTATAGGTGTAGCAAAACTTCCTCCCCTTTATATTATAACCCTCTAGTTATAAAGGTTAACATTACATTAGCCTTTTTGACTATTTATTGTACCTGACTACAAGATTTTAGAACGTAAGAATTAGGAGCAGGAGTAGGCCATTTCGCCTTTCGAGCCTGCTCCGCCACTCAATAAGATCATGGCTGATCTTCTAAACTCCACCTTCCCGCACTATACCCATATCCCTTAGTTCCCTTAGTATCCAAAAACCTATCGATCTCTGTCTTGAATATACTCACCAACTGGTATCCACAGCCCTCTGAGGTAGAGAATTCCAAAGATTCACAACCCTTTGAGTGAAGAAATTTCTCCTCATCTCAGTCCTAAATCACCGACCCCTTATTCTAAGACTGTGACCCCTCGTTCTAGACTCCCCAGCCAGAGGAAACATCCTCCCAGCATCTACCCTGTCAAGCCCCTTAATAATTTTATATGTTTCAATGAGATCACCTCTCATTCTTCTAAACTCTAGGGATCCCCCATCCCAGGAATCAGTCTGGTGAACCTTCATTGTACTCCCTCTAAGGCAAGTATATCCTTCCTTAGTAACAACAGAAAATGCTGGAAACACTGAGCTGGTCAGGCAGCATCATGAAGAGAGAAACAGAGTTAACGTTTCAGGTCGATGACCCTTCGTCAGAACTGGAGAAGTAACAGATTTCTAAGCAAGTGTAGGGCAGAGAAAAGGAGGAGGGGCGGAAAGAACAAAGGGAAGGTCTGTGATAGGCTGGAAGGCAGGAGAGATTAAAAGACAAAAGGGATGATGGTGCAAGGCCAAAGGAGATGGAAATGGGACAAATTAAGAAACAAAAGATGACTCAAGATGAGGTGTAAATGGCAGTGGCAGAATCATCAACAGCTGCCATGTGAGAGAGAAAAAAAGGGAAAAAAGAAAATATATATATATATAGGGGTCGAGGTTATAGTCTGAAATTGTTGAACTCTATGTTGAGTCCAGAAGGCTGTAAAGTGCTACTGGGCCACTTTCTTGAACCGCAATTTGTAATGGTTTGATACAACTAAGTGGCTTGCTTGGCCGCTTCAAAAAGTAGTTAAGAGCCATGTTCCCTTTAAACTGCGTGGCCACGTGACCGCACAGCTCTCAGGATCTTCCGCATAGCTGGCTTGCCAGCTTTACAGTGTGAAAAACCGCGCGTGTGCAGTATTTTGAATGGGCCCCACAGCCACTTAAAGGGGCCGTGTACCCAAAAAAAGAGGGAACATTGGTTAAGAGTCAACCAAGTTATGTTTGACTGGAGTCACATATAAGCTAGACTGGGTAAGGAGGGCAGGTTTCCTTCTCTAAAGGACATTAGTAACCCAGTTGGGATTTTACAACAATCTGATAGCTTCATGGTCATTCTTTTTTCCAGATTTTGTTTTCAACTGAATTTAAATTCTCAGACTGCTATGGTGGGAGCTGAACTCATGTTATCTGGATTATTAGTCCAAGCCTCTGGATTACTAGTACAGAAACAGAAGCACTACACTCTACCATAGCCTTCCGTGGTGAATGTTTGGAATGGACTGCTCAGGAGATGATCAAGGCTGATCTTATCAGCTGCAAAACAGATAATGGAGAATAGGAGTTAAAGGTAGTTACTCAGAGTGGCGGAAGGTGGGAAGTGGTGATCCACAGGGATCAGTGCTGGAACCACTGCTGCTCACTATTTACATAAATGATTTGGACTCAGGAATCGGAAGTACAATTTCAAAATCTGAGGAAGACAACACCAAAATACAAGAAGACATTAATGAACTTGCAGAATGAGCGTGTAATTGGCAAATGAATTTCAATATAGATAAATGTGAGGTGGTACATTTTGCTAGAAGGAATAAGGAGGCCACGTAATCCTTGGAAAATAAAGCCTGGACTTTAGCCTGGAGGCGAGTTCTGTGCGGGGCAACTGTTGTGAGGTCAGAAAACCCGGAAGAATGGGGGGGGGGGTCCGATGGTGGTCTGGGGGTTCTGATGGTGGTTGGGCGGTCTGATCGTGGTCAGTGGGGTTGTGATTGCAGGGGGTCCTATGGTGGTTGTGAGGTCCTGATTCCGGGGGGGGGGGGGAGTGGGGGTTGCCCAATGGTGGTTGGGGTTGTCTGGTGGTGGCCTGTGGGGTCTCGATTGCGGGAGAAGAGGGCCCAATGGTGGTTGTAGGAGTCTCGATTGCTGGGGGGAAGGGTTGTCCAATTGTGGTCGGGTGGGGTGTCTGATGGTGGTCAGAGGGGGTCCTGATCGTGGGGGGTTGTTTGATGGTGGTTGGAGGGGGTCCAATGTTAGTCGGGGGGAGCAGATGGTGGTCAGGGGAAGCAGACTGATCGCGGTGGGTGGGGGGGGGTGCGTTAACTGGGTAGCTTGTTGAGCCTGGAGGAAGCACCCCTGATTCAGCCCTTGTCGCCTGCTTTCAGCTGCTGAGTTTTCCGAAGCCTGGAAAACACGGCCGCCTGTGGTTAAAAATAGAATCGCTGTTAAAATGCAGACAGCCAGCCTCATTATAATATTTAAATGACCAACCCACTTCCCGCAAACTTCCCGTACCTCGTCCCTCCTCTGTTAAAACTGGAAGTGGGTGGGTTTGAGATGGGTTCGGTTCCTGTTCCAGATTTTTTGCATTTTAACTTCTGTCATGAATGCTCCAGAACAAGCCGTGCCTCTAGCCAAGCTGTTCCAGTACAGCTACAACACTGGCATCTACCTGACAGTGTGGAAAACTGCCCAGGTATGTCCTGTCCACAAAAAGCAGGACAAATCCAATCTGGGCAATTACCGCCCCATAAGTCTACTCTCAATCATCAACAAAGTGATGGAAAGTGTCATCGACAGTGCTATCAAGTACCACTTACTCACCAATAACCTGTTCACCAACGCGCAGTTTGGGTTCCGCCAGGACCACTCGGCTCCAGACCTCATTACAGCCTTGGTCCAAACATGGACAAAAGAGCTGAATTCCAGAGTTGAGGTGAGAGTGACTGCCCTTGACATCAAGGCAGCACTTGCCTGAGTGTGGCATCAAGGAGCCCTAGTAAAACTGAAGTCAATGGGAATCAGGGGGAAAACTCTCCACTGGCTGGAGTCATACCTAGCGCAAAGGAAGATGGTTGTAGTTGTTGGAGATCAATCATCTCAGCCCCAGAACATCGCTGCAGGTGTTCCTTAGGGCAGTGTCCTGGGCCCAAACATCTTCAGCTGTTTCATCAATGACCTTCCCTCCATCATAAGGTCAAAAGTGGAGATGTTCACGCATGATCGCACAGTGTTCAGTTCCATTCGCAACTCCTCAGATAATGCAGCAAGACCTGGACGACATTCAGGCTTGGGCTGATAAGTGGCAAGTAACATTTGTGCCACACAAGTGCCAGGCAATGACTATCTCCAACAAGCGAGAGTCTAACCACTGCCCCTTGACATTCAGCGACATTACCATCACCGAATCTCCCACCATCAACGTCCTGGGGGTCACCATTGACCAGAAGCTTAACTGGACCAGCCACATAAACACTGTGGCTACAAGAGCAGGTCAGAGGCTAGGTATGTGTCAGCTGTGGCTCAGTTGGTAGCAACTTGCATCTGAGTCCAAAGATTGTGGGTTCATAGTCCCACTCCAGGAACTTGAGCACATAAAGCTAGGCTGACACTCCAGTGCAGTGCTGAGGGAGTGCTGCACTGTCGGAGGTGCCGCCTTTCAGATGAGATGTTAAACTAAGGCCCTGTCTGCTTTCTCAGGTGGACATAAAAGAGCCCATGGCACTATTTCGAAGAACAGTGGAGTAAGGAGTGTGATGGAATACTCTCCACTTGCCTAGATGAGTGCAGCTCCAACAACACTCGAGAAGCTCAACACCATCCAGGACAAAGCAGCCCACTTGATTGGCACCCCATCCACCACCTTAAACATTCACTCCCTCCACCAGTGGTGTACCGTGGCTGCAGTGTTTACCATCTACAAGATGCACTGCAGCAACTCGCCAAGGTTTCTTCGGCAGCACCTTCAAAACCCACGACCTCTACAACCTAGAAGAACAAGGGTAGCAGGCGCATGGGAGCACCACCTCCTTCAAGTTCCCCTCCAAGTCACACACGATCCTGTCTTGGAAATATATCGCCGTTCCTTCATCGTCGCTGGGTCAAAATCCTGGAACTCCCTCCCTAACAGCACTGTGGGAGTACCTTCATCACAACGACTGCAGCGGTTCAAGAAGGCGGCTCACCACCACCTTCTCAAGGGAAATTTGGGATAGGCAATAAATGCTGGCCTTGCCAGCGACGCCCACATATCATGAATAAATTTTTAAAAAATGGCCGACCCCTTATTCTGAGACTGTGATCCCTAGTTCTAGATTCCCCAACCAGGGGAAACATCCTCCCAACATCTACCCTGACAAGCTCCTTAAGAATTTTATGGGGGGAAAATTGGACATCGACAGAAACCTGCCGATGTCACTGTGGCCTCAGGTTTATGGCTGTTAAAAATGGCCGCAGCGCTACTGGGCAAAAATTCACGCGGGGGGCTGGAGATTTGTAGTGCAGCACTAACTTAACATGTAACGCCCTCCTGGTGGCGTTAGTGGAGGCATACGACCCGAAGTTTCTGTCCAGGAGTGGCATTGCAGCTTCTTACAGCCTCTGGGAGAGATGAATTGTAGGCAATTAAAAGGGCTATGAATTAAAGGGGTAATGCATTCAAAACTAATAAAAATTAAAATCAAGTGAAAAAACGCATTTTTCAGCCCTTACAGCCTTTCAAAAAAAAAAACATTAAAAAGAAGTCCCAAATGGCAGTCTTCACCTCTTGAAGCTGAATTGTCTTCTGAACCTAAAAAAATGGTAAAAGTGGTTCAGCACTAACACAAATGGCTCAGCAAGCCAGGGAAGGGGCACCCAGGGTCTCGCACGCAGAACTCTAGCTTTGTGCAGGGGATCAACACTACAAGAAAGGTCCTCTATCCACAGGGGCCAGGAGGCCCTCCAGAAAGAACGATGTGGGACCAGATCATCGAGGCTGTCACTGCCAGCAGCATTGCCCCCACGACCTGACTCTCATACCCAAAGAAGCTTCACTGCATCTTCAAGAGCCATCTCCTACCAATGGCACCACTAGCCTCACACACTGATCAATGCATGACACCCCCCCACAACAAGCATTCACCTACCAACAATCTGTACCAATCATGAGGCATATCTCCCATTCCTAGCCTCACCTCACCCCCTTGGAGGAGACGGTGCAGGCCATTCTTGGTAAGGGCATGGCTGAGCCTCTGAGTGAAGAAGAAGAAGATTGATTTGACAATCCCAGCCACCAGTTCCTCAAGCTCAACCAACAAGGACATTTGCAGTGTCAGCAGCCTTCCACCAGCCATGCTGCAGCCATTGGCATAGCACTGCGTGACATCACTAGGAAAGGCAAAGGCACACGCAAAACAGTTACTAAGGGAATGCAAAAGGGTGATTAGTTGATTTCTTGATGTCATATTGCATGGATAAATGTATAAAGTTGGATTGGAAAGTTTGCTTTGTGGTGACTTTTATTTCAGCATCATGGCCAAGAGGACACTGTGATGGTTAGTAACAGGGGGAAGGTTAGGTGTAGGACTAATGTTGAAAGGGAAATTGGGGATGTGGTCACTGGACCCACAGGATGATGATTCCATCCTGGTTATCTCGGCCAGCAAGTTGCTGTCTGGGTTGCATCCTTCCTTCTGCTTCCTCCTCTTCGCCTTCCTACTCCTCGGCTTCTTCCTCTTCTGTTTCTTCCTCTTCCCTCTGTGAATGAACACTGTAAATCTGAAATGACAGCATAAAATGCTGGAAATACTCGGCTGGCCCGGCAGCATC
Source organism: Somniosus microcephalus (assembly GCF_052327205.1). Classification (NCBI taxonomy): domain Eukaryota; kingdom Metazoa; phylum Chordata; class Chondrichthyes; order Squaliformes; family Somniosidae; genus Somniosus; species Somniosus microcephalus. The sequence continues at coordinate 258,925,788 of NC_140991.1, read as the reverse complement.
TTGACCTGAGACATGAAATCTGTTGCTCTCTCCATGGATGTTGCCTGACTTGCTGAGTATTTGCAGCAATTTCTGTCCTCTCAGAGGCCTTCCTTTTCCATCCGAGGCCTTGCAAGCATCCAGCAACACTCTCTACACACATTAAAAACTTTTAACATCAATTGCAGCAAGCCACTACTTCAATAAAATCAAAAAAACCCAGTCCAAAAGTTTAAATGCACATTTACCTGAAAGATGTGTGTGTCCCTTTAACAGGTGCTGACACCGCCTCTGTCAGTCTGCTTGCACATTAGGATTACTTGGTGTGCTTAGGACCCAGCGCTGAACTCAGCGCTAGGTTCGAAGTTCGCAGTGGTGATGTCGAGTCACCGTAACGTCACCAATCCGCCATTTATTTTGCAGGCCGTTACTTAAGAACACCACATTACCGGGACTTCCAAAATGGAGGATGTCGCAGGACCCGCCACCAGCTGACGGAAGAGCGGTGGCCGCCACTTTCTTGACTTAGCGCCATGCTAACCAATGTTCCCTATAAGGTGCACGGGTGTGCACCTCTCTGCTGGTCCCATGTAGCCCTGGACCAGCTTTTGCAATGTAAAGATTTGCAAATGCGCGAAACTGTGAATGGCTGTGCAGCCAATTAAAGGGACTGTGCACCCAAAAAAAATAAAAGGAAGCATTGTCACTAATGGGAAGGTAGGAAATTTCTCTCCCTATATGTTTCAATGAGATCACCTCTCATTCTTCTAAACTCGAGGGAATATAGGCCTAGTCTACTCAATCTCACCTCATGGGACAATCCCCTCAACCCAGGTATCAATCTAGTAAAACTTCATTGTACTCCCTCTATGGCAAGTATATCCTTCCTTAGGTAAGGAGACCAAAGCTGCACACAATACTCTACATGTGGTCTCACCAAGGCCCTATACAATTGCAGTAAGACTTCCTTACTTTTATACTCCAATCTGTTTATAATAAAGGCTAACATACCATTTGCTTTCCTAATTACTTTCTGTACCGACATGTAAACTTTCTGTGATTCTTGTACAAGGACACCCAGGTCCCTCTAAATACCAATATTTTCTTGTCTCTCAGCTGTTAAAAATATTCTGCTTTTCTATTTTTCCTACCAAAGTGGATAACTTCACATCTCTCCACAATATTTCCCATCTGCCACGTTCTTACCCATTCACTTAACCTGTCTATATCCTTTTACAGCCTCTTTGCATCCTCCTCACAGCTCACTTTCCCACCTAGCCTTGTATCATCAGCAAACCTGCATACATTACACTCGGTCCCCTGTGATGTGCCTCAATAATTCCGAGACTCGAAGGTAGCAGAACAAAACAAGGCTTTTATTAACTTAGAACGAAACACGTAAGCGAGAGAGATGTCGTCCTTCTGGAGACTGGGGCTAGACTGAAAGACTGAAAGCTAGCTTACAAACGGGGCCAGGTATGGGCGGAGCCCTACACACAGCACATTCCAGTATACAATACAGCATATTCCAATACACAATACAATGAGGTCTGGGGGAAGGGAAATGACACTGAAACCGATCTCAGTCACAGGCAGTGATGAATGGAAATATTTCATCACATTCACCCCTTCTATAGATTTAGTCTGTTCGGGGGTTTGATAGTCCTCTGCGACCGACGTGGCTGTTGCGGTGCCGCGGGTGTCGGCTGGGTGTCCCCGGTAGCCTCCTGGGTCTCTGCCGGGGGTGCTGCCAGGGTTGTTGAAGGGGTAGTTGGTGGGGGTGCTGTTGGTCGGTGTTCTTCCGGGGGTGATGAAAGAGTAGTGGGTGGGTAAGAGTTGCTGTGATCGTCATTGCCGCTATTGCCATGGTTGTTGTCGATGCCGGCTGGGGCGACGTCTTTTATGGACACGGTGTCCTCCCTTCCGTCGGCGTGCCGGACATATGCGTATTGGGGGTTGGCGTGGAGTAGGTGTACTGGCTCCACGAGAGGGTCCATCTTGTGGCCCCTCACATGCCTTCGCACGAGTACCGGACCTGGGGTGGAGAGCCATGACGGCATGGATACGCCTGAGGTGGATTTCCGGGGAAAGACAAACATTCGTTCATGAGGCGTGGTGTTAGTGGCCGTACACAATAGCGACCGTATCGAATGGAGCACATCCGAGAGGACTTCCTGCCAGCGGGAGATAGGGAGGCCCTTGGTCCTTAGAGCTAGAGTGACTGCTTTCCATACTGTCCCGTTCTCTCGCTCCACTTGGCCGTTACCCCGGGGGTTGTAGCTGGTGGTACGGCTCGTGGCGATCCCCCTGGACAGCATGTACTGGCGTAGCTCTTCACTCATGAAGGACGCCCCCCTATCCGTATGGATGTAGCTCGGCATACCGAACAGGCAGAACAGGCTGTTGAGGCATTTAATGACCGTGGCGCTGGTCATGTCTGGGCAGGGGAAGGCGAATGGGAACCGGGAGTATTCGTCCACAATGTTCAGGAAGTAAACATTGCGGTCGACGGACGGGAGGGGGCCCTTGAAATCTAAGCTGAGCCGCTCAAAGGGCCGTGTAGCTTTGATTAAGTGGGCTCTATCTGGGCGGTAGAACCGAGGCGTGCACTCAGCGCAAGTGCGGCAGTTCCTGGTCAGGGACCGAACTTCCTCAATCGAGTAGGGTAAGTTACGGGACTTTATGAAGTGGAACAGCCGCGTGACCCCTGGGTGGCAGAGGTCGTTGTGGAGGGTCTGTAGCCGATCCCCGGTGGCGCTGGCACACATCCCTCGTGAGAGGGCGTCAGGGGATTCGTTAAGGGCCCCTGGCCGGTAAATGATGTCGTACTCGAAGGTGGAGAGCTCGATCCGCCACCTAAGAATCTTATCATTTTTAATCTTCCCCCTCTGTTTATTATTGAACATAAACGCTACCGACCGCTGGTCGGTAAGTAGGGTGAAGCGTTTGCCGGCTAGGTAGTGGCGCCAGTGGCGCACTGCCTCCACGATGGCTTGGGCCTCCTTTTCCACGGAGGAGTGTCTGATCTCGGGCCCTTGGAGGGTCCTCGAGAAGAAAGCTACGGGCCGCCCCGCCTGGTTGAGGGTGGCCACCAAGGCGAAGTCAGACGCATCACTTTCCACTTGAAATGGAGTGTTCTCGTCCACTGCCTGTAGCGTGGCCCGCTCAATATCCTGCTTAATGCTTTTGAAGGCGGCGTGGGCCTCAGCAGAGAGCGGAAAAGAGGATGCTTTCAAGAGGGGGCGGGCTTTGTCGGAGTAGTTGGGGACCCATTGGGAATAATAAGAAAATAACCCCAGGCACCTTTTCAGGGCTTTGGGAGTGTTGGGCAGGGGCAGCTCCCGTAGGGGGCGCAATCGGTCGGGGTCTGGTCCGATTTCCCTATTCTCCACCACGCTGCCTAGTATGCAGAGGCGCGTGGTGTTGAAAATGCACTTGTCCTCGTTGTAGGTGAGGTTGAGTTTTTGTGCGGTTTCCAGGAACCTCTCGAGGTTCGAGTCGTGATCCTGCTGATTGTGGCCGCAGATGGTGACGTTGTCGAGGTAGGGGAAGGTTGCCTGCAAGTGGTGGTCATCAACCATGCGGTCCATCTCCGTCTGGAAGACCGAGACCCCATTCGTCACCCCAAAGGGGACTCTGAGGAATTGGTAGAGGCGTCCGTTCGCCTCGAAGGCGGTGTACGGGCGGTCCTCTGGTCTGATAGGGAGCTGGTGGTACGCTGACTTGAGGTCGATGGTGGAGAACACCCGGTATTGGGCGATTTGGTTCACCATTTCTGATATGCGGGGTAGCGGGTAGGCGTCTAGTAGGGTGTACCTGTTGATCGTTTGACTATAGTCGATCACCATCCGTTTCTTCTCGCTACCCCTTACCACTACCACTTGGGCGCGCCACGGGCTGTTGCTGCGTTCAATAATGCGCTCTTTCAGGAGCCTGTCTACCTCGGTCGCGATAAACCGCCTGTCCTCCCAGCTGTACCTCCTGCTTTTGGTCGCTATTGGCCGGCAGTTAGGGGTAAGGTTCGCGAATAGCGAAGGCGGCTTTACCTTCAGGGTAGCCAGACCGCACACTGTGAGGGGCGGCTGGGACCCACCGTACTTGAGCGTGATGCTTTGGTGGTTGCACTGGAAATCCAGGCCCAAGATCACGCTCGCACATAGGTTCTTCATGATTAATACTTTAAAATTATCATATACAGTTCCGTTAATGCACAATTGTACCGTGCAGTAACCCAGAATGGTCGATGTCTGGGTTTTGTCAGCCATAGAGATGGTACCCTGAGTAGGGACCACCTTTAGGGAGAGTTGTTGTGCCAGTTCTGGGTGGATAAAGCTCTCCGTGCTTCCACTGTCAATTAAGCATTTAACCCGGCACCCGTTTACCTCGATGTCCACCATTGATCTGGATAGCGGGTGCGGCCTGGTCTGGTCCACTGTGACCGATGCCACTGTAGGGCCCTGATCGATACAAGATGGCGTCCACGCTGTCTGCTCACAAGTTGGCGGACCCCATGAGGTCGGGCAAGATGGCGTCCAAGATGGCCGCTCCCACGGCGCACACGCGGCGGTGGCGGGTTTTCCGGCGGTTGGTTTTCCGGCGGTGTTCCCTCTGCACACCTTCCCGAAGTGCCACTTCTTACCACACTTAAAGCAGGTGGTGCCTTTCGCCGGGCACAGGTTTCTGGTGTGCTTTGGCTGCCCGCAGAAGTAGCAGTTGGGTCCCTGACGCGTCGCGGCTGTCGTAGGGCTTCTGGGGGGAGAGCGGGGCCCAGCCGGTGTCGGGCTGTCGGGCGGGGAAGATGCCTTCCAAGATGGCGGCGCCCTCGGTGCACACGTGGTGGCGTGGACGGCGCGGGCTGAAGAGTAGGTGTCCGAGTTTCTCTGGGCCACATCCAGGGATCGCGCGGTGTCCGCAGCCTGTTTCAGGTCCAACCCCGTTTTTTCCAGCAGTCTTTGCCGGATGTAAGTGGAGCTGAGGCCTGTGATGAAGGCATCGCGAACAAGCTCGTCAGTGTACACTGCGGCTTTTACATCTCGGCACTTGCAGTCTTTGCCAAGCATTTTCAGGGTGCTTAGGAACTCCTCCACCGATTCCCCAGGTCGCTGTGCGTGGGTGGCGAGCAGGTGCCTAGCATACACCTCATTCGTAGGCTGCTGGTAATGCGCCTTTAAGATGTCGCAGGCGGCCAGGTACGTCTCGGCGTCTTGGATGAGGGGGTAAACCCGGTGGCTTACCCAATTCCGCAGAATTCCGAGTCTCATCCTTGCAGCGTCCGTAGCGTCTTTGACGGCTGCGGAATTGTCCAGGAAGAATTCCATACACTCAAACCAGTGTCCGAAGCGTGCTGATGCGTCCGGAGCATGTTGATCCAAATCCAAACGTTCGGGTTTCAGGAGTTGATCCATAGTGTTGAAAATAAGTTAATAAAATTGATGTGCCTCAATAATTCCGAGACTCGAAGGTAGCAGAACAAAACAAGGCTTTTATTAACTTAGAACGAAACACGTAAGCGAGAGAGATGTCGTCCTTCTGGAGACTGGGGCTAGACTGAAAGACTGAAAGCTATCTTACAAACGGGGCCAGGTATGGGCGGAGCCCTACACACAGCACATTCCAGTATACAATACAGCACATTCCAGTACACAATACAATGAGGTCTGGGGGAAGGGAAATGACACTGAAACCGATCTCAGTCACAGGCAGTGATGAATGGAAATATTTCATCACACCCTGATCTAAGTCATTGTTCTGGATTGTAAATAGCTGAGGCCCAAGCACTGATCCTTGCGGTACCCCACTAGTTACAGCCTGCTAACCCGAATAATGACCCGTTTATTCCTACTCTCTTTTTTCTTTCCGTTAACCAATCCTCAATCCATGCTAATATACTACTCCCAATCCCATGATCCCTAATTTTGTGTAATAACCTCTTGTGTGGCACCTTATGGAATGCTTTTTGTCCAAATACACTACATCCACTGGTACGCCCTTATCTATTCTGCTAGTTACAACCTCAAAAAACGCTAACAGATTTGTCAAACACGATTTCGCTTTCATAGATCCGTGTTGACTCTGCCCAATCATAATATGATTTTCTAAGTGCCCTGTTACCACATCCCTACTAATAGATTCTAGCATTTTCCCTACTACTGATGTCAGGCTAACTGGTCTATGGCTCCCTGCATTCTCTCACCCTCCTTTCTTGAATAGTAGGGTTACATTTTCTACCTTCCAGTTCACGGGGACAGTTCTACAATCTAGGGAATTCTGTAAGAGCAAAACCAATGCATCCACTATCTCTGTAGCTACCTCTTTTAAAACCCTAGGATGTAGTCTATAAGGTCCAGGGGATTTGCTGACTTTTAGTCCCATTAATTTCTCCAGTACAACTTCTTCACTAATACTAATTTCTTTAAGTTCCTGATTCTCGCTGGACCCTTGGTTCCCCACTATTTCTGGAATGTTATTTGTATTTTCTACCATGAAGACAGATACAAAGGGGAGAATTTTAACTCCAAAAAATGGATGGGTTGGGGTCATGTTAAAGTGATAAAAAACTAAATCCTGACCCCAACCCACCTCCAACCCGTCCGCTTCCGGTTTTAATGGAGGCAGGATGGGTTCGGGCAGCCAACCCTCTCCCAGGAGGTAGGTCGCCGATTTTAATATTATAATGGGACTACATGCCTCTGATTTAACCACCATTTTAAATTTAACTCTGGCTGGTCAGGTTTCTCAGGCCTCGGGGAACCTGCCAGCTAAAGTAAGGCGAGGACTGCTGGATACAAGAGGTAGGCTCCTTTACACTTACCTCCTGGGTCCAGCATCCCTGCCTCACCCACCCACCTCAATCGGACCCCCCCCCGAAGCCTCTGACTCTCCCAAAGCCTCCGATCCACCCAAGGCCACCGATCCCCCCCCACGAGGCCTCCGATTCACCCCCACGAGGCCTCCGATACCCCCTCCGGCCTCCGATCGTCTTCCTGGACTCCTCCCTCCCACTCCGATGCTTCTCCGGCCTCAATCCAGGGCCCAGATCCTCTCCTGCCCCCTCAGATGCTTCTCCAGCTGACCCAGATCCTCTCTCCCCGCCGATGCTCCTCAGGTCCCGATCCTCGGGCCCCGATCTACTCCCCCCTCCAATGCCCCTCCAGCCAGCCCCAATCCTCTCCCTCCCCCCCCCCCACTCCCTGATGCTCCTCCGGTCGGCCCCGATCCTCTCCCTACCATCCCCCTTCCCCGACCACATCCACTGCCCCCACTCTATCCCTCCCTCCTCTCTGTGGCCTAGTGCGACATACCTACCCGCCCGCAGCCAGCCAGCCAGCCTCTCCATCTGGCTGGTAGTGGGTGGGAAACAGAGCTTTGAAATGCAAATCAGGCCCTGCCATTAAATTCGGCAAGACCTGCGGGAAACCTGTTCTCTCGGGTTTCCCAACCGCTTTCTTGCACCCCCCCCCCCACCCACCACCTTCCCGGCTCCCAACCTGCCTCCAGATTAAAATTCTGGCTGACGTATTCTTTTAATGTCTCTGCCATTTCCTTATTCCCATTATAATTTCTCCTGTCTCTACCTCTAAGGGACCCACATTTATTTCACTAATCTCTTCCTTTTTGCTTATCTATAGAAGCTTTTACAATCTTTTTATTTTTCTTGCTAGTTTACTCTCTTTTCTCTTTCTTTATCAATTTCTTGGTCTTCCTTTGCTTAATTCTAAAATCCTCCCAATCCTCAGGTTTACTACAGTTTTGGGCAACATTATAAGCCTCTTCCTTTAATCTAATATTATCTTTAACCTCTCTTGTTAGCCACAGTTGAACTACAAATCTTGTGGGATTTTTATTCCTTGTTGTGAATTATGAATTAATTCTTTAAATGTTTTCCATTGCTTTTCTACCATCATATCTTTTAATCTAGTCTCCTAATCTACCTTAGCCAACTCGCCCCCCATACCTATGTAGTTTGCTTTGTTCAGATTTAAGATCATATTTTCAGACTTAACTAAATCACTCTGAAACTGAATATAAACTTCTATCATAATATGATCTCTCTTCCCCAGAGGCTCCTTTACTTCAAGGTTATTACGTAACCCTTTCTCATTGCACAATACTAGATCTAAAATAACCTGATCTCTAATACTGATCTTGAAAATTATCTTAAATACATTCCATGCACACATCCTCTGCACTATTACAGCACATACACATTCACAAATCATTAAAAGTAGCAATGCAAATTAACAAGGCCATAAAAATGCAAACAAAGCACTGGAGTTCATTTTTAGAGGAATAGAATGGAAATGCATGGAAGTTATGTTAAACCTGTATAGAACATCGGTCAGACAACACTTAGTGTACTGTGCACAATTCTGGTCTCCATATTACAAAAAGGATATAGACACATTGGAGAAGGTGCAAAAAAAAATTACAAGGATGATACCAGAACTAAGAGGTTACAACCATCAGAAAAGACTGAATGGGCTGGGGTTTTTTTCCCTATAAAAGAGAAGGTTGAGAAGTGACCTAATAGACATCTTTAAAATTATGACAGGGTTTGATAGGATAAACATAGAGAAGACTTTACATATGTGGGGGGAGTCCAAAACTAGGGGCCATTAATATAAGACAGTCACTAATAAATCCAATAGGGAATTCAGAAGAAATGTTTTTACCCAGAGAATGGTTGGAATGTGAAACTTTATACTACGTGGAGTAGTTGGAGAAAATAGCATAGATTCCTTTAAGGGGAAGCTAAATAAATACATGAGGGAGAAAGGAATAGAAGGATATGTAGGTAGGGTTAGATGAAGTAGGGTGGGAGGAGGCGCATATGGAGCATAAACACCGACATGGATCTGTTGGACTAAATTCAATGTAATATCAGTAATTTGAAGTGCAAATCAATTGAGAAACAGAGGCAGACAACTATGGCTTCTCTTTTGAATTCTGAGGCCAGAAGATGGGCCAAAATGGTCTTTTCCAATCTTCCTATGTTCCTATAGAATTTTTCCAACATACGCAGCCAGCGGGCGAGGCTTCCCACCAGCCATATGCATTTGTGAGATCGTCCCTCTAGTCCTTACTCTTATTTGGAAAGAAATGCACAATGAAGGTGACCAATGCCAGACTGCGTAATTTCGCTAGATCTCCCCTTAACTGACACTTCACAGGTACTCAACTAGCACAAGAGGGCTTACACTGAAAGACATTGGCCTAGAAATTCAGTTTGGGCCCGCCAGCTGGTTTGCGCCCAAAAGTTAGCGCTGGGCGGGGAGCCATTTGCGACCGTCAGAAATTCAGTTTTTGCGCCCCAAGTCGGAACTGGGTGCTATTCCAGGGTGTGGCCGCCCCCGCTTGGGGCGCTGAAACTGAATTTCAGCGCTGTAGGCGCCGCTGCGCCACCCGATGCGGTGCGGCAGGCTGCGGTACTGCAGGCCTCCTCCTTCTCTTAAGGTGGAGGTGCCTGCAACGGGGAGATCGCCGCTGGATTGTGCCGGCAAATGAGCCCGGCACCACGGAGAAGTGCCGGGCTCGCGGAAAGCAGCTGGCAATGCCACGGGGGGGGTGGTGGAGGAGGCCGGGGAAGGAGGTGCGGGCAGGCGGCCGCCGAAAAAGCGGCCGGCCGCACCTCCACCTTTATGCGCCCCACTAAGGCTGCAGTAAGGCCCTGGTCTCCGGATGTAAGTAGCGGCCGCCACGGAGGAGGCGGCGGCAACTGAATATGGGATTCGGGCCGGCATCGGGGCGGAACCGGGGCACTGTGCACACCGATGACATCATCGGTGCCGGCGCAGCGCTACCGGCTACCGCCGCCATTACCGCAGCGCTGAATATCAGCGCGAACTCCTCTATTGGCGCAAAAGCCCTCTTTGGGCGAAAACTTGGCGCAATGCCAACCGAATTTCTAGGCCATTATTTCTCACAACTATTGGCAAAGAACTTCAGCAATTTCAATAAAAGCACGAAGAGTAAACAAACGTTGGAGGTAATTTCCCCACTGCGCTGGCAGGTGGGGCACTTTAGCTGTCACCAGCTGACTGGAGTTGAGGTACAGACCAGCCCTGATCTAATATAATGATGGAACATGCTTGAGGGGCTACTCCTGTTCCTCTGTATCGGAAAATCATGGGGGCTCAAGAATTTCCAATATGTGCTGGGGGTGGGCAAATTCCCCAGCGCCACCTTATAGTCACAAAATTACCATCTTACCCTGGCATACCACACCAGTAATAATTTGTTACGCCCCGGAAACATGGGTTATTTCTAAATATTATCCCTTTATTGAGCTGTACTGCAACTCCCGCCATGTTGGTGATTTGTGATTTTGCTTCTCTCAGCTTTGACTCTTTTATCTTGAGGCTTCATATTTTTTTTTATTCGTTCATGGGATATGGGCATCGCTGGCAAGGCCAGCATTTATTGCCTTCCTGTGCTCATTTCTGATTTTCAGGGCAGGACAGAGCTGGAGAACCAAGGATTTATACACCTGCCAAATAATGGATTAGTAATTAGCAAAGTATTCTACAGACACATGGTTGGGAATTTTAACATTGAGGAACTTGTTGAATTTTTAAAAAGCACGTGCATGCATTGTTCACTTGAGTATTAGCAAAGTCAGCTTTTGGCTCTGGTTACAACACTTTTATTCTTGTTCAGCACACACAGTAGTAACGCAGACAGGGTATAATTAAATGTAGATATGCACTCCCTGCATTGTACCATCTATTGTTAGTGGGTGTAAGCTATTTATACATTTCCAATGTCGGTGTTGCGGTGAGTCCTTTCTGTCTCCTATTGGTCCCTTTTTATTATTGCAACACCTTATATGGTACTACTCTTCCAATGGTTTTCCTTCGGGTCCAGACTCGCCTAGACTTGCCTTTTCCTTTCTGCCCATGTATCAACAGAACGCATGGGTTTAGGTGTGGGTGGGGATTAAATTTGGCAACAATGTCAGCACGTCCGGAAGCTGGCTCTAACGTGCTGACTTCCAGGTTTAATTTGGGCGTGCTCGGCTGCATGTGCGTAACCCCATCCAGAGAGGTGGATTAGCAATTTGAATATTTAAAACAGTGTATTTCAATGATAGTTTAACTGGCATTTCAATTTAACAGCGCATGCATGGGTTTCCCAGGCTTCCTGAAATTTGTCATTGAAACCAAGGCGAGAAGACTGAACGGCAATTCATGGGGCTCATTAAAAGTCAGTCAAATACTGCAGTAAATACTCAGTGTTCACAGCTGCTTTCTTACCTTCCACTGGGAAAGGGTTTGTTGAGAGAACTGGTGTTGAGAGGCTAATTTGTGCACTTTGGTGGAGCCATGGCTGCCTTAGATTGGACATCCGACGAGGAGCAAGGTGACCTTCAGCAGCAGCAGCAGCTTGCTGTGGAAAGACCTGCAGGACAGCACAGAGGGGAGCAGCAGAGAGGGGAGCAGCAGAGAGTACGGGCTCGCAGGAGGCACTACCCACGTAACAGGGTGTACAGGCACAAGCTCAGCTTCCATAACCTTTGGAGGAGCAGTACTTCCGGATGCTCGGACTGTCGCATCATTGTGGCAGACAAATGCAGCCTCCTAGAAGAAGACCTGCTCCCTGCTGGATCTGGTGGCCACATATTACCAGTGGCTGTGAAAGTGATCACTGCCTCAACATTTTTTCCACCGGTGATAAATGAGAAGGCATGAATTGATGGGGACCAATGGGGGGGATGTGCAATGGGTGGATGGTTGTTTGTAGGACTGCTTTGTGTCAGTGGGATTTGAGGTGGGTGGGGGGCAGAGTGGCTGTTTTATGTGGTTGTTACATCAATCCAGTGGTGGTAACTAACTGAACCATACAGGCTGCTCACATCCCTGCTCTAACTGTTGAGATGCTCTTGGCCGACGACCTTTGGATGTTGGAGCCCATAATGGCCCCACCAAAGACTGCTCAACTTGCACCTGTGCAGGAGCAGTTTTGGCCATCGGGAGAGAAGGCAGCATATCAGGGACTGACTGAGGAGGGGGAAATGGGTGAGAAGTGGGAGCACATTAAGTGGAGTTCCCACTTCCATGTTCCCTCTCACCATCATTCCTCTCACTGGTCAGCCGCACTTCACTCCTACCACTCTGCTTGGTATCGTATTTGACCCCAAGATGAGCTTTGGGCCAAATACCCGCTCCATCATCAAGAGCACTTACTTCCACTTCTGTAACATCATCCCACTCCACCCCTACCTCAGCTCATCTGCTGCTGGAACCCTTATTCATGCCCTTGTTACCTCTAGCGTTGACTATTCCAATACTAGAACTAGGGGGCATAATCTTAGAATAAGGGGCTGCCATTTCAAAACTGAGATGAGGAGAAACTTCTTCACTCAGAGGGTAGTAAATCTATGGAATTTGCTACCTCAGAGAGCTGTGGAAGCTGCGACATTAAATAAATTTAAAACGGAGATAGACAGTTTCCTAGCTGATAAGGGAATTAGGGGTTACGGGGAGTGGGCAGGGCAGTGGACGTGAGTCTAGGTTCGGATCAGCCATGATCCTATTGAATGGCGGAGCAGGCCCGAGGGGCCGTATGGCCTACTCCTGCTCCTACTTCTTATGTTCTTATGTTCTTATGCTCTCCTGGCCAGCCTCGCATCTTGCACCCTACATAAACTTGAACTTATCTAAAACCTTGTTACCCGTATTCTAACTCGCAACAAGTCCCGTTCACCCATCAACCCTGTGCTTGCTGACCTACATTGGCACTCGGTCCAGCAACGCCTCGATTGTACAATTTTCATCCTTGTTTTAAAATCCTTCCATGGTCCCGCCCCTCCCTATCTCTGTAACCTGCTCCAGCCCCACAACCCTCCGACATATCTGCACTCCTCCAATTCTGGCTTCTTGCACATTCTCGATTTTAATTGCTCTACCATTAGCAGCTGTGCCTTCAGCTCTGGAATTCCCTCCCTAAACCTCTCTGCCTCTCTACCTCGCTCTTCCTTTAAGATGTGTGATAAATCCATGTAGTGAAACAAGGAACTCAAAGAGGCGAGATATTAGAATCAGTCCAGGTACTTTATTAAACAACTGCGAAACAAACAGACAGGCCTGCATCCAGGCATTCCACACTCAAATGATCTTCCCTCCTAAAACTAGTGGCAGCACTAGCTACAGCACCACCTGGTGGATAACCTTAATCATAACATCCCAGATTACTATATTCCTCCCCCCTTAAGATTTCATTATGAATTTCTTAACAAACAACCATTCCTAAGGGTCACATAAGAAGTCTCCATTCACTATGTTCCATACTTGACGAATCTAACAGGTCAGTATCGATCTCTCTGGTGGCTTGCGAGTCCTTTGTGAACGTCTAACAGTAAAGTCCCTGCTTGTTTGTGGTGAAGATACCAGCTGCTCCTGAGCAGTGCTCAGAGTATCTGACTCTGCAACGATGGTTTCCTCTTGACGAATAGGTTCCTGTGGAATTGTCTCAGTCCATGGTGGTGGCACCACAGATGCACTTGGATAACTGGGGGCAAACCTGTCCTCAGCCATTGCATCTGGAACCTTCATTTCAATTTCCCCTTGTCTGGTAAGTATCTGATCTACATGTCTGCGCACTACCCTACCATCTCCCAACATGACCGTGTATGATACTGGACCTGTCATTGAGTCTATGATGCCAGGAATCCACTTTGGTCCATAACTGAAATTCCTGGTAAAGACCGCATCTCCTTCTCCAAAACTTTGGCTCCTTGTTCTTTTATCATGGTTCTCTTTTTGTTTGTTTTGTCTGTTTTCCATTTTCCTTTTTAGGTCTGGGTGGGCAAGGTCAAGAGTGGAGCATAGTCTACGACCTAATAACATCTCAGCAGGAGAGAGTCCTGTGGTGGATTGAGGTGTTATTCTGTAGCTGAACAGAACCCGTGACACTTTGGCTGCTAAACTCCCTTCTGCACTGTTTTTCATCATCTCTTTAAATGTTTGTACGGCTCTCTCCGCAAGTCCATTTGAGGATGGATGATATGGCGCCGAGGTCACCTGCACTATGCCATTTTTTCTCATGAACTCTTTTGTCTCTGTACTCACAAAACAAGTGGCATTGTCACTTACCATGATCTCTGGTAGCCCTTGATTACTGAAGCTCTGACGCAGGCAGTCTATAGTAGTAGTGGAGGAAGCAGAATTAACAGGATAAACATCCATCCATTTGGAATGTGCATCAATGATTATGAGGAACATTTTCCCCATGAATGGACCTGCATAATCTAAGTGCAATCTCCTCCATGGTTTATCCGGCCACTCCCAGGGGTGGAGAGGAGCCGCTGCTGGTGCCTTCCTGTGTACCTGACAAGTGCTGCATGTCTTGACTAGATTTTCTATCTCCTCATCTAGCTTTGGCCACCACAAGTAACTCCTAGCCAAGGCTTTCATACGCGAGACCCCAGGATGACACTGATGTAGTTGCCTAAGATAGACTGTCGTGCTGGCTGTGGAATAATCACTCGTGCTCCCCACAACATGCAACCATCCTACACACTCAGCTCTGTTTTCCTGACACTGTAGGGTGTGAAGTCAGTCCCTTCCGGATGTTGTGGCCATCCCCTCACCACATATTCTCGAACTCTATACAGTACTGGATCTTTACCTGTCCATGTTCTTACTTGCTTTGCAGTCACAAGTGCCGTGTCAGTGTCCTCCAACATCAAAACTCTGTCCTCTGGAGCTGCAAGGATAGGTGTGCCTGGCAGCGGAAGACGGCTCAAGGCATATGCATTCCCATGGTACTTGCCCGCCTTGTAGGCGATGACATACTCATATGCCCTCAACGTCACTGCCCACCTCTGGATCCCGGGTGTCACCATCTGTGGAACTGCTTTCATTTCATTGAAAAGAGAGAGAAGAGGTTTATGATCGGTGCATATGGTGAACTTCCTGCCATATATGTACTTGTGGAATCTCTGTAACCCAAACATTACTGCTAACCCCTCTTTGTCTAACTGGGAATAGTTTTTTTCTGCTGGTGTTAGAGTTCGGGACATAAATCCTATTGGTCTTTCAGTTCCATCTTCCATGCGGTGTGAAAGAACTGCCCCCACCCTGTTGTGTATGTACCTTTAAGAGAATAACTGGTCTCAGACTGCAGTACCGGCAGTGACCACCCCTGTATAAAAGGTGCTAGTAAGTCTCTGTAGTTGCAGTTTCCCGATTGACTTCATTCAGTAAAGACTTGTTTTGTTCAACTCCTGCTGTCCGTGTCTCAATCATACACGGACATAATACTGGCGATGAGCAGATACGAACTTACCTACAGTCTGCACCACCTCCTGGGATCCATTCCTGAAGCAAAATGAGCAGAGGTCGAGGCCAGAAGGAAGAAAGAAGCAGTAGAAACGGGCGTCGACCGTGGGCATCCGCCCCTGAGTCAGCAGAGTTGAAGATTGCTGGAGAAGCTGTCGAAAGCGGGGCCTGGTTCCTGTCGACGGTGCTTCAGCTAATCGGGCTGGTGGCAGGTAGTACACTGATCCTTCCTGGGCTGCGGCGGTCGCGAACTCGAGCGGGTGGCTTGCAACGGGGCCGAGCAGCGTTGTCGGGAAGAGGAGAGAGAGAGGGTGGAGCACACAGTGCTACGAAGCCGGGCTGCGTACAGACCCGAGAAGAGGGAGGCAAGAGTCCCACAGGGTTGTTCCACGACGGGAAAATAATAAAAAAAGAAATATTAAACGCACAGGAAACCGCGAGGAGCTGCAGGTTACAATGGAAACCGTGGAAAGCAGCGCTAGCAACAGCGGGGAAGAAGGCAAAGCACGGGAGGCGCCATCTTAATCAGCGGGGAAGAAGGCAAAGCGCGGGAGGCGCCATTTTGTTAAATTGGGGAAGAAGGCAAAGCGCGGGAGGTGCCATTTTAGATTTTCAAGATGCCGAAGACTGGCTGTATCACTGCCTTTGATAATACAATAGAGGACTGGACCACGTATGTGGAAAGAGTCGAGGTATATTGCGAGGCAAACAAAATAGCCGATGAGAAAAAGGCATCGGTATTGCTAAACTTAATGGGCGCTAGAACGTACGGCCTATTGCAGGACCTGATTACTCCAGCCAAACCGAAGGTGAAGAGTTTTAACGAAATTGTTGCTGTCCTACAGGAACACCTAAACCCTGCACCGCTTCTGATAGCAGAAAGATTTAAATTCCACAGGAGAACTCAGCATAAAGATGAGAGCAATGCTGAGTGCCTTACGGAACTACGCAAGCTATCAAAGCACTGCCAGTTCGGAGCAGGACTGGCAGATACCCTACGGGACAAATTTGTCTGTGGACTCCTGAGTGAAGGAACACAGAAGAAGTTACTCTCAGAGAAAGAGCTGACGCTAGATAAGGCTTTCAGCATGGCAGTAGCGCACGAAGCAGCAGCCAGGGGAGCTGCGGAAATACAACAAAAGCCACAGGAATACGGCACCCACGCAATGACACGGGGATTTGCAAAATGTTGTCGCTGCGGCAGAACTAACCATGACCAGAAGGACTGCTGGTCCAAGGACAAAATATGCAGGCAATGCGGAAAGATGGGACACATTGCACGAGTTTGCAGGTCTGGGAAGAAGACCAGCGACAACAAAAAGGCTACTAAGGAAAAGTACAAGAAAGTACAAAAGATGACGGGCAGTAGTTCCGAAGACCAGATGAGCGATAGTGAATCCGGGAACAAGAGACTAGGCTGTCTCAAACTTCACAATGTAATCGCAAAAGAGGATCACCGAACCATTTGGGTCACCCTCACGATAGCAGGGTCCCAAGTTAAAATGGAATTGGATACAGGATCAGCAATAACCGTCATGAATCGACGAGACTACGAGCGGCTATTCTCACACATACCCTTGAGGGAGACATCCATCATCTTGACGACGTATACGGGGCAAAAAGTATACCCCAGAGGAAAAATAAGGGTGCCTGTCGAATACAACGGCAAGAAAATACGGAAATTGTATCTCTACATACTGCCAAATGGTGGACCACCGTTATTGGGACGTGAATGGATCAGGAAGATAAACTTAGATTGGCACTCCATTCATGCAATGACGATGGACGGTAAAAAAGATGAAGACGTCACTCCTGGACGATTGTCAACAATCTTAGCTAACGCCAAAGAGGTATTTCAACAAGAACTGGGCACTCTTAAAGGCGTAACCGCCTCGATAAAAATAGAAGAGAATGCAATTCCCAAGTTTTTCAAAGCAAGACCGGTACCATATGCAATTCGCCCAGCCGTCGAGGCAGAGCTGGAGAATCTGGAGAAGGCAGGCATGTTGTCTAAGGTCGACTGGAGCGAGTGGGCGACACCCATCGTTCCTGTCATGAAGAAAACGTTAAGCAATAAGTCTGAGGAGCCAAGGAAGGTTTGCATCTGTGGGGATTTCAAGGTGACGGTGAACCCAGTCCTTCACACAGTACAATATCCTCTTCCAAGGATAGAAGACATCTTCGCCTCACTGTCTGGAGGGAAGCGTTTTACAAAAATTGACCTAGCACAAGCATATTTGCAGGTGGAGGTTGAAGAATCCTCTAGGAAGTATCTCACGATAAACACTCACAAAGGTCTTTACCAGTATCATCGATTGGTATTCGGAGTAGCATCGGCTCCGGCGATATGGCAAAGAGCGATGGAACAAGTCCTGCAAGGGATTCCGGGGACTCAGTGTTACTTGGACGACATCCTTGTGACAGGTGAAGATGACAGTGAACACCTTAACAACCTAGAGCAGGTGCTCACTGGACTACGGGAACATGGGTTACGAGCCAACCGCCCCAAGTGCGAGTTTTTTAAGAAACAGATATCATATTGTGGCCACGTGATTGATGAAGAGGGGTTACATAAGTCCCCTGACAAAATTGAAGCGGTTGTTAAGGCCCCAGCGCCTGAAAATGTGTCGCAACTGAGGTCATTCCTCGGATTGGTGAATTATTACCATAAGTTTTTGCCGAATTTGTCGACAATCCTGCACCCACTGAATGCCCTGCTGCGAACGGGAGTAGCGTGGAAATGGAGCAATGACTGTAAGCGGGCCTTTCAGAAGAGTAAGGACTTAATCACTTCAAGAGAAGTATTGGCTCACTACAACCCAGCACTGCCGATCAGACTGACGTGTGATGCGTCTCCCTACGGCATTGGGGCGGTACTGTCACGTAAATTCCTTGATGGCTTAGAGAGGCCGATAGCTTTTGCGTCACGCGCGTTAACTTCTGCCGAGCGTAACTACGCCCAGATTGACAGAGAGGCCCTCAGCCTAGTGTGGGGGCTGAAGAAGTTCAATCACTACCTGCATGGTCAAAAATTTACTCTACTAACCGATCATCAACCTCTTGTCTCCATTTTCAACCCTCAGAAGGGCGTACCGATAATGACAGTGCAACGGCTGCAGAGGTGGTCCCTTTTCCTAGGGGCACACCAATATGACATCGAGTACAAAGGAACTAAACAGCATGGGAATGCTGATGGATTGTCATGCCTACCGTTGCCGACGGTGGAAGAAGAAGACCTTGCAGTGGATCCAATGGAGTTATTCCACTCGACCATAGTCGAATGTCTCCCTGTGACGAATGCAAACATAGAAAAGGAAACACAGAATGACCCGACACTATCACGGGTCTATGATTTAACAGTGACGGGACGGCCAGCACATGGCGAACCACTGCTGCCAGCATTCTCGCTGAGAAGAGAACAGCTGTCAGTGTGCAGAGGAACCTTGATGTGTGGATCCAGAGTAGCAATTCCACCTAAGTTGACGGATAGAGTGCTCAATGAGCTTCATGAGGGTCATCTGGGTGGGGTAAAAATGAAGAACTTAGCCAGAGCGTTTGTGTGGTGGCCAGGAATCGATAGAGAAATCGAAGAGATGACCAAGAGCTGTGCAGGATGCCATAAGGTCCAAAACGCCCCACCACAAGCTCCTCTGCATCCATGGGAGTGGCCCTCATCTCCATGGCAAAGGGTGCACATTGATTTTGCTGGTCCCTTCATGGACTCGATGTTTTTAATTGCGGTGGATGCACATTCAAAGTGGCCAGAGGTAATAAAATTGTCCTCAACCACCACAGAAAAAACTATCACAGTTTTACGAACCATATTCGCCAGGAATGGGCTGCCTGAACAGATTTGCTCTGACAATGGACCACAGTTTGTGTCTGAAGAGTTCCAGAGGTTCTTAAAGAACAATGGTGTTAAGCATTACACATCTGCCCCATATCATTCAGCCACTAATGGATTGGCCGAGAGGTTTGTTCAAACATTCAAGAAGGCTATCAAGGCAATGTGTAATGAAGATTTACCCCTACAACACAAGGTGTACAACTTCTTGTTTGCCTACCGGAATGCGACACATGCGTTTACCAACCAAACTCCAGCCATGATGTTCTTCAATCGAAGACTACGATGCCGCTTGGATTTGGTTAAGCCAAACGTCCGAAGGGATGTGGAGAACAGACAGTTTCAGAATATGAATGAAAGGCCGACCAGGAGTTTTAAGATAGGTCAACCAGTTTTGGCCCAGGACTACCACACTGAGAAATGGCAGCCAGGAACGATTTGTACACGGCAAGGACCTCTCATGTATACCGTGGACGTTGGGGGGAGCATTGTAAGACGCCATGCTGACCAGATTCTAGAGTCACTGGAAAACGTCAACTCCACACCACGATCTGATACACCTGACAATGAAATCGACGTACCAATTGCAGCTACCGCAGAACCGGTGATATTGGAAGCAGATGAACCAAACAGCGACATTGATCCCGACTCAACCTTGCCAGAAGAACCTGATACCCCAAAGAGGCGTTATCCAGACAGAATCAGGAAGCCTCCTCAAAGACTGAACTTATAATTGCTTAAACTCAACCAATGTATTTAGCAACCGTAATTGTGATTGTAATTAGTTATCATTTAGTTGTTAAATGAATGTTAGGTACTGTTTATCTAAAAGGGGAGGAATTGTTGTGTATGTACCTTTAAGAGAATAACTGGTCTCAGACTGCAGTACCGGCAGTGACCACCCCTGTATAAAAGGCGCTAGTAAGCCTCTGTAGTTGCAGTTTCCCGATTGACTTCATTCAGTAAAGACTTGTTTTGTTCAACTCCTGCTGTCCGTGTCTCAATCATACACGGACATAATACACCCCGTAAGGTGAAGCGTCACAAGCGAGAATGATGTCTTTCTCTTCGTTGTAGTGAACCAGCACATCTGACGACAGCATCAGTTTCTTTGACTGTTCAAATGAAACCCCCTGCTCCTCTCCCCACTGCCACTGTGTCTCCTTGCGCAGTAGTTTGTGAAGAGGTGCTAACACTGTTGACAAGTTTGGTAAAAACCTGTTATAATAGTTCACCAGTCCCAGGTAAGCTTTTAACTCAGCCACATTGGTAGGAGCAGGGGCGTCCTGCAGTGCTTGTACCTTCTCCTTGATTGGATGGAGCCCGATGGCCTCCACTCTGTGTCCCAGGAACACTGCCTCATTCCCCAGGAAAGTGCACTTGCTCCTCTTGAGCCATAACCCTGCCCTCTCCAATCTCAGTAGTACCTCTCAGAGTGCTCAGATGCTCCTGGTCGGTTCTTCCCGTCACCAGAATGTCATCCAGATAGATAGAAACATGTGGAATCCCTTGCAGTACACCTTCGATTGTCCTCTGGAAGATAGCTGGACTAGATGAGACACCAAACAGTAAGCGGTTATATGTAAACAAGCCCTTGTGTGTATTTATGGTAACATACTTCTTTGATTCGTCATCCAGTGTAATCTGCAAGTATGCATGACTCATATCCAACTTTGTGAATTTCTTCCCTCCAGCCAGGTTTGCAAAGAGATCCTTTGTTTTGGGAATAGGATACTGCTCTAGTTTGGACACCTGATTGACTGTCAATTTATAATCTCCACAGAGTCTTACCGAATTGTCCGGTTTTAAAACAGGTACTGTGGGAGCTGCCCATTCCGAACATTTCACTGGTTCCAGTATGTTCTCTCTCAATAGACGATCAAGCTCAGCCTTTACCTTTGGTTTCATGGCATAAGGCAGAGGTCGTTGTTTAAAAAACCTTGGCGGTGCCTCCTTGTCTACATAAATCTTAGCTGGGGGGCCATTAAATGTGCCAAGTTCCTCCTTGAACACATTCTCATGTTCACTCAACACTTCTTGCAAAGTCAACTGTTTGCCCGCATTTATTTGGTTTACTGCTCCCCAGTCTAATTTAAGTTCTTTTATCCAGCCCCGACCTAACAGGTTTGGTCCGGTACCCGATACTATAACTACAGGTAGCTGTTCCACTATGTCCCTGTGCTGCACAGTCACATTAGCTGCACCTAATGTCACTACTCGTTCACCTGTATATGTTTTAAGATGCAGAGAGCAAGTCTTTAACTCTGGAATTTTTGCACGGTTCCACAATTTTGAGTACTCTGCCTTGTTCATTATGGTTACACCGCACCCTGTATCAACTTCAAAGTTCACCTTAGAGTCATTTACTGTCAGTTGCAATGTGATAGGAGCCACTTTTGGAATGTTCTCTAACATGCTATACATTATGAATATGTCCTCTTCTTCCTCAGCTTCCCCGCTGATGTGGTGTGCTCCATTTTGTGTATGTACCTTTAAGAGAATAACTGGTCTCAGACTGCAGTACCGGCAGTGACCACCCCTGTATAAAAGGCGCTAGAGAGCCTCTGTTGTTTAGATTCATTATGGACTTCCACCAGTAAACATCTATTTGTTTTCTCTCCTGCTAGTCCGTGTTTAAATCATTCACGGACTTAACACTGGCGACGAGTAAAGAAACGAACTTACCTGCAACTCAGCAGCAGCTCCGACGACGTTGTTGAAGGTCGGAGCCAGAAGAAAGAAAAAAAATAGAAGCCATTGAAACTCGAGAAACGGGCGTCGACCGTCAATCATTGGGTTCAAGGCTTTGCAGGAGCGACTTTCCAGAGCCAGGCAGGGTTCCTCGGTCCGTGGTTTCCCAGCTAATCGGGCTGGTGGCAGGTAGTGCTCTGATCCTTCCTGGGCTGCGGCGGGCTGAAGCTCGATCAGGTGACCTTTCAACGAAGCCGGGCAGCGAGTCGGGAAGCAAAGAGAGAGAGAGAGGGTGGAGTACACAGGGTGCGGCCGGTGTTTCGAAGCCGGGCAGCGTTCGGACCTCAGAAGAGGGAGGGAAGTGTCCCAGAGGGTCCGCTCCGCGACGGGAAAATAATAAAAGAAAAAGAATACGCGCAAGAAACCGTGGAAAGCAGCGCTAACAACAGCGGGGAAGAAGACAAAGCGCGAGAGGCGCCATTTTGTTAAATCGGAGAAGAAGGCAAAGCGTGGGAGGCGCCATTTTAGATTTGCAAGATGCCGAAGACTGGCTGTATCACTGTTTTTGATAATACAATAGAGGACTGGACCACGTATGTGGAAAGAGTAGAGATATATTTCGAGGCAAGCGATATAGCGGAGGGGAAAAAGGCATCGATATTGTTAAACTTAATGGGCGCTAGAACGTACGGCCTATTGCGGGATCTGATTACTGCAGCCAAACCGAAGGCGAAGAGTTTTAACGAAATTGTTGCTGTCCTACAGGAGCACTTAAACCCTGCACCACTGTTGATAGCAGAAAGATTTAAATTCCACAGGAGAACTCAGCACAAAGATGAGAGCAATGCTGAGTATCTAACGGAACTACGCAAGCTATCAAAGCACTGCCAGTTCGGAGCAGGACTGGCAGATACCCTACGGGACAAATTTGTCTGTGGACTCCTGAGTGAAGGAACACAGAAGAAGTTACTCGCAGAAAAAGAGCTGACGCTAGATCAGGCTTTCAGCGTGGCAGTATCGTGTGAAGCAGCAGCCAGGGAAGCTGCAGAAATTCAACAAAAACCATAGGAATACGGCACCCACGAAATGACACGGGGATTTGCAAAATGTTATCGCTGCGGCAGAACTAACCATGACCAGAAGGACTGCTGGTCCAAAGACAAAATATGCAGACAATGCGGGAACATTGGACACATTGCACGAGTTTGTAGGTCTGGGAAGAAGACCAGCGACAACAAAAAGGCTACTAAGGAACCGTACAAGAAAGTACAAAAGATGACAGACAGTAGTTCCAAAGACCAGATGAGCGATAGTGAATCCGGAAACAGGAGACTAAGCTGTCTCAAACTTCACAATGTAATCGCAAAAGAGGATCACCGAACCATTTGGGTCACT
The DNA here is from genome assembly GCF_052327205.1 of Somniosus microcephalus. Taxonomy (NCBI): domain Eukaryota; kingdom Metazoa; phylum Chordata; class Chondrichthyes; order Squaliformes; family Somniosidae; genus Somniosus; species Somniosus microcephalus. The sequence continues at coordinate 258,902,601 of NC_140991.1, read as the reverse complement.
CTCACGATAGCAGGGTCCCAAGTTAAAATGGAATTGGATACATGATCAGCGCTAACCGTCATGAATCGACGAGACTACGAGCGGCTATTTTCACACTGTGGTAAACCACTGTAGTTCACTGTGTTCACTGTTGTTGTTGTTGTTGTTGTCGTTCACTCTTGTTTCACTGTTGTGCCTGACTATGCCTCAGCTGACTCCGCCCCTGGGCTACCGAGTATAAGAGCGGCCGCATGGCAGCTCCTGGCATTCGGTCGTCCACTAGAGGCATAGTCCTGATCTGTCTGAAGTGCAATTCAGTAGTTAATAAAAGCCTGTCGTTCTGAACTCTGCCCAGCCTTTTATTAGAATTGATAGCGCATCACACACATACCCTTGAGAGAGACATCCATCGTCTTGACGACGTATACGGGGCAAAAAGTATACCCCAGAGGAAAAATAAGGGTGCCTGTCGAATACAATGGCAAGGAAATACGGAAATTGTACCTCTACATACTGCCAAATGGTGGACCACCGTTATTGGGACGGGAATGGATCAGGAAGATAAACTTGGATTGGCATTCCATTCATGCAATGACGGTGGATGGTAAAAAAGATGACGACGTCACTCCTGGACGATTGTCAACAATCTTAGCTAATGCCAAAGAGGTATTTCAACAAGAACTGGGCATGCTTAAAGGCGTAACCGCCTCGTTAAAAATAGAAGAGAATGCAGTTCCCAAGTTTTTCAAAGCGAGACCGGTACCATATGCAATTCACCCAGCCGTCGAGGTAGAGCTGGAGAATCTGGAGAAGGCGGGTGTGTTTTCTAAGGTCGACTGGAGCGAGTGGGCGACACCCATCGTTCCTGTCATGAAGAAAACGTTAAGCAATAAGTCCGGAGAGCCAAGGAAGATTCGCATCTGTGGGGATTTCAAGGTGACGGTGAACTATGTCCTTCACACAGTACAATATCCTCTTCCAAGGATAGAAGACATCTTTGCCTCACTGTCTGGAGGGAAGCGTTTTACAAAAATTGACCTAGCACGAGCATATTTGCAGATGGAGGTTGAAGAGTCCTCTAGGAAGTATCTCATGATAAACACTCACAAAGGTCTTTACCAGTATCATCGATTGGTATTCGGAGTAGCATCGGCTCCGGCGATATGGCAAAGAGCGATGGAACAAGTCCTGCAAGGGATTCCGGGGACTCAGTGTTACTTGGACGACATCCTTGTAACAGGTGAAGATGACAGTGAACACCTTAACAACCTAGAACAGGTGCTCACTAGACTACGGGAACATGGGTTGCGAGCCAACCGCCCCAAGTGCGAATCTTTTAAGAAACAGATATCGTATTGTGGCCACGTGATTGATGAAGAGGGGTAACATAAGTCCCCTGACAAAATTGAAGCGGTTGTTAAGGCCCCAGCGCCTGAAAATGTGTCGCAACTGAGGTCATTCCTCGGGTTGGTGAATTACTATCATAAGTTTTTGCCGAATTTGTCGACAATTCTGCACCCACTGAACGCCCTGCTACGAACGGGGGTAGCATGGAAATGGAGCGATGATTGTAAACGTGCTTTTCAGAAGAGTAAGGACTTAATCATTTCAAGAGAAGTATTGGCTCACTACAACCCAGCACTGCCAATCAGGCTGGCGTGTGATGCGTCTCCCTACGGCATTGGGGCGGTACTGTCACATAAATTCCTTGATGGTTTGGAGAGGCCGATAGCTTTTGCGTCACGCGCGTTAACTTCTGCCGAGCGTAACTACGCCCAGATTGACAGAGAGGCCCTCAGCCTAGTGTGGGGGGTGAAGAAGTTCAATCACTATCTGCACGGTCAAAAATTTACTCTACTAACCGATCATCAACCTCTTGTCTCCATTTTCAACCCTCAGAAGGGCGTACCGATAATGACAGCACAACGGCTGCAGAGATGGTCCCTTTTCCTAGGGGCACACCAATATGACATCGAGTACAAAGGAACTAAACAGCATTGAAATGCTGATGGATTGTCACGTCTACCTTTGCCGATGGTGGAAGAAGAAGACCTTGCAGTGGATCCAATGGAGTTATTCCACTTGACCATAGTCGAATGTCTCCCTGTGATGAATGCAAACATAGAAAAGGAAACACGGAATGACCCGACACTATCACGGATCTATGATTTAACGGTGAAGGGATGGCCAGCACATGGCGAACCACTGCTGCCAGCATTCTCGCCGAGAACAGCTGTCAGTGTGCAGAGGAACCTTGATGTGTGGATCCAGAGTAGTAATTCCACCTAAGTTGACGGATAGAGTGCTCAATGAGCTTCATGAGGGTCATCTGGGTGGGGTAAAAATGAAGAACTTAGCCAGAGCGTTTGTGTGGTGGCCGGGAATCGATAGAGAAATCGAAGAGATGACCAAGAGCTGTGCAGGATGCCAGAAGGTCCAAAACGCCCCACCACAAGCTCCTCTGCATCCATGGGAGTGGCCCTCATCTCCATGGCAAAGGGTGCACATTGATTTTGCTGGTCCCTTCATGGACTCGATGTTGTTAATTGCGGTGGATGCACATTCAAATTGGCCAGAGGTAATAAAAATGTCTGTCCTCAACCACCACGGAAAAAACTATCACAGCTTTACGAACAATATTCGCCAGGAATGGGCTGCCTGAACAGATTTGCTCTGACAATGGACCACAGTTTGTGTCTGAAGAGTTCCGGAGGTTCTTAAAGAACAATGGTGTTAAGCATTACACATCTGCCCCATATCATCCAGCCACTAATAGATTGGCCGAGAGGTTTGTCCAAACATTCAAGAAGGTTATCAAGGCAATGTGTAATAAAGATATACCCCTACAACACAAGGTGGACAACTTCTTGTTTGCCTACCGGAATGCGACACATGCGGTTACCAACCAAACTCCAGCCATGATGTTCTTCAATCGAAGACTACGATGCCACTTGGATTTGGTTAAGCCAAATGTCCGAAGAGATGTGGAGAACAGGCAGTTTCAGAATATGAATGAAAGGCCGACCAGGAGTTTTAAGATAGGTCAACCAGTTTTGGCCCGGGACTACCGCACTGAGAAATGGCAGCCAGGAACGATTTGTACATGACAAGGACCTCTCAGATATACCGTGGACGTTGGGGAGAGCATTGTAAGATGCCATGCTGACCAGATTCTAGAGTCACTGGAAAACGTCAACTCCACACCACGATCTGATACACCTGGTAATGAAATCGACGTTCCAATTGCAGCTACCGCAGAACCGGTAATATTGGAAGCAGATGAACCAAACAACGACATTGATTCTGACTCAACATTGCCAGAAGAGCCTGTTAACCCAAAGAGGCGTTATCCAGACAGAATCAGGAAGCCTCCTCAAAGACTGAACTTATAATTGCTTAAACTTAACCACTGTATCTAGTAACCGTAATTGTGATTGTAATTCGTTATCATTTAGTTGTTAAATGAATGTTATGTACTGTTTATCTAAAAGGGGAGGAATTGTTGTGTATGTACCTTTAAGAGAATAACTGGTCTCAGGCTGCAGTACCGGCTGTGATCACCCATGTATAAAAGGCGCTAGAGAGCCTCTGTTGTTTAGATTCGTTATGGACTTCCACCAGTAAACATCTATTTGTTTTCTCTCTTGCTCGTCCGTGTTTAAATCATTCACGGACTTAACACTCCATGATTTTGCACTTCTCTCCCTTGGTTTTGCTTTCCTCCCCCTTTTGGTTTGGACTCCTCCACAGGTGATTTTGCCCTGCATGCTTGTTTATGTGTCCCTGTTTCCCACACTTGTGGCACTTTTCCTCCAGAAACCAGCATTCACTCGCCAGGTGATCGCCCTTGCATTTATAACATGCCTTCACATGCTCACGTTGTGGTTTCTGATGCATGTTTAACTTGTGCAGAATAACCTGACCTGCAACTTGCTTAGCATTAGCCCTGTCTGAACCCTGTATTTCTTTTACATCTTGGTTCGCTGTCTCTATGGCTTGAGCAAGTTCCAATGCTTTTTCATAAGTAAGCCCAGTCTCGGATAATAATCTACGCTGCATTCGGTCGTCCATTATTCCGCAAACTAGCCTATCTCTCAGCATTTCCTTCAGGTTGTTCCCATAATTGCAATCTTGTGCTAATTTACGCAACACCGCTACATAGTCCATTACACTCTCTTCCTCTTTTCTGTTCCTTGAATTAAACTCGAACCGCTGTACAATCTCACTAGGCTTAGGGTTGAAATGTTCTTTTAGCAAGGCCACTAATTCAACAAATGATTTGTCTCCAGGCTTTTCAGGACTGAGCAGATTCCTCATCAAACTGTAGGTTTGGCTTCCCACTGAACTAAGCAGAATGGCTTTCCTTTTTCCGGCATCATTTATTTCATTTGCTTCAAAGAAATAACCCAACACTTCACAGTATTCCTGTTGTGTCTGTGTGTTGATAGAGACACTGAAGACAGGAGTTGGTTTCATAGGTGTTTACTAAACAAAGTCTGGAGGGGAACTAATGGATACAACACAATATACAGGCTTATATAGCCCGAGTGGCCATTACCGGCATTACAGTACCCCTGGGGCTCTTAAAGGCACATACACTACAATTCCTCCCTTTTTAGCCAACCAGTACATAATATTTTAAGTAAATATTAATTACATGTTACAAGAAAAACAATCTACACATTGCTGCAGTTAATTAATTATAAGTCAGTCTCTCTGGAGGCTTCCTGACTCGGTCCGGATAACGCCTCGGTGGTGTAGTAGTTTCTGGTGGTGTAGTAGGTTCTTTTGGCAAGGCTGATTCGGCTTGAATGCCAGTGTCGGGTTCATCGGGTTCCAGTATCACCGGATCGGAGGTAGATATGGGTATCTCTCCTTCATCGTTAGGCGTATAGAGTTATGGTGTAGGTTGTCCCTTTTCGGATGACTCTATGATTTGGTCAGCATGGCGCCTTATTATGCTTTCTCCGATGTCCACGGTACACATCAGCAGTCCTAGTCGTGTGCAGATAGTTCCAGGCTGCCATTTCTCTGTACGGTAGTCCCGGGCCAAAACTTGTTGACCTATCTGGAAGGTTCTAGTTGGTCTTTCATTCATGCCTTGAAATTGCCGGTTCTCCACGTCCCTTCTGATGTTGGGCTTGATCAAGTCCAGCCGGCATCTTAGGCTTCTATTGAAGAACATCATGGCGGGAGTTTGGTTTGTGACCATATGTGTTGCATTCCTGTATGCGAACAAGAAGTTATCCACCTTGTGCTGAAGTTTTATGTCTTCATTACCCATGGCCTTTATGGCCTTCTTGAAAGTCTGGACAAACCTTTCAGCCAATCCATTGGTGGCGGGATGGTATGGGGCAGACGTGTAGTGCTTAACCCCATTGTTTTTTAAGAACTTCCTGAATTCTTCGGACACAAATTGCGGTCCATTATCAGAACAGATCTGTTCCGGCAGCCCATTCCTGGCAAATATGGTCCTTAATACTGTGATGGTTTTTTCCGTGGTGGTGGAGGACATCTTTATTACCTCCGGCCACTTGGAGTGTGCATCAACCGTGATTAAAAACATTGAGTCCATAAATGGACCAGCAAAGTCGATGTGTACCCTTTGCCAGGGAGATGAGGGCCACTCCCATGGATGTAGAGGGGCTTGGGGTGGAGCGTTTTGGACCTTCTGGCATCCTAGGCAGCTCTTGGTCATTTCTTTGATGTCTCCATCGATACCTGGCCACCATACAAACGCCCTGGCTAGGTTCTTCATTTTCACTCCACCCAGATGCCCCTCGTGAAGCTCCTTTAGAACTTTATCCTAGAGTTTGGGTGGAATCACCACTCTGGATCCACACATCAAGGTTCCTCGGCACACTGACAGCTGTTCTCTTCTTTGTGAGAATGCTGGCAACAGTGGTTCGCCATGTGCTGGCCATCCCTTCACTGTTAAATCGTAGACTCATGAGCGAGTCGGGTCATTTCTAGTTTCCCTTTCAATGGCAGAATTTGTTACTGGTAGACATTCGACTATGGTAGAGTGGAAAATCTCCACTGGGTCTACGGTAGGTGCTTCTTCTACCGTTGGCAACAGTAGGCACGATAACCCGTCAGCATTCCCATGCTGTTTTGATCCTTTGTATTCTATGTTGTATTTGTGTGCCCCAAAAAAAGGGACCACCTCTGTAGCCTTTGCGCTGTCATAATGGGAACACCCTTTTTAGGGTTGAATATGGAGATGAGGGGTTGATGGTCAGTCAACAAGGTAAATTTTTGTCCGTGTAGGTAATGGTTGAATTTCTTCACTCCCCATACCAGGCTGAGTGCTTCCCTGTCGATTTGGGCATAGTTACGTTCAGCTGAGTTCAATGAGCGTGACGCAAAAGCTATCGGCCGTTCCGAGCCATCAGGGAATTTATGCGATAATACTGCTCCTACGCCGTAAGGGGATGCATCGCACGCCAGTCTGATTGGCAGTGATGGGTTGTAATGAGCCAAAACTTCTTTGGATGTGATTAAGTCTTTGCATTTATGGAAGGCATGTTTACAGTCTTCACTCCATTTCCAAGTTACTCCTGTTAGTAGCAGTTCATTAAGAGGGTGTAGAAGAGTTGATAAGTTCGGTAAAAATTTATGATAATAATTTATTAATCCCAGGAACGACCTTAATTGTGAAACATTCAGGTGCTGGGGCTTTTATGACCGCTTCAATTTTTTCTGGTGACTTATGCAACCCTTCCTTATTAATTATGTGGCCACAATATGATATTTGATTTTGGAAAAATTCACACTTGGGGCGATTTGCTCGTAGGCCCCGTTCTCTCAGCCTAGTGAGCACCTGCTCCAAATTGGCAAGGTGCTCGTTGTCGTTTTCTCCTGTTACAAGGATGTCGTCTAGGTAGCATTGAGTCCCCGGAATCCCTTGGAGGACTTGCTCCATAGCTCTTTGCCAGATAGCTGGAGCGGATGCTACTCCAAAAACCAGTCGATTGTACTGGTACAGACCTTTGTGTGTATTTATCGTGAGATATTTTTTAGAGGCCTCTTCAACCTCCATCTGTAGATATGCCTGTGCCAAGTCAATTTTGGTGAAACGTTTCCCTCCGGATAGTGAGGCAAAAATATCTTCTATCCTCGGAAGAGGATACTGTACCTTGTGAAGGACCGGGTTTACAGTCACCTTGAAGTCTCCACAGATGCGAATTTTTCTCTGTTCTTCAGATTTATCATTATTCAATGCTTTCTTCATGACTGGAACGATGGGTGTTGCCCACTCGCTCCAATCTATTTTGGATAATACGCCTGCCTTTTCCAAATTCTCCAGCTCTGCCTCGACTGCTGGACGAATTGCGTTTGGCACCGGTCTTGCCTTAAAAAACTTGGGAATTGCTGCATCTTCCACTTTTATTGAGGCGGTGATGCCTTTCAAGGTTCCTAGTTTCTCTTGAAACACTTCTTTGGCGTTGGCCAAGATGTCTTTTAATCGTTCAGGTATGATGTCATCATCGTTTTTTTTCTTACTGGTCACCGTCAGTGCCTGAATGGCGTGCCAGTCTAAACGTATTTTCCTGATCCATTCACATCCCAACAGCGGTGGACCACCATCTTGTAGAATGTATAAATACAACTTTTGTATTTCCTTGCTGTTGTATACAACAGGCACCCTTATTTTTCCTTTGGGGTATACTTTCTGCCCCGTATATGTTTTCAAGATAATGGATGTGTCTTTTAAAGGTATACGCGGAAATAGCCTCTCGTAATCCCGTCGATTTATGACGGTCAGAGCTGATCCTGTATCTAGCTCCATTTTAACTGGGGACCCTGCTATCGTGAGGGTAACCCAAATGGTCTGGTAATCATCTTTGGCAATTACATTATGTAATTTGAGACAGCTTAGTCTCTTGTTTTCGGAGTCGCTATCGCTCTTCTGGTCTTCGGAGCTGCTGTCCGTTATCATTTGTACCTTTCTGTACTTTTCTTTATTGATTTTTTTTTTCCTGTCTGTGGATTTTTTTTGTCCAGATCGGCATACCCGTGCAATGTGTCCAATCTTTCCGCATTGCCTGCATGCTTTGTCCTTGAACCAGCAGTCCCTCTGGTCATGGGTGGATCTGCCGCAGCGATAACATCTCTCGAAACCCTGTGTCATTTCATGGGTGCCGAAGTCCTGTGTCTTTTGTTGTATCTCTGCAGCTCCTCTTGCGGCTGCTTCGTATGATACAGCCATACTGAAAGCCTTGTCCAGTGTTAAATCTTTTTCAGAAAGCAGCCTTTTCTGTGTTCCTTCACTTAAGAGACCGCAAATGAATTTGTCTCGAAGATAATCTGCTAGTCCTGCCCCGAATAGGCTGTATTTTGATAGCTTTCTTAATTTGGTGAGGTAATCAGCGTTACTTTCATTCCTGTGCTGATTTCTCTTGAAGAATTTGAATCGTTCCGCTTTCAGCAGCGGTGTTGGGTTTAAGTGCTCCTGTAGGGTATCAACAATTTCTTTAAAATTTTTGTCCTTTGGTTTGGCTGGAGTGATTAAATTTCGTAACAGCCCGTATGTCTTTGCGCCCATTAGATTTAGCAGTACTGAAGCTTTTTTTTCATCTTCTACTCCATTTGCGGTGCAATATACCTCCACTCTTTCCACATATGTGGTCCAATCCTCTATCTCGTTATCAAAAGCATCAATATTGCCAGACTTAGGCATCCGAGAAATAAAATGGCGCTTCCCGCGCTTTTCTTTCTTTTCTGCCGAAAAGATATGGCGCTTCCCGCGCTTCCCCGCTGCTGCTGCCGATGACAACGCTGTTTCTCGCGGTTCCCGTTCTTTTTATTTATTTATTTACAGTTGGAGACTCGTTCCCGCCGGACTCTCTCTCTAGGTCTGAACGCTGACCTGCTCGCAGCGCCGGCCGTCTCCCGAGTGCTCCCTCCCCGTCTGTTACTGCTTGCCTCCGCTTTCGCTGCTTGGCCCAGCTGTAGAGCCAGCTGCTGGAGCCCCAGCCCGATGCCCAGGAAGGATTATTGCAGTACCTGCCACCAGCTCGGCTAGCTGGTGAAACCACAGCCCTTTCTTTTTCTTGAATTTTCTTCAACTTTGGACGCCAGAGGAATCAATGTCCTTGAGGTGCTGCTGAATTGCAGGTAAGTCCGTTTCCAATTCGTCGCCACTGTTGTGTCTGTGTGTTGATAGAGACACTGAAGACAGGAGTTGGTTTCATAGTTGTTTACTAAACAAAGTCTGGAGGGGAACTAACGGATACAACACAATATACAGGCTTATATAGCCCGAGTGGCCATTACCGGCATTACAGTACACCTGGGGCTCTTAAAGGCACATACACTACAATTCCTCCCAGATTTGTGCTTGAATATCAAAAGTGGAGACCGTTCCTACCGTGGCAGCCATGCTCTCGTCCAATTTGCAGTGAACTTTAGCTCGTGAGTTTGTTTTTCTTTTTAAAAAACAATCCCGTCAGACTTCTCTTCTTTATTCAGTGTCCTTTTACCTCATCGCCAAATGTGATAAATTCATGTTGTGAAACAAGGAACTCGAAGAGGCGAGATATTAGAATCAGTCCAGGTACTTTATTAAACAACTGCGAAACAAACAGACAGGCCTGCATCCAGGCATTCCACACTCGAATGATCTTCCCTCCTAAAACTAGTGGCAGCACTAGCTACAGCACCACCTGGTGGATAACCTTAATCATAACATCCCAGATTACTATAAGATGTTCCTTAAAACCTACCTCTTTGACCAAGCTTTTGATCATGTGTCCTAATATCTCCTTATGTGGCTCGGTGTCAAATTTTGTTTGTTAATGGTCCTGTGAAGCACCTTGGGATGTTTTACTATGTTTAAAGGCATTATTTAAATCTAAGTTGTTGTTATTGGTTGCATTCTTGTAGATGGAAGTTAATTATTAATGGCAGCAGTACTGTGTGGGGAGCAGTCACTAATGGAGCCCTGCAGGTTCGGTGTTGGGGCTGTTGAACTTCACTAATTTTATCATTGATGTGGATGAATGCATTGGAGGAATTGTCCACAAGTTCCCAAATAATACAAAGGTATATGCAGATTGTAAGGACCTTAGACAAAAAGATAGATTGCACGTAAATTTAGATATAACAGGCCTATATCTTGATGTTGTCTTTTAATATAGCTAAGTGTAGTGTCATACACTTGGGTAGGAGCTACGCAGGAATGTATACACCATGCAGGGTTGTGCGCTCAGGACCTGGGTGTTACAATGTATGAGCCACTGAAGGCCCATGACCAGTGTCGTGAGGCTATAGCAAAAGCAAATAGTGTTAGGATGTATTGCTAGGACAACTAAGAATGCAACAACTTATAACAACAACAACAACAACTTGTATTTATAGAGCGCCTTTAACATAGTAAAATGTCCCAAGGTGCTTCACAGGAGTTATAAAACAAAATTTGACACCAAGCCACATAAGGAGAAATTAGGGCAGATGACCAAATGCATGGTCAAAGAGTTAGGTTTTAAGGAGCGTCTTAAAGGAGGAAAGAGAGATAGAGAGGCGGAGAGGTTTAGGCAGGGAATTCCAGAGCTTAGGGCCTAGACAGCTGAAGGGACTTAGCATTATGAAGATGATCATATTTCACTTGCTGCTGATATCAAGTCAACATGACAGAGTGTTGTAAGAAATGTGGGTCGCTGATATTTAATTCTGTCACGTAGCTGTGACGTTCCCATCTCCCCATCTCCGATGATCAGGGACGCCGAAATGCTACTGATCTCCAGTGCTTCCTGCTCTGCAGCTGTCAACTGGGAAATCTGTGGAGGACCACCTCCGGTTTGCTCCCTCTCCCTAGTGTTTTGCATTCTCTTCTCCTGCAATGGGGGAAAGAACAGACCTATGATTGACTGTATTATACACGTGTTCACCCGATGGATGCAGTGAATTTGGCGAGAGACATCAAATTGCGTAAGGATCAGGGTGAGTGGCAGTAGTATATGGATAGGTGGGGATGTGAGGAAGTGTGTAGAAAGAGAACGATGGGTGTGCTTCCAATATAAGTGGGTGCGAGGAGTGATGTGATGGAGTAGGCTTGACAAGGCAGAGTTGGGCCGGGGGGGGGGGGCGGGGGGCGAGTGATGTGCACAACAGGATGCAGGTGAATGTGCAACTATACTCACCTTTCATGACCTGGTTAGGTCATTAAAGAGCTTCCTGCACTGAATCCAGGAGCGTGGCACAATGCTGCGGCTGCTGACCTCCTGGGCCACCTCCAGCCACCCCTTCTTTGTGGCAGCAACAGGTATCTTCCTCCCGTTGCTGGGGAAGAGTATCTGTCTCCAACTCCTCACTGCAACCAGCAGCGCATTAGATGATGTATTGTTAAATTGAGGCGCAGCTTTTAACCATCCTGAATCCATGATGAAACTTCTCCCACTCTTTTTTCAAGCTCCTAACTGCTCCAAATTCCACCTTTGGATTGGCCCTTCAAATACTTGGGTTGAGATTGCGTCATGCAGGTTCGCACCATGCCTGCTGCCATGCATTCAAACCCTGAAGTAATATTATAATTAGATGGCCGCGTTAAAATGCCACAGGCCGACGCGCTGAAAGATCTTCTGGGTTTCCCACCCGATATCGTAACCCCACCCCGGGGATATCGTAACCCCACCTCTGAATGCGCCTCGGATCTATTATCAGGGCCTATGTAACTGCCGAGATGTGGAGAAAGAGCATGGTCAGATCTTCCTGCAGCCAATAGGAAGGCCATTTTTGATTTTAAAGCAGCCTTTTCATTGGACACAGGAATCACTGACATGAGTGCATGACATCACATGCCTCTTTCTCTCTGACAGAATATGGTGGGATAGATCTTACGATTTCAGACTTCTGGAACTTCACGTGTCAGGAGTGCATTTGGGATTCTGGGCATAGCCCCACAGACTTTTCCATCCGCAATTGGGTGCGCTGATCTGAAGGCCGAATTTGCCAATCTGGTCCCCTGGTGTTGAAGCTCCATGGTACAAGCACAAATTCCTAAAATCTACCCCGATGATTTAACTTGAAAGGGCCACCATGAATAGGAAATGTTTACAAACTGGATGGATTTGATTCACCTATTAAAATAACAGGCAAACAAAAGTGACAGAATTTCCTACAGCATTGTACACCAGCAAAGAACATATAGGCCCAGTAATTCGGGTCCAAATGCGTGAGTACGGTCTGGGTACTCACGCATCTGGCCGGATGAAATGCCGGCGTTCAGGAAACACCGTGCATGTGGAGAACGCCGGCATTTCCGGTCCTCTGAACGAAGGGGTTCAGAGGCACAGCGCGTGCGACTGCACAGGCAGCGCGTGCGCAGTGAACTTCGTCGATTTCATTCATGGATTCAGTGAGGGTAAGTCCTTAAAAGTTACACTTGAAAAAAGCATGTGTAAAGTTGGTCCAAGGCTGCGGAGGAAGATATATTTTATCGTGGAGCTTCTGAAAGGCAATATTTTTGTTTGGGAAAGGGAGCAAAGTTATTTTAAGAAATGCTAAGGTTAGTTTTAAAGTTTAAATTTTTTTTTTTAAACGGGTTTTCAGTACGGTAGGTAAAAGGAGCAATTGTGGCTGTGTGAATTGAATGTGAGAATGAGTGTTCTAAAATGAGTAATGTAACATTTCCAACACTTTTAAGAAAAAAACTTTTCATCAGTAATAAGTAATTATGTATGTATGTACGTCCGCATATATTCCTTTACGTATATGTATGTATGTTTTATATTCCTTTACTTATGTGTATGAATGTATGTTTTTAATTATGATTTTCCAATAAGTTACTTTCTCTGAAAGTCATAATTAAATACATACATTCATACACATAAGTAAAGGAATATATTCATACACGCAAAGGAATATATACAGACATACATACATAATTACTTAAAAGAATATATTACTGATGAAAAGTTTCTTTCTTAAAAATGTTGGAGTCATTTTCACATTTAACAAACACAGCAAATTCAATTCACATAGCCACAATTGATCCTTCTACCTACAGTACTGAAAACCCGTTTTAAAAAACAAAAATAAACTTTAAAACTTACCTCAGCATTTCTTAAAATAACTTTAATCCCATTCCCAAACAACCACAGCCTCTGGAGCAACTGTACTCATGCTTTTTTCATGTGTAAGTTGTAAGGACTTGACCTCACTGAAAGCATGAATGAAAGCGGCAAATTTTACTGCGCACGCGATGCCTGTACAGTCGCACGCGTTCTGCCTCTGAACCCCTTCGTTCAGAGGACAGGAAATGCCGGTTTTCCCCGCATGCGCTGTGCATGCTGAAAACCGGCATTTCCTCCGGACAGACGTGTAAGTACCCCGACCGTACTCGCGCGTTTGGAAGGGAATTACTGGGCCAACATTTTACATGTCAATAAAATGAAAAATTTAACAATTGCACGATTTGCCCCCTCGCATCTGCGACTGAGGGTCCAAGGAGGTGCATTGCGCAACAGGTCATCGTCGTACGTATCCTCACACTGCTCCCTTTCGGGAACTGTATGAAGTGGTGGAAGGATTTCTGGCCACGTTAACACTCCTTCCGTGACCATAACCATCTTCATACCAGCCATTAGGGTGGTTAGTCCTATGGCGCGAGGGTTTTACGGGCTCCCACAACCCATCTGGGGGGGGGCCGCCCACACCCGCGGACGCAAGTATCCCGCTGGATGTCCACCCAGAATTTATAGTTGGAGCTCCGACTCCACTTGCCGGGACTGTCTGGAGCGGGGCTTGAAACCCTACTCCTTCTGGCCCAGCGGCGGGGATGCTTACCGCTACGCAAAAGGCCCACTCCGCGCAAAAGGTGACACCCATACGTTTCCTGCGCCTTTTCCCTCCCCGTGACTGGAGCCCTATGCTGCCACTTGAAAGACCAAGCTATCATCTGTCCTTTTTGCGGCGCCTTTGACTTCTCATTACCAATGATGAGCAGGCGCTGCGCCTCCACCTCGTTGAGGAGATTGCTGAGGTCATCATCAGTTCAATTGTGAGTTCTTTTAATGCTGTGAATTGTGCTCATTCCAGCCATTTCACGTTGCTAATCGGATTGGGCCTTTGGCGTAGCGGTAGGATCCCCGCCGCTGGGCCAGACGGGGTAGGGTTTCGAGCCCCGCTCCAGACAGTCCCGGCAAGTGGAGTCGGAGCTCCGGCTCTAAATTCTGGGTTGACATCCAGTGGGATATTTGCGTCCGTGGGTGTGGGTGGCCCCCCCTCCTTGTATAGCTTGTGGGAGCCCGTAAAACCCTCCCGCCATAGGACTAACCATCCTAATGGCTGGTTCAAAGATGGTTACGGTCACGGAATGAGTGTTAATCAAGGCCATAAATCCTTCCACCACTTCAAACAGTTCCCCAAAGGGAACAGTGTGAAGACACGTATGACGACGACATTGGTAAATAAATAAATGGAATTAAAAAAATTATTTTAGGGCTTTTAAAAATCTTTAAATAGCTTTAATTCTGTTTAAAACTACTTCAGATTCTTCAAAATAATGTAAACGTTTTTAAAAGTTTATAAAAGTTACCAAAAGCTTCATAAAAATACCAAAAACCTATTTAAAATGCTGGTTTGCATGTAAAAATGCTTAGCAGCTTGTGAGAAACATTGGGGGCGTGTCCTATTAAACTGAGACCTCAAGGGGCGTGTCTCACTTACACAGCGCGCTCCAGGCTTCGCGCTGGCTGCACTCCTGGGCAGCGTGATATCAGACGCTGCCCAGGATTCTTCTTTTTCAAACACGAATTCCAGGCGTCCCTGGAGGTGAAATGTCAGCGCGTCGGGTAAGTGCATATCAGGGGCTTGCACGCGCAGCAAGCCACCGACCCGAATTACTGGGCCATACAGTGGAGCATATGGAAAAGTGGGGGACTTCGCTCAGCAGATACTGGGGGTGCTAAAGCAGTGTTTCGGATCAAGGGTGGCCGAGCTTTCAAAGTCGATGAGCTACTCCAAGAAATACAATTGAAAGAGCTACCGCATGAGCTCAACAGATTTTCCAACCATTTAAATTAGTGAACGGAAAATCAGGATCTGTGGGTCTACAATTTCCCTGCAAGCACCATGCTTCTCAAGAAATCTCCAATTGAAGAATCGGCCTTTTTGTGACACTTAAACGTCAGGGTACTGTATTGTCATTACACGAATTATTACGCATGTGTACAATTAATGAATGGACCTGTTGATGTAACATATGAGGATAATATTACAAGTCGATTCTGCCATTTAATGGTCGGAATATCATGGGCAGTATGTGCCCAAAGTTTCGATATGCGAACACTACACAGGTGTCAGCTGTGGCTCAATGGTAGATCTCTCGCCTCTGAGTCAGAAGGCCCATGTGTTCAAGTCCCATTCCAGAGACTTAAGCTCATAATCTAGGCCGACACTCCAGTACAGTACTGAGGGAGTGGTGCACTGTCGGATGTGCCATCTTTCAGATGAAACACAAAACCGAGGCCCCATCTGCCCTTTCAGGTGGATGTAAAAGATCTCATGGCACTATTTTGAAGGAGAGCAAGGGAGTACTCCTTGGTGTCCTGGCCAATAATTATCCCTCAAACAACATCACTAAAACAGTATGTCGGGTCATCACATCATTGCTGTTAGTGGAGCCTTGTTGAGTGCAAATTGGTTGCCGCATTTACTACATTACAACACTGACTACACTTCAAAAGTTCTTAATTGGCTGTAAAGCGCTTTGGGGTGTCCTGAGGTCATGAAAAATGCTATATAAATGCAAGTCTTTCTTCTTCCTCCTACGGGTGAAGCTCTCCACTGGCCACGTGGACATGTAAAATTGCCTATATGACGATTCGCAGTATTGCCAACCCCACCACCTCAACAATGAGGAGGCAAACTCTTAAAAATCGTGAGATTTGGTATAGAAATCATGAGTTGCTATTTTTTCCTGACCTGACCCCTCGCTGACCTTTGCTCCCAGACAGGAAGCACATTCGGCCATCACTAACTGATTACTGGCATAAGAATTAGGAGCAGGAGTAGGCCATACAGCCCCTCGAGCCTGTTCCCCCAGTCAATAAGATCATGGCTGATCTTCAACCTCAACTCCACTTTCCCGCCCGATCCCCATATCTTACAGCAGTGTATCTGCACATTTTTACACTGACATATAACCTTTTTAAAAAAAGTCATGACAGACTTTATTACAAACTGTTAGTAAATGACTGGGGGGAAAGGATCCGATTAAATAATGAAAACTAAAAAAAGAACAAGCCCCGCTAAATTGTAGCACTGCCCCGGTACATTGAATGACAAAGGAATCCAATAAAGCCCTGCTGCTTGCTATTAACTACATCCCAAATGAGCAAGTTTAAAAAAAAATTAAATTTAAACATTAATCTTTACGTGCAGACGTTGTGTCCCCTGGGCTCGAGCCCGGGAATATGATCGCTGTGTAGATAATGTTCTGAGAACAATACCTTTCTCCTATCTACGTTCCAATTTTCTGCAACAAATGATTTTCTCATGCACACTTCCTAGATAACTTTTCTTTCTCTCTCATTATTGCCAACAAGAATTGGTTGCCTTGTTGGCGTTAACTGCCACAAGGGGGATAAATATAGTCACGTGCCTGTGAGTTTTTACAAGAACCATCTTGATGTAGCTGTAAGGAGAGAGAAACCCCAGCTAAGCTGGAATAGGAGCTAAAAGTGAATTTTAATGTTCCAAAGGGAGCTCTAGTTTGTATTTATTTCATTTTTAACAAAATCTTAGAATAAGTGCCCAGGGAAATTTCAGCACCTTCTTCAGCTCTTCTCTGAATTTCTTCTGGGAAACTGCAAAAAATACATGTGTTTGGACAGGAACTTAAAAGCTTCAACATAGCTCCGGTTTCGGTGGCGATATGTCCAGGGTTTGTGCGGTCGCCTCAGTAATAATTGGTGTTTGGCAGTCAAGTAGTTGCTAACCTAACGACAGCCATCAGCCACAACAGTATAAAACTGCCCTCTATAGTGAAGTGTAAAATGATGGATTTCATCTCTGGATCACACTGATTCTCACTCGTGTGACCCTAGAGTCTGCTGCGGGCTCTGCTGGCCACAAAAATATGTCTGATTGTCAAAGCATTGAATAAGGCAATTAAAGTAAAAGGAAGCCAAAGGCCCCAGGCGATGAGAAACCAGAGTCACGCTGCACCTGGAGGTGATGAAAAGAAAGCTACATTTGACCAACATCCCCACTAATGCGGTTTTTTACTGGCAGGATTGCGACACAAGTTCAGAAACAACAGCAGATCAAAGTTCAGGCAACATGAGTCACTTACCGAGATCAGATAAATCATGAAGAAACCAGTGACTCATACGCTGCAGTTCAACTCCACTCGCCCAACCATGTTGCAATAGTGTCTAATGTGCGCACGCAGTCTTTCGTATCTCAGACAATTCCAAGCACACAGGGAAGCAGGGAGGAGACCACTGATGGAACGCCAATTGGAGACAGTAGCTATGGGCCAAACCAACTTGGGGACCCCCTGAAATCTTCTCACAGATGACCAGAGGATAGTGGAACCCCACCACCACCCCTCGCCCACCACCCCCCGCTCCCCAGCTCCCCCTCCCTCCCCAGCTCCCCACAGCCCCTTGAGAATCCCTGACCCAACCCTACGTGTCTCTAGCAGCTAATCACAGGAGGTGGTGCAGAACAAGAAAATAATCATGATTTTTCCGAGTGGAATCGCAAAATCGCGAGTTGAGGTGAATTTTCATGAGAAATCGCATTTCTCACTATTAAATAGTGAGAGTTGGCATTACTGCTATACAAGTACAGTACATACCAATTGGGTAAAATAACCATCCAAGCTCATCAGACTGAATACTTTTGACAGTCTCCCTACCCATTAGCTCCATAATTCTTTGTTCCCATAGAGTTAACGGCCCTAAAATTCCCTTGGATTTTCTGCTGTTGCGTCACCGTAACTTTGCCAGAGGTGCAGCGGAAACCCCGTTTCAAGGTAAGGCAACAGAAATGAAAATTGGGAGAGAGGTATAGCGGGTGGCTGATCTGCTATCGCCCGTTTACACTATCGCCCAAAGTCAAAATTAGCCCCCACCCACCACCACCCAAGTGTGAATTCGTAAAGTTTATTCATACATTTGCAACACTGGCATTGCATTGATAACAGTGACACCTGGGCATGGAGGTCTGCAGGCACGGCAGGATTCTTCAGGGATGGAAAATCCCGTTGGGACTGCTGACCTCCATACCTAAATCCCTGACAGGAAGTCCCAGTGGTCTTCCCAACATTTACCTGGAGGAAATTGTGGCTCATCTCACTGCAGACGTCAGATAACAATCTGACAATAAGAACTTAAGAACATAAGAATTAAGAGCAGGAGTAGGACATTCGGCCCCTCGAACCTGCTCCGCCATTCAGTAAGATCATGGCTGATCGACCGCAACTCCACTTCCCTGCCCTATCTCCACATCCCTTGATTCCCCTAGGCTGCAAAATTGGATTCCTTTGCGCCTGCTGTTAGCGCCTTCGGGGATTGCTAATGGAGTGCGAAGGGCTTATTGCTCGGGTGGGGACAAGCGCCCCTGAGAAATTTGGTGGGACATTGCTGTGGCGCTACCCAATAGCAGGGCGCCCCTGCCGGTAGCACTCGGGCTGCTGCACCGCCAGTGATGACGTCATCGCCGTGCGACACAACCCCTTAGGGCCCCGCACGTAGCCCCTTACTGCCCTGTGGCAGAAATTTGGTTGTGCCCCGCGACACTGCCGCGGGCAATGTCAGTGCCAGCCTCGGGGGTCACAAACCGGGCTGCACTCCGCTGGTGGGGCGGTAGTTAAAGGTGAGGTGTGGCTGCGACCCGCATTGCCATTTTCATCTTTCGGCTGACCTCCAGGTCAGCCCTCCGTGGCGGTCCTTGGCATGGTCCGTGGCCGCCATCACGCAGCCCGGCACCGCGTCTCGGTGCCAGGCTGCAGCCACAGCACCACACCGCCCTGGTGGGCTAGTGTGGGCCATCGGAGGCCCTGCAGAACTCGCAGTGTCCCTCCCCTTTAACGGAAGGGGAGGGGCAGTGAAACGCGTCAGTGCTACATGGAGCGGCTGCATAGCGCTCCACCGTTACCACGCTTTGCGCCCCCGACACTTCCCCGAGAGGAAGTGGAGTGCCGAGATAGTGTTCTGCTTCCTCGCCGGGCAGTAAGCCGAATTAAGCGGCCGGGGTACTACTTTCGCGCCGGGTGCTAAATCTCCGGTGCTAATTCGATCACCACACCTAAACGGGGCGTAATCAAATTTCGCACCCCTAGGGGGAAAAATTCAGTTGGTAGCGCCACCCGTTAGCGCCTGAAGAGAGCGCTAAGTGGGGCGCAAACCAACTAGTGCCCGGGCGCGGCGATATCTGCGCCTCTCGCGAAATTGACCGGACATTTTGCGACGGCGCTAAACAATACCGCCTGATCTCCTGCACACGCAGATCTTGACGTCATTCGAGAGTGCAACGCCCTTGGGGCGCCCCGGACCGGAAATTCAGTGGCGCCCCCCTCCTTTCCCCCTGGCGCTACCAACGACAGGTTGACTGGAACGCAACCCAGTCGCTGTGGGGCTGGGGGGTTGTGGTGATTATTTCCTATGTTAATAAGAAGTATTGTGATTGGTGAATGGGATGGTTGTTCTCTGTGTTAGTAAGAAGTATTGTAATTGGTTGTTTGTTTCTACCTTGAGGTATATGCTGTAAACTCATTGGTGGTGGATGTCAGGTGATTTGTGGTGGCCATCTTAAATTCAGTTCTCTCCAGTCATGGTTGGAGACTGGTGTTGAAAGATGTGCTACTGGATTTTTAAAGTTAATAAAGCCTAGATTAGAAAGGCAAATCTATTCTTTATTTCAATGTATTAGCTTTTTATCAGAATGGAGCGATATCTTCAACCAGAACGATTCAATGCTGACCCTAATTCTGCAGGAGTGGATGATAAATGGAAACATTGGTATTGTACATTTACAAACTTTTTGGGTGTGTTGGAACAAGAGTCTCTGAATAAGCTGAATATGCTGACCAACTACATTGCTCCGGATGTGTATAAGTATATTTTGGACTGTAAAACTTACGAATTGGCTATTTCTACATTGGAGAAGATTTTTGTTAAACCAAAGAATGAGGTATTTGCACGTTATCTTCTATCTGCCCGTAGGCAGCAGGTGGGAGAATCTTTGGATACTTATTTACAAGCACTTCGGCACCTTAGTGCTAACTGTAATTATAAAGTCGTGACGGCCAAAGAATATAAGGAAGAATCGGTACGGGATGCTTTTATTAATGGACTACTGTCTAGATCAATTCGTCAGCGGTTGTTAGAAAATAAGACTTTGGATCTCAAGAGTGCTTTTGAGCAAGCCTCTACATTGGATATGGCTCAGAGAAGTTCGGATTCTTATGCTCTTTCTAATCGACCTGCGACTGTGGTTTCGGCAGTTCCGGACGAAAAAGAATTAGGTGGACTTAATGGGAGTGGTTTACTAGATTCTGAAACAGTTTCTACTTCGGCGGCTGTTGCCTCTAGGATTCAGAAGTGTTATTTTTGTGGGAACGTCCGGCATCCTCGTTTGAAGTGTCCTGCCCGGGAGGCTGTGTGTAGTAAATGTGGAAAGAGAGGTCATTATGCACGTGTTTGTAAATCATTAGGTTCAATTACCTCCTCTTCTGCGACTATTCAACCTGTAGAGAGGGCGTTTATTGCATCAATTTCTGCTGCATTTGCTCATGGCCTAAACAAAGCTATAGTTATGGCCCAAGTTAATGGGTTAGAAGTGAAGGCTCTCATAGATACGGACAGTACCGAGAGTTTTATAAGTCTTCAGTTTGCGAAGGAAAAGTGTTTGAAAATCTTGCCTGTTACTTATCAGGTGTGTATGGCTCAGACGACCCTTACTTCACAAGTAGCTGGTTGTTGCCTTGTGAAAATGATTCTTCTAGGTAATACGTATACTGATATACGCCTATCTGTTTTGCCTAATCTTTGTGCGGATATTTTGATTGGTCATGATGTGCTTAAATTACACGAGTCTCTCAGTCTTTCGTTTGGAGGGACTAAGCCACCCTTATCCATTTGTGGATTAACTTCTTTATCCATTTCTCCATTATCACTTTTTTCCAATTTGATGCCGGATTGTAAGCCAATTGCTACCAAGTCAAGAAGGTATAGCAGTCAGGATAGAGAATTTATTAATTCTGAAGTCCAACGTCTTTTATTGGAAGGAATCATTGAACCTAGTTGTTCGCCTTGGCGGGCTCAGGTAGTTGTCACCACTAACGAGAGACATAAGAAACGAATGGTGATAGACTACTCTCAAACTATTAATAGGTATACTCAATTAGATGCGTACCCTTTGCCTAAGATTGATGAGCTTATCAACAAAGTATCTCAGTATAAGTTTTTTAGCACTATTGATTTAAAGAGTGCTTATCATCAGATTCCTATTGTTAAGAGGGATCAACCATATACAGCCTTTGAGGCTGGTGGAAAGCTGTATCAGTTTTGCCGAATACCATTTGGTGTTACTAATGGTGTTGCTTGTTTTCAACGGGCAATGGATGCTTTTATAAGTGATAACTCTCTCTCTGACACCTTTTCATATTTAGATGATATCACGGTGTGTGGTAAATCAAGGGTGGAGCATGATTCTAATTTAGAAAGATTCCTTCAAGCTGCGGAAAAAGTTGGTTTAACTTTTAATAAAGAGAAGTGTATCTTTTCGACTACTGAGGTAAATCTACTGGGGTATATTATCTCGGGAAATAAGATTAAACCAGATCCAGAATGTTTGCGACCATTGATCGATTTACCTTATCCTACTAATTCTAAGGCTTTGCAACGAGTTGTTGGACTGTTTTCTTACTATTCTAATTGGATTGCAAACTTTTCACAGAAGATCCGGCCCCTTATTCGGGTTACGACATATCCTCTATCATGGGAGGCCAGGACATGTTTTGATAATTTTAAAAAGGATATCTTAGGAGCAGCTGTGCATTCTATTGATGAGCAGGTTCCCTTTGTGATTGAGACGGATGCTTCTGATTTTGCAATTGGGGCTACTCTGAACCAGAATGGAAGACCTGTGGCCTTTTTCTCACGTACCTTGAACAATAGTGAAAAAAGACATTCTTCAATAGAAAAAGAGGCGTATGCAATAGTAGAAGCACTGCGTAAATGGAGACATTATTTATCGGGGCGACATTTTACGTTGGTAACTGATCAAAAGTCTGTGTCCTTTATGTTTGATGTCAAACATTTTGGAAAGATTAAGAATGATAAAATAATGAGGTGGAGGATTGAGTTGGCATGTTACCATTTTGATATAGTTTATCGTCCGGGGAAGGATAATGTTGCTGCTGATGCGCTGTCGATGGCTTATTGTTCTGTGATTCACGGAGATACGCTTATTAATCTTCACAATGCCTTATGCCATCCTGGGGTTACGAGGATGATACACTTCGTACGCAGTAAGAATTTGCCCTTTTCAGTTGAAGACGTCAAGCGGATGACTTCATCATGTTCTATCTGTGCTCGGTGTAAACTGAATTTCTTTAAGCCTCAACGAGCTCATCTTATAAAGGCTACTTCTCCTTTTGAACGTTTGAGCGTCGATTTCAGCCTAGTGTGGGGAGTGAAAAAGTTCAATCACTATCTGCACGGACAGAAGTTCACCTTGCTGACGGACCGCCAACCACTTGTC
The DNA here is from genome assembly GCF_052327205.1 of Somniosus microcephalus. Taxonomy (NCBI): domain Eukaryota; kingdom Metazoa; phylum Chordata; class Chondrichthyes; order Squaliformes; family Somniosidae; genus Somniosus; species Somniosus microcephalus. Next base: position 258,879,903 of record NC_140991.1, on the reverse strand, counting down.
TCCATCTTTAATCCAAAGAAGGGCGTTCCGGTGATGACTGCACAACGGCTACAAAGATGGTCCCTTTTTCTAGGGGCGCACCAATATGAAATCGAGTATAAGGGCACGAAACAGCATGGAAACGCTGATGGGCTATCACGCCTGCCACTGCCTACTGCGGAGGAAGCACCAGCAGTGGATCCTGTCGAAATATTTCATTCGACTATAATTGAATGCTTGCCAGTAACTAACATTGGTATAGAGAAGGAGACCCGAAATGACCCGACACTGTCTCGGGTATATGATTTGACGGTGAAGGGATGGCCAGCACATGGCGACTCACTGTTGCCAGCATTCTCATCCAGAAGAGAACAGCTGTCAGTATGCCAGGGGACCTTGATGTGTGGATCCCGAGTGGTAATTCCACCCAAGTTAAGGGAGAGAGTGCTCAATGAGCTTCACGAAGGTCATCTGGGAGGGGTGTAAATGAAAAGCCTTGCTAGGGCTTATGTGTGGTGGCTGGGGATCGATCAGCAAATCGAGGACCTGACAAAGAGCTGCTCAGGATGCCAGAAGGTCCAAAATGCACCACGACATGCCCCTCTACACCCATGGGAGTGGCCCTCATCTCCATGGCAATGGGTGCATATTGATTTTGCTGGTCCATTCATGGACTCAATGTTCTTAATAGCCGTGGATGCGCACTCGAAATGGCCTGAGGTGATCAAAATGTCCTCCACCACCACGGAGAAAACTATTGCAGTCCTACGGACCATTTTTGCCAGGAACGGCTTGCCAGAGCAGATTTGCTCTGATAACGGACCACAGTTTGTGTCCGAAGAGTTTCGAAGATTTATGAAAAGGAATGGGGTAAGGCATTGCACATCCGCCCCGTATCATCCAGCCACAAATGGATTGGCTGAGAGGTTCGTACAAACCTTTAAGAAGGCAATAAAGGCTATGTACAATGACAACATTCCGCTGCAGCACAAGGTGGACAATTTCCTGTTCGCCTTCCGGAATGCAACACATGCAGTCACCAACCAGGCCCCAGCCATGATGTTCTTTAACCGAAGGTTAAGATCTCCCCTGGATTTGCTCAGACCAAACGTACGAAGAGATGTTGAGAGTAAGCAATTCCAGCACATCCATGAGAAGCCAAGAAGGAGCTTCAATGTAGGGCAACCAGTCTTGGCCCGCGACTACCGAACAGAAAAATGGCAGCCAGGAACGATATGCACACGGCAGGGCCCACTAATGTACACAGTGGACGTTGGGGAGAGCATCGTGAGACGCCATGCTGACCAGATCCTAGAGTCACAGGAACAAGTCAACCCCATGCCTCGCCCATACGTACCTGGTGATGAACCCGACGTACAGGTAGCATCTACCCCAGAAACAGTAGCATCGGAAGCTGATGAACCAACCGACGACA